>NW_022631018.1:11539164-12222498 GCF_010015895.1 Lontra canadensis
CCCTCTCTCTCTCTGCCTGCCTCTCTGCCTACTTGTGATCTCTCTCTCTGTCAAGTAAATAAATAAAATCTTAAAAAAAAAAAAAAAAAGAAAAAGAAAAAAGAAACCATGGAGGCCAGAAGGCTATGGCATGATCTGTTTAAAGCACTGGAGGAAAGAAACCCTTTCAACTAAACATTTTATAACCAGCAAAACTATCCTTCAAAAATGAAGGACAGATTGACTTTGCTAGATGAGGGTGACTGGGTGGCTCAGTAGGTTAAGCCTCTGCCTTTCCCTCAGGTCCTGATCTCAGAATCCTGGGATCCAGCCCCACATCCGGCTTTCTGCTCAGCGGGGAGTCTCCTTCCCCCTCTCTCTCTGCCTGCCTCTCTGCCTACGTGTGATCTCTATCCCTGTCAAATAAATCAATAAAAATCTTAAAAAAAAAAAAGACTTTGCCAGATGAGCAAGCACCAAGGGCATTCATGACTGGGGCACATCTGCCCTGTAAAATAATAATAATAATAATAATAATAATAATAATAATAATAAAAAATGGAATCCTTTAGGCTGAAATGAAGGGACAGTAAATCAAATCTGCTTGAAGAAACAAGGAATCCCGCTAAAGGAAACTATATAGGTAAATATAATAGGCAGCATAAGTGCATTTTTCGTTTGTAACTCTTATTTTTTCGCCTGATTTAATTGCATAAAGCACTAATACATCATCTGTAGGGTTGGGTAACGTATAAAGCTGTAATTGTAGGACAATACCAACATGGGAGGGCTTGAGAATGGAGCTATAGAGGAACAAAGTTACTGTGTATTATTGAAATCAAGCTCGTATTAACTTGGACCAGGATGTTAGTTACACCCCAGGGCAACCACCGAGAAAACAGAAGGGCGTGGCCCACTGTGTCACCTGCCAGGGACTGTTTAGATGAGCCCTGAGGACCGACTGCTTGGTTCTGGCAGCATGGAGGTCCCAGGTGCACTGTTCTGGGGGTGGGCTGGGGGAGGGCTGACCGGATGGGTTCAGGCAGAATGGGAGAGAAGGAAGTAAGAGAAAATGAATACAGGCAATGCTTCCATGAACCTTGCTGGAAACGGAAGCAGAGAGCCGGGGATGGGGTGAACGGTGAGAGGTAGCTCACTGGGTTTGCATGCTGGTGGAAAAAACTAGGTGCCGTCTCTCTTTGTGTCATGCGGAAGAATTTTGGAGATTGCCGGCGGACTATTGGAGCGTCGTGCTTCCCACCCGAACGCCCCAGGCACTGGCATCGTGGGTTATTGGGGGGGGGTATGCACACACCCACTGCAGGACATACTAATATTTGGAGGGCAGGGCGGGAGGCGGGAAAGGCGCCGTGAGCTCCGGTCGCGGCAGAGAGCTGGCGGAGGGTAGGTCCGAGGTCCACGCCCCGCCGCCCCGGCCCCGGCCCCGGCCCCGGGAACACCCCTCTGCGCGGCCCGCAGCCGCGTTTTCCCAACTAGTGCAAAGGGCAGCGCGGAGGGGGAGGGGGGAGGGGCTCCTCCCTGCCCGCGAGCGCTGGACGGCCTCCCATTGGCTCCCCTCGCTCCGCCCTCGGTCCCCATTGGCCACGGCGCGAGCGCACGGGCCGAGCACGCTGCCCCGCGCCGCGCAGCGTGTGGCCGGCCAAGGCGGTGCGGCCAATGGGAGCGCCCGCGGGGCGGGGGCCGCGGACGCCGGGAGCCCCGGCGCGGGCGACGCGGTAAACAGATCCGGGGCGCGTGCGGCGCTGGCGCGGCGGTGGCGTGCGCGCGCAGGGGGCGCGAAGGTGACCGCGGAGCTCCGCTTCCTGCCGCGGGGTAAGGCTGCGGCGCTTGGCCGCCGTGCGCTCCGGGGGCACAGCGGGCCTCGCCTTACACTCGCGCGCGCCCTTCCCGCGTCCCGCTCCACCGCGGCGGCTTCCCGTGTCCTTTCCGCTCGTCCGCCCGCCGCGCCTGCCTCCTCTGAGCCCCCGCCCAGTCGTCTCCCTGGCCGGGCTGTTTCAGGGTCTTCGCTCCCGTGGCCCGGCCCCGCTGTCGGGTTTCACGGGGGTTCGGGGTGTACTTGGAGAAGGGGGCCCTTCTTGGTCCTTTTCTCCGTTCGCTTTTCCTGGGCCTTTGGGCTAAATTCCCTGAGCTCCTCCCTCTCCCTAGCCCCAGCCCCCGCCACACGCAGTGTGCCCGTCTGCCTCGGGGACAGGAATGCTGCCATATCAGGCCAGGGTGCTGGGGCTCTCCACGTGGCTGAGAGGTGCCAGCCTACTGAAGGGCGAGAGGCTCTCGACTGGCCGGGCACAGCCCATTGGAACACATGTCCTGCTTCCTGGGGCATTGGGTGTGCGTGACACAAGACCCAAGAGCCGGGCCTGCCAAGCTTAAGTGGTTACCATAGGAGCCCAGAGTGTGCATGATACCAGCCTGCCCGCTGTCCTGTTGTGGATGGACAGGTCATCCTTCCAGGAGGGCCCTTCTGAGAAGAGACAAGGGGGTTCTCTTGGTTCACAGGAGCAGAATCCTTAAGACTCTTGCGATGGCTCTGGGTATTTTGTTCAGCCTTGCAAGTAATGCAGGCAAGCGTTATTACAATTTTTGGCCTAATCTTGTGCACCTCAGAGGAAAAATAACCTAGGTGGTCTGAGCACATCCCTGTGTGTCACCTGAGACAGGGCTTTCCAGTCTTCAGACTCCACGTTTGGGCTGGACAGTTCTTTGCTGTGGGAGGGTGACCTGAGCTTTGTCCACTAGAGCCTGGAAGCAGCTCCCCACCCCAACACACACACTAGTGTGACAATCAAATATTTCTCCAGACGTTGCCGAATGTCTCCTAAATGTCAGAATCGCCCTTGGTTGAGAACCATTGAGCTAAGACTCTTAAGAGTCTTTTAGTGCTGCCAGAGAGGCGTGCTGGGACCTGCCTATGAGTAGCTGAGAGGTTTGGCCCAGGGAAGTGCTGTGCTCCCTGCCCTAAACCAGGGATAGAAGCCGTATAGGTGGGCTTCCAAGGGGAGCTCACCTCTGCACCTGGAGGGACAGGAGAGCTATAGGAGATAGAAACTCATGGGCATCCACTTTGCCTGCTGGATGCAAGGCAGTGATTGGCTGGGTCCAGAGTGCAAAAGGAGAAGGCTGGTGGTTTCTGTCTTTGGAGACTTTGCAAGAGGGTGGGGGATAGGCATGTGAAATAACCATGGGACAGTTTTTAAACAGTGACCAAACAAGTTCAAGCTTCTGAACCCTGGCAGAAAGGCCAACTCCGTTATCCACAAGGTGATACCTTAGTCCTCTTCCTGTGTCTTGTGGTGTGGGAAGGGGCCGGCCCTGGGTGTGCAGAGTAACTGGCTGCATTTCAAGCTGACGTGTGGGGATGTTTACACGTGCTGTGTGCCCCTCCATGAGAGCGTGCAGCACGGACACCTGTATCATTTGTAAAGGGCCTCTGTGGTCGATGGAAGCATCGGTGCCAAAGATGCAGAGAAAGATGCTTTACGTCTGAGTCTAGATGTTGCCCTAAATATAACCTGGAGTTTATTTCCCAAAGTTCTAAGTACCAAATCAATGGGGAATGCAGAATAGCTGAAAAACAGTGATTATGGCATAGAGCAGGGAAGGCTATCTTAAGCCTCTCCCTCCCATGAATTTCCCTGTCTTGTACACACTGTGGGTGTGTACCTGGGTTTTCCCGTTACATTCCTTGATTAGGTAGGCAGTCTTTTGCGTTCCCTTTGTTGCCAGTGGAAAAGGATCTGGACGGAGAGGTCACTTCTCCTTTCTCAAAAAGAAGTTTAGAGAAGTCCAAACTTGGCAGGATAATTTTCCGCCAAGAGCTACGGACACTGAGTCATTATCTTTGTCATTTGAAACAAGAGCTGTGTGCAAAATTAGACAGGAATATTTAGAGCACTGTCTTGATCTGACAGTGGCGTCTGGAAATAGTTCGTACATTCCTGCCGAGTAACGGCCAGGAACTTGGAGCCAGTGGAAGGGAGAGAGTGGCGTGGGGAGTTCAAGGGCCCACGTCTTCAAGAGTGGCTCCTCTGGGATGGGTGAAGTCCGGGGACCCTGAGGCAGGGCCAGTACCCTGGGCACAGGACGTGAGAGGGGGGCTTCTGCCCACACTTTTTACAAAGCTGAATGGGTACCCGCTGGTCTGTCCGCAAGCATATTGTTCCTTGTGTGGTTCCAGGTTCCTGAGCCCTTGACCTCTTGCTTTGAGGTCAGGGGCCTACAGAGTATTTTAAGTTGGAAATGACCCCGAAAATGTCTTTTTATTCTTCATACTTGGGAGTGATTTATTTTCAGTGGGTGCATGTAGAAAAGATTCATGAGAGAGCCAAGTGTTTTTCGCTCAGATTTACATTTCGGGGTATTGTAGAATAGTGACTGTGCTCTTGTCCCGAGAGTCCTAGACTTGTGGGGTTTTTGGTTTTTGTTTTTTTTTAATGTCCTCATATCCTACCTGGGCTGGGGCAAAAGGACTACACTTAGTCCAAACCTGGAAAAATCCCTGTGTGCCCTGAGGGTCAGTGCTCTTCCACACCTTGCCCCTGAGGAAGAGCCCACTCTGGAATTGTAGGGGGATCTGGTTTTAACTCCTCATTGAACACCTCTCGATGGATTGACCTCGTCAGGCACGGCATTGGGAATGTGGAAGTGAACGGCTCCTGGGTCCCTGAACTGGGGGACCTTATAGTAAGGGCCCTCAGTGTGGTTTGGACTAGGAGCTCTGGGTGGAAACTGAAGGCTTCTTGGAGGAGGAGCGTTGGGGGGGCTTTGAGGATGAGCAGGATTTCAGCAGGAAGAGGCAGGAGTTTGGCGGGGGTAGGGTCAGGGATCCGTGCTTCCCAGACTTCCCAGCAGTAAACATGGCTCGGCGTTGCTAAGTTGCAGTGGAAGTTTCTAGGCACTCACTCCTGGGGGCTGTTAGCGGTCCAGGGACCACTGTGTGCCCCGCCCTTATGGTTTGGGTGAGTTCAGGTGAGGCAGAGCAGTGCTTCCATACATTTTCTCTCAGCACTGGGGTCGGGGGCCAAGAGGGCTTGGCTTTGTACTTGCGGCAGTTTCCAGCTGAATTCCGTTCAGGCCAGAAGGGTTGCTGAGCACCCGCAGCTCCTGAGTCCAGCGGCAGCCCAGAGGGCCCCGGAGAGAGACAGACAGAGACAGAGAGTGAGTGTGAGCCACCTGCCCTGATACGTGCACAGTCCGGGGGCTGTTACTCGGCAGGACCCACAGGGGGTACTGGCCCTCTGCTGTGGGGACCCAGGGTGGAACACAAGCTGGTTCTGCTGGAGAAAGGCTGGGAGAATGCTTCCTGGGGCCTGAAAGGTGGGTGCACCCCACCCCACCGCCCGCACCCCAGAGAGAAGTGCTTAGAGGCTGAGGCCAGCCGGGGCAAAGGTCTGGCGGCCAGTGGGTGTTGCTCTGGGGAGGGTGCCAAGGTGGGCTGGTGTGTGCGGAACGGGCAGGGAGACCAGTGAGGCGGGTTGTGAGAAATGAGTGTGGCCTGCGTCCCACATGGGGGATGGCGGAGCGAGGGCGGGGGCAGGTGGGGACGTGGAATGCGAGGCGTGGATTGGAGAGAATAGAAATCTGTGCGGGTGGAGGTCCAGATTAAGTGGCTGGCTGGGCACTGACGGCTGAGGTTTCTAGTTGTGGGGAGGAGCTGTTTGGGGTGGATGGCGGTGTCCCTGCAGAAAATAGGGTGCGGGAGGAGGGGCTGGTTTGGGGGAAGACAGACGGTGATGTTCTAGACACGAAGGGGTTGAGGTACCTCTGGGACTCCACGCCCCCCCACCCCCTTATGTTAAGATTTAATTTGTGTGTGGTGGATTCACCCTTCCTACTAAGTAGTTGTGCAGTTTGAGAGACATGTATGATGTCGGGGCACCTGGATGGCCCAGTCGGTTGGGCAGCTGGCTCTGGTCATGATCTTGGAGTCCTGGGATGGAGGGATCGAGCCCCGCATCAGGCTCTGTGCTCAGCGTGCGGTCTGTGTGAGATCCTCTCTCTCCCTCTGCACCCCCGGCCCCTGTTTCTGCACACACACTTTCTCTCTCTCATAATAAGCAAATCTAAATGGTCACATAATCCTTACTACAGGTGAGGTGTAGAACAGTTCTGTTTCAGACACGTTCCCTATGCCCGTTCATTGGTGCCTGTGGGACTTCGAAGGGTGCTGTGGTGTGTGTGTAACTGGGTTCGTTCTAGAACCGCCTTGGCGGTTGAGATGGCCTGCCCCGGCTGACAGCAGGGATGCACAGACCTAGGGCAACTCCGGGAACAGGGAGGAGCAGTCAGCAGGGGAATTTTTATATCTGGCCCCGGAAGGCAGAGAGAGAGGGTTTGTGGACGTGAGAGGGAATGTTTTTCTGGAAGGAGAGAGTGAAGGCAAAAGCAAGCTGGGTGGGGAGCGTCCTCGTGGAGGAGGGGGAGGAGCTGGGCTGGAAGGGGTAGGCTGGTTCTGAGGGCTCTGAGAAGTGAGCTAGAGGGGGTGCGCACAGGCACATTGCCTCTGGGTGAGCAAGGAGGCAGCTGCAGGGTGAGTGGATGGGAGCCCCGCGGGCTGGGGCGCCGGAAGAGAAAGCAAGGCGGGCGTCCTGTTGTGCCCTCCCGCCCACCAGGCCCTGCTTCTGCCCGCTGCTGAGGAACTGGTGGTTCCTGGTGGGCAAGTGAGTGTGCGTGTGAGTGCATGTGAGTGCAAGTATGTGTGTGAGTCCTTGAGTGTGTGAGTGTGCCACTTTGCGAGTGCACGAGTGTGCATGTTTGCAGAGGTGAGTGCAAGTATGTGAGTTGTGGGAGTGTGAGGTGGTGTGTGAGTACACAAAGTGCATGGGTGTGTGAATGTGAGAGCAGGTGAGTATGTAAGCATGAATGTGTGAGAGTGTGAGTGCATAAGTGTGTACCCTGGTGGGTGTCCATGTGTGTGAGTACAGGTGCATGAGTGTGGGCTTGGGTATGTGAGTGGATTGTGAACATGAGTGCACGAGTGTGTGCCCATGTGGATGTGTGTGTGAGTACGTGAGTGTGGCGAGTGGTGTGATTGTGAGTGCAGGTGCATGCATGTGTGCATGAGCAGGTGCCTTTGTGTGAACGAGTGTGGTGGAGGGGCAGGGTGGTGGGTTTCCTGGAGGCAGAAGAGACCCAGGCTGGACACCCTCCTGCCCCCAGGGTCTGTCTCCCCACTAGGTCTCTTGCGGTGCCTGGACGGGGTGGCGCTTGGTTCTAGGGCATCATTCTTCCCAGACCTTGTGAGCTCTGCGTGCGAGCAGCCCTGGCCAGGGATGAACAGCTTCCTGTGCTCTAGGGATGCATGGGTCCGAGTCTCTGGGAGCTGGAGACTGCTGTGGGTTTCTTTTTTTTTTAAAGATTTTTAAAATTTATTTATTTGACAGACAGAGTTACAAGTAGGCAGAGGAGATAGGCAGAGAGAGAGGAGGAAGCAGGTTCCCCGTCGAGCAGAGAGCCTGAGGTGGGGCTCGATCCCAGGACCCTGGGACCACGACCCGAGCAGAAGGCAGAGGCTTTAATCCCCTGAGCCACCCAGGTGCCCCTGCTGTGGGTTTCTGAACAGAAGGAAACGAAGCACAGGGCGGACAAGGAGAGCGGGTGTGCCCGAGGTCACACGTGGCGGGTGTCCTTGGGAGTGGGGGGGCTCAATGTCCGTCCTCCGTCCCCACACTGCTCCCATCTGGGCACTAGAGGCCCGGTGGGGACATCCTGCCATCAGTGGGGCTGGGTGCAAGGTCGTGGGGACTGTTCACACACATGCAGCTCTTCGGGTGAGGTCCAGAGCCTGGGGTCAGGCTTGGAGTTCCTTCCTCCTGCCTGGTGCGTTTGCTCTGTGGCCCTGGCCCTGGCCAGCAGGAGGGTGGGGGTTGGAGTGGATTGCCCTGTGCCCCACAGGCGGTTACTATTTGATGGGAGCCGGAGCAAACATGTCCTGTCCCTGAGGTCGGGGAGAAGTCTGTGGCTCTTGCTCCCACGCATGCTCACTGCCCACATGTGATAAAGCGTGGGGCCGGTCCCCACATACAGGTGGGACCAGTGTGGACCTCTGTGCTGGGGGGCCAGGCCTGCCGTCTTGCCCCTCTTTTTCCTTTTCGATTTCTCGTAAGCAAGGAGTGGGGCAGGACAGCAAGCACTAGAGGTGCTTCGTCCTGCATGGGTGCCCTGGGGGCCGTGGACGCAGTGCCAGCACCTAGGTTTTCGTCCTCTACTCCCACCCTGTGAGCACAGGGCTGCCGCTGTGTGTGTGTGTGGGGGGTGTGTCTCAGGGTGGTTGGGGGTGGGACCCCTGGGTTCTAGGTGTTGGGGCTCCATCAGTTAGCAAGTACCGTGGGTACAGACAGGTGTTCAGCTCCAGGGGCTGCCCCCTTGGGGAATGGAGAACTGGGTAAGAGAGTCCCCTCTCTAGGAGCTCACCACACAGCAAGGGAGACGGGACTGCTGCACGGTCACACAGGCCAGCTGGAGGTGACCCCCGGCCATCAAGAGATGCAGGAGTTTAGACGAAGATGAGGGTGGGGGCCTATCGTTCTGCAGGGTCTACTGTTCTGTCATTGGGCAGAGGAAGTGGTATTTTGGGGGTGGGTAGGAGGCACATGGAAGTAGGAAAAGCCCTGTGTGTGTGTGTGTGTGTGTGTGTGTGCATTGGGGGAGGCCATTCTGGCAGAAGCACTGGGGGGGGCATTGGGGGTGACCTAACCCCGGTGATCCTCTTCCCATTTCTGTCCCTGAGTACAGTTGTCTGTCAAGGGTGGTTTCTTGTCTGGGCGGGGTCCCTAGTTCTAAAAAGCCCTGGGCTTTGTATGCACACATCACGGCAGCGTCCCTGTCTGGCCTTGGTGTGGTATGTGGAAGGGCAGCTAGTAAAGGCTGGTACTGGGTGTCCCCGTGGCGATCTGAGGACCGTGTGCCCAGTGTCACCTTCTGGGTTATGCACACTGTGAGGTGGCCTTCAGCGTGGGGCTTCTGCCTCTCTCTGCCCTTTGTGTCTGAGACAAGAACCAAGCCGGCCCCAAGGGGCTGGGCCTGCTGGTTTTGGGAAGCTGATGCTCTTAGTGCAGGTACCTTGGGAGCTTTCCAGAAGGGGCAGTTCTGAGAGGCCAGTTGCCCCTTGAGAGCCCTGCCAGCTCCAGAGTTCCTGTGTCTCCAGGAGACTGTTGATTTAAAATGTTGCTTTACTGCTGTGAGGGCGGGTTTCTTAGCTGCTTTCGTCTCCGCCTCCTGGGCAGCAAGGAAAGGGCTGGAGCCTGCGGTCAGACCAGGGTGGAAGGCCCAGCGCCTGACGCCCTTGGGAGCCGCGGAGATGTCTGCTCCTTGCCGAGCTCGCTCCCCGCTGTGCGTAGGGACAGCACCTGTTGTGGGAGGGCAGGGAGTTGAGTGAAGTGATGGGCACACAGAGGGGTCTGTGTTTGCCGCTCGTGACTAAAGCGATTTCTCTGGAACAGTCTATGTGAAGTGCAAGTGTTTTGGAAGATGAAGAGGGTGAAGCTGGTGAAAAGCATTCTGGGAGTAGGGCCTGCTCCATGGGCTCTGTGGCGCCCCTAGGCTGTGCACGGTGCCTTGTGGGCAGCGGATCCTCAGAAGTGGTTCGGATGTTGAACCGAGCCTCAGAAGGCGTGGGGCACCTTGGTCCTGAGAGCCAGCGGGACTCTGCTGTTGGGAACAGGAGTGTGTTCTGAGCTGGCTCCGGGGTAGTCCAGCCCCAGGCACGGCACTTGGCACATGCTTGGCACCCAGGGCTGTTTGTGGGATGACCGAAGAGTGATCTGGAAATTATTCTAGAATACAGCCTGCCCCTCTCTTTCCTTTAAAAAAATAGACTCCATATTCGTTTCCTGTGGCTGCTCTGACATTACCTCAAACCCAGCAACTTAAAACACTGCAGATTTGTTATTTGACGGTTCTGGAGGTCAGAAGCCCGAGCTGGGATGTCAGCGTGGCCTGTCCTTTCTGGAGGCTCCAGACAGAAGTGACCCTGGCCTTCCCAGCCTCCAGGGGGTGGCCGGCCTCCCACCTGTCTGACACCTGCTCTCCAGCCGCTGCTTCTGTCACCCCCCGCACGGACATGAGGGCCCCGCGATCATTTGGGCCCATGTTGGTAATCCCCTGTCTTAAGGATCTTTACCTGAATCCCACGTGCAAAGCCCCCTCTGCCCCGGAAGCTGACACTGTCACTGGTTAAAGGGCTCAGAGTGTGGACATGTCTGTGAGGTGGTGACCCAGCCTGCGCATTTCAACAGACCCCTTTCAATACCTGATTTCACTTTAGAGGAAACTCCTCGACCACAGCTCCAGGTCCCCACCCAGGGTCCTGTCCACCTTCCTGCGTGACAGTGCAGTGACAGTGGTGGTTCATGTGGTCACGATCAGTGGGTGGGGAAGGAGTCGGGGTCAGAGATAAGAGCCTCCCACCAGGGACTTGGAGTTGGGCTGGAGAGAAGAGGCATCTGTGTGCCAGAGAGGGGATGTGCAGAGCAGAGCAGGACCTGGCCAGCCTGGAAGATGAGGAGGTGAGGGGAAGACTCCCCGAGAGCTAAGGGTCAGCTCATGCCCTCGAGTAAATGTGGTGTGTCTGTACATTTCGGGGTACTTCGCCTCTCCTGCTTAGATTGGATGCTGCTGTGATTTCCAGCTGAAAAACAGGTTCCCGTGTGGCCCAGGAACAGGCCTGCATTGGCCAGCTGGTCAGGGGAGAGCTGGTTCCCAGGCCCCAAGGCTGGCCTCATCGCACACAGGGCTCTCCCGGCCTCAGAGGGGGTGGGGAGCAGCTGGGGGTCCAGGGGCAGGCTTGCTTGCTGGGGCTCGGGGCTCAGAGCCGTGCTCAGAGTGCTGCTCGGGCATGGGGGTGAGCAGAGGCTGGGTGGGAGGCCTGGGTCGTGACTGCGGTGCCTCCAACCTCAGGCCCAGGAGCTTGGGCATCTCCTGTTGATCCTTTAGACAGCTCGAGCCATCTGAGCAGGGGCTTAGCGTGACGAAGTGGATTTGGGGACGGTTATTAGGTGGTAGAGTGTGTGCTGGTGTGCAGACAGGTCGTGGGGATCAGAGGCCTCCCCCCCAGTACTATTCCTCCCATAAAATACCATGAAAGCTTCCTGTTTTCTCCTCTGGGAGAGGTGTTGACAGTGGTAAGGATCACCAGCGGGTGTTTATTTCTGGCCTCTAAGCACGCCCCGGGCACCACCCCCGGGCCCCGCAGAGGCTGGACTGCCCTCCTTGAGTCCGACGGAGTCCGGCGCGACTCTGTCCCCGGCCCGAGCACCGGGGTATAAACAAGTGGGATTGTCTGGTCTCCCGAGCCTGAACCTCCTTCCAGAGCGTCTCTGCTCACAGTGATGAAGCCCTTCCATGTGCCAGCCCCTCGGGGCCCTGTGCGCTGCTCTGTGGGTTACCTGACCCGCTCCTGTGGGGAAACTGGCACAAAGAGACACTTGGTGACTTTAGTTCAGCGGCAGAGGCAGGATTGGAACCTGGGGCGCCTGGCTCTGGAGCATCTCTGTGGGACAAGCACTGTTTTCAGGTTTTAAGCAGAAAAGTCGGGGGAGTTTTCGTCAGAAAATGAAATGGCCGTGGGAACCCTGTGCTTGGTGGGTGGGCATTTAAAAGGCCCCTTGTGGTCAGTTCTGTTCACCAGGAGGAGGAGGCACCGCCCAGGGCCCCTCCACCCCCCAGCTTGCTCCCTGTGCACCAGAGCCCTGAGTGTCGTTAAGTGGGGCGCTTCTCCTGCTGCTTCGGTGAGCCACCCTCCGCAGCCCGGTGCCCACCTGGAGGCAGCACCCTGGGAAGCCTGGAGCGTGCTAATCTCCCGGGAGGCGGGTGCCATCTAGGGTACCCAACGCTCTTCAGCTTGGGTGTTCCTCTTACCTGTTAAAGCTGACGGACTCAAGTCTTTCCTGGCTCCAGTTCTTACAAGCTGTGTGACTTTAGCCAAGTTACGGAACCTCTCTGTGCCTTAGTGCCTTCATCTCAAACATGGACATGGTAACAGCACCGAGCTTGTAAGAATGATGGAGGGAACACTTAGCTTACAGCCTGGCGGATGGTGGAGTCTCAGGGACAGCAGCTGTGGTTAGTGCACTGCAGCACGGGGACATCTGGGGACCCGGTGACAGTCCGAGTGCCTGCTGCCCAGCAAGCCCTTGTGTGTGCTAGCACACGCGTTTGCGCTTCTCACCAGCTCCAAGGAAGAGCCCTCCGGTCTAGAAGCAGCTTCCAAGGGAACGGGAGGTCCTCAGCCTAGAAGCTGTCCCGAGGCCGGCTCCTTTCTGCGGGGGAAGGGGGACTTCCTGGGCGACGTGCAGGTTTGGGGCTTCTGGGGATGACTGGCAGCTGTGGGGACTGCGGGGCCCTATTGGCCTATCCCCCAGCAGGAAGGCGACTCTCCAGACCCCGCTGCGGGTGACGGACAACGGGGCTGTTTGTCTCTGTGTCTTCCTGGTCTGTCCTTGTGTGTTCAGTTGCCAGTACGGGAGGCTGTTTCTGAAGCCGCGGGTGAGACCCTGGGTGGCCCTCACCACCCTCACTGGCCCTAGGCCTAGAGCCCCTGCGAGAGTCCAGTACTGGCCCCTGGACGGGGTTTGGATGGCCGAGGGGAAGGGCACAGCCCCAGAATGTTATGGCTTCGGGTCCCGAGGTGGTCTCTTCCTGACGTACAGCTTCCTCTGAGTCCCCTGGGGAAACAGTCGCCTGGTATTTCTTTTCTTTTACTCAGAGTAGAAGAAAAGAAGAAAGCTTTTAAGCACCTAAAGGAACTTTTCAGGGCCCATGCAGGCTGGAAACTGAGAACATTCCAGACCAAAGTAAAGTTTATTCTTGGCTGGGAGGGGGCAGAAGAAGGCCACTGGTGCCCCCGCCCTGGGGCCTCTGGAAAAGGACCTTCAGCAGCCCTGTGGGAGGTGACAGTCGGGAAGGCCTGTGGTGGCCCTGAGGCTCCTTGTCTTTAAGCTCATTCATTCCTTTTCTAGCTTCTTGAGGCAGTAACCGGAAAAGAAAGGGCAGGTGGAGGGTTTCCACAGAGCCAGGCTTTGGGGGAAGGGCAGCAGGGAGACACTTGGGAAGGATCTTTGCCGCCAGGCCTGTGCGTGGGCCACCTCTGCTCCCTTTCCCCCTCGTCCTCTAGAACAGGGATCTCAAAGTGGGGTTCTAGCCCAGGCAGCAGCAGCACCTGGGAATGTGTGAGTTCGGCAGGTTTCCAGGCCCACCCCAGACCCACAGACCCAGAGATGGGGGCGGGCCCAGCAGTCTGGGCTTTCACAAGCTGCCTGGGGGACTCTGCTGCCCCCTGAAGCCTGAGCACCCTGCCTCCGGCCACACCCCCCAGGGGCCTCTGATTCTGGATCTAGATGAAACAGCCAGTAGGTGTGAGCCGGTCCCCCACACAGCAGCTTGTTTGAGCCTTCGAGAGACCTGTTGAGTTCATTCTGTTTCCGAGAGTGTATGACCTGCCTGCTCTGTGTTGAGTAGGGAGCTGGGAACGGGAGAGGGAAAGACAGGTGTGGTTCTGGCCAACAGCCCCTCGGGGGAGGAGACAGTGACTCAGACAGATTTACAGCGGGCACTGCTGTGCTGGGGGAAGGACAGGCTGGGGGGGGGCAGGGGGTGCGTGCGTAGGTTTTTAGGGTGGGACGTGTTGGGGGAGGGTGTCCCAGAAGAGATGATATTTGGGCCAGGAGCGGGGATGGGGAGGAAAGTGTGCTCCTGGCTCCTGGGCTGAGGCTGGCAGGAGGGCTGGCCTGGCCTGACTGAGACACAGTGAGTGCAGAGAACAGGGAGATGAACTGAGATTTGGGGTGGCCAGGTCACGAGAGTCCTTTCAGCCCCTTAGGAACCTCGGAGAGCTTGGAAGTGATTTGGGAGCAGGGGCCGGGGACTAGGGGCAGGAGGGCCAGCTTGGGGCTGGGGCAGTCGTCCTGCCAGGGGTGGCCAGGGAGTCACCTGAGGTGAGGAGTGGGTGGTGGTCACATTCCTCAGGATGAGGAGTCCGGGAGAGGGTGTGGGGGTGGTGAGGGCCATTTGATGCCTATGGGACATGGGGGTGTCGTGGGGGTGACATGTGTGGGGCAGATGGCTGGATGAAGCTTCACGCGTTCCCCAAGACAAAGAGCTTTCCTTTGGGGTCCTTCTCCCAGCCACCCTGAGGCTTCGGGGCCCCTCAGGGTGTGCGTTTCGGAAATAGAACTACCCTGGCTTTGGTCAGTCCAAGCTGCTTGGCCACGCCATGTTTTAGAGCCACAAAGGCGATCCAACCCTGGCTTGGTACATCCCCACCAGGTCTCCAGCTCGCGGTCCCCTCAAGAGGAGAGGCGAGTGACCCACGGTGAGTCTGTCCTCTACCAGGAGTGAGATTGTGTCCTGAGAGCCCCAGGAAGGTCGGAGAGTGAGGGGTCATTGGCGCATTCTTGGAACTTGGGAACTGTGTTTTCTAGCCTCTGTCCCTGGGGGTGGTGAGCTGTGTTGATTTCTGTTCTTTCTCCAGATAAGCTCTTTATTTCCATCCTTTATGGCAGTTTAGCATGTTAGGACCAAAAAGGGGAGCCACCCAGAGCACTCTACTCTGGAGAGGGAGGAACTAGCAAATGACACACTTAGTGACCACAGCCTTGGCAGAGCTGGGACCCTGCGTCCCTTTTCCTAGGACTCTTGTGGGGGTCTGCAGCTGCCTCTGTCTCTGACCCTCCTGTGTCAGCCTCCGTTGGCCTCTGGCCCTCTCCCTGGGGAGACACTATGCAGACACTATAGAAGTGTCTGCATGGCATCACAGCTGTGTGCGCCCTGGGGCCAAGGGCAGGGTCACCAGGGCCTGCAGGGACTAGCCCAGAGCACCAAGGGGAGTCTTCTGGAATGTGGGATGGATCACTGAATGCCTTTTTGTTTTGGTACTAGTCCCTAGTAGGCACCCCCAAACCCCCCACATCTGTTTGCTCACCCAGCACTTTTGGCTGTCCCTTTCTTGGGGCAGAGTGGTGACACCGGGGACTTCTGGGGTCCACCTACCAAGCAGGCACAGAGCCGTGTGCTCAGTTGCTCTGTTACTTCTGGGTGAGGTGTGGAAACCGCTCAGCGGCCAGCAGGAGAAGTGGGTGGTTGGAGGGCTCTAATACTTGTAGATGCGTCCTGGTGCAGACAAGGTTTTGCTTTTTAAGCAGTTTATTTATTAGAGAGTGAGAACGAGCAGGGGTGTAGGGTGAGGTTGGGAGGGGCAGAGGGAGATTGAATCCCAAGCAGCTTGCTGCCCAACACAGGGCTCGATCCCAGGACTCTGGGATCACCACTGGAGCCTAAGGCAGATGCTTAACCAACTGAGCCACCCAGGTTCCCTGGGGCTTTTGCTTTTTATTTACTTAAGATCATGATGAAACGGCGCCTGCTGCAGGTGAGTGCCTAGGTGCATTCCTGCAGGGGTTGCAGCAAACTTCAGGGTAACTGAATTCTGAGTCCCACTGGGACTCTGGTGCCTCAGATCCCTGAGACCCACTTTTTGAAAACTGGAAGGTGAGGAAAGTTCTGGAAAGGTAGTGCCTTCTGGCCATTGTTCCTCTTTCTGCTGTCCCTTGCTCAAAAAAAAAAAAAAAAAAAGAAGTACTTGGTGTTGATTAGGTGTGAAGGGCTGACTGTACTGACCGGAGATAAATATTTGTCAAAGTGAGGGCAGGCCTGGCCATCCACATGTGAATCGGCTCCCAAATGACCAAGTGTTGATTCGTAGCATCTGTTGATTTGAGGACAGCAGGTTTTGTTTGCCCCACAGTGAGCAAGACGATGGAATCTCTGCGATGTTATTCCCACTGGCACTTAGCAGAGGGCTAGCTGGAGTCGCCCTCCTCCCCGCCCTGGTGTCCGCGTCCAGGGTCAGACTCGGGCCCGTCCCGGCTTTGCGGGGGCTGAGGACGCAATCGTTCACACAGAAGAAGGCATAACTAAATAGTTGGTTTTTTTTTTAATACTTATTTATTTGAGCCAAGGGGTGTGGGTGAGGTGAGAGGAGTGGGGGGAGAGAGACTTCCGAGCAGACTCCCTGCTGAGCACGGAGCCCAACACGGGGCTCGATCCCAGAACCCTGAGATCATGACCTGAGCTGAAACCAAGAGTTGGGTGCTTAACTGAGTCACCCAGGCGCCCCACAGCCAGTTTTCAGTGTGGACCGTTTTTAGATGACTTACTCATTTGTCCCCTTGAAAGTGTATACATGAACTAAACAAGTCAGGAGAATTGTTACTCATTTCTCCCAAATGCAGGAATTAAAAAAAAACTTTGGTTTATTTAGCATTTTTTTTTCCTCAGGAACTTTTCTAAAGCATCCTTGTGAAGTGGGTGTAATCCCAGCCTATCTGGGGGCTGTGCTCCTTGCCACCACGCTCAGGAGCTGGGGGAGTGAAGACGGGCCTCTAGTGGGTCCCAGGCCTGTGTCTGCAGCGTTCAGGGCCGGAGGCTGGCCTTCCAGTTGGATCGCCAGTGGATCTGTGCAGGGGGCTGGTGAGGTCAGCGCCGGCAGGGCAGACCAGCCCCACGTCACTTCTCAGCTCTGCTCTAGTGGCACTTCCGTTCATGCTTATAACTTGCATAAGAAATTCAGGGAGAATTAATTTTCACCTGGAAACGAAGTCTGAATTAAATAGGTCCTCGGAGGGTCTATGGAAGATGTGGGATCCATTAGCAGACAAGCTGAGGTTTTGGAATTATTGGAGACTGTGGCTCGTGGGTGGGAGGCTCCTGCCCTCGTTAGCTGTATTGCACTGAGAGGTGAGCAAGGGAAAGGTCTAATTTGGGGCACTTGGGGACAGTGGGGTACAGTGGGTACCCTGGGCCACCAGCAAGGATCTTTCTGAGCAGGCGTGGCTGAGGCTTAGTCTCCATCTACCCTTGTATGTCCCCACCATCTCCTTCAGGAACCTCCTCTCTTGCTGGGGTCTGTGGGCTGACCGGGCATGGGCACTGCGTCCTGTGTGCCTGTGTGCCGGGGGCTGGCAGTTTGAGCACGGGCAGAGCCCTGTGTGAGCCCTCATTATGGGCTCTCTCCCCAGGTCTAGACATTGGTCTGTGGGGCTCAGCTTTGTTTATTGCCATAAAGTGTGGATCCCAGATCAGAGCCCTGGGTGTGATGGCAGCAGGTGATGGGCCCAGCTAGCCTCTCCCCTTCATCTTTTTCAAGAGTATGGTCACCTTCCAGAAACCTCCTTGGCTTTGTTGAGGGTGTAGGCAGTTCATTTGTGCCTTACTGGGGTGCGTCCCTGAGGGGATGCCCCAGGGCCAGTGGGCCAAGTGCTTAGGAAGGCAGCCTGGTGTGGTGAGCACAGGGCAGAGCCGGGCTGGGGTCAGACCCCAGGACCACCATTCGGGGCACCATTCAGGATCGTGGACCACTCTGGCTTTGGTTTTCTCCTTTGTGGAGGAAGGAGGAGCAGTGATACCTGTGTCACTAAGTTGTTTCTAAAGGACCAAATGATGGTGAGTGGAGAGCACTCCAGCCTGGGGCCTGGTGGCTGCTGTCCTGATGGTAGTGGCAAAGGCAGGTAACCGTGGGTTGTCTCTGTTCTCCAGGCTCCTGTGCCTTCATTCTCCTTGTAAATATGAGTAGCTGCTCCCTTCCCAAGCTCAGGGTCCCTGCAGGACCCCTGGGCTGACCCCAGCTGCTCCGCTGTGACAGGCGGGCTGGAGGCAGTCAGCTGTGTTTGGAGGCCGCTGGAGCTACGAGGTCCTCAGAGTTGGAGCTTCCCTTCCCTCATGTGAGGAGAATTCGGAGTCTGCAGCGTTTCTGCAGCGTTTCTGTGCCCTCGGCCTCCTTCCTGCTGGTTCAGGCCCCTTGTCCAGGGTGTACCCGGCCCTTCCTGGGCTCCCCCACAGCCTCACCCCTCCTCGTAGCAGGTCCCAGCTCCTCCCTGCCCTGGCCAGAGTGCTCCCCAGCTGCTTCTCTGGGGTCCCCTGCTGCTCCTTTCCTTTCTGTGTGTTTTCTTCAGCCCCAGCATGTCACCGGGACCCTATCCCCCCCGCCCCCTGCACGCAACCCCGCGTAGGCTGTAGGAAATACTTGGGGGATGACTGCACATGCTCCCCTGGGAGGCAGCCCTGGGTAAGGTGGCTTTCTGGCTCTTTGGACCTGGCTGACATGAAGGAACGCGTTTTACACTGCGACGGAGTAGAGGGAAAAGTATGGGTGCACGCAGGGGAAACAAGGATCCGGAGAGGGCCCTGCCCGCAGTGCACTCAGTGCTTTCCTGGCCATCCCGCGTCCTGCTGCTCTTGGTTTTCATGCTGCTTTGGATTTCCCAGATGGAGGGTGCTGGACTGCAGTTTGCAGACCCCACAGCTGGACTATTCGTGGAGCCTGAGGGTGGGCAGGGGGCTCTGCATGTCCCTGGACCTGTGGGTGTCTGTCAGAGGCCCGCCGGGCAGAGCAGGGGCAGCTGGGTCGGGACGGGCAGCCCAGAGGGGTTGGGGTCAGGGCGCCCTGGGCCCTAGAGGGAGGTGCTTCAGGGTGGACGCTCCCTTCCAGACCTAGTTTGGCTCCAGGGGAAAGAGCACTGGGCTGAATCAGGACTCCTGGCTTCATGTCCCTCTTCTGCCACTTGGTCGCTGGGAGACGTCTGGTAACTCACTTCACCTCTCTGTGCCTTGGTGTCTCCTACGACCCAGAGCCCTGCCCCCGTCCCCCACTGTCCTCTCTGTCCATCAGCCTGCACCAGAGGGGTCCAGTGGCAGGACCAGACCTGCTGATACCTCTGCCCAGACCTTGGGGTGCAGTTGCTCTGAGTGTGGGGCATGCCGTGACTAGCCCGCTCTCTTGCAGCCCTCCAGGATGGCTGCCGTGCTGGGGGACACCATCATGCTGGTCAAAGGCCTTGCCAAGCTGACCCAGGCGGCCGTGGAGACCCACCTGCAACACCTGGGCCTCGGCGGGGAGCTCCTCGTGGCAGCCAGGGCCCTGCAGTCCGCGGCTGCGGAGCAGATCGGCTTGGTTTTGGGGCAGGTGCAGGTAAGGAGGCTGGCAGGAGTGGGTGGCAGGAGGGGCTGGCCTGGAGCTCTTGGCGAGGCCAGGATGGTGAACCAGGACACAGCAGGGGCGTTGGCTCGGGAGACCTGCTGTCCTTCCGGGTGCCTCACGGAGCTGGGACAGCCCCCCGGGAACTGGTGGCCCAGACCCCAGTTCCCTTTACAGGTGAAGAACTTGCTGCCCTAGTGTGGCAGTCCTCCCCCGGGCCTGGCAAGGCACCCAGCGGGTGCTCAGTGGCTGTCTGAAGGACACGTCTGTCTGAAGGACACTTCATGTCTCCAGGACCAGGGAGCGGGGCTTGTCAGGAGCAGGGCGGAACCTGGGTCTCCTGGCTTCGGGCTGGGAAGGAGCAGGAGCTCCCCTACAGATTTGGCTGAGGGCTGCTTACCCGGTGGAACATGGGCCGTCCCATGTAGGGCGTGGGGTGGGCACAGGTGCTTCTCTCATGCTGGCTTCACCACTCCCCACAGGTTCAGGATCAGCGCCAGGAGCCTTATGCTGAGAGCTTCGACGACCCGGAAGCAGAGTTTGCTGGGCCTCAGACTGCGGGGGCCCCCACAGATTTCTCTGCCGCCTCCTCTCCTCACCGGTCACCGCCCCCACCCTGGGATCACACTGGCAGTGAGGGCCCAGCTCCAGCCTACGTGGCCAGTGGACCCTTTAGGGAAGCCGGGCTCCCGGGCCAGGCTGCCTCCCCTCTGGGCATGGTCACTGGGAGGCTCTTTGGAGACCCCAGACACACGCTTGCTGCCACAGGCCTTCCGCGAAGGTTCTTCCACCAGGACCAGCCCCCCGTGGGGGGCCTCACCACGGAGGACATTGAGAAGGCCCGGCAGGCCAAGGCTCGCCCCGAGAGCAAGCCCCACAAGCAGATGGTGCGTCCCGGAGGGCCAGGTGGAGTGGGACTGGGGTGGCCGCTGCTCCCGGTGGCGCTGGTGTCAGTCCTTCCTTTGAGGACGTTCTCGGATGCCGTGGTCTGGAGTTCTTGGGGACACAGAGGCCTCCTCTTGGTGGAGTAGGCCGCCAGGTGGAGCGGCCGACTTCGGGGGTGGAGCGGAGCAGTGGGGGGCTGCGCGGACCCTGCCGGCTCGTCCTATCCCGCTCGCCGATTCCGTGCGGTCTCTTTCCTTGCCCCCTCTAGCTCAGCGAGCACTCTCGGGAGCGGAAGGTGCCGGTTACACGGATTGGGCGGCTGGCCAATTTCGGAGGTAAGGTGGCCGTGTGCACCCATGCCGCCTCGCCTGCCCTGGGCCATCCTCCGCTTGGCCACCATGGGGCCTGCATGGAGGTGGGAGAGGGTGGGGACCCGAGGGGTCCCGGGGAGGCCATTGGCGCCTGACTCAGCTGCTCCTGACCCTTCTCCCCAGGGGATGGTCCAGTGACTGTATCCCACTCTGCCTCTGTCACCCCTGGGGGACCGTGTCTGCGGCAGCAGCCTTTCCCTCCTGTCACTGAGCCCTGCTGCCGGGACAGGGCTGGGCAGTCAACCTTCCTCATGGAGCCGTCGAGCTTCCAGAGGGGTTTTTGCCCCTGACTGGCCTCACAGGAATCGTTGGCTAGACCCCCACAAGCTGGCAGGTGTCAGTGGACGGCTAACCAGGGGCTGTGGCCTTGAGTTCTGTCAGGAAGTCTGTGCGGTTGGGAGCTCTCCTTTTCCCTGGAGCTTTGAGTCCTGTTGTGTCCAGTACACCTGAGCTGAGTCGCAGATGACTTTGGAGTGAAGCCCTCGTACCTGCTGCAGTGACCTCACGTTGTCCTTTCCGCTCGCGAGCAAGGTGCAGGTCGCTGTGTGTGTCTGCACCATGACCTGCTTGTCTGGCGCTTTGCTCAGGTGCGCTTCTGAGTGTCCCGCCGTATGCCCCGGCACGCGCGTGCTCTGCAGCCGCTTCTCCCCGAGACGCCGTCCCGCTCCTCATTCGGGGTTGGCTCTGCGCCCCCGGGAGCCTGGCCCTCGGAGCTGGACCCGTGTGCGGGCTCTGACACTGAGTGACGGCTGCTGGTCTCCCCGATGCGCAGAGCCCGCTCATTGGATGGAACTTTCTTGAAGCGTTTGTTCCATTGCTGTTCCAAAATTTGCATGTGCTGCTGCTTAGCTGCTGCCGAGTCCAGCCCAAAGTACCATCAGAGCCGTGGCTTTATTTCCTTGTGTGGACTTGCAGTCAGCCAGTTCCTCACGCAGCATTGTGACTGCTCCTGAGACGAGTTTGAGAACCTGGCGGCCTCCGGGGATCCTCACCCCACAGGAGCCTGGGCACTTCCCTGCTTCCCACAGGGGCTGCTGGGTGGGCAGCACTGGCTACCGGAGTGTTGCGTGGAGGCCCGCTTTTCTCCCCAGCAGGTCCGAGGCCGGAGCTGTCCCTTCTCGCTCTGCGGTCTTTCTCTCCAGCCCTCTTCCCGCCGCTCCGGATGGGGCTCAGCACATAGGCTTTGCTCGACCGACGGGGTTGGAGTGGGGTGGATCCTCTTATGGGGGCTCTTTGTGGGTGAGGCAAGTAGAGGGTCTCATTGGGAAAAGTGGTCAGAAGGAGGTCGTGGTGGCAAATTGAATTTGATGGAATGCAGTGCGTTCCGGTGAGGGTGCAGAAGCCAGGCCCTCGGGGGTGGGGTCAAGGTAGACGAGCGCAGCGGGAGGGTCTCTGGGGGAAGGTGTGTGCGGCAGACAGGCAGCCTCAGTAAGCCCCGGGGCAGGGCTCCCCGGGGCCAGACCCAACCTGGGATGGGGTCAGAGTGAGCAGGTGTCCTGTGCCATCAGAAGCCTCTGGAGCCCGTGCTCGCAGCTGCCTGGGGCCTGGAGCCGTCCTCAGCGTGCGCACACTAGGGGTTTGCTCAGCACTTGGCCCCTCCTGTCGGGCTTCGAGGGGGGAGGGTGATGGCAGGGAGCACCCAGGTCTGGGGAGAACGTGGCGTTCTGGCTCTTGGGGGTGTTCTGGGCTTTCAGCTACACCCCGAGGTGGTCACGCTGTGTGTTACGACCTTTCAGCCAGTGTGACATCAGTTCAGTGGGTCAGGACTGGCATTTAAAAAACAGAGGAAAACTGAATAGAAGATCAGAATTAATATCATAGATTTTAGAACTGTTTGTGTTGCAAAAAACCATTTTTCTCCAGAGCTACAAACATCCTGCTTTATACCTGTGGTTCACTGTATTGCGAAGTTTGTGGTTTACTGCTGGGTTGTTGTCTAAACAGAGTGAGTTAACACTCCTGCTTTGTTCTTCTAGAAAACACTTCTGACCTTTCTTCCCCTTGTGGGGTGTGATGTGGACCAACAGGTGTAGGGATTTTTTGTAGGAGGGGCATGAAGGAAAGGGATCACGGTAGATCCCCTGGGAGGCAGGCTTGACCTTGAGAAGGTCAGCGGCAGGTATCCAGCTGGTGGACGTGGATGGGGTGGGAGTCCTGGGTGCACCTCGGTTCGGGGGGTGTCACGGCTGAGATGTGAGCAGGGCGAACGGTGGATATTAGGTCTTGTTAAGGAGTGATATGAAAGATGGGGTCAGAACTGGGCTTTAGGTCGTCACAGTATCAGGTATCCAGCCTTGCTTCCTTATGACCTTGGGCCCTGCTTAGGTTTTCCCTTTTATAAAATAGGGATTCCGAGAACCAATAAGTCTTTACATGTTCATCTACTTTCTCAGGGTAAAGAGAGAAGGGAGAAGGGTCAGCGTGTGTGTTAGAAACACTAGCAAGTGGGAGAGGAAGTACCCAGCCCAGCGGAGTCAGCCGCCAGGAAACACTGCCCGGAGGAGGAGTCGCTCAAGCCCACGGGGCCTTAGTGTTCTGCCGCTCCCGAAAGGAGGGGATCGGGAAAGAGCAGAGAGCTACACGCTCTCCTCTCTGCACCCCCCTGGACCCCGCCCCCTAAATTCAGGATTGCACACAAAGCTGTGGTTTCTAGTGCTTAGCATGGAGTTGCCTTTGTCCTTCTCCCGCTAAACAGTCTTGTGGCCACTTTGACAGAAGTTTCTTGCACCTGCATGGAAATTCCCGAGTGACGTGGTTGTACGTTCATCTTCCGTCTGGTCCCCCAGCCCTACCTTCTGCATGGAAGGCCCCTCCCCTCCCACCGTTGCTTCTGCTTCTCTCTCCCCTAAGATTAAAGATTTAAGTAGGTTTGATGCATCCCATAATGGGTGTGGGTGTGTTGGTACGAATCCCAGCAGGAAATGGTCCTGACACCGGAGACTGGGCACAGAGGCTGGAGTGTTCTTAGCTTCTTCAGGACTTAAATGTGTGTGTGTTGCGGGGAAGAGGGGGCTTTTTTGGGAGAAGAGGAGTTGGGGTGGGAGTCAAGTGTTTGGGACAGAAGATCTGGCCCAAAATAGAAGAGGGGACCCCAAGAGAAAGGAGGGTTCAGGACCCCCACCACTGTAAGAGGGGTCACCAGGCTGTGGTCCAGAGTCTTCTGGTGTAGAACTTTTTGTCAAAGATGCTCTGGCTATTTTTCTCAATACAAAAGAGTTTATAAACCATAAAACCCCAAAAGAATATGGAGACGACCAACACATATTTGTGAAGTCCTCCCCCTGCCTCAGACCCCCGTTCCTGGGCAGCGTGAGGTGGGCCCAGAGGTATTGTTTTGAGGCCTGTCCTCGCGCACTCGTTCTCAGAACCCGCACAGGCGTGCGCTGTGCGCTGTTGGCCCAGCCCAATGCCCCGACGGATGGATCGGATAGAAGGGAGTCCCGGGTCCTGGGATCACACATCTGGAACAGGAATCCTCTCTTACACACAGAGATGACCCTCAGCCAGTCCTGGCTTCCCCTGCGCCCCTTCCCCGAGTGCACCCTCACCTCGCCTCCCTGCACCGGCTCTTTTGGTTCAGACCAGTCCGGTCTCGGGCAGGAGGAGATCACACCTCATCTCCCATGGAGCAGGGCGGGTGGTGGGTTTTCAGGGCCGGCTTTTCGGCCCTCGTGTCCTTACTGGCCAGAACAAGGTGGTTGCGTGGGTTCTGCCCTTCCAGTAGTCGTGCTCCCTGGTGCTGGAGCAAGTAGTTGCTGCCCACTGAGCGCGCTCAGGCCCCGAGAATACTGCCGGACGGAGAGCCTTACGATTACAGTACACGACACCGCAGGGCCAGAATATTTATATTATGGGGAAAAGGGTTAACACGCACGGGATCCATTGCTTGTGCCCAGCTGGAGCCGTTGGCCTGGCGGGAGTGGAGCCCAGGGTGCGGTTATCCAAGGGAGCAGAACGGTGGGGGGAGGCCTGCAGCTGTCCCCCCCCCCCCCCGATGATCTGCTGCAGCTGCCTGTGGCTCAGGACAGTGGTCAGTGGGGCAGGAGGGAAGGAAAACCCCTGCTGCACCCTTGGGAGACTCCCACACGGTGTAGTGGCTTGTGGGTCGGGCCCGTCCATCTGGTCTCCCGCTTCATCTGTACACCGTGGCCATTGGGGAGATCACGATCACGTCTCTTCCTCTGAACGGGAGACAGCTTCCCTGTCCAGGCCACTTTCAAGACCTGGAGGTGCTGATGACACCCAGCAAGGAGGGATTTTCTCCCCAGTGTGTGGCTGGAGTTCATTTGCCTCCTGCCTCCCCCGGCCCCCTG
The DNA here is from genome assembly GCF_010015895.1 of Lontra canadensis. NCBI lineage: Eukaryota > Metazoa > Chordata > Mammalia > Carnivora > Mustelidae > Lontra > Lontra canadensis. The sequence continues at coordinate 11,563,698 of NW_022631018.1, forward strand.
CCAAGAGGGAAGGGGTGTGATGCTGTGGATCCTGGCTGTGTGGCTGAGTCAGCCGCCCCCTGCCCACCCTAGTCCCGCCTTCTCTGCTCTGCCGACCGCTGTCTGCCCTGCACGATGTCCCGATCACGGGAGGCTGACCCCACCCACCGTAGCTTGGTTCGGGGCCTCTGGGAGCCGGGCAGGGCTAGGGAGGAGAGCAGGCTGCCTTCCCAGCAAGCTGGGGGCCTGTTTCCGTGGACACGAGGCCCCCGTGTGACCGCTGCTCTGGAGGGAGGGGCACTTTTGGGGCTGGGGTGGCCGCTTGTGCTGCTTGGCCTGGTGGCCTTGCCCTCTATGGGTGTAGCACCTGGCTCCCTTGGGTCTGCGCTCTCCTAGGACAGAAGAGCCCACCGGGGCTGGTGACCCAGATTAGTTCCAGGCCTTTAGCAGACCTTTCAAAGGCCTGCTTTCACGCTCTGGAAGCCAGCCATGGGTGGCCAGCCTGGTGCACAGAGACCTCCTCAGGAGGCCCGTGGACAGGAAGACAAGCCCGTGTGCATGTCGGACCACATACAGGGGTCCTCCAGCGCCTTGACACTGCCACCTGCTAACAGCTGGCTTGACACAGAGCCCAGGGTCGGCAGCTGAGCCCGTGGCCCGGGGAAGTCAGGGGTCTTGCATTGGCTTTGGTGAGGCTATTTTGACCTGTGGCTTAATGTCCTTCATGGGCGTTGGGAAGTTCTGGTCATTTCTTCTTCCAGTGCTGCTTCTACCATGTTTTCTCCCCAACGTTTGTTAGATGTATTGCATGTCCGTGTCTCCCATGTTCTCGTATCTTCCGCCCCTTTTCCACTTCGTGATTCAGAGCAGTTGTCTTCCCGTCTCCTGTGTGTCTGGAACCTGAGGGAGGACAGGAGGGTGACAGGAGACCTTAGTGGGTCAGGCCCCCTGCAGAAGGGCTGTTCTCCGAAGGAGCCAGGCGTGGTTCCTCCACGGTTGTGGTGACCAGGCCTCCGCCAGGGAGGCAGGAGTGAGGGACTGCTGAGGGCACCAGGCCGGGGTTGGGGGAGACGGGACGCGCAGGAGCAGGAAGAAGGAGGGCGATGTGTGGAACAGGCTTGCGAAATCAGATCTAGGGAACAGATGTGATAAGACTGGGCCAGGAGTGACAAGTAGAGTGAAGGGACCCTTGGGAACCCTTGTAATTTTAGAAGGTGAAAGGTTAAGGGATCCCTATTCCCAGAAAAATGCTTTGCTTTAAAGAAATAGTTCACGAGAGGTGTCTGGCTGGCTCAGTCAGAGGAACGTTGACGTGATCTCAGGGTTGTGGGTTTGAGTCCCGTGTTGGGTGTGGAGCCCGTTCAAAAAAAAAAAACAACAACAAAACATCGACTTGAGGAAGGGGGAGGGGCACATGTCACCCTCTGTCCGGTTACGATGTGCTTCCAGGTGTCCATGTATGTTTCTGCTGCTAGTCACGGGCCTCCAGATGTGAAAACTGAGTAACGTCTTAGTAAAAAAGGAACAAACATATCAAGAAAGAGATGAGGCCACAGAAGAGTGTCCTCTCTGTTGGAAAATAGGGGTGCGAGGGTGGAGGTGTGCGGCGGTGGCTGTGGGGTGGCTCAGCAGCAGCACGTGCCCCGGGGTCGTCGTGCCGCCACCCCGGGCTCTTGCGGCCCCGTCCCCACAGTAAGCAAACAAGCACAGGGTGACTGGGTGTACTTGGTTTTTTGGTTTTAATTTTGCCAAGAACATTTAAAACAAATCAAATTCCCTCAGCTATTCTCATGTTTTAGTAACGCAGAAATGCAACGCATGTGCTCCCAAGACCAGTGACAGGAAGTTGAGTAGCGAGTTTGGTGACCGACTCGCCGTGGGTGCAGGCAGGCCCAGGAGCCGAGTGGAGCCGTCCCTCAGGGGTGCTGCCATGAGACCTGGGGCTGGGGCTGGGAGCTGACGGGGAGGGGAGACTTCGGGTCTTGTGTGGCAGAGCCGTGCGCCCGGCCCTCTGGCTCCATGCGCCTGGGTTGCTTGTCTGAAGTCAGGCCTCTGCTCACACAGCTTGATCACCTGGGCTCGATCGTCATCGAGGCCGCGGAGATCGGAGGTCCCGGGTCTGGCAGGCCGCGTGCAGGGCTGACTGCTTGTGGGGTGGCTCACGGGGACCCCCGCTTGCCGCCCGCATTCCTGGGGGTGCACTCCTGCTTTCCTCTGGCAGCCAGTGCCCGCCCTGCGCCCGCTCAGCTGGGGTGGCGGGGGCCTGGGCACACGGTTTCTGCTTCTCCAAGAGCTGGTCTACAAGGGGCACAGGAGTCCGCTTCGCCCCTGAGGAGCTCTGAGGGAGGTGAGGGTGGGTACGGTGATGGCCGCTTCCCCAGGGCCATGTGCTTGCTTGTGACCGCGCAGGGACCTGAGCTGAGTCTGAGCCTGCGGCGGGCATCCCTTGCTGGGCATGGGTGGGGGGCAACTGCTGACCGCCTGGGGGCACGCTGTCCAGGGGACTCCACAACCCTCCTTCCTCCTGGCCCTGCTCCTAGCCCGCACTGTCCCCCAGGGCCAGGACTCAGGAACAGCTTGCTGCAAAGCCAGTGTCCTTACCTCCCCACGCCTCTGTGTGCCCTCTGGCTTAGAAGGCGCGTTACGACAGCACAGGCCCAGAGGGGAGCCTGGCACACAGTCTGTTGTCTGTGGAAATCTCCTGGCCCGGGGCTGTGCTGCAGAAACCCCCGTGATCCTTGCTCTGTAAACAGCCTGGGGTTTCTGGCAGGTAGAGCTGCTCCTTCCCGCTTGGGCACCTTGCACCAAGCCTCCTTCCCAGCGGTGCTGTTTGTCGGAGGGTGTTTGGTTTCTCCTTTTCTCAGCCTCTGCTGACGTCTGGGCCGAAGCCAGAGTCTGCTGCAGGGTGGCCTCGTTTAGCTCCGATGACCTCCGGGGGACTGCAGGGAGGGGGAGCTGGGGATGGGGGCCTGGGAAGCTGGCCCGGGGCCCTCCTGTCTCTGGGGAGAAGCCTGCTGCTTCCCTGGCGTTTCTGGGCCGCAAAAGCTCTGTTGGTGAGAGAAAGGCCAGCAGCCTTCCTGGCAGGGGTGGCCCCTCCCCGCCGGCCAGGACGAAGGCTGAGCTGGCCACGGCCGCCCCCGGGCTGCAGAGCCGGCTCCGCGGGCTGCTGGTCATCTAGCAGCCTTGCTGCCAGGCGGTGTGGGCCAGGCGGGTGGTGCAGCCCAGCGTGGAGGGGGGCGCCGCCCTGAGCGCTGGGGGGACTGAGTGAGGCCCAAGGGCACGGGCTGCATGTGGAGTGAGCAAGTGGGTCTCTGGGTGTCCTCACCAGGCCTCAGGGGGTGCAGCGGAGGCCTCCGGCACCGCCTGGTTCTGGGAGAAGGAAGAGCCTGGCTGGGCTCGTGCTTCCCTCTCAGCGAGGCTCTGAGAATGGCTGGAAGCTTGCCTGGTGGGGGAGGGCGGGTTATTCTTGGTTCACTGGAGCAGGAGTTCCTGAGGCCAAGGTCAGGGTGGCTGGGCTGGTGCAGTGGGGGGGCCTGTCAGTGGGCAGCATGAAGGAGCCTAACGCCATCTTTGTGGAACGTTCTTTTTGTGATCTAACTTGACAGGTCCTTGTCCTTGGAGAGCTCTGGCCCTGCCGGGTGACCTAGAAATGGCCCGGGAAGGGTGTGACAGAACTTCTGAGGGGGACAGTGGGCAGGGAAGCTGGGGCGGTGGGCACCTCTGCTTGCGTGGCCAGGCCCGTGAACCCTAGGCTTGTCTTTGGACTTGATGCAGGTGGAGAAGAATCTAGATGCAGAGACCTTGGTGGAGGTCACTGGTTTGACGGTTAACCCTGCTTGTTATCACTCACTTTGCAAAGGCAGACACCTCGCTGGGTGGGGCGGGTGGCCCCGCGGAGTTAATGTTTAATGGCAGGGCTGCTCCCGGCCCACGGCCCTTGGGAGCTGGTCTGAGTGGAAATAGCCCCGGCACCCAGATGGCCTTTCTGGGTGCCTGGCTTCTTCCTGTGGCTGCTGGAGCTCGGCTCACCCTGCGCTGGGCGGCATGTGGGTGCTTGGAGCGTGCGGGGCCCGAGCCGGCGGCGCACGGGGCGGCCAGTACACGCTAGATTCGGAAGACTCAGTACAAAACCAAAACAGAGCTGTGAAGTAGCTCGGGCAATTTTTACACACGAGGGGACTTGGTAGTATTTCAGTTGTATCACGTTAAATAAAACACATGATGCACATTGACTTCGCACGCTTTTTTTTTTTTAAATTTTACCGTGGCTCTAGAAAATGTACCGTTCTGCACGCGGCTGGCCTTGCCTGTTCTCTGGGCAGCCCTGTTGTCGCCCCGTTGAACCGGAGCAGTGACGGTCGGAGGAAGCTGGAGCGCGGCCTGGCCTCACCAGGAGCTCTCGCGGACTGAGTCCTCCCCACGACCCAGGGGGCCGGAGCCCCTTCCTGCTGTTGAGCCGCACCCTTGCCTGAGGGCGGCTAAGATGATTTGCAGGAGAACGTTGTAAGGTTGGGTTATCTTTGGGTTTTAAAAATTATTGTTCTGTTGTTTGTTGGCTCTTAATTTTTGCAAAATAAAATTTTCAATAAATTTTCAATAAATTCAGTCATATTTTTCAAAACAGTAACAAGTAATGATTGTGCAGAGCTGGGGAGACAGAGAAGCACATGCTGTTGAGCAGCGGGCCCTGGGGGAGCTCACGCCTCTGGGCGTGGGGCTGCTGTGCCCCGCCTTGCCACGGGCTCAAGGCCTTGGGTCTTCTGCATCCGCCAGGGGTCCCTGCTGTCCCTTCTGCTGTGGCCGGTGCACTCACGCACGTGTCCTCCACTCTCTGCTAACAGTGCCCCCGGCCAGCGAGAACCGCGCCTCAAGTAGAGGCAGTTGTAGGTCCTAGGCTTTCTGTGTGGCATCCGTGGCACCTGCTGGGTTCCGTGGCTCTCCCTGCCAGCTGGGGTCGGCACTCCCCATCTCTGGACAAAAGGGGTATGGATGAACTTTGATTCTGAAGATTGCGAAACACTTTTTAGATGAGACGTTGTCTGCTGCCCCCATTGTCCTCAGACCACTGTCCACCTGCTGGGCCCTGCCGGTGAGTCTCCACGGCTTGGGCCCGGGATGCTGGCCTTTGCCTTGGCACAGTGTTCTGACTCCCACCAGCGACTGCTTTCTCGCCGCACTGACGCCTTTCCTTCAGCGGCAGTGGGGTCAGGGCGATTCTAGCGGTGGAGCTCTCCATGCCGAAGCGGTTGGCTGCTTTCTGGGGGTTGCCTGTGGGGTCAGGGTGTCCTCGGCCCGCAGACCGTTGCTGCTCCGTGTTCGGTTTGTGCTGGGAAACCGCGTCGCACTCGTGCACGTTCTTAGGGCCTTCGCCGCCCTGCGTGCAGGGGCTGGAGGAGGCTCTCGCTCGGAGGCGCCACGCCTCAGAAACAGCGCACGTCCCTCCTCTCTCCCTTCTCAGAACGTCGGGACCGTCGGCGAGGGTCTCTGGGGAGCTGCAGCCAGTGACCATATGGGGCTGCAGCTCAGGGCCTCGCAGATGGGGGGGCGGCGGGCAGACCCTGCACCAGCACCCAGCACCTCTTCTCTTCCTTGCAGGTCTGGCTGTGGGTCTAGGCTTTGGGGCACTGGCTGAGGTAGCCAAGAAGAGCCTCCGCCCAGACGACCCTTCAGGTGAGCTGGGCCCTCGGAGGTGCGCCCATCGGCCCCCAGACCCCCGTGTTCTGGAGTGTGGGCCTCCAGGAGCCACGCCCCCCACCCCCCACCCCCCGGCTCCTCCGGCGGCCAGCACACCTGCCCACTGCGGACTGGCTTTGGCCCTGCGGCCGCCTTGCTCTGCTGGGGGGGGGGGGGAGTTGTCTGTGCTGCTGGACCAGCCCCTCAGGGCCCTCGGTTGCCCCCACCTCCGAGACCTGCAGCTGCCCCCCTCACCCCAAGCCCTCGGTCTCTGAGGTGAGCACCAGACCTCTGTCCCCTGCCTCCCAACCTGTGAGTTCACAACCATCAGTCCCCCCAGCCTGGGTGGCAAGGCTGGGGCAGGACTCCGTGGAGAAGGTTCGGCAGACTGGCTCTCAGGCCATGTGGGGGACACCCCACCATGCTCTTGCATGGAGACCCCCGGAGCCCAGGCTAGGGACCCTGAGGAGGGCCTTCCTCACACCTGGACGGCCCCTCTTCGGCTGCAAGACCCTCCGGTGGGGACGAGGGGCCTTGTGGAGAGAAGGCACTGGGCTGTCCCCACAGGCCTGAGAATGGGGTGCCCAGGGCGCATCAAGTGTCCTTGGAACAGGAGGGACCAGAGGACAGAGAGGGTTTAGTGAGGGTATTTTTAGTGTCAGCTTTGAGACACTTTGGGAAACGAAGCCTGGCTTTCTCTGGAACGAAAAGACTGTGTTCTCTGCGCCTCCAACCCCCAGAAACTGGCTGCTCTCCGGGCACCTCAGCCAAGCGGAAAAGAGGCAGCACTGGATCCAAGGTTACAGCTGGTGACCTTCGTCAGGGAAGTGGTGACCCTGCCTGGGGGTCCAGGGGCCTAGGGACCATGGCCTGAGAGCCAAGGTCAGGGGGCCTTGGCACCCCCCCAGGCTGCATTCCAGCTCCCAAGTGGGCTCGAACCTGTGGCCTGGAGGACACTGACCAGCCCAGCTCAGGCGGTGCCAGCAGAGCCTCTCCTGAGTGGGGGCCGCCCACCATGGCCCGGCTCTACCAGGCGGTTCTCAGAACCGGCCATGCCCAGGCGGGAGCACCTACCTCCGGGCCGTGGAGAGGGGCTGCGTCCCCACGTCTCAGGAGCGCTGCAGGCGGCCTAAGACTGTGTGTGCGGGAAGCACAGCTCTGCCTCCTCCTGGGCCTCTTCCCCTCCCCTCCTCTTCCCCACCTTTCCACAGGGGCCCAGGGGCTGGGGGGTGGCAGTGCACACAGAAGGGTCCCCCCCTTCCCTCAGCTCTGACTCAGGGCAAGGGGTGATGTGGGGCCCCTTCTTGGCCCAGCTTCTGGGGCGGATCCGGCCTTGTGCAACTGCCCTCGGGGTGGGGAGGGCAGAAGATCAACGGGTGCTCTTGGGAGCTTCTTGTTTGCAAACTGAGTGTCCCTGGGGCTTAGTTCCCATTTAGTGCCCATGTTGCCCCCCTCACCCCCCCCAATATGTCAGAGGCCAGGCTGGACGCAGCACCCGGGGGTGGAGGGCGGGAGCACACTGGCCACCCGACCTGTTCCTTCCTGGAGGACGTGGCTCCCGCGCTCCGAGCACTGGGCCCGGCCTGTGATGATGTGGGCTGAGGACAGTGCGAGGTACCGTGGGGGACAGCCATGGGCACAGATCTAACCAGGCTCACAGGACAGAGTGCAGGGAAAGCAGCAGGTGTCCCAGGGCTGGAGGAGCTGGCGGGGAGGCCTTCTGACCAGGGCTGACTCAGTTTTGGGGCTGGGCCGTGCTGGGGTTGGGGTGAGTGGATGGACGCCAGAATGGGCCCTGACATCCTGTGGCCACACGGTAGCAGCCCCCCTGTGTCCTCACCCCTGGTCGTAGTGGACAAAGGTCATCTGCACCCCTGAGGTTACTGCACCTTGTGCGCCTCCGCAGGCTGAGGGGGAAGGCAGACAGCAGCTGGCCGAGTGCTGTCCTTGCCCCTGTGCTCTGTCCCCGGCCAACGGCCCCCTCCCGCAGCTAGCTTGCCTTGTGATCTCAGGGATACAGATGACCTTTGTCCTGTACGTGAGGGGGAGGGACAGTGACGGGGACCTCACATGGGTCCCTCCAGGTCCCTCCCTCCTAGTGCCTGTTCCCTACGTGCCACTGACCATGGCCTTCCGTGGTGCTCCCATCAGGCCCCGGGGACAGATCCCGAGGAAAGGGCTCCACGTGTGTAAATGCGTGTGCGTGCATACGTCGGGCAGCTGCCGGTCAGGCCTGGGAGACCCGCGTGGCCCTGGAGGACCTTGCACAGCCTCGGGTGGGTGGGTTGCATGACACCCCGGAGTGTTAGTTGCATTGCTGGTTTCGGGGGTGCTCAGGAGGCTGGAGCCTGTGTCAGTTCCTGCCCGTTCCTTCATGCTGCACTTGAGAGCCCCCCCACCCCCCGAAGTTCTGTATCGTCCCTGTTTTTACGAGGCTGGAGCCTGGGGACGGCGCTGGGTGCACCCAAGCTCCCTGACTTCCCGGGCTGAGTGAGGAGACAAGCTGCAGTTGCCCCACGGGCGCTCATGGCTTCCCAGCCCCAGCCCCGTCCTCCTCTCGCTGCATGGCCTGGGGTGGACCGGGTGAGGCCTGCGGACGCCCCGGGAGGGGACAGCAGGCGGCGCTGACCCGGCTCCTGCCCGCAGGGAAGAAGGCCGTGCTGGATTCCAGCCCCTTCCTGTCGGAGGCGAACGCGGAGCGGATCGTGCGCACGCTGTGCAAGGTGCGCGGGGCGGCGCTCAAGCTGGGCCAGATGCTCAGCATCCAGGGTGAGTGCATGGCGGGGGGCCACTTGGGAGGGGTGGGTGTGCCCCCCGCCACCGGCCCCTCTCGCTCCTGTCCTGGCTGTTGACCAGCCGGGATCTTCAAAGACCTTAAAGTGGGCGTCCGTGGTGGTTGCTCTTGCTTCCCTGGGGGTGTTCGGCACCTAGAGGTGGTCCCGGCCTCTCGCAGGCTGGTGAGAGCCTGCTGCTGTCCGCAGCCCCTGCTGCCTCGCGTGGGTGTTGGGGGGCGGCGCAGGCCTGTCGTGGCAGGATGCTGGGGACATGGGGTGTGTGGGCCTCAGCAGGGAAGGCCGGGACAGGTGGCTGAGCAGAAGGGCCAGGGGCCGCGGTGGGGGTGCCCCAGAGGCCTGGCTCCTGCAGGGAAGGGGGTTTGAAGACAAGTCCCCTTGTGGGTGTGCAGCGGGGCTCCCGGGAGGGCGTGGGATGGCGTTAATCCCCAGGGCAGGCAGGGTGTGTCTGAGCCCAGGACCCCCACGTGGAGACTCCTTCCACGGCCAGGGTCAGAGATGCACGCCCGGCTGCCCGGAAGCCGCCTCCGGCCCGACACACGGGAGCGGTCCAGAGCGGGCAGCAGGGGGCCAAGGCGTCGGCTCGCGGGACTTGTGTGCAGGACGTGGCTCTCCTGCCCACAGTTTGCGGCAAATCATTTCGGAACACTGACACTGCCACCGCAGCCACACTCCCACTGTGGGCCACCACCGTGGGAGGAAAGCTGACCGGGGCGGCCTTGGGCGGAGCCACCACGGCTCCAAAGCAGCACATTAGGCATAGGGTCTGGTCTGAAGGGAAAAACAACGGTTCTCTCTAGGTGGCCAGGTTCTGGGTGTGTCTGGGATCTTACTCTGCTTTATTTCTGAAATTTGCTCCTTCTGTAACCCTAAAAAGCTTTGCCTGTTATTTCTAAGAAATCCACTTTCTCAGGTCCCTGGGTGAGCCCCTGCTGCCCCATGCTGGGGCCCTTGGGGTGCGCAGATGCCCTCTGCGCCCTGGGGAGAGGCTGGCTCCGGCCTCCGTTGTTGGCTGTGGTGTGTCCGGAGTGTGCGCAGCCCAGCCCAGCCCGTGGCCCTGTGTCTTCCCTGGAGCCTCTATCCATGGCCCTGGGGGCCCTGGAGGGGGCTGCTCTGCTCCTGACCCCTGCGCCTGCTCTCTGAGGGGTTAGCCCTCTGCTAATTTCTGGTACCTTCTAGATGATGCTTTCATCAACCCCCACCTGGCCAAGATCTTCGAGCGGGTGAGGCAGAGCGCGGACTTCATGCCACTGAAGCAGATGACGGTGTGCGGACGGGGCCTGGGGGGTGGGTTGTCTGGGTCCTCTGCCCCTCCCCCCTGCCTTGGGGGGCAGCTGCAGCAGTCTGTAGGAGGGTGCAGCCTGGGGGTGCTTTTCGGGGTGTCCCGCACATGGGCTGTACTTACGGCCCCTCCCTGACCCCTCTCGCCAGAAAACGCTTAACAATGACCTGGGCCCCGGCTGGCGGGACAAGCTGGAGTACTTCGAGGAGAGGCCCTTCGCGGCTGCCTCCATCGGCCAGGTGCACCTGGCTCGCATGAAGGGTGGCCGCGAGGTGGCCATGAAGATCCAGGTAGGCAGCCGGTGTGTGCCTCCACGCCCGGGGGAGCTGCAGAGGGCCGGGCTAAGGCCCTGCAGTGTTGGGGCCTCTGTGCCCTGCACCCCTGCACGCACCCCCGTCTTCAGGGCAATGCCTGGGTCTGCTCAGCACCCGCCCTGGGAAGGACCTGCTGAGCGGCGCGGGTAGAATGGCCTCCCTGCGAGCTTAGTGTGGGCGGGGCCAGGGGACAAGCAAGCATCTGCTGGGGGGGCTCTGGCTGCTGTGGGGGACAGACATGGAGAAAGAAGTCATGAAGGGACCTGGGGGCGGGTTCTGGTAGCATCGTAGCATCATTATCTGTCACTTACCCGAGTATGGGGTCTGGGGGTGGGACTGGGCTGGGAGAGCAGGGCTCCCCTGCATGGCCCGGCCCCGCCTGCCCGAGACCCCCCTGCTCCTCCCACAGTACCCCGGCGTGGCCCAGAGCATCAATAGTGACGTCAACAACCTCATGGCTGTGCTGAACATGAGCAACATGCTTCCCGAAGGTCTGAGACTGGCTGCGGGTCAAGGGCAGGCATGCGGGATGGGCTCTGGGGACCCATGGGAGTGACCCTGGGGAGCCCTCAGCCCCCGCTGACCTCCTCCTTCCCGGCGCAGGCCTGTTCCCCGAGCACCTGATTGACGTGCTGAGGCGGGAGCTGGCCCTGGAGTGTGACTACCAGCGGGAGGCCGCCTGCGCCCGGAAGTTCAGGTGTGGCTCATGACTAGTGGCTCCCACAGGGGAGAACACGGGCGGCTCGGGGTAGTAGGCCCCTGGGGAGGGTGGTGAAGACCCCCGTGGCTCTGAAGGGTGGGTGGCGGTGGTCATGGCCCAGTGTCATCCCCGGGATGGGGGGTGGGGAGGCTCTGGTGCCAGGGTGACCCCCCCCACTGCCCACCAGGGAGCTGCTGAAGGACCACCCCTTCTTCTACGTGCCCGAGATCGTGGATGAGCTGTGCAGCCCCCATGTGCTGACCACAGAGCTGGTGTCCGGCTTCCCCCTGGACCAGGCGGAGGGGCTGAGCCAGGAGATCCGGAACGAGGTGTGTGTGACCGTGGTCTTGGGCGCCGAGTGCCCTTGTGGGGATGAAGGGCCAGAGAGGGCTGTTGTGTTCCCCCTGCCGGGGAAAACCTGGAGTCAGGAGTCCCCGTGTGGGCAGTGGGTGGGGCGACCCGAGGAGTGGGGAGGATGCGAGGGGGCTTCCCAGGCCCCAGACTTGGCCTGGCGCTGCCGTGACTGGGGCTGCCGCTGCCCTCCCCCCAGATCTGCTACAACATCCTGGTCCTGTGCCTGAGGGAGCTTTTCGAGTTCCATTTCATGCAGACGGACCCCAACTGGTCCAACTTCTTCTATGACCCTCAGTTGCACAAGGTGAGCCCACAGGAGCTGCATGGGAGAGCGGTCTGCGATGGGGGTCTTGGCCCCCTTCTCCACCAGGCTAAACCTCTGAGGTGTTGCCCCTTCCCAGGTGGCTCTTCTGGACTTCGGGGCGACTCGGGAATATGACCGATCCTTTACCGACCTCTACATTCAGGTTGGCCGGCGCCGGGGCCTGGGGTCGGCCTGGGGACACTATAAGTGGGGAATGACGGGGCTGCTGTTCCCCCCACCCCCAGTGACTGTGGGTCGAGAGGAGGCCGTTGGGTTCACAGGCCGGGGGCTTGGAAGGAGCAAAGGGGACAAGGGTGGGGGGGTTGGCCACTGGGCTCCCTGGCCGCGCCGGGAGCACCTCCTCCCCTGCCACTCACAGTCCCTCCCGGGTGTCCGCCCAGATCATCAGGGCAGCTGCTGACAGGGACAGGGAGGCGGTGCTGAAGAAGTCCATCGAGATGAAGTTCCTCACTGGCTACGAGGTCAAGGTCAGCTCCCCACGGCCTCTTGGGCTCCGCAGGCCCCCGTGTGTGGGGAGGGTGGGCAGTAGGGCTGCTTTTCCCCAGACCTTGGCTGCTACCCTCGAGGCCTCTCCTCAGGCCTCCCTTGACCCCTCCTCCATCGAGGTCCTGGGCGTGGCGGGGTGAGGGCGTGAGTGGAGCCTCGGGGAGGGTCGGGAGGCCGGCAGCCCTCTCGCAGGCCAGTACATCTGGAGCTGGGGCCGGATGGCACAGCCCGACCCCCCTTCCGAGGTCTGGGTGGCCCGGTAGGGGCTGGAGCCAGGTCTTCAGCGCTTTAAATGGGTGGTGCCAGTCTGTGTTCCCGTGCCCTGAACTGGCACCGGAATTCCCCGAGAGCAGCCCTTTCCCCTTCTCCCCCTAGAGGGGTGCACAGGCCACAGCCAGGCCTTCAGGCGTCCGGCTTCAGCCCCCATGTTGGGCCCGGGCCCCGCCCATCCGGCCTCGCCCGGGCCCAGGCGCGCAGCGGGCTCCCCTGGCCCAGCTACGGGGCCCGTCACGTCAGTTAATACTGAAATGCCCCCCTGAGCCTCTCCCCTTCAACGCCGCCTGCTGGGAGAGCTCTGGGCCGGGCCACGGGCCCACCCACCCCCTGCACCCCGCTTCAGGCCATGGAGGACGCCCACCTGGACGCCATCCTCATCCTGGGAGAGGCCTTCGCCTCGGAGGAGCCCTTCGACTTCGGCACGCAGAGCACCACCGAGAAGATCCACAACCTGATCCCCATCATGCTGAAGCACCGGCTCGTCCCGCCCCCCGAGGAGACCTACTCCCTGCACAGGAAGATGGGGGGCTCCTTCCTCATCTGCTCCAAGCTGAAGGCCCGCTTCCCCTGCAAGGCCATGTTCGAGGAGGCCTACAGCAACTACCAGCGGCAGGCGGCGCGGCCCTCCGCTTGAGCCCCGCGCCCGCTGGCGCCCCGGGCAGGCTGCCCCGTGTGCGCAGCCTCTGCACGAAGCAGAGACCCGACAGCAGGTTCCTCCCTTGGCGGCGGGTTTCCGTCCTGTGAACGCTAGTGGAGCGGGGGCGGGCCTGCCGGGGGATCCCTGCCCCCAGAAATACGGAGAAGCCTTGTTGGATTTTACTGGACGTACGTAGAGGATGAGGCTTGTGTGATTCTAGATTGTTTTGTGCCCTCTGCTCCAGCCTGTCTCCGAGCGTGAGGCCCCGCCTGCTCTTGGGCTGGGCTGTGCCCTCTGGACAAGTGGAAGTTTCTGGACCTGTGGAAGGGGTCAGGAGCAGTCCGTGCTAGACGTCAGTGTGTGGAGGCCCCGCTTTCCCCCTCCAGGCCCAGGGGCTTTTTGTACAATTCTTGTAACTGTCTGATTTGTTTCAATATTAAAAAAGACAAAAATGCACCCTCTTAGCATTGTGGTGTGAATTTCTCTATACTTAGTGGGCACCGAGCTGATGGGTGACCAGCCCGAGGTCATGTCCCCCTCCAGACCACCTCTGGACCAGCCCGAGGTCATGTCACACTCCAGACCACCTCCAGATGCATCTGGACACTCAGCCCAAATTCCTTTCCAGGAGGGGGTGGCCGGCACATGCCCCCTGCACCCCACCCCACATACGGAAGAGCCAACTGCCTGGCCTGCTTGCCAGGGGGAGAGGCTGCGGCTGGGGGATGCCTCCCCGCAGCAAACTAGCGTGGGCATCGGGGAGCCCTGCCGCGGGACCCCGACAGGTGCACCAGGGGGTGAAGGACGCGGGGAGACCGCTCCAGGACAGGATGGGAGGTCTGACTGGTCTCCGTGACAGCAGCTGGGGGCCTGGCGCCTGATGCCACCTATTCTGAACCCTTGTCAGAGCAGTCACGGCCCTTTGGAAGGCCGTTTTTGTGCATTTTTTACATATATTCTGCCTTCTGGGACATTCGGGGGCTGGCAGGGTACAGGAGCAATGTGGCTGCTGAAGGTTGGGATCCTGGACTCAGGACCTGGAACGAGGAGGGCAGCCACACAGCCCGAGCTCCCTCTCTGCTCCCCAAGAGTCGGCAAAGTGGTCCACGGTCGGGCCCTCTGCCTACGTGCACAAGTCTTCATCTGGGGACACCGCTGCGCTCATTTGTTCCCACGCTAAGGCCATGTGGGGCCACGAGAGTGGCCACAAAGCCCGCAAAGTGGAAGCTTTCACTGGCCTTTAACGGAAAGCTGGCTAAGCTCACGCTCACCTGCCGCGCTACTGTCTCTCCCGCAAGGCGCCCTGACAGAGCAGTGACCCGCCAAGAAAGGTCAGGAAGGTCATTGCGTGTGACCCGGAACCAGGGAGGGGCCCTCAGGGTGACCAGGCGCAGCCGGCTTCGTATTGCCTCTGGCGCGGGCTGGCCGTGCCTCCCCAGAGGGGCCGTTCTGACCAAGTCAGGGACCAGAGTAGACACTAACGTACCCGAAGGGTCTGCCGCTGGCCCGCAAACAGCAGACAGCAAACCAGCCTGCCATCTGGTCTGAGCAGGCAGATGCGACAACCGGCGGGTGGGGGTCAGGGGTGTCTGGCTGTGCGGAGGGTCCCCCGCGGGGCAGGTGCACACGGAGCAGGCCAGGCCTCACTCACGGCCTGATGCGCGTTCTGGAAATGCTGGCCGGACGAGAACGGAATGCCGCCCTTACCTGAGCTACAGGGTAGAACTAGGAAAAGTCCCCGGTTAAACTACTCCCGCATCCTTCCGCAGGCTAAGGCGGGCCCTGGATGAGGAGGGGGCCTGGCAGGAAGCAGGATCTAGGAAGACGAGAAGAGTCAGTCACCTTTCCTCCACGGCTCAGACCTTTCCATCAGGGAAAGAAGACAAGACCATCAGGTCTAACAGCTCCCTGTTTTATTGCAATACATCAAATTCTGGTTAATATTAAGTGATACCAACATAAAATATTGGCGAGGAGTCTTGTTACATTTTTGACCATCCCACCTTAAATATTTCTGTGCAAAAGAATCCACACCATTGTCTGGTAGCAGAGAACCGCTTATAAACCTCCCTAAGACATCGAGGGCATAAAACCGAACAAAAGGAAATAGGCCAAAGCAGTATGTTTCCCTTCCATCCACAGATTTGTCAGCATTATATTCTAAACAAAAAAAAATGATTACACCTAGGCCATGCAAAACTGTACAATAATATTACAATGAGGAAAAAACCCTAAAAAATTTATAAAATAAATGATATTACACTATCAAATAAAAAAGCAGGTAAATTTGTTTCATGAAGTTTCCAGGTTTGTTCTCGTCAGTCACCCCCATAAGTGACGTGGCTCCTCGTGTGTGGCACTCGTCCCTGGGAGAGGGGGAAGGGCCGGCCCGCCGGCCAGCGCTAAGGGGCCGAAGGCTCCAGCAGAAGCCGGTCCCCACGATCCGGACGGACTCTGCGGAGAATCCGGGCTCGTGATCAAGTCAGAACAAGGGAGGAGGTGCACCGGGCGCGGCGCGCCATGCGGCTTCCCTGCGCACTCGGGGGCCGGGCCGGGGCGCGCGGGGGCCGACTGCTTCCCTGTCTGCCCAGCCGGGAGGCCGCAGCGTGAGTGACTGCCGCCACGGACAGACAGATGGCCCTGCCGGCCGGGCGTTGGCGACGCCCGCCGCGCCGTCCCGGGCTCTTCTGGAGGAGCCCCGAGAGGGCACCGAAGTGCAGCCGGGCTTTCACAGAAGTCCACGTGGCCACGGAGCAGCAAAACGACAGGACTGCACCCATACGGAAGGCAGAGGGAGGCTGAGAGCCAGCCAGGAACGACAGATTGTTGCTGTAAACATAACAGGGATTTCGGATTCTTCCCAGAAGCCTGGGTGTGAGAACCGCGTGGGAAACCGAACAGGGCCCCGAACAGGCGGGCCCTTCCTGCTCCGGCCCCGACCCTTCCCACCGTGCTCCCGCCACCGGGCGAGCGTCGCTGACGCAGGGGTGTGTGCGTGGGCCGAGAGCCCCGAGAGTGAAATTTACTTTAGCGAGCACTTGACGAGGAGGAAGGCTTTTGTTTTTGGCAAAAAGAAATATATGTATATATGTAATTTTTATATACCCAGAGCACACACGACTTCTCGTTAGAATTCAAGGGTAGACAACAAATTGGCTGCACACAGAGAGCACCAAGTACCAACACACACGGACTATCCGAGAAGCGTCTCACCGGTCTGTCCTTCCTACGGTGAAACGCACAGTGCACCTGCCGCCCGGTGCGAGTTTAAAAGGTCCCGCAAGAGGAGACAGCAGGGCTCGGGGCAGCAGTACCTCCTCCCTGATCTTGGCTCCTGACCCCTCTGAAACATCAGGTTTCCCGTTTCCCTGGCACCCATCCCCTGCCTTCTGCAGACCATTCTTCTCAGAAGCTTCTGCTGGTAACTGCTTCGTACCTGAGAGGGGATAAGCCCAGAAGGGTCATTATCGCAGGAAGAGCCGCCCCCCACCCCGCCCAGCTGCTCCCCGTGGCACTGTTTCTCCTCCAAACTCCTGCCGTCAGGATGGGTCCTATCCGGGGCTGCTCTACGACGACTCGCGACTGCTAGGGACCTACCGGAAAGTGCCAGGGGACAGGTCCCTGGGTCATCACTGCCTTTGGGGGCTCTCTCCTTTCTGCTGTGACTCACTGCAGTGTTCTCTGCACCTCAGGCAGGGGGACGCTTGGATCCTAAAAGCATCCTCTGGAAAATAAGCACCTACAGGCAACACAATCCCACACGTAGTTGTCGAAGCTTCAACGAATGGCTTAGCGCGGAGTCCTGTGACTCCCTGGCGAGGGGCCAGGGAGGGTCAGGAGGACAGGAGGCAGCTGGCCACAGGCCCTTGGTGGCGGGCTTCCCTCGCCTCAGGAAAGTGCCAAGTTCGCAGGGCTACGGGGTCCTGGGGGGCAACCAAGCTCAAGGTCTGATCTTTGGCGACCCAACCCCATCTCACACGACACGCCTGTCCCTAAAGCGGAAAGCTGGAGAGAGGATGGGCAGTCGTCCGCGTGCACAGGCGGCCCCGCGGGTCCTCTCTCCCGGCGCCGGGCCTCGGGGGCTGAGAAGCAGGCGCCACAGGGGGACACGGTTCACGCTCACCGAAGCTGAGTGCGCGCTCACTGCTAGTTCTGAGAAATTTAGACAAAAAGGAAGCGAGCCAGATTCTCTTTACTCCCATGAGATATTTTTATTTCTCTTTCTCTGCTCATGTGCTTAACTGGGAACTAACTGTGAAGAACTGCGGGCCTCCGGGATGTGCGCTCGCTTCGGCGGGAACAGCAGGGGTGCCGTGGGGGCCCCTGCCTGGCGGCCCCACTTCTCTTTGCCACCGGGGGCGGGAAAGAGTATTTGGTTAAGGCTGTTCAAGTCCTTGCATTTGAGGTTTTCTATTATTTGGTAATTAAACTCTCAGGCTTCTCTGAGGGGGGCCGGGCCCAGGATACCTCGTGGCAACGCAGGGAGAAACAGGGTTAGCCCCCGGGGAAAGGACGCGTAGGAAGCATTTCAGGGACCTTCAGAAGCCACGACTTCCCCTGCGCGCTTTCAGCGGAAGGGCCAGGAGGTGATCGCATTTCTACGTTCGTCTGCAGGAGATACCAAAATGCAGTAAAAACTGAGGAGTGTGGTTCAAATTCTACCGCTACCGAAAGACCTGGAAGTAAATTTGCCTGTTGACGCTGCCAAGGAAGAGGCTTCCAGGGTTTGAGCCTGGGCTCGGGCCGCAGCCCAGAGCGGCTGGACCGGGTTTCGGAATGTTTTCCTAAAGCCCCCGGGGACCGTGGCGGTGACCAGAGGGAACTCTGACTCTCCGCGCTCTCCATCTACTGAGGTCTAGAATGTCAGCTTGAGGCCTTCCTACCCTTTAAATTACTTAGCTGGAAAACAGACGAGAAACAACACATTTCTTTAAATTAAATGATCTCTCTCTTATATAGGAATCCATCTTTTGCTGAATACAAGATGCTTCTTTTTACTATATACATTCAGTATTTAACCTCTACATTTGTGTACTTATTTAAACTCTGTATTGTAGTAAAATATGCACTGTTTTAGTGAATAAGGATTTACTGGCAACGATCAGGTCGACATTGGCTGTGGGCGCTGGAGGAGGGCGCAGGCCGGCGGGGGGACCCGCACGCTGCCCGGGGCGCCGAGACTCTGCCGTGGAAACCGTCTGCCTGACGCTCTTCCCGCGCACGTCTGCGAGGTCTGTCTACTCGAGCTACCTTCGGGAGGGGGACACGATGATGGGAAGCGACTCTGAGTGTATGAAATGGAATCGATACTCATCGAAGCTGTTCAGTGGAAGTCTGCCTTGATGATTGCTGCTGTTAAGTTGGGGGGGGCGGTGCAGGGAGCTGGGGCTGCAGGTGCGATCGTCCGCGTCCCCAAGCCCCCACCCTGCTCCTGCCACCGGCCCTGGGCCTTCCAGGCAGGGGCGGGGGATGGACGTGGAGACAGGGCAGTGGAGGGGCCGAGAGGGAGAAGCTGCTCTGGCGTCCGCTCTGAGCGCCGAAGCCACTCACGGGTCCCAGCTCCCGCGGTCGGTGCTCTCCAAGGAGAGGCTCTTGGTCTTCCGGGGCGACACTGGGCTGGGCGGGCTGCTCAGGTTGGAGCTGTTGGAAGCTGTGGAGTGCCTCGGGGAATCCGAGTCCTGTGGGGCCCCGAGAGGACGTTCGTGAGACGGAGAGGCACGGGAGGCGCTCAGCCCCTCACAGGTGACCTGCGGCCACCCCGAGCAAGTAAGCTGGTGTGAATGGTCTACTGTCGCTAACGAAGCCCCTTTCCTGAGGCCAATAAAGGGCAGAGAATATAGCCAATGTTCAGCCCTTTCTGTAGGACTTTAGAAATGTGGGTCCCTGTCACAGAAGCTGTTAGAACATCTGTGCCATAGTGTAGTGCGCAGCCCAGGCGACCAGTCGTGCCAGAACCTACCCCCCAAACCCGCCTCCTGCCAAGCGTGTTCCTGAGTCCTGACCCCTGGCTGCAGCGGAGGCCACTCTCGAGGTGGTGGCATCACTGCGGTAAGGCACGAGTCCTTTTACACAGGACTTCTCCGGGTCAGACGCTGACGCTGCCCACACCCCACTCACCTCTCCGTCAAAGTCCCTGGCCGGGGCGTCACTTCCCTGGTCCATGCCTCCAGAAGACAACGAGCCCTCTGACGGGGAGGGCATGGGCTGCCACTTGGCATTGTAGCTTCCTCCGGAGAATTCTCTCTTTAACGCGCTGCCGTTCTGTGCAGAGGACCCTGCGGGACGGCACTCAGGTAAGGCTTCGCACACGGACAGACAAGGGGATCGCCCTGTAGAAAGCGCGCGGACTGGGGAGACCTGGGCAGACCCTGGGGCCAGCTGCTGAGGGACACCGTTTCTCAAGGCCACTGGCCTCTGCAGCCATCACTTCACTGCTGGAGAATTTGCATGAAAAGTAAAGGGACAGGAGAGAAGCATTTTCATTCCACAGGGAAAAAAGCCTGGAATACAAAAGTGAGGTGAGTTTCTTCAAATTCATACTCTAGTTTGGTCTCAGAGCTGAGGCACCCAAAGGAGGGGCCAACACCACTCGGAGGAGGGAAAAGGATGACAAAAACCCCTTGGAAATACTGGGGAATTGTTCGTACCTATATAAAGCTCTCAGTATTCCTCCTTAAGCTTTTGCTTAAAAAACATTTTAATCCTCCTGAGCTTCCATATTAAGACCATGGGTCTAAAGAGGCTGCTGAGGTTTTCATACAGGATCCAGACTGTGTTTTTACACTAAGAATTCAGTACTAGCGTCAAGAGGACCATGTCGAGCACCTCAAGTACCTCACGACCACGGACACGCGGGGGTGCTCATCTACGCAGACAGGAACCTGCCTGACGCGCCTGTGCTTGGCGACTCCTGGCCGCTTCCCTCTGGGGCCCCCTCGGCTGCAGGTGGCCCGTGTGTCACCGTAATGACTCTTACCCTAGCTCCCAGCGCCGTGTGGACACCGGGCATGTGTCGTGGAGCTTAGGAATGCCCGTGCCTGGGCCCTATCGTGGCGGAACTTCAGAGTTCCCTATTCAAGCCTCTTGTGGGGATTCTGGAATGCACCTCAGGCTGGGAGCCAGGGGCCTCCTGCTCCCCGGGAAGCTGCCCCCAGCGCCTGCCGCACAGGGTCTCTCACTAGACACACGCTGCTCCTCACGGCCGCTGAGGAGGCACGCCTTACTTTGCTGAGGGGACTCTTCTGGGTCTTTGAGTCACGGCCTTCCTGAAGGCGCACCTGGTCCCGCGCCTGCTTCAGTGTCACGGAAATGGTATTTTATTTTTGCGTAAGTTTTGTCATTCTGAATAGAAATCCACACCGCCAGAGGCTTCTGTTGCTCTGCTTATTGACTGCGTGGCCTCGAGCAGGCTCTGTTACCTGAGTGTCAGTTCCATCTGGAGACACAAGAACAACTTCTCCCGTATGGGAATCTGGGGGAACAACAGCCCTGGGTACACGGAGGACATGGTGTGACCCACAGGTGCACACCGGGGCCTGCGAGGGCTGCCCGCCGTTTGCCATCTCCTTGCCTCCACTCTGGTGTTAACACGTGACAGCAGGGCTATTTTGACTGACCAGCAAAAGGGGCCTGGGGACAGTCTGAGGACCGTGGTCCCGGCTGACTGAGGCCATACACTCAGGCGCGGCCTCTTCTAAAGAGCGCTGGCTGAGGTGGCGAGGTGTCTGAGTCTGCATGACCTCAGGAGAGGCCAGGCTCCCTAGCAAGCCTGCCGCTGATGGGAAGACTGGGTCCTCCTCCTTGCGGGGAGCAGGACAGAGCCACGGTGGGAATCCCCGTGTGGCTTTTACTTCACATTGTGAAGCCATCCCAAGTCTGGCTCTGGAAGATCTGTGCTTCTGGTTCTGGAGACAGACAACAGGGTTCCCTATTACTTCTTGTGTCTCTCTCAGCTAGCTGTCCTCTGGAACCTTCTGGAACCTTCTCACGAGCTGGATTGTTCTCAAAGCCAGCAGGAGGCACCTGACGCAGCAGATGCCCCTTGGGATTCCTGGGAGGGCCTTCCTCTTACTAAGGACCTCAAGGAGGCCACGCCTGCGGGGTTCGTGAAGACCTGGTGGGTGGGCACAGTGAGCAGGGACAGAGGCTCCTCACTGTGGCCCTCCTGGAGAGGTGGCTGCCTCAGCCCCACACATGGTTATGATGGATGCATCTGCACTTCTGGGGTGTCCCCCACTCACAACCTCCGAGCTCTTGGCCAACACCATGCTGCTTTTGAGAAAGTGTCAGAAAAGCAGCCCTTGGCTATAAGCGATCTTCCCCTGACTGGGGAAGCCACGATGAGTGTGTGACGTAGCTCCCTGCTTATGATCCAGGAACTACCAACGATCTCTGAATTCAACAAGACTAACTTCTAATTGCTGCCATCAGTCAGACGCTGCCTCTCCACCCCTCTCATTCCGAGGCAGGCGGCTGTTAGTGGCCAGGCACCTTCTCTCAGGCAGACAGTGAACCCCCCGTGACGCCCTGCTGCCCCGAAGTCGCTCCCTGCTACAGCAGAGCGGAAGCCCAGCACGGGGCCGAGTTTCCTCTCTCGGCCCCCGAGCCCAGGGTTCTGTGCAGAGTGCAAGAGGTGCTGAGGCTCAGGGTGAAAGGAGAGAGGCGGACAATAGGGACGGCAAGCCGTGTGAGCACAGGTGCTCGGTCACAGAGACTGTCCCCCTTGCGCCCCAGTGGAAGACTTGCCGTCTACTGGATGTTCACCGGACAAACATCCTCCCCTTCTGTGCACTGGCTATGATCTTGAACCTTCTAGAACCCTGGCCCCACTCTGCTCCCACAGGAAACCAAGGGTCACCTGAAACTCTTCCCTGTCCCTCACCTCCCATAGCTAACTCCCTGCCAGGCCTGTTTTAACCCCAGAGTGTCTCCCTTCTCCCCTCCTCCACCGCAGTCCCCCAGGCCTGTCCCCTCCGCCGGCCACTCGGACAGCCCCACCAGGATGCGCGCCCCACTCTTGCCCTGTGTCCAGTCTCCATCCGGCAGTCAGAGGGATGTTTTTTAAAAATGTAAACTGGATAAAGGTCCTTCCCTCCTTCAAAATCTTTAGAGGCTTCCGGTTGCGTTTCTAATAAAATAAAAATTCTCAGCTTGCTCTGCACGACCCTGCTTGATCGGCCCCTTGCCCACCACTCGTGTGTTATCTGCGGGTCTCTGTCTGACCGCCACCAGGTAGCCACACTGGCCTTCTCTCAAGTCATCAAACACGACTCCAACAGGGCTTCACCCCGAGGGAGGGCCCGTGACCCTCCTAATTCCCCTCAGTGTGACTTCGTCCCCAACGGCTACACCTCCTTACTCCGAGACGGTGGCCCGTTTATTTCCTTCAGAGCCTCGATCACCACAGCTTGTGGTATGAAGTGTCCGTCTCCTGGGGGCACCGTGAGCTCGAACAGAGCCCGTGATGGTTTTCTCCACAGGTGCTCGTGTGCTCACTAGGCCACCCCGGGAGCGCGCGCGCGTGAGGAAGGCGACAGCGGGGCAGGGGGTGCGGGGGACCCCCGGGTGGCACTTACTCGCTGACAGGCCACTGCTGGCGCTCATGGAGCGGCCGGGCTCAGGGCGGGATTTGGTGATGGAGGGAATACTGACGGAGCCGCTGAACACCGCGCGGCTCTCCTGGGGCCGGGGGTTCTGAAAACAAAGCACAAAGAGAAATTCTTCAGCCAGCCAGAAAGTGATTCTCTGCCGCGACATCTACCGCTCACTTCGGTTTCAACAAACAAGAGATCTTGACCAGAGTGACAGCATGATCCCTCCGGCCCCCGAACTTCAGCACCGTGACAGAAGCTCACCCCCACCCAGCGTAAGTGCTCATCCTTACACTTAGTGAAATGTTATCGACACATAAAAATTCTCTTTGTTGTGAGAGCAGCTAAGTAAAAGTTAGCGGCTGGAGTGACAGCGGACTGCAGAATTACATGGACGTTTGCAGAGATGGAAGCAAAGCTTCCGCTTCCTACGAGATTTCTACCAGGACGGCTCCACTAGCTCCACAGAATAAGGCCACACGGAGGCAAGGCAGGGAGGAGTGTATTTTCCTCCAGTAAATGCTGTAGGGGTGACACTGGATGGGGGGGCGTCCCCACCCCCGTCCCCCGCGCTGGCAGAGCCGTGCTCTGGGTCCCAGACAGCCCGTCCGGAGCCGCCACAGACGGCGGGATGCTCTCACTCGGCAATCCTGGTTTGAGAAGTTTTCCATCACATCATGGAATGGGTCCGGGGTTCCAGGCAGAAAAGTGAGCCCGAGTACTCTGAAAGTCACACTCGGCTAGAGAGGAGGCGTGGGGACGAGCTGTCTGGACTTGGCTGAGAATGGAAAGCCCTTGGCTGCCTCGATGGACCCAAACGTTTGAGACCAGAAGGAGGGGCGGCTGATGCCTGAGAGAAGGTTGTGTCAAGACAACTAACAACTGGCCAAGGTCAGCAATCAGGAGAACACACGTTAGTATCACGTGAAGAACTCCCAGTCCTACATCCCGAAGAGCCGTGCCAGCCGAGAGGCAGCTGGCCGGCCGCACACACAACCACCGCCATTTCGGTTCATGTATCAACGTCTGCAAAGTCCATTTAATTCTTGGTGTGTTATTTTTCCTCCAAGAAAA
Organism: Lontra canadensis; assembly: GCF_010015895.1. Taxonomy (NCBI): domain Eukaryota; kingdom Metazoa; phylum Chordata; class Mammalia; order Carnivora; family Mustelidae; genus Lontra; species Lontra canadensis. Next base: position 11,587,180 of record NW_022631018.1, read on the forward strand.
TAAAACTGAAACGGTGCCCGCATTCTAACATTCACTCACGCACAGAGAAGCAACCTCTGAGACCCCAGAGACACGCACACAGCGCAGCAGAGCAGACATCAACAGAGATGGGAAGGTCAGTTTCACCCTTTAAACTTGTACAGTTTCTGCCGTAACCCTTACGACACCTTGGTGGCGTCCTAGCCTAGAACAAACGGCATAAATTGGGCCTGTAAAAATATACCAGTGGTTTAGTAACTCCGAATGCTTAAGCAATGAAAGACCGACTCACAGAAGACAAGTTTTGTGAGAAAAACCCCCCACAAAAGATGGTTTACCATTCATTCAGCTGGAGTTCAACTTCCATAAAGTGACAGGAAACCAGCGCTGCTGGTGTCTTCCATGCGCCAATACGCTTTGAATTAGGGGAAAACTTAAAGACGACAGTGTTTCTAACTAGCAGAGGACTGACTTACAGAACATTTCTGCCATCTTTCACCGGAAAAACTCCTGACCAATTAATTTCTACAACATTACTCTGGAACTACTCCCTGCCATCTGTTATCAAGCAAACTAAGCTTTATTTTTATCGTTAATCTTATTGTGTCAAATAAGACATTTCAGTGACATTATAGTTTCATGGCAATGCCATTTCAAACATTAAAATTTAGGGTATTTTTCTAAGACAAACAAAAATACAAAAATAAACTTCTTAGCCTACAGTTTTCTATGCAAATAAAAAGCTGGTCAGAGGGTGCTGCGGGACCCGGGTTTGCAGTACAGAATCCAAGTATATTATTTGCAAAATGCACTTGAGAAAACGTTCCTGAGGAGTTAGCTGAGCATGTGTTTTTTGATGGAAGTATGGACAATCTGCTAATGGCCACCAGCTCTCTAGTCACCATCCTTCCCAGTGCAGCCCCTTTGTGTTAGTTCTCTCTCTAATTTAGTTGTGATATCTTGGATTCTGGCTGGAATTAAAGGCCTATCAGCACCTCAAAAACTAGTGAGATTATCATCTCTTTCTAATTTTTCCTTTGACTCCTTAATACTATTATAATTTTTACCTGGGAGATTTTTAAGCTTTTCAAAAGGAGTTTATTGTGGAAAGAAGGCCTGTGGCTAGGCCCTACCACAGACTTGAATGCCACTAAATGAAAAAATATTTTCTCTGAATTAAACCAGTTCTAGGCTAATGAACTATTAAAAAATGGGAAAATTCTGGGATTCCTTTTTTGTTTAAACAGAATAAAGACCCATGCAGGGGCTATATTTAGTGATGGTATCCGGAAAGGGAAAATCATGATGGAAAAATCGTCCATGAAACATAAAAATACCTCCTTCACTGCCTAAAAACTAAGAGTGAAATCCTCCTGTCTTCGTGTTTTTCCTCAAAAGAGGAAACAAACCTGAACTTGAAGAGGAGGAGGAGGAAGAACGAGGTTTGGCAGAAGAGAAGCAGGCTGAAGGCCCACACTCACGCTCAGAAAATGCCCCCCACCCCCAGCAGAGTTACTTATCAAGCCAGCTACAGAGGTCCGCACACAGTTAGTGAAGTTAACCCCTGACTCGGCTGTTCATACCCTCAGAGTCATAAAGCTTGGTGTACCAGGGACAGAGCGCAGAGACGGGGAATACTCAGGGTTTATGGAATCAGGAGAGAGAAATTTTTCAGCGGAATTAACAGTCATGTGATAGATGTGCTCAAAGTTGATCGGAGAGGAGATCAGGCCGGAGTGATGATGAGGGGATGGATAAGGGAAGCCTGGCTAACAAAACGACAGAAAGAACAGAAGTCGTGAGGTCATGAGAATGGAGTCACTGGTCACAGGTGACATTTCACAGCATGCATGCAGCAGAAACGACACGTCTCACATCAGGACTGAGTCCTTCATGAAATACTTTCAGGCCTTAGAGAGTTAAATTTTGTACTCCTCCTGCCAGTAACCGAAAGATTTGATGTGCAAAAGATCATTTGCTTTATAAAATAATAATAATAATAATAATAATAATAATTATTATTATTATTACTTGCATCAGGGAAGCAGAAAGTGGACTTCCGGAGCTGCAAGGAGACTTTCAGAGTTTAGTTCAGAATTTTCTTGTGTGATAAAATCAAAACATGGCAAAAACATACCAACAAAGCAAGAAAGTAAAAGAGCAGCGATCCCACAACCAGCCTCTCGCAAGAAGTGCCATGAAGCTGTTTCTGTGGAAACCGGAAACCGTTTCCTGGGACGTACAGACTCCAGTGTGTGTTTTTACTGCTCTTATTTCTGACAGGAGCAGAGTGGGACTGAGGATGACCCTGATTACTGACATGACTCTCAGTAGCCCAAACCTGTCTCCACGTAGACACCCAAAAGGACACGTTTGTTTTTAACAAGGGGAAAAATCTTCCCTTCCATGTCTGGGGGTACTAAAACATAAAATAACGTAATTCTAAAGATCCCAACAAAGCGTTTCAAATGGAGAGCTCTAGTTTTTCAGGTACGATGACTGGGAGACCAGTAATCTGGGAACCCAGATTACTCAGCACCCAGCCTGTCTCTGAGGGGCATTTTCATGGTTCAGGTCCGGAGAGCAGCTGCAGGGTTCAGGGGTGGGAGGGAAGGACTTACAGGGAGAAAGCTGGTAGAACGTACGCCCTCCTGAGCTGGGATGAGCCAGCTTTGCTTAACAAAATCTGGTAACTTACGGAGACTTAAACAAAATCTCTTCTATAACATATGGTTTAGAGATGTGAGTGAACCAGTGCTTTCCAAGGTTATTTCCAAAAAGAAAAAAACTCACTGATGTCAATGTAACTTTGACTTGAAGAAGCAGTATTACTTCATGGAGCTCTAAGGGGTCACTGAGCTAGAAACCTGGTCTTCATGAACAACTCTAGGGATGGACAAAAGGCTAGGAGAAAAGGTCATGGGCCAAAACCAAATCTTCTGGAGGTAAACTATTTTTCTTGTATTCAGTGGGAGAAAAATCTGCCCTTTGTTGCCAGCACCCACTATGGAAAAAAAGCAAACGACAAGCAGGATTCAAGAAGCTAACGCAGTATGTCCTTCTAAGTCCTCCACACCACGTGTGTAAAGGGCTCCTATTGGACCCAGACTCCCTCAGCCTGATGATCTTTTGCACATTCATGAGGCAAACAATCCTCTATCAGTATCATTTTGGTACCCAGAAGAGCTTCTGAAGATACTCAATAAACTCTCTAAGCTCGTAAGTATGTCCCAGGAAAGCAGTACTGATATGAGTTAAAACATAACAATGTCTGGGGTACGTGCTGCTCCTCGCACGGATGGTAACATGGAGCTCTGGGGTCTGACAACTCTTCTGACACGTTAACGGTAGATGAATTTAATTCATCTTAATTTTTGGAAATTGTTCATTAAAGAACAGATAATTTCACTTCAGTGGAAAGGATATATCAAAACCTGGGACCATATTAAAACATCACAAGCTTTTCAGTAAGCATATATACACACAGGTACACACATACATATCACTACTGTTCTTCAGACGTGCATATCAATGTGTTGTTTACCAGTGTCTACCCCAAGGCAAGCACGGGTCTGGGTGGACAGTGTATCAAAAATACTGGTTAGGTGGTGAAGTGGGTTCCCATAAACAGCCCCGGCTTGTACGTCCCTTTCTAGTAAAGGGAAGAAGGCCAGTGAAACTAAAATTAAGGCGAAGAAACAGGTTTCAAAAGGTACACCAACTTCTCGTCCTGGAAATACAAATGTGCTTACAAGGTAAGAAAGGCCTGGAAGAAACATTAAAAACTGGACTGCATTCTAGGGCAGAGGGGCACGTGTGTCAATGACGGAAGGAGCCAACAAGGCAGTCATGGGTTAGCATTTCTTGGTGACAACAAATGCTAAAAACCAAGGGATCTAATGGGACAAGTGGTTGCACAGAAGGCCACGTGTCATGCAGTCAGCTGTGGGAAAAACCTTCAGGAAACACTGTCTGAGCTTGCTCAGCTCAGTAATTAAGACTAGACATTATTGTTAACAAAAATAAACAAAAGACTTCTTTTACTTTAAGTGCTAGAAGGGTAAAGGAAGAAAAAGTGGAGTGAGGGAGGCTCTGATACAAAAGTTCTTACGATGTTTGAAATCTGACATTTCTTTTCACTGTACTCATTCATCAGGGTGTGTGGTGACCAAATCTTATGTGTGCGAAGGTCTGAAAAAATTCTGGAACATTAGCAAATTGGTTTTTCACCTGATGGCAGAAGGCTACTCAGCAGAGGAATATTTTATGAAACCCTGAAGTATTTTACCTTAAAGGAATACTGTAATTTCTGGGAGATAATAGAACGTATAGAAAAATTTTCTGTAATTCTTATTTTTCTTTTTAAAGATTTTATTCATTTATTTGACAGACAGAGTTCACAAGCAGGCAGAGAGGCAGGCAGAGAGAGACGGGGGAAGCAGGCTCCCACCGAGCAGAGAGCCCGATGCGGGGCTCGAATCCAGGACCCTGGGATCATGACCTGAGCCGAAGGCAGAGGCTTTAACCCACTGAGCCACCCAGGCGCCCCTGTAATTTTTATGTTGTGGGAATATATAAAACTACATATATTCTTTTTTTGTGCACCAAAATGAAGCACAAGTCAAAGAAATTTTAATCAAAAAAGTATAATACAGGGGCACCTGGGTGGCTCAGTCATTAAGCATCCACCTTTGGCTCAGGTCATGATCCCAGGGTCCTGGGATCAAGCCCCACCTTGGGCTCCCTGCTCAGCGGGAAGCCTACTTCTTCCTCTTCCAGTCCCTCTGCTTGTGTTCCCTCTCTCGCTGTGTTTCTGTCAAATAAATAAATAAAACCTTAAAATAAATAAATAAAAAGTATAATATCTATCAAAACCTTGTTAACCACTGAAATAATTTTATATTTGTTGATATATTGCTTTGCAACATATGCCTGTTTGAAATTTGTCTCCCTCTATCCCTCCAAAATCTTTAAAACTTTCATTAAAATGGTACATTAGCACTTGAGCTATCAAGTATAAGCTATAACATAATACACATTTCCAACATTTACCAAAGTGTAAAAATTCTCTTTAAAATGAGAAAGGCTTTGGACTGTATGGTTGTGTCACATTTACTTGAGAATAAAGGAAAACCAGCCTGAGAACTTTAAACACAAGCTCAGAATGGGCAAACAGTGGACAGAAATCTGAAATCTCATTCCTAGGCAAAAAGGTGAAAACCCCTAAGTTTTAATATGATAGGTAAATGTAACAGCTTAATATTTAATATATTTAGTCTTCGATTTTTTCCTTAGTTTTATTACATATAACTTTTTTGAACACTTTATTCATAACTTATCCAGTACAGCTAATAGCAATCCCCATTCCAAGAGGATAAATGGCTACTGTTCACTTCCTAAAGGAGGACCTATAACCAGGTCAACATAATGCCTTGATGGTAACAGTAAGAGCATTGTATTGGTTCACGAACAGGGTCGACTGGTTAATCGGGGTTATTTCCAATGAGGAACTCAGACTCAATGACTGATTTTTTTGTTTCTTTTGTGAAACAAATGCAGGACTACCTTCAAAAGCTTAACTTTATTATTTTAAAAAACTTGATTGCACATAAAACTATATCACCTGGCTTTTTTTTCTGTCAGTGATAGACCCTTGAATCTCCTACCACAGCAGAGCTGGTAATGTGGTTAGAGGACAGACTCCCTTAGAAAAAGCCATCAAAAAACCTGAAATCTTGCCATTTGCAATGAGGTGGATGGAACTAGAGGGGATTATGCTAAGCGAAATAAGTCAATCAGAGAAATATAATTATCATATGACCTCTCTGATATGAGGAATTTGAGGGGAGTCGTAGGGGGAAGGGAGGGAAAAATGAAACAAGATGGGATCCGGGAGGGAGACAAACCATAAGAGACCCCTAACCTCAGGAAACAAACTGAGGTTTGCTGGAGGGGAGTTGGAGGAGAGGGATAGGGTGGTTGGGTTATGGACACTGGGGAGGTTATGTGCTATGGTGAGTGCTGTGAATTGTTTAAGACTGATGGTTCACAGACCTGTACCCCTGAAGCAAATAATACATTATATGTTAATAAAAATAAAATAAAATGAAAGAAAACTCCACAGGAATAAAGTAAAAAAATTAAAAAATACATAAATATTTTCTTATTTTTTTTTCTAAAAGAAAAAAAGAAAAAGAAAAAGAAAAAGCTCTGGGTCCACATTCACAAATATAATGCTACCACCCATGATCAAAAGGCTCCTATTAAAGTCTCAATAATTTGGTGAGTTATTGTGATACTGACATGTTAAGTGTAAATGGAGCCTGGAAAATTAGCCAATTCCACTAATATTCTTCATCTCAACATAATGGGTCCAAGAATCCAGTCTTCATATGAAAAACAAGTTTTTCCATATGTTGTACTTTCGTGTGTAAGACAGACCAGGCAACATGTTTATAACCGGGGAGAGGAAAAAGATTTGCTTGGCCAACCAGGTAAGAGGTGTGGCCATTAATGACCCACCTAACATGGTTCTCTTGGTGGGGGTGGGCGGAGGCCAAATATCTGTAACGAATTTTGCTAAAATGTAGTGAAATGTTAGTAATGTCACGAGCAAGTTCTGAGTCTTGGTACAGATGCTCTCCAAATCCAGCAGTGTATTCCACCACCAACAGTAAGTCTGGACAAGTTTGTGGGGTGTGCAATTAAGAACTGGAACAGTTTGGTTTCTCACTGATGCCCAAATGTTGTGTTTTTCTCATCAGGTATATATCATCAAACATCTTACACATATTGTGATGTATGGACACAAACATCATCATACTAACGATTCCTCTTAAATATATGTACAGATTTAGGCACGCATGTACGCTTTCCCCTCTGCCCCACTTGTAACCCTGTTCTCATTCCCTCTTCATTTCTCTTACCATAGGCAGGTCTTTTAGGATCTGTATCCCATCTCCTGGGCCCATGTGTGCTATGTGGTTAAAATTAGTTGGGTTAGAAATTAATTTATTTCTCATTTCTGGATCTCGTAGCATCTCTCTGTAAGATAAAACACCTGTTTAGACATTTTTTCTGTGATCGCTCTAGATAACTTCAGAAAAAAGTTAAGTATTCTTTATTCACAAAAATAAAACTGTGAAATCATGTTTAATAAGGACAGAATATACTCCATTAAAACTTGACTTAGAAACTTGTTTTAAATAAAAGAGCTTGAGCGTTTTGGTGGGAAAATAGGCTTCTCTGAGCACTTACATATTAAAGCTGTATTTTACAGATAGTTCTGACCATTTTATGTACATCTTTTAAAATAACTGATAACATTTTGGCGATGTTTTTCTACGGGTCTGGAAATACTACAAGCCTTTGGGCTGTTTGCTCATGAATAGAGTTAACCCTAAGGAACAGATGTACCACTCGCAGCCGTGTGCTCTATATATGATTATAGAAAGGCCCACAGTCTAAGAATTGGAAGTACTTCATAGACACAGAGCAATGAATCACAATATGGTACTTTAATCCAGTCCATACTCACACTTGGGGGGATACTTATTAAAATTACACTGAGGATTACATTCATGATCGACACCACAGATGGGTGACAGATTTTCAGAGCTCAAATCTGCCCTCCAAGTCCAATACTGGCATCACGACCACGGAGCCCACCCGGATCGGCAGCCCTGGCCGCGCGCGCACCTCCTCTGCTGCATCCTCTCCTCCTCCGGGACCCTGAAGGAGAAGCGCCGCTTGTTGTTGATGTTTCTAACCATCTGCTTCCGACTGTTGTCCGATGTTTCCGGAACCACCAGTTCATCCCCTTCTGTGAGAAAAAACACCAAGAATGGCAATGCTCTTTAAGGTGCGAAAATGCTTCTTATCTGTTCATCTCTAAGACGGTACACATTCAGTTGTGCAACCTATGCAATTCTCATTTTTACACGTGGTGTGTTGATACAGCAAATAATAATTTAAACCAAGACATATGTAAACAAGGTATATACAAAAGTTAAATATTGCTTACTAAGTACAGTTTCACTTTGATTCATTTATAAACACAAAATGGCACAATTTTAGTGGAGGACAAGAAAAATGCAGTTGCCTGGGGGTCCTGTCGCTTTGCCCCCCACCAGCCCCTGCAACCCTCCCCCTCCCCACCACAATCTCTCTGCACTGTCTTTTCTCGCCTTCCAGGCACTGGTTCCAATGCTCCTCCGTGAAGCTATGTGGCGTCAGGTGTAATGGGTAAATTATCCTTGTAAAGGACAACTAAAAGTATTTTGACATGATGAAACACTTCCTTTGCAAGACCCACTCTGCCAGATGTGGACTAAGGACAAAAGCTCCAGCTCCCACCAGCTTCCTTTGCTAAAGGTGAGACTCTTGCTATTTCTATCTTCCGATCTTGGGGAGGAGAAGATCCTTATTCATATGCATCCGGTTTCAATTTTAACACCTAGAAGTAAACAAAACCATCCGCCAAAGACTCCGCAGACCTGCTGAAATATGTGCACACACTCTAGGAATAAAATAGACAGCTGTAGTCACACAACATGATGGATGCCATTCTCTAAATAAGGAACAGGAGAAAAGCCAATCTTCAGAATTTTTAACAGCCACAAAGCTGAAGTGAGAAAAAGGGAGACAAGCGGAAGCCTGCAAGGCAAGCCAGGGCAGTTGATAAGCGGAAAAGCAATGTTCTTCTTGGATCGGAATAATGTAGCTTCGTCAGCTAGCTTTCTTCACTCCAGCTGAAACACAGTTTTGGAATTTGTGAATCATGAAGGCAGAGCAGGTCTGGGTGAGTTACGGCAGAGTGGGCAATGTGGGAGGCCCAGAAGGCTGCAGTAACACTTTGAGCCCCTGAGAGATGAAGGACAGAGCAATACAGAGAAAAAGAAAGGGCCTCTGGGGAATGGGGTCTGTTCCTTTTCCCAAGGACAAGACACCTATGCTGAAATTCTGTCTGGTTTTCCCTCGCTAGGCTCCGCCCCCACCGCCAGCTCAGAGCAGAAAGATGAGAGCGTGGGGAATGCAAGTGGAAAGAGGCTTCATCCTGCGGGCACGACCTGGGACATGGACAGACTGTATGATCATCACAGCCACACACAGTGAGAATAGGGTGCAGCTGATCCTCCGCCAAAACTTGGACTTCCTCTAAGAGACGGACACCAAATGAAGTACAGGCCCTTGGTGGTGAGAGGTGTTAGGCTCCAGTGTCACTAGATTCATGGTGGATCCGCTACTTAGTGGGAATCGTTTCTAAATTCTGACTCTCCCTTCGGAAGACCTCTCTTACAGCCAGCAGTCTGTCAACCCAGAAACCTCCAGAGCGCTAAGACATCAGAGCACCTCCAGATGCCGGACATCAAATGGGAAGACCAGCAGCGACTGTGGACACCGCCCTTGTCCTCTCCAGACCTCCCATCCTGGGGATCCCACTCCCCGCTCCTGATTCTGGTGCTCCTGGGACCCTCCTCTCTGCCCTCCCTGCCCACGCTGACACGAATACTTCTGAAGTTCGGAGCCCTATGTGTCAGTGGATGTTTGCCCGAAGTCCCCAGTCAGAGCTCTGGATGAGATCTCACAATGTCAGTGCCACAAACCTGGGTTGGGTTTTATAATATCAATAATACAGAAGACAAATACAGCTATCCTTATGCCACTTAATTCAGTCCTCCACAGAAAAATAACAAGGTAGATCAGAAACCAGTATTTTGTGTAGACAGCTATGCAAGATTAAACAGAATGCCTTTTTAGGCGGACATTTATCTTAATGGACTGAGGAGAGTATGACCGTGGCCAAGATCACAGACTTCAGAGTCAGATAAACCCGAGTTTAAATCTGGTCTCTGCCACTTGTTATCTTCAGGCAGTCAGCTTCGAACATTTCCACTGAAGCTAACCATTAGCGTATATTTTCTTACCTGCCATCTTATTTTTGAAATATATTAATCGAATTGTCTCCAACCCTAAAAGGTTTAATGATCCTTCACTGTTTAAGGGTCGAACCTAAAATAAAAAAAAAAATAAAACTAGTACTTCAATAAAACTTTCAAATGAAATCATAAAACTCCTGGCCTATTTAGAAAGCACACACTATCGAGACCTTCCATCTATCCTTCCTCTTCAAAATACAGCTCCCTCAGAAAATCAACAAAAAATTAACATTAATTCTGATGGGAAATAGGTATAAAATTATCTAATTTGAACCAGAAATTTATAATGACTACATTTTAAAGGAAGGATATTCTGGGGGGAAAAAATAGCAGAAATGCATTTAAATATTAATTAAATCCATTAGTGACTAAATCTTTATACTAAGAAGATATCATTGTAGCTACTTTAGGAATGGGATTAGAATTATATTATATATATATGATACATAATATATATTAGAATTATATGTCCATATATGACAGAGTATCAGAGTGTAACTGTATCACTAGGGATGGGGAGGCTGTCAGTTAATGGTGACAGAGCAACTGCTCACATACACAGAACAGATGAATAGAGCCCCTACCTCACACCACACATCAAACACCAACTCTACAGGGAGTAAGGACATAAATGTAACAGTCACATCCTTCAAACTTTTGGAATAAAGGTCCTATCTTTAAGACCTTGAGTTACGGGCGCCTGGGTGGCTCAGTGGGTAAAGACCTTGAGTTACAAAAGTTTCCTAACAGAAAAAAGATAACCTTAAAGGATAAGAATGCTATATATACCGACATGAAAATTTGTAACAATAACCTCTGAAACTAGTAATACACTATATATGTTAACTAACTTAAATTTAAATAAAATCTAAAAAAAAATTTATAACAGTGTTTTCAGAAAAATAATATAATTTATTGTTACTAAAGTAAATGAACAAAATACTTAATCAAAATGGATAGGTCACAAATGAAGATTTAACCCACATTTACTAACTCAGTATTTACAATAGATAAAGAATTTCAATAAATTAATTAAAAAAAGAAGCCAAACAAAAATAAGCAAAAAGCATAGCTAGGGTTTCACAGAAAAAGAAATAAGAATGAATAAACATAGAAAGATTAGGGACATGCAAATTAAGGCTTCGATGAGATCGCTTTTACAACCACTGATAATGGTTATAAGACTATGGATTCTGAGAATGGCAAGGTCGGAGAAGATGTGGATCTGCAAGAAATCTTCTGTCCTGCCGGGGGGAATATGAAGTCGTACAATGACTCTGGAAAATAATGACACTATCTTTGCCTTCAGGATTCAAGCCTGCATCCCATTATGTGAAAAGCAGTTATAAGAAAGAGTGACAGCATTCTCCCTCAGAATTCCTGAGGTAGAAGGTGACACTGGCATTTTAGGCTGGGGGTAGATTCTAGTCACTCGTTAAGACAATACTCCTATTGATCCAGTGAAACTAAATGGATAAAAAGAGTATGGTATTGAAAAAGCTTGACTTTTGTTCCTAGAGTTTCTCCTCTTAGCTAAATCCTGATTTACCTACTGCCTGAAAATGCTCAAAGAGTGAAAAACAGCTAACTAGTCACGCTAGTGTTTCACTACACTCAGTAGTGCACTTAGCCCATATTTTCATGTGAAATTACCTTTTTGAGTGGGAGAGTCTGAATCCACTCCATGGAGTTCACATCGAAGATATCAACTGCGTTTTCACTATACACTGAGAGATACGGTGCGTTGTAACCTGCGAGAAGGGAAGGGGGAACAGTGGCTAATTACTTCTAACTCATAAACCCCAAACATTTTGAAAGATCTACACTAAATAATGTAGAGTGGAATCCCACCCAAATCCTACTCTGTTCATGTAGTAGGCACATCAAAACATTTCTGAGTAGAAGTCATAAATGAGCAGCTGACATGCTGTGGGTCGGGTCAGACGGTCCCTTTAATACAGAAAGATTCTGCTAACACAGATGGCAGAATATTGCCTTCTCCAATAAACGAGTTCTATTGAGGCATGCCATTACGATTTTTTATAAGATTTGATTCCTAAACCAGTTAAGCTACTGACAGCGCAATGACTTATAAAGCAGTCTTTAGGTGAGACTTGCCATCGCATCTATGAACGTAGGATCATAGGATCACGCACCTGACACAGGTATGTGAGGGGGCGAATGCTCAAAACTGCTTACTGGAAGAATGAACAGCGACAGATGGTGACACGAGCAAGGAGAGATGAGATGATTAACTTAAGCTGATGTCCCGTATTACATCCCCGGTTGAGCTATTCTTAAGAGCCAGATATCCTGATTCTGAATCCACATTAGAAGTAATACTTCAAATTATTACCTGACCAGGTTACCAAACAGCCTTTATTCCACATATGACACCACAGATAGGAATATGTATTTTAGAAGACACAAAACTTTAAGAATAATTAGGTCTGGGTGGGTAGATTACAAATATTTTTCTTTCTTTTTTTAAAATTTAGATTTTCTAACTCTTCAGTAATAAGCATGTATGGCCTTCCTAACTTTTCTTCACTGAATATTTACACTCAACTATATCCTGCCCATTACTCCTCCTACCTGGTTCCAGTGGAAGAGATTTCACACCTCCGGCCCCAAATCCTTCCCCCGGGTTCTGAATTCCATCCTCTCTGGCCTCCTGTATTTACTGCACAGGCAACCTCTCCCTAGTTCCCCAGTTCAGCATTCGAGCATGTTCAAGTATCTTCCACTAAAAACAAAGCATGTGGGCTCAGATACTCCTCCCATGGGCCTGTCCAGAGCTCCGTACTTCTGCTACAGAGAACCAAGAATTCACTGCAACTTTGCACTTGTCATGAAACTTTCCTGGTTCCCACTCTGCGTCAGCAGGGGAAACGGCCTCCCGTGCTGGGTGCTCTATCCTGTCCGCTGCGATGGCATGCCATGAGTATCTGATAATTTACTAATGTCTTAGTATTTCTCGAAAGAGAGCAACAGGCAATCTCAAGTCTCTATCTAGTTAGATAGAAATAAAAAACAGAGAAACACTTCTTACAGATGCTGCATTATACCTTTACATAACCGATTAAATAATTCACTTAGTAACAACTTCTCCAGTGCAAGTGTCATGAGCTGTTAACGCTCACAAGCACTGTATTTTGGGGGACCATGAAGATAACTGTTCAGAGTTACTTCAAAATACAACATGGGTTGAAAATCCACCTAAGTAAAATATGCCATAGAAAGATTAGCTTCAACCAGGTACAAGGTAATGTCGAGCCTGCCGGCCGAGGTCTAAGTACAGACAGTCACTTTAGATCAACAGCCTAATTGACACTTTGGCAAAACCTTAAGGGTGACTTTAAAAAACAATCTGTTATTAATAGTGAATATATTTAGGAGATGAGATGGAGGAAAAGGAAAGGGACAAAAAGGTCAAACAGCCAAAATAAGAGAATCTTACAACAAGAGGAAGGATTTGCTGGCCACATCAACTCCTGCTGTCTGGATCTCCGGCCCTGGCAGTCCGTGTATATCCCGATGCTGTTAAAACACAGCAGATACTCTTTACTGGAGATCTCAACGGCGCAGATGGCATCCATCGGCTGATGTGCAATAAATGATAGTGTGTGGTCATTTGAATGGAGCATACTGTACGGACTTCCTTCCCCGTTCAAGGGGTATCTGAGGAATCCCGACTGGAACCCCACACAGAGATGTTCACTGAAGATCGCCATCCACTGCACGTTATATGGGACTTGAATTTCCTTAAATTTTCTGTGACGGGTCTTGCTCTGAAAGAGTTCGTAACAGAGGACCTGCCTTTTCATAGCCACGCACAGACACGTGAGAGCTCCATGGCACACTTTGCCAGAAGTTATGGACTGACACCCTTTAGTTTCTGCCAGCTTATAAAAATCAGTCTCTCGTCCGTCAAAAGCTGACATGGGAAAAAGTCGCACGTGACGATTTCGTCCTGAGATCACAGCAACGAGCTGATCATTTGGAATGAGTTCAATCTGATGTATCTTCTTATTGTCACCAACTCTAATAATTTCTATGCAAAGAAATGATAATAAATGCAGAATAATGTTTTATTTGTTAATCATATCCCAGTTACACTCAAAACGATATCAACTTACAATAGAGACACAGATACATCCAGAAGAATGAGCTCCGAATCAGTGCGGAGAAAGAGGAAGGTATAATTATACCCATTATAAGGTAACTGCACATGCCTAAAGTGAAGTGTTAAATTCAGCACCATGATTTCTGGCAACCAAGGCAAAGTGTCCCTGTGTGATAAAGCAGGCCACATCTGTAGGAAAAAACCTTTTACTGGCACTAAATTCTCAGGAACTTTACCACGGTGCTCCTATTTTAAAAACAGTAAGGCATATTTCATTAAAGGTATTTCTTTCTCTCTCTTTTTTTTTTTTTTTAGAGAGAGAGCGAGCACACACGTGTGTGCACAAGCAAGGGGGAGGGGCTGAGAGAGAGAATCTCAAGCAGGCTCCACGAGCACGGACCTCCAAGGATCCCCAAGGATCAGAAGATCATGACCTGAGCTGAAGCCAAGAGTCGGGGGTTGAACCAACTATGCCCCCCAGGTACCCCTGAAGGTACCTCTATGGGTAACAAACAGACACAGTTTAAATGCAGTGTTTTCCCAAGATCTCACTTGATCTTAAGATAGGACACTAGCAAACTAGTTCTTTTTTATTTCACTCAGTATTTTACTTCTCCCTGGGAAAAAAAAATCTGTGTATTAAGTGTGGGGAAAAAACACCCCCAACATGAACACATTTTAAGGACCGCTAACCTCTTTAAGCACTAACAAAGCAAGAATAAATCAGGCTGTATCTTTCACAGCCATCTCTAGGCATGCCACCTGAGTCTGCGCAGGAGAGCTGATAAATAAACGACAAAAGAAACACAACACATACGCGCAAGTTTAAGAACTCAGGAGAATTGAATAATTTTAAAGGATATCTTTTGATTCATAAACACATCAAATTAGGTGTGGAAAATTTCAATTACAGAATACAGAAGAGCAAATCCTGTTCTTTTTAGTATTTAGAATCTAAAGTCCAGAATTGTCCAACAATATCGGTTGGACATTACTCTGCATTAATTAACTTTCTCTTACCATCTTTGGTCACGTGAACAACAAACAACCCTTCTTCATTGCCCAGAGCTATCCTTTCATGATCTATGGAAGACATGAATATGAAACACTGTTAATAGGTAAAACTATGTAAAACTAATAGAACAAAACAGATAATAAAGAAATTTGTGCAAAAAACTGAAATAAGTAACTTAAAAATTGCAATAACAATTGGTACTGTAAAATCTCCTTTCAGATGACAGTGGTAAATGTTACCTCAGGTCTTTTTTTAGCGGAATAATCATTAGTATATCCATACTTAGAAAAAGTAGTAAATGTTTATTCAATAAAGGGTGAAAAAAATTAAAAACCTAGTTTGTTAGCACCCTGGGCCTAGTTCTGTTTCTTGTTTTGGGAGGGAAAAACCGTGGAAGGCATAACCCTGCTAATTAGCTTTTCCTTATTTATTAGCAAGTAACAGAAGAGTTGGATAGGTATATAAGACAAAAATTTAAACCTCCAGACACGTAAACTGCCATTTTTTGATGGCATTTGATATGCAGGGCACCCTGTGTCATGTGTCTCGCCTTCCAGAAGCTTCCCCATCACTTCTTTGAGGTAATTGGAACCCCATCTTACCTAGAAACTTACGCTTTAAGAAGTTATACAACTTGTTCTAAGTCACACAGCAGAAAACAGATTGTTATAGGTTAATCTTCAGCACTGTGGCTTTTTCAGAAGAAAATGCACTGGGGAAGCATACTGATTCCCCTTTACCGAAAACATGTTCTCAGCTGCCTCGCTCACTCAGCGGACCCCTCCCGCACACGCGGGGCAGCACACACGGGACACACTGGACACTGGGGTTTCCTAGCTGTAAGCCAGCTCTGCGCACACGGTAGGTTAGTCGGCCACTACAGTAACACAGTCAATGGGCAAGTCCGTACCTATGATGGCAGCCGCCTGGGTTGTTTTAATGAGGGGCAGAGTGCTGTCATAAGCCTCCTTGGGAACATAGACTGAGCGGTCTCTGAATTTGTTTTTCTTCAAAATCTTGTGCAGCTCGCTGAGCACGCCCACCCACTTGCTCCTCTCGCTCTCACTCTCCGCGAGCATCAGGACCGAACACCTGCTGTCAGACGCCGAGAGCTGGGAAGCCGTGACCTAGGACAGTTTAATCAGCCTGTGTTAGAAAACAGACACCCTGCACTAGCACGCCCATGCCAGCGGACCAGGCTCCGGCCAACAAAATGAGCATTTATCAGATGACATCTTTACAGGAGGTCAGCTCTCCTCATCAGGAGAATAACTAGTTTTCGCCTCAGAATTCAGGACAAAGCAAAGGTAGCAGATACCGGTACTATCCGGCTGGCTAGCTAGATACCATTTTAAATGTTAGTAACCATTTTTTAATTTTCTTTGCTATCAAGTGCCAGGATGCCATCACTGAGAAATGCCTTATCCATACTCACCCATCAACTGCAGCTGACATTGACTGAGCAATACCTGAGCAGTGATCAGAGCATGTTGCGAAGTACGAGTTGGGTATTGCTATTAGATCCTGATTTTACATACAAAAATACTCTGGTGCAGAGACTCACGGTCTCCAAGCATGTCCTACCAGATGGGGATCGTGGGTCCATGCTCAGAAGCATTACGCCAAACCAACTGCCAACTTGCTTTAAAAAGTCAGCAATAACATTCTGTTACTTCATAATATAACTCACATTATTTGAGAGAAGATCAGATCATTTGAGTTGGTATTTACATGAAAATTTATCACTATACAAATAGTACTTACAATCAGAACAGACTGTATGGATCCCCCCCTTAAAAGTGCTTTAAGCAGCAGTGACCACAAAGTCCCACTACGTGAATCAGCTCCAGACAAGTGGGCCTCTTCAGGCTCCGTTGGTGACTTTCCCAGATAGAAGATTCAAAGACAATCACTTAGCATATGGGCATAACATTAGGGCAGTGGTCTTTTTTTTTTAAACCTCTATTGTCTTAATTCACCAATTCAAGATTGCCCTGTGGCAAGACAGACGGCCTCCAAAGATGCCTACCAACAATTCTTCTTACGGAACTCTACTCATCAAGCTCTGGAGTCTATCCTTACATCCAGGCTGGCCCCGGGACGTGCTCTGACCAACAAGATGCACAGGAGGTGCTCCTGGTTTGGCCTGGTCCTTAAAAGAAAAGTCCTTAAAAGAAAGGTCCTTAAAAGAAAGGTTTTCTTGCAGACCAGCCCCATAGAAGTCAGCCGGATGACTGAATGAGAGGTCACATGCAGAACGTTCAGAGAGCGCAGAGATGGCCCGGCTCCCAGACAGCAGCAAGGCCCCAGATACAGGAGCAAGGTCATTTTGGATAGTCTAGCCTCAAATGAGCCGAATGTAGCCACAGGAGTGACCCTAGTCGACCCCACTCAAACTGGATAGCTGATCCAGAGAACGGTAAAAAATAAGTCATTACTGGTTTCAGCTACTAAGTTTTGGAGTAGTTGTTACAAAGCAATAGAAATAAAATATTATTTTTTTAAATAAGGTTTTAAAAAGCAACCTCTTCTTCAAAAACTTGAGAAACCTCAAACTTATTCAACTTATATTTTTTTGGAAAGTGAATTGTGGCTCGAAAGTAACACCCAAGATGAATCCTATTTTAGAAGCCAAATATTCATGCTTTCTACAGGTGTTTGACTAATGAAATATTTACTTAGCACTAACTGACTGTACAGTCCAGTACTGGATGGTATAAGACACATTAAGGAATGCAGGATTTGTTATTTCCTAGTAAGCTTATGTCCTATATGGAGAGACAAAATACATATTCATAAGAACACTTAATTCAGTGATCAAATTACAGCACACACACTCACTCTGAATATACAGGGTATATCTTTCCGACTTGCATGAATAACATCGGAAGCCAAGACTGAACTCACAGAAAATTCTTCATCCCTGAAGGAAAAATGAAACATTAGAAGTCAGTGTATGTGTTGTGTTCAAGGTGTACCTTCAAATAACACACATGGGGCAATCCTCAAAACTTCATTGCACAAAACATCCAAACTGAACTAAAAAAAAATAATTTTCCTGCCATTGTAATGGACGGGGCCGAGAGTAATCTCTCAGGAGTAACTTAGCAGTGGCCATTACACAACGGCTGACAATGACTGCTGGCTCCAGTCACAAAGCCAGCACCCGTACATGCAGACGAGGGATCTGAATCCTCCAGAACAACGCACCCTCTTGCCCCCTGCAACCCAGCTCAAGAGTCTACAATGTAGCGTATCTGACATTTCACTATTCTGTCAACACTTGAAACCGAACTCCTCCACAGTAATTTACTCCTTGTGACTTCCTAAGTCTTAGTGCCATCAGTCTCTTGGTCTGGGAGACTTGATGCCTTAGTCTTGTCTTTGCTTCTTCTCTCCCTCTTTCTATAGCGAGTCCCTGGGCAAGCTCTGTCAGACTTTCATTGCTAATGTTTCCTGCATCAACCTCCCCGCTTTCCGCATCTGTGGGGAAGAGGCCGTGTCTGAGGTGCCGTATGAAATGCCGTCGTGTGCCATGGCTGGAAACTCCTGCTCTGAGGGTGGGAGGAAGAGCTGGAGGGAGGCCCGTGTGGGAGTCTCAGCACAGAGGCGGCAGCTGAAGCTCTGGGGGCTCCTGAGTTCTCCCAGGGGAGTGCAGGAGTTACAAGAACAGGTAAAGGAGAGCACTCCATGGGGCGGGGGACGAGCCTGCAGGGTGAGACCAGAACTATTCCAGAGATGTACTCGTTCAGATGTTTCCCAACTCACTATGTACTCTAAGAGCCTACCTGACGTTGGGATTTGTACTCCCCTTCCTCATGTTGGAATTAGGATCCACACCTTCAGGTAATAGCGAAACACCACACATTAGGCCCCCGTTAGGCGAGCCATCTCATGCTGGTCTTTTGGATTCAAACTTTGCTCCTTTTCCCTGAGCCTGGGCCCCAACTCACTCAACACACATCAACCTGTCGTATAATGACACCTTGCTTCCTGGTTTTAATAACATCACTCTGGCAATATTAGTACATTAGATTATTAATATGAGATTAGATTTAAATAAAAGTATGGCAATGTAACTGGATGAAAAACTAGACACTTTTTTATTCCCATGTCACAAACGTACAAATATTTTCACTTTCGAAAGCTCACCTCATGTCAATCACCTGACTGACCACGACACTGGGCTGAGAGGCTTTTCCTTCAGCAACATCGTACAGGAAGAGTTTAAAGTCGCAAACCACAGCCAGTGCTCTTTGCCACCCTTTCTTCACTCCAGCCGGCTTCGGGATCTTCAGGGAAACAGAAACAACTCAAACTGAAATGTCTATCACGCCCTCTTCGTTACCTCCGTAGCTGAACGATAGAAACCTAAAGACAACATACTCGCGTCCCAACTGCTGCTCTGGTGGGGGGGGGGGGTCAAGCAGAGATGGAACGCACACACCACTGATGACGTGAGAAACTGTAAGAACACATTCTCCAAATACTGTACGGCTTTTTATTCTACAAAGTTTTTAAGTTTCGCTAGTAATTCATTAAAATAGAATTCATGGATTTCTTTCTCAGTAGCGTCAAAGTCACTTTTGGGAGTACGATGAAATGCAGCTTACATATTAAATGCTATTCGGGATTACAAGTAAGAGAACAGCCTGACAGGATCTCACACTTCATAAGCATACGCTACCTCCCCAGAAAGACCAGGTGCCAAAGACTCCTTTACGGAGATTTAAACACTTGGTCGTTATAAGATAAGGACAGTACAGAAAACTGTACTGGAATTTATTTCCAACCAAAGTCCAGGTT
This sequence comes from Lontra canadensis, assembly GCF_010015895.1. Classification (NCBI taxonomy): domain Eukaryota; kingdom Metazoa; phylum Chordata; class Mammalia; order Carnivora; family Mustelidae; genus Lontra; species Lontra canadensis. The sequence continues at coordinate 11,607,044 of NW_022631018.1, forward strand.
TTTGTTTTCAAATCACTCTGGATGAAATAAGATTATTAGGTGAATTTTATTTGCCTAATTTTCTGTTAAGGAGTATTATTTGTGAGGTGCCTGGACTTTATTTTCAGTCACTAATTAACCTTAAAAGATTAATCTAAACCCAACCTAATCATACTTACCCTGACATGACCTTCGTATGCTGTTCCTATGCCCTTCTGTGGATCTATCCCCAGAGGACCTTTTGTTTGCTCAGGCGGGACTGGACAAGCAGTTGGAGCTTTGTTCACACAAGTTATATGACATGAGAATCCACACACTTTGGAAGCGGGGGGGAAAACAATGTTCAATAAAAATTCACTTCTACAAAAAGACAATTCACTGAGCGCTCATTACATACAAGGGGCTGTATCAGATGAATGCTTATCTGCGGCTTTGTTTTAAAGAAACTGTTTTGTCATTTGGGGAGCTGATTCATTTGCTTACTAATAAGAATTTCAATGAGAAACTGTAAAGATTTTTATTATTGTAATATTATTATTCTGTATTAACATTAGTAATCAAGAGCAGCAAATACATAGGAAAAAAAAAATCTAATCTTGTGCATACAACAGTTGATTTAAACTTGACATCCCAAAAAGTAGTTTCTAGAGTTCTCTCTAACGCTTCTTCTCACTGCAACTTGGTATCTGCCCTGAGAGTTTCTCTTGCCAGGGTCACTAATGGACATGAAATTACCCGACATCTTTGCAGTATCTGGCAAACCTTACAATCCTTCTTTTTGAAAATGAAACTGTTCCATGATTAAAGACGTACAAATTAAGGATAAACTTTAGGAGTTGTTAGTTTCACTACGGATACTTCAGCTATGACCAAGATCATAACAATGGTTAACCTCATTGACTGCATTTAATTTTTCTGTTAACAATCTAAGAGAGGTACAGTTACTATTTATATATGACTTGCCCTGGGTCACAGGACTCATAAGTGGCATTGCTGGAATTCAAACCCTAGCATTTGGGGTCAGAGCCCAACCCCCCAGCCACCAACCACACTGCCATGACACTTCTACCTGATACACACATGATGAACTTGAGACCGTAAGAAACAGGATAAACAAAAATAAATGTCTAAGTTTTACCAAGACTTGGCTGGGGGACAAAATATGTAGGGCTCCAGGGTGGCTCAGTCAGTTAAGCCTCTGACTCCTGATTTCAGCTCAGGTCATGATCTCAGGGTCGTGGGATTGAATCCCATAATGGGCTCTGCACTCAAGGTGGAATCCGCTGGAGAGTCCCTCTTCCTCTGCCCCTCCCCCTACCCACTCTCTTTCCATAAAATAAATAAATAAAATCTTAAAAAAAAAAAGTTAAAATATTTAAGCTTGTTGGAAGGGGCTGCAGACTAAGAATATTCATTTCAACACTTCCTACTCTAAGGTCCGGTCCTGGAGAATATTTGGGAAAGATTAAGAGAGGAGTTGAAGGGATACCATCACGGGAATGCATGCACACAGGAAAATGTACCATACACCCACTCATGGGCATTATGAAACCACCAGAGGGCCAAGATGAAGTGGTACTGTCAAAACTACCGTAAGACATCTTGCTCACAAGTAGAGTGTCTAACAAGTTATAAACTGTTTTACTAATAGGCAAAAATCTCACCTACAAACAGCAGTGGAAGCAATAAAATAATTGTCCTATACAGGATCTAATTTCAATCCATCAGGAAGAAGTGAAAATGACAGGAATCTTTGGAGGCTGTAACCACATTACCAGAATATTTATGGAAGCCCAGGCAGAGTCTACTGTGGCCCCACAGTGTATAGGGTAGGGTTCTAAGGCTCTGCAGGAAAGACAGGCACAATTTCACGACACAGGACTCTAGAAGGGGGCTTGGGGAGACCTCAAAACCCCCCACCATGTAACTGCAAATGATTCTGATGCATAAGAAATGATAAGGGTCCTAAAGCCAGGTAGCTAGCTATCCAGGGTTCTTTCTGATAAACAGATTTTAAAATGACATATATTTTTATTTTATTTTTTAAAGATTTATTTATTTTAGAGACACAGAGTGCTGGGGGAGGGGCAGAGGGAGAGAGAGAGAGTCTCTAGCAGACTCTCCACTGTGTGTGGAGTTTGCTGCAAGGCTTGATCCCAGAACCCTGATATCATGACCTGAGCCAAAAACCAAGAGTCAGATGCTTAACCAACTGAGCCATCAAGGCACCCCTAAAAAATGACATTTGTAAGTACTGGCTAAATCCCAAATGGGACAAGGCTTAAAAAATTGCACAAATTCTCTCCTTTGGTTTCCATCACACCTTCCTGGTCAATGACACAGGCTGTTCCTTTTTCAGATTACTTTGCTGTCTTTACCTTTTACCTTCCCTGAGCTGTTTCTTAAGGCCCTGTCCTCACACCTGCACTCTTTTCACTCTGCGTGTTTCCAGGAAAACACCATTCCCGTTCATCACTTTGTAAGCTCGTAACTTTCAAATCTACTTTTCAACCCAAGAGCATTGCTTTGGCTCTAAACCCGTGCATCTACAAGACTAGTTGAGATGATGCAATCTGGATCTTTTGCTTTGACTGTGAGAGCTCATCAAACATAGAATTCACTGCATTAAGATGCCATTAACATCCCCTTAATTCAAAGCATTCAAAGTGATCAAATACAGACTAACTACAAGCACATTCTACAAGGAGAACACCTGCTTCTGATGTGGCCTGATGACCTTCCCCTCAAAGTCCCTTCCGACCTTAAGGGCTAAGAAATGGAAACTAATATTAGAATTTGAACTAGCAACTATTTTACCTTTCTCATAAGATATATTAGCAAATGATACACAAGGCATTGTTATAGTGATAAATTTCATTTGATTAGACAAAGTATATTCCCAAATAAGGTACTATAAATAAATATACTATAAATAAACTATTCCCAAATAGTGTGCCCCATTATAATTATTTAAGTCATTTACATTTCAGAAGTCTTAGGAAAAATAAAGTGGTGCCCAGACAAATATACTTTGTTTTCTGTTCAAGTGACCCCTGATCTCCCATCTCTCAGAATGTGAGCTTCAAGAGGGCAGGCTCTCAGTCTTTTTCCCCACCTACACTGGGGTGTCTACACTGCAGTGTCTAGAAGTCTAGGACAGGAATTCCATGAACTCTCGATGGATGAATCAATGAGTCAACAAGTGGTAAGGAAAATCCAATGATACAAATACTGGGAATAAAGTATCCAATGATACAAATACTGGGAATAAAGTATCCTTTTGGGGCAAAGTGGCAGACAGTTAAAATTTCTGGAAAGATACTGAACTGCCTACTTTTGAAGAATGATTTCTCTTATTAGAGGAATTAAGCAAGGTGGAAGTTAAATGAACAGATTCAAGGATAGCTTTTATGTCTTCTGTCACTCAGCTTAATGCTTTCCCAGAACCACAAATTCACCCAAATAACGAAACAAAGATGAATGAGCACAATGACAGAAGTCTCCCGTGGAAAATGTTTCTACGGCCATCTAGTTTCTCCCCTGTTCAACATGCAGCAAGGTGCTTGCTTTATTATCTGTACTCCTGTTACCAGAAAGAGCAGAACCAGCAGACACTTACATACTGTTTAAGGGGAATAAAGCTACGTGATTACAGTTTAGGGAACCAACACTAGGATTCTAACGTCACACTCTCTTGCCATTTTGTTCTTACCTTCACAGGAACAGCCCTGTCTTATCAAACCCACCATCAGAGAGGTGCACTGGTGACATCTGGTAGGGGTAGTGAAAGATTTGACAAAAAACTGATGGGTCTTGCGCTGTAAAACAAAGGGATAAAAAACATACACCGATTATTAAAAACATCAATTAGTTAAAGGATTTCCGTACTGTGAATCTCTGGGCCCCACTCGAGCTACCAGGATGTTTTCTAAACAGAAGTAGAAAGAATTATTTTCATTTCTCACATCTTTCCGTAATTTATGCTCTTTGCATATTTTAATTAGGCGATATAGAGCTAGGTTATGCTAAAAATAATATAAGAAGTGACATGGTAATTAATTGCTCTTGAATGCCATTTGAAAAGTTATGAACTGCAGCTTTTTATTTTTGCTCACAGATTTTGATTCAGGATTTTTACAAATTCTTCAAATTATTCTTCACCAAAGAGTTAAGTGAAATGTTACATATTTATACCTTTACGAATACAGAAATTTAATGTGCTTTTATACCTTCTTAGGAAGAACAAAGAGTAACTGAAAATTCTTGTCCCTGCTATAAAGCAAGTATTTTATTCTATGGGACCAAGAACAAAGAACATGTTTAATGAATCTGTTTCCTCCACTGGAAGCAGCTGGTATTCTTCAGTAGATAAACACACACGCGCATTATCCTAGAGACAGACAGCAGCCTGGAACTTCTTGTTGCGAACCCACTAAAGTTCTCGGAGTCTTGTCTGTCTGAACTGGTGGTAAGTCCATGCGGACTGCAGCTCTCCAGAACACCCTCTCCTCTCCAAATTAACCCTTAGAACGCTTTAACAATACATGAATTGTAATAACCATTCTTTCACTGTGCTTTGTGAGCCTAGGGACAAAATACTTCTCTGTGTCTTACTTTCCTCATTCTGTAAAATCAGGTCAGTAACAGTTATCTCGGTGAATATGTGAACATAAAGCATTTCGAACAGTGCTGGAATAGAGTAAGCATTCAGAACATAGTTACTTCCTTTTGAAAACAAATTTGGCTACTAATTTATTTTATATGTGTGACTGATTTAAACTAGTAAGATCCCTATTCTATTCCAATAATATGTGAATTCTGATGACATACTGTTTGAAGTAGTAGTTATTTTAGTTGAGACTAACTTATATTAAAAACCTAAAGGGACTAAACAGAGTCACCTGGGTGGCTCAGTCAGTTGAGTGACTCTTGATTTTGGCTCAGCTCATAATGTCAAGGTCATGAGATTGAGGCCCACATCAGGCTCTGCACTCAGCATGGAGTCTGATTGAGATTCTCTTCCTCTCCCTTTACACCTCCCTACACTAGTTTCTCTCTAAAATAAATAAATAAAATCTTAAAAAAACAAACACACAAACAAAACCTAAAGGGTCCTGGCTCCTGGGTGGCTCAGGTGGTTATGTATGTGCCTTCGGCTCAGGTCATGATCCTGGGATCGAGCCCCCATGGGGCTCTCTGCTCAGTGGGGAGTCTGCATCCCCCCTCCTCCTCCCCCCTTTTCATGCTTTCTCTCTCTCTCTCTATCTGTCTCTCAAATACACAAAGTCTTACAAAAAAAAAAAAGAAAAGCCAAAGTAAAGGGACCATTCAAAGCTTTAAAATTTAAGTTAAAAATAAATTCTGGGGGTGCCTGGGTGGCTCACACATTAAGTGTCTGCCTTCAGCTCAGGTCACGATCCCAGGGTCCTGGGATCAATCCTCACGTTGGGCTCTCTTCTTGGCAGGAAGCCTACTTCTCCCTCTGCCCCTCCCCCTGCTTGTGTTCCCTCTTTCGCACTCTCTGTAAAATAAATAAATAAAATCTTAAAAAAACAAAAAACAAAAAACAAAAAAACCCAGAATTCGGGATACCTGGGTGGCTCAGTTGGTTAAGTGTTTGCCTTTGGCTCAGGTCATGATCCCAGCGTCCTGGGATCAAGTCCTGCATTGCGCTCCTTGCTCAGCAGGGAGTCTGCTTCTCCTTCTATTACCTCTCTCTCTCTGACAAATAAAAATGAAAATCTTTAAAAAAATATATAAAAATTTTTAAAAAAATTCTACTCTTCTCAAATGGGATATGTGATTTAAATGCCACAAAAGCTCCGAAGCAGCACTAGGATCTGACTCTACCGCATCTAGAACACAGACCGCCCTCAGACCAACTGTAAAATTGCTCCTGGGTGGCCTGACCCCTGACCAACGAGTGGCCACTGTGCCAGTGCTCCACGTGCATCATCTCATTTAATGGACATAATATCCCTGTAAAGACAGGTAATATTGCCTCATTCAGGTAAAGGAAATGAGACTCAGTTACTCATGGATACATAGTTAATGGTAGAATTAAAATTCAAGCCTACATCTGTCTGATTCTGCCATCTCTCAGAGTTTGATCATTTAAAAACATGCAGAATATGTTCCTTAAGAAACCTGAAAACTACACAAGACATGGTTAGGCCAAGACTAGGGGCCTCCATGTCTGTAATAAAAACACAAGTACCCAGTTTGCTAATATCATATAAAATACTGCTCAGTATTTTTCCTGTATACCAAGGTTTACTCTCATTTTTTTGCTCTTTGAGGAACTATCCAAAGTAAAATTTTTAGCTTTTTTTTTAACTGCTCAAAATTATGGCAAAATGCAAAGTTAGCCTACTGATTGCTCTGGAAGCCTTTATCACAACAAGAGAACTGATCAACGGCTTAAGAGAGGCAACTTCCTTCTTTCTTCTAAGGATAACAGACAGGTCTGGAGTATCAGTACTAATAACTATGGCCACAACAAACCTTAACAGTAATTCTTGACAATACCCATGAAATTGCTGACAAAACACATTATACACTGCCCTACCCTCCAAGAGATCTACTCAGGATGTCGTAATTTTAACCGAGTATGCTGGGAAACAAAAATGCTTTCTTAGAGCATTATTCAACTAACCAGCCAATCAATTGGTAGGTGCTGATTAAAGTTTGGAAGGGGGTGGTAGATACTACCAAAGAGTAAGGGGTCCATGTTTCACTGATCTCAACGAAGGACAGTATAAAACAACGTAATTAAAGATAATGATTCTGATGGCACTGACCTCTAGGCATTATACCATAAGATTTTGTATTTATTTGGTTTTGGTGGAGTAGAGAGGAACAGTAACAGAGAGATACATGGATCCACTCCTAGGGTCCAGATTATTTGCCTTTTGATCTTTCTAAGATCCCCTTCTGCCTCCTGGTCAGTATTTAAACTCTAATACTTATCCAAAGGGTAGTTTGAAGAGGAGAAAAAGAAGGAAAAAAATCTAGGGAAGGGGGCATTAAAACTAAAGCATGGACCCAGGTTAGAGTTTTTGGATTTTGTGATCATTTGGAGTAAACTGAGAATTAACTATAAACTCGATATTCAAAAAGGTGGACAGAAGAGTGCTGGGTGGCTCAGTCAGTTAAGCGTCTGCCCTCAGTTCAGTTTGTGATCCTGGAATCCCAACTAAGCCCCACACTGGGCTCCCTGCTTGGCGGGGAGTCTGCTTCTGCCTCTCCCTGTACTCCTTCCTGACTAGCGCTCATGCCCTCTCTCACTCACTGTCAGATAAATAAATAAAATCTTTTTTTTTTTTTTTTTTTTTTTTAAAAGGTGGACAGGGGGCGCCTGGGTGGTTCAGTGGATTAAGCCGCTGCCTTCAGCTCAGGTCCTGGGATCGAGTCCCGAATCTGCCTCAGCATCTGTGCTGAGCAGAGAGCCTGCTTCCCCCTCTCTCTCTGCCTGACTCTTTGCCTACTTGTGATCTGTCAAATAAATAAAATTAAAAAAAAAAAGGTGGACATAAAGAAGGGCTCTCTTCTATTCCAATTTTATCTGTGTTGTGTACTTCAAGCTATCACTGGAGAAGGTAAAAGGTCTTTAACAGAAGCTGGGACAACACAGTAGAACCAATTATGATCCCTGGTAAAAGCTTAACCCTCACTGTTGATAATGAGAATTTTATCACTGATAAATGACAAGAGGTCTTTACCTCATACAAACCCCATGAAGGCACGTGATGTGATGAGCACTGGGTGTTATACACAGCTGATGAATTACTGAACTCTACATTTGAAACTAATGATGTATTATATGTTCGCTGATTGAATTTAAATAAAAAAAGGATAAAAATAAATTTTTAAAAAGGTTTTTCTTTTTCCTTTTAAGCACTTCTAATTATTTTGTCGTAATTGGGAGACTCACTCCTTCATCTTTTAAAAAACATGAAGTAAATTTTATTTTGGGGGGAGGAGCCTTAGGTGCACAAAACCGAGTTAACCTTTAGTGCACGAAATGTCATCACAGAGCTTGGTGGCGTCCCGTTCTGATTTTATTTTGCCTTATTGCTTTTTCCACCCTTCCCTGATGATTCACGCCCCACCCTTCCCCACAAGATCAGACACCCAGTCTAACAGGATTTATACCGGTGTGTGAGGCTGCCTGCTTCTTCATGTCTTTGATTTTACTTTACTTAATTTTTGACAATCTGGTGAGCATAAAGTGACAATTTTTAAATTATTCACTTTTTACTAATGAAGTTGGACATTTCTTCACATGCTTGTTAACCATTAGATTTCCTTTTTTGGGAATTACTTACTCATATCATCTGCCAGTTTTCCCAATGCATTTCTGATTTTTCCATAGAGTTGTAGGAGTGTCTTACATAGTCTAGAAATTAATCCCTTGTTAGTGTTAAACATTGCAAATATCTTTCACTAGGAGTCACCGCCTATTAGCCCCCATTAACAAAGCTTTTGCTGCACGAGCTTCTTTAATTGTGATGTAATAGATCCAGCAATATTTTCACCTTATGCTCATGATCTGAGATCTTATTTTCATTGCCTAACCACAAAGAACTTCCCATTTTCTCCTATGTATGTTTTTAATTTTTCAAATCATACTAATACCCATACATGGTTCACAAAGTAAAACAGTATCACAATGCTTATAATAAAAACTGAAGCACCCCTCTGCTCCAAGTCCTCTTTCCTAGAGGCAATTTCTTTTAACTTTTGCAGCTGTTTGCCTCCTTCTGTATCTGGGGGGTGGAGGAGGGGTGGGCGAGGGAGGCAAGCCCATCCTGCTCTTTTTTGATTTGAGGCATCATATTGACTTCCTGTTATGGAAGAGGAGGACTGAGCACTGTCGTATCAGCCACTCCCTTCGTGTCCTCAATATTTTCAAAGCACAGTCTTGGGTTAAACTTTACACTTAGCATTCAAGTTATTATGAACTTGGAATTATAATTCAGTGAATTGAGAAGTACATTATGGTCCCATCTTTCTTGCATAATCTTTTGATTTTTCTGAAACTAGTGATGCCGTCCCTCTTTTAAACTTAATTTTCTAGGTCTCTTTCATTAATTAGCCCTAGATTCTCCAAAGGAATGGCAAAATCCCCTTGAATCTATTTACCACGTGGTCAAACAGTGAGGAAAGAAGCCTTCAAGACTCCTCCATCCAGTGTTTATCTAACCTGAAGACTGTTCTGGAGCCCTCGGCTTCCCTGTTCCTGACTCAGCTGCAGGCTTCAGTCTTTCTGTCAACAGATCTGTATGCGAGTCTCTCTCCAATGGACTCTATGCCTACTTCTCCATCTCCTCCCTTGTTTTGGTGGAACTCATTTCTTAGTAGTTTACTTAGAAAGCAGAGCAGTGATAACACTTTAGAAGATCTCCAGTTTCTGAAAATGCTATTATTTCCCCCTAAACTGATTAAACATTTGACAGGGAATAAAAAAATCTGTCTCGCAATCACTTTACCTTCCAATTGTCCTTTCCATTTTGTTGTTAAGTATCATGCCATTTTGATCCCTAGTCATTTGAATGTGACATATTCTTTTTCTAAAAATTTATTTATTTGAGAGAGAGAAAGCTTGAACAGGCAGGGGGAAAGGGTAGAGGGACAGAGAAATTCAAGCAGGTACTCTGCTGAGCACAGAGCCCAGTACAGGGGCTCAATCTCAGGACCCTGAGATCATGACCTGAGCAGAAACCAAGAGTCAGGCCCTTAAATGACTGAACCACCCAGGTGCCCTGATGTTTTCTCTCTTTGGTGGTTTATAAAAGTTCTCTACGGTCTTGATATCTTGGAACACCGCACTGTGCGTGGGTGGGACGGGGTGTTTGTTATTGGTACACAGGAAACTGCTAGGACTCCGCAGTCTGGATACGTCCTTTGGTTGCAGAAAGTGTCTGTATCCTGTACTGCACAAGTTCCTTCCTTTTCTTTTTTTTCTGTGTCATGTTACCAGAACTTCTTTTTCTTGGATATTCATTTCTCACATTTTCCCTATTTTCTATTTTTTGCAGCAAGTTCTAAGAGATTTCTTCAAATTTATGCCCCAACTCTTCTAATGAATTTTTAAACGTTTGTCCTATTTTTAACTTTCAAAGAACTCTTCCTATTTTTCTGGGTATTCCTTTTTGTTTCCTTCTGCTTTGTCATTGCCTCTTTTTCCTTTAGTGAAAATAGGAAATCCTTTTGTTTTATCTCTTCTTTTTGCTAGAGGATTTCCTGAAATGTCTCCTGATCGTTGGGAATTTGCTTACATTTACGTGTAAGTCAGTAACAAAGCTGACTGGAAGGTTTATTCATTTATATTGTGCGTGTGCGTGGGGGTGGGGTGCATGCGCTTGTGCACGCCATCAATGTACACTCAACCATCTCCCTAGATTCTCAACTGCCATTATCCCTAAGTCTTCTCTGGGTCATTCAATTTCTTCATAAACTCCACTGAAATCCCCGAAATCTTCCCAGGATGGGAGGTAAGGAGGGAGAAGATAAAGCCAATGGCCAACATTCTGGGAGCTAAGCAGAAGAAAGGGGTTTGGAGCCTCACCTTCAGCTTGCTGACGTCTGTAAGATCTCACTACTCCTAGTTCAACACCTCCCCTCTTTCACCAACCTCTGCACCTGGTGTCCTTCAATCTGTGGTCTCTGGTTCAGTTGTTCCACAAAATGAACATACTGCTGAGTTGGGGGTAAGCTGTCTGGTTCTGAGAGCTACAAAAACAGTGCTTTATATGGACTTTGAACCAATTCCCCAACTCATTCTAGACTCCCTTTTTCACTCCTGCTCCTCGAGGTGTCGGGTGCCTTATTATTCTGCTCGATCTGAAGGCTGTCCTCTATGTACCCCTCAGGAAGGGCTTGTGGGGACAACAGTTCTTGACTTTTTGTGCATTCTTAATACTTCTCTATGGCTTTTATTTTTGAAGGATGCTTTATTTTCCTTAAAAATCCTAAAATTCTTAAAAATCTTTGACATCTCAAACTCATCAAATTCTTTAAACTGTGTATTTTTTGGAATATCAATTATATCTCAATAAAGTTGTCAAGAAGTCAGAAAGGGAGAAAAACCCTCGGACTCACACTTTTCTAGGGCATTTTAAAAGTTATCGAGTTGTTTTCTGGCATAGTCTTGCTACTGGAAAGTCTGATGAAAATTTCATTCTTTTCTTCCCCCTTGAGTGACTTCTTACACTTTTGTCCAATATCCTTTTTCTTTATAGGCCAAGAGCTTACTGGAATATGTTTTCTTTTGTCTGAGTTGATTTTCTTGGCTATGCTGGATGCCTCTGTGTTATGAGTTTCAAGTCTGCTTTATTTTAGAAAATTTTCTTGAACACAGATTTTAGTATTTTCTGCTGCTTTCATGGTCTCTATCAGAGACTCCTATTATGTAAATACTGGCCCTTCTTTGTTGTTCTTTCCTGTCCATCATTTTTCTTAAATCCTTTTTTTAATCTCTTCCCTCATTTCTTTTCTTTTAAAAACGATTTATTTATTCATTTGGAGGGGGGAAGAGAGAGTGTGTGTGCAAGTGGGAAGAGAAGCAGAGGTAGAGGGAGAGAGAGAATCCATAAGCTGATTCCCTCCTGAGCATGGAGCCCCACACAGACTTGACCCTACAACCCCCACCCAGATCATGTCCTTAGCCAAAATCAAGAGCTGGACACTTGACTGAGCTATCCAGGCGCCCCTCTCATTTCTTGATCTAACAAAATTTAAAAAATCTTTCCATTTTCTATTTCCATAAGTGATCTGTTGAGTTTATTTACTTCCAAATTCTTATAGGTCAATCTGTATGCTTGCAGTCTTATTTTATCTTAATTTCTAATTCTTTCCCTGGATTTTTGTCACCTTTCTTCAAATCTCGCTTTCTCCAACACTCCTATTTCTAAGGTTTGCTATTTCTAATTTTTGTTGTTTCACAGCTTCTATCGTTTCCTTAATTTCTTCTGAAATATTGATTGTAGTTTTTCTTGGTTTTGTAGACATGTGTTTCTGGCACACTTTCATTTTTTAAGATACATTGTTCTCTTTTTGTAGGTGTGAGATTTGACTGTGACTGGTTTCCTCCTTTTTAAGTGAAATGACTTTTCCTGTACTTCTACAAGGGAGGAGTGGGCCAGAGTAATTTTTCCAGCTCCATGCCTTTGCATAAAACGATTTTTCAAAATGATCTCATGTTTTCAGAGATCTTCCTCCCCTCTTCTTAATCACCTGAACTTTCTCTTTACTTTCCTGTCTCGCTCAATTGTGAACCCATTCCCCACTGACCCTTCTTCGTCTGGGGCTGTGATCTGGAAGGGGGTTCTGATCATCCAGTTTTGAGGAAAACTGCAGCACTTCCCACTATCTTGCCTCCTCTGTCCTCGCCTGTAGGATGGAGCTTGCAAAATCCTCTCGGTTTCTTCTGTTCTTAAGATGCCCAGCAGTGCACACTTGTGTTTTGGCGATTTTCTGGCTCTGGATTTTCATGAATCCCACTTTCTTTAGCAGAGTGTTTAATACCATGGCGAGGGGTAGTGATGGGGGTTTTACAGATGACTTTTTTTTTTTTTTTTCTATCAGTTTGTATTTTGAAGTTTGTGGGAAAATCTTCTCATTTATTGTTCAGGTCTCATCTGTACTTTTTTTTTTTTTTTTAAAGTTCTAATACCTACCCAGTTGGTCTGTTTTTATGTAGATTCAGTGAGATTCAAAAACCATGCTGCCACAGAGACCAAGTTCCCAGAATCCTCTACCTTCCACTCACTGGGTTCTAGAGACACTGTCAAATATTTTTCATTAATATGTTTTAAAATTGTCTTTAAAAAAATGGTACTGATTCACATTTCCATCCTATAATGTGTCACAGAGTATAACAAGGGTATGTATACCACAAATGTAAAGAGGTAGCTCATTATTACTTTATTCTGCTTTTCTCCAATTTCTCATAAGTCTGAACAGCTTTTCACGCTCAGTCATTTTAAGTTTTCAATGGCCTATGCCTGGCTTTTGGCCATTTAACTATCACATGTTCATCCCCTTGTTTATAAAAGCTCTTGATGCATACAGATATTAACCCTCTATCCTCTGTCCTCCATTTTCTCTACTATATTGTCTGAGAATGTGAATTAAAATCTCCAATCTGCCTCTAACCTACTCCTCCCAAGCTCTCAGTTCTTGTTGTGTATAGGTTAGGGCTTCTTCGTGAGGACCATCCACATTCATGATCATTCTTTATTATTCCCTTTATTAGCAGACAACGTCCTCTTTCGTACCATTTGGTGTTTTACACCTTAAACTCCATATTGCAGTACGTATCTGTGACCTCTGCTTTCCTTTATTTTCTTCCCTTCCATCCACCTTTTGCTTTCAGCCATGCAGCTTCTCACTGGCTCTCACGGTATGCTCCCTCTGGGGAGCCAGCCGCCACTTAGGAAGATTGTGGCTGTCATATGGGCAGATCCTGAGCATCAGCTGCCTGTCACGGGAGCGAGCCATCCTGCACACGCAGCTGAACCTCCCTACATCTGCAGCCTCAGCTCCCTGCGGACCACGGCCACAAGGCAGACCCTCTGCGAGAGCTCCCCACTGGAGCCCTTCTCAAATTCATACCTATGAAACTGTGAGCATAATAAAAATTTTCCAAGCCATTAGGATTTGAGGCAATTTATTGCAGCTAAGAGCACCAGGTCACCATGTTTTCCTTTCTTTTCTCTTTCCTGCCCTCATCCTCATTCAACAAATAGCATTTCCTTACAAATATGACAGTTTACATGCTAGTCTTCTATTTATTCCTTTCAACTTAAGATTCAGACTTGTGCTTACTTTCCTTATCAAGTTACCAATATTTGTTTAAACATTTATATGCTACTACTATGTCAGGTACTGCTCTAAGGTGTTTATAAATATTAAGGTTCTTTAAAATGCCAAATAATTCAGTGAAATGAATACTATGATTGTACTCATTCCTGATGAGGAAATGGAAGCAAGGAAGAGTAACTTCCTCAAGTTCACACAGCTACTTTGTGACAGTAACTTAGAAGGCCCTGCTAGGAACCCACCACAATAACTACACCATGCTATGCTGTCTCTGCAGCTTCTCCCCAGACGAGAAAATGCTTAAGCTCACCTCACCTGATCCATACATTCACCTCCTCTGTGTTTGTATTTACATTAATTCTGGACAGCTTTGATCATGTATTTCCTTTCTCTTCGACTTTTGTAGAGTGAAGGTGCTGGTTTTTACAGACCATAGCACAGTGCTGTGAGATACTGAGTCACCCTATTTCCCAAGTCTCTCACAGTGGTCTCATAGCTTTATATCTCTTTTTTTTAAAGATGCTATTTATTTATTTGAGATAGAGACAGTGACAGAGAGCACGAGAGGGGAGAAGATCAGAGGGAGAAGCAAACTCCTCGTGGAGGTGGGAGCCCGATGCGGGACTCAATCCAGGGACTCCAGGATCATGACCTGAGCCAAAGGCAGTTGCTTAACCAACTGAGCCACCCAGGCACCCTTTATATCTCCTTTTGATGGAGAATTTCCTCCAAGAATATTTACCTCCCCCCCCCAGTTTTACTGAGATATAACTGACATATAATGTATTAGTTTAAGGTATACACCATCATGGCTTGATACATGCATATAATGCAAAATGATTACCAAAGTTAACATCCATCACCTCATATAGTTGAGATTTTTTTCTTGTGAGGAGAATGTTTAAGATCTACTCTCTTAGCAAGTTTCAAGTCTCAAATATACAATATGGTATTGTTAACTCTAGTCACCATGTATTGCATTTGTCTACAGAACTTATCTTGTAACTGGAAGTGTGTACCTTTTCCCTCATCTTCCAACCCCACCTCTAGCAACCAATACTCCATTTCTATGAGTTTGAAATTTTAAGATTGTATATATAAGTGAGATCATTATAGTATTTGTCTTTCTTTTATTTAACATAATGCCCTCAAAGTCCATCCATGTCATCACAAATTGCAAGATTTTCCTCTTTCTTATGGCCATATGATAGTCCGTTGTGTGTGTGTGTGTGTGTTTGCACGCGCACATTTTCTTCATCCATTCTCTTGTCAGTGGATACAAGTTATTCCACATCTTGACTAATGTAAATAATGCTGCACTGGACAAGGGGGCACATATAATCTCTGAGATAGTAATTTTGTTTCCTTAAGGTATACACCCAGAAGTGGAGTTGTTGGATCATATGGTAGTTCTATTTTTAGTTGTGTGAGGAACCTCTATACTGTTTTCCACAGTGGCTGCACCAATGTATACTCCCACCCACAGGGCAGTAGAGTTCCCTTTTCTCCATATCCTCGCCAACACCTGGTTATCTCTTTGCCTTTTGGATGGCAGCCATTCTACCACCTCTAATGAGGTGGTATCTCATTGTGGTTTTGATTTGCCTTTCCCTGATGATTAGTGATGATGAGCACCATTTTATGTATCTTTGGCCATTTTTTGGTATGTCTTCTTTGGAAAAATGTCTATTCTGATCCTCTGCCCATCTTTGAATTGGATTATGTGGCTGTTTTTTTGTCTTGTTTTGGGGCTATTGAGTTGTATCAGTTCTTCTGTATTTTGGATATTAACGCCTTACCAGAAATGACTCACAGATATTTTCTCTCATTCCATAGGTTGCCTTTTCAACTTAACGGTTTTCTTTGCTGTGCAGAAATTTTTTACTTTGACGTGATTCCACTTATTCATCTTTGCTTTTGTTTCATTGTCTTTGCTTTTGATATCAAATCCAAAAAGTCATTCCTAAGACCAATGTCAAGATTACCCACCATTTACTTCTAGGAGTTTTATGGTTTCAGATCTTAAGTTCAAGTCTTCAATCTGTTTTGAGTTGATTTTTGTGTATGGTGTGAGACAGTGGTCCAGTTTCATTCTTTTGATTGTGGATACCCAGTTTTCCCAGTACCATTTATTGAAGGGACTATACTTTCCCTATTGTATATTTTTGATGCCTTTGTCATAAATTAATTGATCATATGTGTTTATTGAACAGATACATCATATTTATTTCTGGCTTCTCTTTTCTGTTCTAGTGATCTATATGTCTGTTTTCTTGGCCAGTACCAGACTGTTTTGGTTACTATAGCTCTGTAATACAGTTTGAAATCAGGAAATGTGATGCCTCCACATTTTTTCTTTCTGAAGACTGCTTTGGCTATTTGAGGGGATTTTTGTGGATCCATACAAATTTTAGCATTGTTTTTTCTATTTCTGTGAAGAATGCTGCTGGAATTTTGACATGGACTGCACTGAATTTACAGATCGCTTCATGTAGTATAGACATTTTAACAATATTAATTCTTCCAATCTGTGAACATATAATACATTTCTTTAGTTTCTTTCAACAATGTCTTACAGTTTTCAGTGAACAGATCTTCTATCTCCTTGATTAAATTTATTCCTAGGTGTTTTATTCTTTTTGATGCAACTCTAAAAGGGGCTATTATCTTAATTTCCCTTCCTGATAGTATGTTCTTAATGTATAAAAGAGTATTTTCAGATAAGTTTTTAAAGTAATAAATTTGTTAAGTTCTTGTATACATGAAAATATTTCTAACTTACTCTCACAATTAAGTGATATTACAGCTGAGTTAAAATTTTAAGGTTCAAAGTTCTTTTTCTTCAACATTTTGAACATTAATCTTAATTGTTTTCTCGCATTTAGTGTTGTTGAGAAGTCTGATACCAATTAATTTTTCTTTACAGATAACTTTGTCTTTGAAAGTTTTTAGGATTTTCTCTTAATCTAGGATATATCCTTAAATTTTACTATAACGTGTCTAAGTGTAAATTTTTAAAAATTATTCTCTTTAGCACATAATGATGTATTTCAATGAGGTTTTTCATCTTTAATTACTGGGAAATGTTAAGGGATTATTTCTTCCAGTGCTTCTATTTTTTTCTCTCCCCTTCCAAGTCCTACTACAGAGATACTGAAACTATTTCTGTCATGTGTTGTATCATCCACGTCATCTTCCACCCCAATAACTTGTCCTTCTCCTACATCTAGTTTGCTCATCCTGTTAAAGCCATCTGCTGAGTTCTTTATTCCAGCAGTTATATTTTCACATGAGCACTTGCAAATTATTCTTCTTCCTAGATGCTTTATGCCACTCCATGTGACCAATATACTTCCTTTTAAAAAAAAAAAAGTTTCATTCAGATACTTATTGTGCCTATTTTAAATTCATATTCTGGCCTCAGAATTTTGCTTTATGTAGCCTAGATTATTCAGCTTGTTTTTCTTCTATGCCAGTTATACTTCTGTAACTTTTATTAGCTTTTCAGATCCACCAACCTTTCACTCTGCAGTTTATCCAGGCTTTCTGTTCTGGGAAGGGAGAACACTTGTTTTCCAGTTTCTAGAATTTCACTGTAGGAGGTTGAGATAAGCAACTAAATCTTCATGTTCTACCATAATCAACACTTCAGTGATAGTTATGTTGAATAGAATGAAAAAATAATTCACCTGAATTTTTCACTAAATGTTTCTCTTTCTCAGTAGTTTGTCAACTTCAATCTTAGATTCTTCTGAGTGGCCTCAACTTCTTTACAATGCATCCTCTAAGCACTACTCCTTATAATAGCAGACTTCAAAACACTGAATTTAGGAAGATGGAAACAAGGAGACCACAAAAAAGACAGCAAGTATAGAAGCAATAATTTCTATTCATTGGAAATTTCCATTTATTGTACTACCTACATGAACTAACTATGCCAGATAAGTAATACCAATCTGCGTCTTCTAGAACCCCAAACCTTCTCAAATTATGGTATAACTATGTGTTTGTTAACTGCATATCTAACATTAATAGTAGATATTGTTTAAAAGAAATACTTAGAAATGTGCAGATCTCCATGCAAATATTGACCCTGTAGCTTACTATTTGTGTGACATTTTGAAAGTTAATTTCTCTAAGACTTAGGTTTTCTGCTTTATGGAGACATATTAGATACCTTCAAACACTGTAGTAAGAATTGAATTAGAAACTTTTAGACACAGATAGAAATAATAGTGAGAGAAATAATAATATAGTAGATAGATAATATCTGAAGCATAGTCCTATTCAGTAAATTGTAGATACAATTATGATGCTGCTCTTTATATTACTTTTTGATTGATAATTTAGAGGTCTTTTAAAATGTTTAATCCCATAAATATTTATGTAAATACTTTAAGAATGATGTTAAGGCTATTTTCCTGTAGATATAAAAATAAGAGTATAACCCCAAAGAACTAGCAAAACAAAAACCTAGCAATCTTTTGAACTTTTCAGGTCTGTAGTCTTTCTCCTGAATCCAACATGCATTTGAGTGCATGCTAATGCTGTCCTTACGGTCTATTCAAGTGGCATCTTCCTTCTCTACTATGTATTCTGTGTTTTATATTTTAAAATGGGAACAATTAGTAATGAAAAGTTGTTTGGAATTTTGAAAAAATTGGTTTATCAGTGATTTTATTTCTCCTTCAATTTGTTAGTGTCCAAAACTGATCTGAAAAAACTTTAAATGCATAAAGCAAAAGGAGAATATACATTAAAAACAGTAATCTTTCAAAAGCTCAGAAATCATAAAAAAAGAAAAAGCAGAAAACTTCCAACTTGTCAGGCTTTTCCACTAATAAATAAAACCGACCAAACCAAACTATGCACTTCAATAAAGCCCTTCCATTTTCAATTTTTATAATTTGTAGATTAAAATTATTACTAAAAAATAGACAAAAGATGGAAGAAAAACAAAACAAACTTTACATCACTCTTCCTACCTTTCTTAGCAGGGTTATTTCCAGTCATACAAGATTTACTTTCATTCCAAGCTTTTATGTTTGCAATTTTGAGGAAACCAATAGTAAAAACCACAGTAAATATAACCAGCAGAAGAAAACCACTATTCATGTTTTTTTTTTTTTTTCCCAGAACACTTCATGCTTATATCTAAGATTGAGTACCTTAGCTGGAAAGCCAGTTGAACCAGGACATGCCTTTTTCCTTAAGGTTGGTGTGTGAACTGGAGGAGGAGTACTGTCTACAGTCTGAATCCAGGAGCAAAAAAGGAAATAAATGTCATGAAACACTCCATCTATTTCAAACATAACCAAAAATAAGTCAAAGTAAATAAAGCCAAGCAAGACATCGATAAAGGCAAAAAATATCTCAACGAAGCTAAATTTCTCATAGTGTTGATAATTTAAATTTCAGCCTGAAATGTCTACAAATGAAATAGTTGTTCAAGTAGCAAAAAAAAAAGTTTGTCTGGAAATTTAAAAAGAAATGATTCAGAAAAGAGAATCCACAGAAGAAAACAAAACACAGCATATAGCCCAAATAAAAATGAGGATATTAATTTTCAAGTTCATCTGAAAATGCCATATTCTTAAAAGTATGTTTTTTTTAAAAGCAGGATTTATAATCAAAATATTTAAAGATTCTTTTAACTTCCAACTTCTATATACAGAATGCATGTTACATATATAGAACACAATTCAGTAGAATTGTGTGTGTTTGTGCATGTATGTAGAAAGAAAGAGAGAAAAGAGAGAGATTGATTAGTGGGATTTTGTGCAGAAATCAATTTCCAAAGAATGGAGTTAGACAATTTAGTATTATTGGAATTCAGGGCTTAACATACAAATTTAAAAGTTAAAAGATGTATCTTTAGATGATATTAATGTAAGATATTCCTTTCAATGGAAGGAAACACTGATTTTACTGGAAAAGAAACAGAACTTAATTAGCAAAGTATTAAAAAAAGCCACAAAGAATTACTTCATTTCAGGATGCTAAGCAAGCAAACAAGAGGAAAAAGCTAGCCTTTTTTTTTTTTTTTAAAGATTTTATTTATTTATTTGACAGAGAGAGATCACAAGTAGGCAGAGAGGCAGGTAGAGAGAGAGGAAGGGAAGCAGGCTCCCTGCTCAGCAGAGAGCCCGATGCGGGGCTCGATCCCAGGACCCTGAGATCATGACCTGAGCCGAAGGCAGTGGCTTAACCGTTACACTGAGCCACCCAGGCACCCCGAAAAAGCTAGCTTTGAATAAAGTTATAGAATAGTCTAAAATATTAAAAGAAAAATAGATGATCTCTCTTTGCTTTTGTTACTACATAAACAGAGTATTTTCTATGCCCTATAACCTTAAAATGGAAATGAATTGAACTTCTCAGAGTTTTCTGCTTGTGAGTTTAGTTCTAATTTAAATTTACCTTTAAATAGCTTGAAAAAGTTTTGAACCCAATTTATAAATTAATGTTTAGAAAGGTAAACATGAGAGACAAAAGAAGAACACTGAAAAGCTACATAAAAGTTAATAAAAAACAATCAATAGGAAACAAAACTGACATTATAATTTACAAAGAAAGCCCAAGAAAAGTTTAGAAAAAAAGGAGTGAAGTAAGGCTGTTGGACACAAGCTCAAGAGGGTTCATGAAGACCATAAGAATATATATTTGGAAAAGATTCCATTCCCTGTAGCAACAAAAACTTTAAGGTACCTAGGAACAAATGTAACAAGCAATATGAAGTAAATTCATAAAGAAATTAACAAAACTTTATTGAAAGATATAAAAATATCTAAATGATATGTATACCATGTTCATAGGTGGAAAGAGCCATTCACAAAGATGTCAATTTTCCTCAGATAAATCTATAAATTCAATTCAATTTCAATCAAAGGTCCTACATAGAACTGATTCTAAAAAGTCTTATGTAAAACTAAAGGGTCAAAAAGAGAAAGAAAAAGAAAAAGGTGGGTGGGAGTGGCTGATTATACTAGGTAAATTATTTTAAGGTTATAATAATTAAGACAATGTGATACTGATGCAGGAATAGACAAAAAGAACTGAAGAGAATAAAGAAACCCCAAACAGACCCATATACACAAAGCAGAGAGTGTCTTACAGATCAATGGGGGAAATATAGTAGAGTTGGTTGTTCATGAGAAAAATAGATTTAGAACCCCATTTCATATAATATGTAACAATAAATTTCAGTTTAAGATCCTAAACATATAAAATAAAAAAAAATTTAAACTTTTAGAAAAACGTATGGAAGAAAATTTATAAATGCTGCATATGCATAGGGAAGAACTGCTTTAGAAAGACATAAAAAACAGAAGTCATAAAGGAAATGACTGATTTATATAAGCCTACTTCAAAATAAACACTGTTGCAAGACCAAAAGACACCAAATAAAATTTTAAAATAAGCACAGACTGGAAGAAAATATTTGCAGTGCATATAGCTAGCTAAGGATTAGTATCCAGATTACATAAAGAACACTTACAAAAATAGGAAAAATAATTCAATAGAACAACAGACAAAAGACATAAACAGGCAAACCACCAGTGCTCAATAAACATAAAAAGATGCTGAATTAATACTTGAGATCAAAGAAATGCAAATTAAAAACAAAAATGCCACTCCATACCCATCAAATTGGCTAAAGTTAATGTCTGACAGTACCAAGGATAGGTGAGGATGTGGGAAAATGGGGAACTCTCACATATTGCTGGTGGGAGTGAAAATTGGTCCAACCACTATAGAAAATAATTTGGCAAAATCTAGTTAAAGTTGAAAATGCATACACCACGCAACCCAATAATTCAGCTTCCCAGTATATACGCTAAACAAACCGCATATCTGCAAAAGCAGAAACTAGGATGTTCACTTCAGCACTGATTGTAATTAAGAAAAATTGAAAATAAGCTAAATATCTAACACTAGGATAATACATAAATGGTTGTGGTATAGTCATACAATGAAATATTATGTAAGTTATAATGAATCAACTAAAGGGACATGTATCTACATGAGTAAAGCTCAAAAGCATAATGAAAGAAATGAAGATTTATGTTTGTGTAAAACAAATGTAAAACAAACATTTTCGTATATTGTTTATGAATATAAATGAAGTGAAATGAAAAACCAAGGAAGAAGATGCACATGAGTTTCAGGGTTTTTAGATATGTCTGAGAAAGGAGAGAGGGGAATGGTATAGGAAAAGGTATTCCAACTCTCTGAAATATTCTCTCTCTGAAAACAAATTTGAAAAGGACAGGGCAAAATGTTCACATCTGTTAAATCTGTGGGTGAGTTACATGCGTGTTTATTAACCTCTGTATGCGTGAGATATTTCAGCATTAAAAATGTATAAACTTGAAATATTAAAACAATGATTAAAAAAAAGCAGAGACTCATCAACTTAACTAGTCTGAGGTAGTCTGTCACAGGGTTGTAAAAAATCAAGTCAGAATCTAACTACAAATCACACTTCACTTCAGACAGCTTTCCAAAGTGGACTAACTGCTTCTCTTGGAACAGGAGACACAGTTCTAGAGATAATACAGGAAACAAAGGGGCTCTGTCAGAACTGCGAGCTGAGTGAAGAATCCGAATTGCATCTTGAGGCAGGAGGGCTTCCCTGAGGCATGACACAAACCCTTCTGCTTGTTGAGGGAACGACCTCCGCTGAGAAAACTGGCCGACTGGCTGTTTGAAACCAGTGACTAACAGGAGGTACAAAACAACACTGTTTTTGTACTATTAAAAGACATGACACAGTTGAATGCCTCTTGCTGACTGAGCAGTTAGAATAAAGTATTCAGTGGCCAGCAGTGGCAATTTTCATTTTAAGCTGTATTTCCGAAGTAACAGTTGTGTAGGTCTTACTAGATTTACTGAGAATGGCACCTGACACAGCCAGGTGCCCACCAAGTTTATATCCGACAATTCCAAAAGTGAGATAACCCTTCCTTCTGTTCCACATAGTCCTCTACTTAAAATAAAGACTACCTTTATAAGTAAATAAGTATTTGTCTATTTTAGGTTGAATCTGGAGGGGGCATCTTTCGACTTTGGTTTTAGAGTCCTATTTACATTACCAGCCAAATGCAATGATCGCCAATATATTGTGACATTACATAATATATTTGATTAAAAGAAGAGTCAGATTTCACTTGTTTTTTGCGATTCCCTCTTTCTGACACAAGTGAACAGTTGGGGAGCAAGACTGCTCCAATGAGGCACCTTAACTGGCTCAGCTTCACTAGAAGTGGAAGGAGATGTGGACCTTGACTGGATGTTAACCTTGACGTTCGGATTCCGTACATATGTGCTCTCAACGGGATCGGTCTAGGAAGATAAGTTGGGAAAAACAAAAACCCAAGAAATCACTTTCAAACAATGTGCAGCTCTAAGCAAACTTCTGTAAGGCACGATCATGATTAACATTCCTCGAGAAGAGGAAAGCAAAGTTCAGTCTGAAATTCACCTTCGGGATGTGTCATTACACAAAAGTATAACCACGAGCCTTAATGTAAACAAAGATAAAGACAACAGTTAACAGAATGCTCCCATCTTCATTCACTGCCAGTCTCTGACTTCAAGCACTGTCTCCACTACACGTTCTGGGCTTGCATTCCACAAACGTAATCATATGTGTGAATTAAGTGCCAAGTACTTAACAGAGTCTGTGCTGCAGGTTAGAGATAATTTTGTCCTTCATAAGAAGGAAATTTGGTCATCTACCAGGCATTACTTCAAAGTAAAAGAAACTAATTTGTCCGCTTTGTGCTGGCTGGGGCAACACTGCCTTTTTGTTCCGCGGCAGTGGAAATACCAGCACTTATATTCAGCTGCATCCTTTTAACCAAGTATTTTTAGAAACTCAAAATGCTTGGGGTTAAAATTTAGCATTAAAGATCTTATGGAGAGCATACTGATCGATGATATATTCAGCTTGGCAATTTTCAAAACTATCAGGATTGCATTTTTGAAATGAAAGGCAATGAAAGCAATTTCGAAAAGAGGTTGGAGAATTTGTTTCAGCTGTACTGTATGGCAAGAACAATGCTTAGATCAGAAGTTACTATTCAATAAGAAGAACAATCAGCTTAAGGATTTTAAGTAGGTACTTAAAACATTTTTTGTTCTTTTCCTTTACTATTATTATGGTTACTCTTGTAGGGACTGGCTAGCAGGCTGGTTAACCCTGCAGGAGTCCTCTGCTGGGCACAGGCAGGTTTTCTGGCAAACCACAAGCAAGGATTTGGTGGTGATGACTCACATGGCTCCCAACAAGGCCTTAAACCTTTAGTTACTGTGCTTAGGAGAAGTGGGGAGAAGGGTCTCCAGGAGGACATCTAAGGAACTTGGAGCAGCAGCCATGTACCATCAGCTAGGAAGGTATTTGAATATTTTAAAAACTGGAACACTTGAGCTGAAGCATACTAGCTGTATGTCAGCTCTGAAGTGTGCAATGTGACTGATTTCATAAAACAAATACAGCTTATGAAGTGGGAGAACCAGGCCTGAATCCCACTCCTTGACTTCAAATCCAGTCTTCTTTTTGTGGTACCAGAGGCATCTCCACAGTAAAGGTACTCAAAGCAACTTAACGGTCATTGAGAATGAGTTACGTGATCTCTTTTCCTGACAGGGAACTCTGACCAGGAACAGGAGAGTGAAAGAAAGATGATGAGCCTCTAAGACAAGTTTTGCCTAGTTCACAATTTTATGCAGGACAGTCATGGAGAAGGTACTTCTTTTAAATTATTAATCTGGAATAGAAATCTGGGTTGGAGACTGGGCAGAAAGATCCTACTTTATAGAAATCTCCTCCTTCTAAGCTTCCATACCATTACATAAATTGCCAACTGAATAAGAATCCATGGGCGAGGGTTTGTTAAAATGGAATTGATAAGCAAAGCAGTCCTGATGCATTTTACACTAGTAAGAACCTAAAATGACCTCATACAATCAAGTTAAGTTGATCATCAAGTTTTAAGGAAGGGTCCAAGTAGGGGATTTGTTAAATGCAAAAAGGGGTCATTTTAGTAAAATTTAAGTTTCTGACCTGTCACACAATGTAGCCCGTAGCCTGAGTGAAAGAGGTAAAAGCAGAAGTTTCTGTGCAAAGCATAAAGCTGTGAATGAGACTGGACAGCTAATATCGTGGCTTTCTGCCTCCAAGTCCAGTTACTTTAAAGACGCCTCAAAAATGAGAAAGGCAGGAGTACTGGCTGACAACTGAAATTGGGTCTGCTCTTTGAGCCCCGTGAATATACACCAGCCAGAGGCAAGCACATGGTTTGATTACTTCTTCCTATGCAGACATTAGAACACGCTGCCTTAAGGCATTTTGTCAGCACGCGCCCTGCTGGGACCTGTATACTACAGAAACCATCTCCCCTAAATATCCACCCACCGCCTGCTCCCACCCCATAGCTGGTCCTTCAAACATTCACCATCATGTTTCATGACCCTGTGAAAATTGTGCCATGATGACAGTGTGATACTGAACAAAGGAAAAAATACACCATCAAAGTTTAATCCTTGGTTACAGAAATTAGTGACTCTTAAAGAACTCTCGAGGCTTTAAATACATACCTCATGGCCCTTCTTTAGAATTATTGTCATTTATAAAAGTCTGTAGCTCCTAACAAGTTTTTAACTCATAAATAAAAAAGGAAACGGAAATGAGCATAAATTTTAAAATGATTTTCTTAGCTGCATGAGGTAAAACTGGTTATTCAAAAGAGGAAACACTTAGATTTAAAAACTATTCCATTACCAATTCTAATAAAACAGAATAATGAAAATTAGCACACCAGCTTTTTGGAATCATAAGTTCTTAAAATAAATTCCAGAGATTAAACAAAATCAGGTAGTTTTTGTTAAAACAAATTAAAAATAAGTAAACATATTTTAGTAATATTCTGAGATGGTGTTGAGTATATTTAAAAAGTTGAACTATGCCATTTATAATGATACTGATTTTTTAAAAAACCATGAGTTTAAAAGTTTAAAAATTACCACTTTATTTTTCACAAGTATGTTTCTTAGAAATACAAGGAACAAAGTTTGGTAAAGATGAATAAAACTCATGGCAATAACGTTTTGAATATTAAACTAAAAATTTCTTTTCTCACATCTTCTAACAGCTATTAGAAGCTACCTGTTAGATTAATAGATTTATACATTTCATTTCCTTTCTGGATTACTGCCAGTGTCAAGAATATCTCAAAAGAGATTTAACAGGAAGAGTAAGAAAAATATAATACCACTTTCATATTTTCTTTTCGAAGTGTTAATTACCATCAGCGTGCTTTTTTCAAGCTGTTACTGGTTTTTCATGGTTTTTCAAGATGTTACAAATTTTATCTATAATCACATGCTTATTCATATATTTATAACTAAGGACTTATTCTATCCACTAAAAAGCAATTGATTTTACTGAAATTTCAGAATACTCAATAACAACAAGCCAGACTGCAGAGAGCCTAAAGTTAATTTGATGATTGGTAATGATTCAGATACAACATGGCAGCAAAGCATCTTATTATTAGCACATCAATTATATTTACCTTCCGAACTTTTACCACCATCCTTCCGAACTTCTATCATGGTTATAATACGATCATTAATAATATACTTAAACCATGGAAGTTAAATTCTTTATGTTTTGAAAACTGTATAACACTAAACGTAAGCAATGACTTGAATTAATGAAGCAGGAAAAGCTGACAAACATGATCTACATCTATAGCAGAGATATCACAATTCAATAATTGCATTTATGATCAAAGAAAAATGATAAAAAGGAGAAAATAGTGAAAAACAATACATAGCTAACATTAACTGGACAGTACCTTCTGATAGTATCTGGAGGAAGTTCTTGGAAACAAATATTGGGTCAGACAGTGGCTGGCCCACTGAGTACTGAGTACCACTTAACTGAACAGTATAAGCAATCCACTGCAATCTACTGAGAAAGATAAGAATTATATATTTACCTAAATGTGATTTTTCCCTAGTTTTTGGTTAACTAATTCATTTTCCAAGTAAACCTACTTCAAGGAGTTATTCTGATGAACAGACATTAGAAACATCTACTACACCCCAACGTCATTTTTACCAACCGCTCTACTCTTTGGGCAAAAAAAAAAAAAAAAAGAAAAACTGAGTAAGTATCAGCAGTATTATCCACAGTGCAGAATGCTGTCATGTAGAAAGCCCATAATGTTTCTTGAATCTATTAGGATTTCCCTACTGAGTGATCCACAAAATTTATTTTTAGACTAGTACGATAAAATAGAAAAGTTTCTTTCCCTCTAGATCGGATTGGATTTTTAGGTGAAATCCTCAAATTATGCAGTATGGTTTTCTGATAAATAATAAAAACAACTAAAACAACTCATCTTGAATGTGTATCAATGGGCCTTTTCTACTCCAAAAATAATTACAGATTTGAATATAAGCAAAACATTCTCATAAGAAACCTGTTTTTAAAGTAAAAGATACCAAGATTTGATACAAATGAGATACAGAGTTTTTAAAAAAGCTTACATCTAACGTGTTGTTTTTGTATTTGTAAATATAAAATTCTAAGTTATTTTGGAAACAAAGTGGCAAGTAGTCCAGTTTTTTTGTACTCAGAAACACTTTATAACCTCAAACTTACACTAATATAATTTTTTCAGTTAACTGAGCTTATGATAAAAAAACAGTATTATGGAAATGCCGTATCATGTGGAAAACAGAGAATCTAGTATTTTATTGCCCTAAAGCAAAGAATAAATAAATCACTGGAGGTTACAACTAGCAAGTGCAATCTTACTAATTACAAATAATATAGCCTGTTACTCTTTCTGAAAATTTCTCCTTATTTTCAATATATCGACTTGAAAATCTACTCTGGAAAATTTACAAATGTTCTCAGAAAACAAAAGAAAGTTAAGGTACATGTTAGCTATGTATAATCTCTCTTCCAAACTCTAAAGGAGTAACCTAAAATGAGACATTCAATGTTTCTCACTATTAATGAAAACACTGTGGACCCTTCCATAACCACTTACATTCAGGCATTAATATTAATAACGAATCTTTCTCAGGCTATGCCTAACTAGGTAACACACTTAAAAAGAATTAAGTATTCAAACTGTAGATGGAAACTCATAGCGGTCTAGAAATAAAAACACAGCGAACCTTGAACAGTGATACCTCACTTGTAGGCCATGTAGGAATCGTAAGAATTTCAAGTTTATAAAAGTATTACCTATTGCTTGTTTGAAAGCAGCATATAACACAATTGTATGTCACTGTTGGAGTCAAGGCCACCATTGGGAATGGTAACCGCCTGTGTCCTACTGTGACAGCCTGCCGCCTCCCAGGACCATCCAGGCGCCTCGCTGTCCCTGGGACATGCTTCTCTGTGCCCGCTGAATAGTCAGTGATTCTTCCCTCGGCTCCACCAGAGACATCACCACTCTTCACAGGTGGTTTTTTAATTTGTCAGATACATAACCAATGAGCTTTCCAGCAAGCCTGGAAAACAGGTTATCAAGCCTACCATCTGCATTTAAGAAAAACATATATACATCAAGGGGCTCTAGTTAAGTGAGGCTTATTCATATCCTACAGAATGGAGATATAGACTGAACAGTATTTCCATCAAAAATTTTTCCTTTTATCAAGATTCACAAAAGTGCTTTGGGAGGCCAAGGCCCCTAGAAGTCTGCAAGGCAGGTGAGATATAACTCTACTTCACCAGAAAAAAGAAAATCTCTCTGAATTATAACCACATTAAAAAGAACTTATTAAAAACTCAGTCAATTCACAGGCTGATGATTTGAACCCTAATATAATTGGGCACACAAAGTTTTGGTCTTCCTTTCTGGAGGTTATAGGGTACACTTAACACACTCAAAATACAAGTGCCCAATGGTTTTAACTCTCTAAATATCAGAAGAATAAAAAAAAAAATCAGTTGAACCAGCAATCTTTTAAGAAATGTCATTAATCAATGAGATATTAAAGTCATAGTTCTACTGGCCAAACCACTGGTATCTGACCTGCTTACTCATTATTAAACAGTGGTTTGGAAAAACATGCTAAGTAAGGATTCATCACGTTTACTGTGTGTCAATACACCCTGACATCTGAAAGATAAGAACACCGGAAGCAGTGAGCCTACGGCTTCCCAGGCTCTCTGCAAACCAGAAAATTCCACAATCTAGCCCCTTTCCAAGTCCCAGAGTTCTCAAGAATTCTGGATTTAAGGTGTTGATCATTAGCAGTGGTTTTGAAGCTGACAGGTGAAAGTTTAAAAGCTTGTCTCTACCACAGACGTTTCTTTTTCATGTTACTATTTTACGTTGCTGGTGAAAACCAGAGCTGACAATGTCAGCAAACCCCCTGCTTCTCCACTAGGGGGTGTGTATGTTGTGTATATTGATGTTGGGGTGGATGCTGGGCATGTAAGGAATCTTGCAGGATACAGACAGTGGCTGGCCCCCTTAGTACTGAGAAACACTGGGCCAGCATCAGCATAGGATGTTGCTTATAGCTTGTTATCAATATATACAGTGTCACGATATTGTTAAAAATCTTGGAAACACCTTAGAGTAGAAACGATTTATTATTAATATTATTGCCTCAAATCTATAAATATATTTAGGGATCTTCCTCTGAACTACATCAAATAATCTATCAAAGATTTTTGCAGAACTGATTTACTAAAAATTATAGTCAGTAAGATCTGTAAGTTGCCCCAAATTCTTTTGAATTCTACATAATACGTATCATCAATGTCTTTTTTCCACATAATTAAAATCTCTAGGAAATCTCTACATATCTGCTTATATCAGATTCTTATTTAGAAATTCATTTATACTTTGTAGGTGATGAATTTGGAAAGCATATGTTAGGATCACTTTTTTCCCCCTAGTAAAAATTTAAAAGACATTTTATAATTTTATAGTAGTTTGGTTACTGAAATTTATACGAACATTCCTAAAGCTTTACGGCCAAAGCCAAAAAAAAAAAAAAAAAAGAAAAAGAAAAAGAAAAAAGAAAATGCAGAAAGGCAGCGTAGCGATAGCGGGAGCAGCCGCACACAGCATGCAGTAAGGGCAGGAGTCTGCCACGGAGACGTTAGCGTGTTCCGCAACCACAGGCACGAAGGGTAGGGGACAGGGTGGAGGGCATGGGGTGGGAACACACAGTGCAGTAGTTTCTTACACGTCTGCCTTTGCTAGCTGGAGTACAGGACGGAGAGCGCTTCAACAAAGAAAGGAGAATACGACATGTTACAAATACTCACACGTGACTCTCGATGGCTATCACTGTGTTAACAGACAAAGTATATCCACATACACATAAAGACAAAGTTTTTGATAGGCTGAAAGTACGTGTATTTTCGGGAAAAACTGGAGGATAGGACAGTAAAAAAACCGTTGCTCAGACTCGGTCTGCAATGACAGTCAAGCTTTCACAGGACCCCAGGCAACAGTGACCCACAAAATAATGCTCCATCAAGCGATGGGCAGTTCCTTTTCTGCAAAGGTTGGGAGGAACAACTGAAAACGTGAGAACAAAAAGGATCCAAATAATTCTGGTTTACTGCCAGATGGCATTTAATAAAATACAGTCTTTTACCTACCAAATTCTTCTGGTTTTCAAAGATGAGGCTTTTAAATGACAAAAGCTAAATTAGGCCTTCAGGACTACTGATAAAGAATTAAAACAAAAAGTTACTTCAACAATACTGTCCAACCTGACGAGACATTAGGTTCAAGTCAAGAAGGACCTTCACCTTTCAGACATTAAAGATTAAGTAATTAGGAAAAAGCAGCAATAACAGTAAGTAGGTAATAACGGAACTGAAATGTCTCCCAAGTGTCTGGAACTTGGTGATGTGTGAATAGCAGAATTTTATAAATATAAGCTGTATCTGCCTCTGGCAATTCCCTAGATTCAACAGATCCCAACATCTATTGAGGGTTTGCAATAGGTCAGGTTCACAGACTGGTGGGGAAGACACCAGGCCATCAGTGTCACAAACACTGTGACAGAGGTTAGCAGCAGAGTTCTCTGGGAAGCTGAGTGGCAGGGGGGATTTATAGTGGGATCTAGAGGAGGGAATTTATAAACTGACCTACAGGGGCTACGGACCTCAGAGAAAACTGGAAGGATAAGAAACACCCTTCCAGGTAGTCGGTGTCATCTGTACAACTCTGCCAGACTGGTGTGCAGAAACCTTTATTTCTTTCTAGGAGACTCGGAAGGCGGGTGACCTGAATACGGTGTCCCAAAGAGCTAACAGCAAACCAGGATTAGGAAGCCTACAGGTTCCTAAGGAAGTTTTTGTGTTTTCGTCCAGTCCTTCCTATTGCTTTAAGCAGAACTCCCCTCCCTAACCACAGGCTGCCTGCCTAGCACACACCCGTCTTTCTCAGCTCCTCTTACTCTGCGGGCCATACCTGTCCCTCCACGAGGACCTGCTCAGCCCTCAGTTCTCTCAGAAAGCCTTTCTGCAGCCTTCCAGGCTGGTCAGGTAGCTCTCCTTTACACTCCATGACAGACAGTCTGTACCTCTTATCATCGTGCTTCTCCCAATTGCGTTACAATTATTTATTTACATGTGTGCTTTTTCCATCAGATTCAGATCCTTGAGGATCTGCAACATGCTTATCATAAAGCCTGTAGATGTAAAAATCCTTCATAAATACTGAACGAATCCTTCTGACATTCTGCAATACTTTATACCTAATTATTTCTTATGGCATTCGTCGCTTTCTACTCGGCGCAGTCTAACTATAGATTTGTTTTCTAACAGCAAGAGAAGCATTTCTAGGCCTACTTCTATATTGGATTTATCCTAGCAGCAACCACTGTGCAAACTACAAAGTATAGAACATGCTGAGATGTTTAAAACAGAGATATCTTTACTTTTTGGGTATCCCTACACTTCTAGACCAGAGTCGGGAGTGTGCTGAAACCATGAAGAGAGGCAGGAGTAGCTCAAAGTAACTATATTGCCACTATGCTAAAAACAAGTCAACATGTCTCTCAAAACCAGCCCTGCATATGAAGGACAACAGTGTCCAGGCTGACACAATATAAAGCTAATAATGGTATGAAATTACCATAGGAATAATGTTCTTCCTAAAGGGTCTACCTGGAAGTCAGAGAGCGATATTTATATTTTCTATAGAGAAGGAGAAATTCGACTATTTCCTGATAATACAATTGGAGGAACACACACTACACACACTTTCTCTTATACACACTCTCACAAGCACAGTTTTCTACTAACAGTGAAACTGGTCTTCCAGCATATGCTAGAAAGCAGTATGCTGTCTTCGTTTACCATTGAAACTGCATTTTATATCTGGTGTAAAACTGCCACTATAAATTTCTGGTTGATTATGGAAGTAAGCACATAAGCAGAAACCAAAAGAAGTAATTTATCTTTTTTTTAAGATTTTATTCATTTATTTGAGAGAGATCACAAGTAGGCAGAGAGGCAGGCAGAGAGAGAGAGAGAGAGAGAGAGAGAGAGAGGAGGAAGCAGGCTCCCTGACAGGCAGAGAGCCCGATGCGGGGCTCGATCCCAGGACCCTGGGACCATGACCTGAGCTGAAAGCAGAGGCTTTAACCCATTGAGCCACCCAGGCGCCCCAGAAGTAATTTATCTTAAATAATCTGGCAAATAGATTTTAAGATTCAGTTAATGAATTCCAAAGGCCTTTTAAAGTAAGATACTGAAGAGTAAAAGACTAGGTAGTCATGGTTCTTTCTCTCTAGATTGTCTAAATATGTTAGAATATATAATATACAATAAAAACATATTGTATATATAAAATAATACATAATGATGCCTAAATTAGGGAAGGACTGCATATTACAATCTTCTGAAATGGAAGAGTTTTAGTTTGGGTTGTATTTAATATGTGGATGGAAGATTAAAAAAAAAAAAACTGAAAGAGGAAATATCAGGGGGGGCCTGGGTGGTTCAGTTGGTTAAGTGTATGGCTTCAGCTCAGGTCATGATCCCAAAGTGCGGGAATCAAGCCCCTAATCGGGCTCTCTGGTCTGAGGGAGTCTGCTTCCCCTTCTCCCTCTGCCTGCTGCTCCCCTTCCTTGTATGCTCTGTCAAATAAATAAATAAAATCTTAAAAAAAAAGAAAAGGAAAGAGGAAATACCAGGACTGCCACAATTTCTCAGAAGGATCTAGGCCTGGTCTGGGTCACAGGATTAAAAGATCTTCATAATGTATATTTTAAAATTCTATTTTCCATTGATTCTCCCGTCTGATCAACTTTCCCCAGATACAGCTACACATTGCTGTCATACCTCAGATTTCTGTGATGGGTTATGATAGATTATTAAAGAAGCTGGGGGGGGGGGGGCGATGATGCTAAAAGCAAGAGATGAGAGAAGGAAGCTAGGAGCCAGGAATGCAATTAAATATTTTAGGACATGTTGGCAAGATTTTATTACAGAGCCAAACAAGGAGTAGAACTTGGCCTGCCAATACTCTCAGATACTTGCTTCTTGTCATATGCCAGGATATAAGAGAGCAGTGTTAGGAGGACCAGACAGTTGGGACGATTGGGACTAACTCTATTCCTTCATGTCTGAACTTTTCATTCTACACCTTTAATTCCTTGGTTTACTCTCTCCTCAGTACACCAGAGTAAGATGGCCTCCAGAAAGCAAGCTGGCATACTCTCATTTGCCAGGTGAGAGGGCAATTCCCATTTTTTGTGAATTTGGCCCATATGAGCAGAGCGTAGAATTATAATTTAAATAAAACTCAAAACATACCTGGCATTGATTTAATAAATGACAATATGTTTACCAAATATAAAGAACAAGTAGTTCACTTATAGGACTATAATTAGTATGACCTTTAATACAGTCAAGCCAAGTATTTTGGGGGCTCAACCAAAAAGAAGAAAATGACCAGAACAGGATGGAAAGTTTGCAAGCCGGTCTGACCATCCCCGGACTTCCGGCCACTGCGATGCAGGGAACAGATGGGGAAGAGCCCAAGCTACTGACTCCGCCTGCCCCTCACCCTGTTTGGGGGTGGCCTAACATGGAGCCACCCCCCAGGTAGCCTAGGACTGGGTGTATGGGGCTTCAAGAAAAGACAAGTTCAAGAGGAAATGATTTCCACAGCAGAAGGACCCTGGAGTCCATTTCACTGCCATCACTGGTGTCTCACCGCACTGGGAAATGCCTGATCCAAGACATAAAGTGGTCAGAGTGACGTCAGTTTACCATGAACTAAACCACCCCCTTATCTGCCCTAAACAATATCATCCATAACCCTGTTGCGAACCCTTCTCTATTCCTACAAAGAGAGAATCCTAAAGCTTTACTAATGGGGGGGTAAATAATCCACTAATGGGAGAATGCTGTGATCAACCACAGTTACAAGCACTGGACTAAATATTTTCTGTGGTTCTTTTCTCTGTCAGAAGCCTAGGATTCTACATGGAGAAAAGCCCAGCTACCCGAGTTGTCCTGAATTACAGAAGCAAGGTGCTAAGACCATCTTCTGCTTCACCTGAGTTGGGGGTGAGGGGGGAGGAAGGACCTGGGTCGCATACATTGCTCTCCTGTCAAGGCTGCTTTTGCTGGAAACTCGACTCACCAGAAAGTTGTCTAAACCACGCAACTTAACAGGGAAGCCCACGGCTCCAAATGTATTCCCATATTGCTAGAAATTCTGGCATTCACTTAAATTTTGAACTAACAAGCAAAACACACTGAGGAAAAATTGGAGGTGGGAGAGTGATTCTCGGTACAATTTCATGTAAAAAGAATTATTGTGTTAATAGACCCATAAAGAGGTTTAAGGAAAAAAGCATCATTTTGGAGGAGGGGATGTGCTGGTGGTATGGTTCTAGAGAATCAGAGGGCAGTATGAGGTCACTAGGCCACAGGGAGCAGATGGGCAAGATCTATGGTGTATGGACACCAAAGAACGTTTCATTTCTGCAATCTGGCTGAATTCCGGCTTTACCCCTTACTAAACCTACAAGTTCCTGCTGCAATTCAAATTCTAGGTCTTCAATGTCATCTATTTCTCGGAAATAGAAATGAGAAAGAATGACTGGAGGATGCGTTGTATGCATTAGTTAAGGTTTATAATCCACTTACTACAGGGGTGGGGGGCAGTCTTGCTCAACACTCTTAACTAGTTCTTGTGCAAAGAACAATCAAGGTTGATTCTATTCCTTAAGCTTCCAAGTGCCGAAGAGAAAGAAAGTACCAGAAGTGGGGTTTCACACTAAGCATCCCAGATTCCAAACGCAAGCATGCCGAGGATCAAATACCATTTTTCAAAACATCACTCTACTCCAGCTTTGAGAATGAAATGAATAATAACTCTGGGAAGAGCAGTCATAATCATCAACTATAAACAGAGGTTTATGCAGTAAAATATGAAGAATACAAGCAATTTTTTTTTTAAACGGGCGTTTACTCTGCCCTTCTCCCTGACATGCAAGCCTCACTGTGCAGCGAACCTGTGGCTGGACAAGTGGGGAGAACACTGACTCGGACTGGTGGGGGGTGGAAGGCGAGCAGAAGGCCAAGGAAACATTTAAGCCATACTGGATTCCCGGACAAGAAAGAAAGCTAAAGGGAATGCAGGAAGGGAGGTGAACGGCCTATTACGAATAAGGAAACAATAACCAGTGTTACTGAGGGCTCTACACACCTTGTTTCTTTAAATTCGCACACAACCTCTGGGGCAGTACCACTATTACTATTATCCTTGCTCTTCTGATGAGCAAACTGGGGCTCACCTATTGGAAAGGTTAGGGAACTCGCTCCCAACCATACACCCAGAAAGTGGTTGAGGCAGCATCTGAGTCCCCTTATGCACTTAATCAATAAACTGGAAGAAGAGAACTCAGGAAGCAAATGAAGGAAAAACCAGGCTTTTTAAGAGCTAAAGCCTGATTCACAAAGATTCAGCATGTGTCAACTCAACTCCTTTTCCCCTTATGATAGGAGTTCCTTTGTGCTGGTTTGAAACCCAGTGTTACATGTGAACTGCACTTAGGCTGAGTGCTAGCGGGTGAAGGATAAGAAAGCTTCCTCCCCGGAGGAAACTGAAGGCAGGAGGCTTCTTCGCTACAGGCAGCGGCCAAGAGAGCAGAGACAAGGCGGGCGCCGGACAGCGCACATTCCTACAGCCCTTGGGTTGAGCAGAACGAAACTATCTGTCAAAATACATACAACTTCTAGGTTCTACATTCATTGTTTTTGTGGGAGAAAACGGAATGCAGAGAAGAGTTTGTTAGAAAAAAAATGGGATGTTTTCTATCTAGTGGAAGGAAGTTAAAATAATTTATTTGAACTTCCCATTCTCTCTCAAGTGAAAGATGTTTCTATGGACATACTATATTGAATATTTTAGTACAGTGAGATATACAGTAGATTATAACATGAAATACTATTATACCTTAAGACAGTCCTTTTTATTGCACTGTAGAATTAACTAAAACAACTGTCTCAAGAATAATGAAATAGCTTCCATTCAGAATGGAAAGGAGTACACTTGGGTACAATATTTCAAAGAAAAAAAAATCACTTAAAAATTTTTTAAAAAAATCTAGATCAAGAGTTTTCTTAAGTGGACAATTATACGAAATACTTTTCTGAATATAAGAATTATGTTTAGCAAAACACAAAGAATCAGACATACAAAAATTTCCCTGGTTGAAAAACTGGTGCTATGTAGAACATTTGCATTTGAACCCATTTTATTTTCCAGTTTCTAGAAAGGTTATATGTTCGACATGACAAGGATTTTTAATGTGGAATTTAATGTGGAATAGAGAGAATGCGTACATTTGGTATTTGAGTAAACAGAATGAATAATATACATTAGGGACTTCTAAATTATCAAATGGATATTATTAATTTAGGAGAGAAAATGGTAGTGCAGTCAATTTATAGTGCATGTAGCACATATGTTAACGAAATCATTTCCACATTGTAAGTGAAATTCTGTCAGCATTAAAAACTGATTTGTACTCAGATATTATGATTTGATTTTACCACCAGAAGTTTACTTCAAACAGAGAAAAATGGCAAAGTGCCAAAAAGGGGAATGTGAAATAGAAATCACCATGAAATATAAAAATGAGCATTTTTATAAACATATGTATATAGTTACAATAATCAAATAAGCCTTCCAGTCTTCAGAATTGTTGCAAAGAAAGGAAATAAAGATTCTCTGATGGCCAAAGCATTTTTCAAAGTACATTTTCACTTTCTTATGTTTAATAAAGATAAACTCTTCATTATATTTCAGATAAGAAGCAAATTTTGTCTCACAAATAAATTAACAGGTATGATATTTCTAAAACTGACTGCATTACTAGGCAAAATTCTTCAATTCAATTCACTGATGTCTTTTACTGAAGGATGCATTGGTTTGAAAATCAAAGACTTACGTCATCCAAAAAATCAATCAGTGAAGATGAGGAAGAAGAAAAGGAATCCTATTTAACGAATACAGCAATAAAAAATAGAAAATATGGATGAAGCAATTTAATAAGAACAAATAATAAATCAAAAATCTTGTAAAACAATTGAAAGGCAAATGACATTAATTCAAATAAATAAATGAGAAAAGCAGTCATTGGCATCGTTTGTCAAGAAACTTAGAAATCCATTAATTATTTTTAAAAGCGTGGTTCTTTTTTCCTTTCCCAAAGGAATGAAATATAATGCATACATTGTGCCCAAAATATAGTAAGATGAAGCGCATGGCAAATCATTAATACTCAAATAAACGAAGCACTTTAGAAGGGTAATAATTACAAGCGAGTAGCAGAATCTCTTGGCCTCTAGCTGTTCCCACTGGCACGTAACCTCTCTGAGAACAGGACTTGATGAATTTCGTCACTACTCTATCTCCATCCAGCACCTAGAACAGTGCTCTGCGTAGAGACTTGTGATTATTTGTTTAACAAAGATATAATCACTAACCTGAATTTTCTGAGACAAAAATATACTTTATATCAGAAAATTATTTTTTTTACCCCTTAAAGCATTTAAGCCCCAAAGAAGGACAGTCATAGAGTCACTATTTTGATTATTATGAAATATACTGCCTAATACACTCTATGTAATACTTTTAACAAAAAGTATTCCTATTGTAAACTTCTAAAATAATCGAACTGATTTGGAGCCAGACCCAGCATTGCCCTATTGTGAGATTTGACCTTTTTCACTTTTTTTTTTTTTTAAATTGCGGCTCTATGCTTGGGATAAAAAAGATAAGTGTCAAAATTATTTCAGGTGTTCGGATTTGTTCTGCCAACACTCAGGGGAAGAGATGAAATTTCTTTTAAATATTACAACTCTCATATTTAGATCTGTTTTAAATACAAATGTGATTATAGTTTCTGTAAGAATGCAGAACATACTCTTTTCCTAACACGTTTAGATTCTAGGTCCTTTTATGTGGGAGGCAATAAAACAGTTTCATTGCGAATAAATTTCAAATCACAAAGTGAATTTTAAATGGACCGCAGGGAATACTTGAAAAGCTTAATACTTACTTCAAATTGATCCAGAGCATCGGTAGGCGTATTCAAAAATGCCAAGAAAGAATGCTGTGAGTCTTGGTGCTCTATACCTAGAAGACAGCAGCAACTTTTTTTAAAACTAGAACAGTTTAAACTAATTCTAATGGATAACCTCTCCTGTCTGCGTCTATTAAGAGCTGTTCACAAGCTACCATATTTTAAAGTTGAAAAATACTATTAACTCTACATGTTTAATAAACTATATTACTGTTTCTTAGAATATCACTTAACAGTTCTATCAGTCTCCAGGACATACTTGTTTCCTGACTTGAGGTCTTGAATTTCTTTCTTTTCCCATATAGCACATCATAAGAAACACAGTAAACCCTGGTAGACTTGGGAGAATTTTAAAAACATGGTTATGTCTGATTTTTCTCAGCTAATTTATCACCAAACAAGGTTTCTGTTTTGAAAAACTCTTAGCAAACATATAGCTTATATATAGTATGTACTAATATATACTCATACTAATATATACATACTATATATGTACAAACATATATAGTATGTACTAATATAAATAATCTCTTATAATAATGTAGTGAGAAAACAAATGTATTTAGTTATGAAAAAACATTTGTCAAGGCCTCAGTTTTATTTCAGGTATTGTTTTATTGATAGAATAAATCACTCATACCCTAGTTTTTCTCAGATAAAGTTTTAAAAGTTGATGCCTATTTGCTGGTTATGGTATTAACTTCAAATGCATAATTTCCAAAATAATTCTTAAAATATGTATACAATGATAAATACTAACGAGGAAAAAGCAGAAACAACCAAGCACCCATTTTTCATTCCATATCCTTAGGAAGTGACATCAGCTAATTTGTGTGGCTTTCATACTACTCTCTATTAACAAACATCACAGATGCCAGATGAGGCACTATGTTCAGAAATTCATCCAGTCAATAAATATTTACTGAGAGCCTATTATGTGCCAAAACCTTGTCTAGATACCAGGATATATTAGTAAACACAGCAGAAAAAATATCCTTGCCTTCATTATATAAATATGATATTATAGTTAAATAGTCTAGTACATGATGTTACAACATAAAGTAAAACTTTATTATTCTACAATGTTCTAAATCCAAATAAAAGTTATAGGTTAACATGCTTTCATAAAACAATATGATAAACTTAAGTTATTTCTTCTGCAAGTTTAGATCTGTTCTAAAAATGATGCAGTCAGTAACATGAGGCGTGTTAGTCACGCTCTGCACTGGTCTCTCTTCTGTATAAACTGCCTTTCGGGCTACAGGTCCTCCAGGTCTTACATATTCTTTTTCCTCTACACATTAAATAATGCAGCTCCCTTCCACTCTTCATGTTTGAAAACTCTGCTTGATTCTCAATTTAGTGTGAAGCCTTGTGCTCAGTGTGAATTCCTAATTCACTTCTGCTGGGTCCGTTCCTTTCTAGTTCACTAGGAAATTCAAAAATTTTTTGAACATCTAAGACTTTTAAGGGTTTTTCATGTCAACTGGTTTATGTGATACCCTCTCTTTCCCCCACAATTTTATTTTTTCTCCACAATTTTTAAAAAGCAGAGGCAGAGACCCAACAAGCTAGATATCACTGTGTCACAGGACTGAGAAATAGGGGAGCATCACATAATGTATGCATAACGTAAAGCCATTAAATTAGTTCACTATTCAGTCAGGAATACTGACTTTGTCAGGACAATGAATTTCTTTCTTTCTTTTTTTTTTTTTTTAAAGTAGGTTCCATGACCAGCGTGGAGCCCAATGCAGGGCTTGAACTCACGACCTGAGATCAAGAGTAAGATGCTCAACAGACTGAGCCACCCAGGCACCCCAGGACTATGAATTTCTAATAACTGCATAGGAGAGATCCCTTCATTGAGAAAACAACATTCTGAATTTCTTTGTATTAAATCCTCAGGTTCTTAATGCCCACATTATGGAAAGGAAGTTTAAGAACTTCCTGTAATAGCCGCCACGCACTTTGAGTTACTTTTCACATTGATGGAAACATGCTCAGGTAATGCTTTCAAGAAAATGGGAATAAATCCTGAGAAATCCCGCAAGACAGGCGGTTTAAGAATCAAACGTGGAAGAAAACAATGAAGTGCCAAAACAGTTCGTCGCTGAATTGCCTTCTAACACAGGATTAGATTAATCTTTAGTTACTTCACACATTGTTTTCTCAACTACCCTGGAAGTGAATCTTACACCATTTGAAAAAGAGTAT
Source organism: Lontra canadensis (assembly GCF_010015895.1). Taxonomy (NCBI): domain Eukaryota; kingdom Metazoa; phylum Chordata; class Mammalia; order Carnivora; family Mustelidae; genus Lontra; species Lontra canadensis. The sequence goes on from NW_022631018.1 coordinate 11,647,679, forward strand.
AAAGTATAAAAAAATAGTTTTTTTTCCAATCACAAAAATCTTATTTGTGAAATTATCCATGGCACTGAAAAAATAAAAAAACAGTCCAATTTATGGCAAAGTGAGTTTTTCTGTTACTATCAAATCTTTAAGCCAGGTATATTAAGTACAACAGAAGGACTCTGAGACCAGTCTAGCGAGAGTGAGTGTCACATACGCATACACATATCCATCAGTGAGTACCAGCGTGGTTAGTGTGAACGATTCTCCGACCTCCATGTACGCAGATGCTCGGGTAATAAAATACATTCACAACAGAATAAGCCCTGATTGATGCAAAACACATTCTCATACCCTTTTCAGATCTAAGCTCTTCAGTGTCCTTTATCAGTTGTTCGATTTCTGAGAGTAGCTCCAAGTTCTTCTTCTCTGAATCTTTTAGTTTACTTCAGTAAGGGAAAAAAAGGAAAAATGTCATTATTCTTACTGCTGGTTAGTGAGCCATCCTACAGTACGTAGTCAGAGCTTCCTGGTTTAGTCAGTCTCATCAAGTCAGGGAAGTCAAACCACCGCAGGAAGGACAAGTCCCACTGGTCACCTACTGCTGCACAAACCAACTTCTACCACAACAAGCCAGACTCATTCACTCACAGATCGTCTCTGGCTGCTTTTGCACAACAGCGCAGTTGAGTGGACAGAGACAATAGGGTCCGCAAAGATGAAAATATTTAGTATCTGGCCTTTTACAGAAAAAGATGCTGACTCGGAGCTAAATGATTTGATCTTAAAATGTCATAAAATCAGAGGTTAAATTAAGGATTTTCTTAGACTCTTCCACAGAGAACCATGAAAGTGGACCATTTTTATGAGTACATCTGTAGTTTCCAGTTTTATTCACAGTCTGGTTTATGAGCGAATGTGCAAACGCCTGCGTCCCAAGCACGGGAAGGCAGCTCACACTTGTTCTAACTGCAACACAGAATGACACTGAGCAGCTCTTTGTACTAGGATCAACTCACATTCTCCAGGAAACGTTCTCTTGCATTTTCAATGTCATCCTAGCACATTTACGCAAAACATACTTATGTCTGGATTATTTGTAACAAGAGTTTATAATTCAGTGGGGTGCCAAGACAGCTGACCTTTAATTGGATTCAAAACATTAATGATTACAGTTTAAGGACTAAGGCTTCATACCATTACAAACGGAATTTATGGGGTTATATTTCTTTTCACGATGAATGCTTCTGGAACTCTGCTATTCCAGCACCAAATGGATTTTTCTATTTATATGTTGATTTGTAACACAAACTTTCTACTGTTTCTCCATATCACCAATACAGACTTATTCTTGAACCATGGGTATCTCCAATCCAATTAAGATTTTCATTTTATCATTTATTTATTCAGAGTATAAGTTGCTCTACTGTTGTAATGAGGCTTGAAGGAATGGCGTTATCCAGGATTATCTCAGACTGGAGGAATATACTTTTTCTTAAGGCATAAATGAATAGGAAGAAATAATTAGAATTTGTTATACTATTCTGAAATTTATTATCAAGAAAACCTCTTTTGTAAAAGATCTACGGTAGAGGCCAGAATCCCCAGATGACTGTATTTTGCCCTGAATATATGTTGCTTTTTTATACAAATATGATACTCCTGTAAAGGAGAGAATTTTGAATTTAATGGAAGAGAATTTGAGAGTCAACTAAATTTTACCAATAAGGGGAAAAATAAATAATAAAATATTAATTAGCACTATTAATTCCACTTTATGGATAAGTCAGAGGAAAACAAGGTTATATTAAAATCCTGTATCTGCAAATAAGGTTTAAAAACATCTATTCATTTTCAAATGTCCATAAATTTTTCTGGACATTACTTAAAAGAAAAAAGCGATACGTATGAAATAAATAAGAAACTTCTCCCCAAATACTTTTCGACCACCTTAGAAATTATTCTAGTAGACTCTATCATTCAACCTTACCATTCTGTGATGATGTTAGCTGCTTTAACTTTATTCAGCTCTTCTTGGATGGCCTGTTTAGCTCTTATTTCCGCATCCAGAGCTGACTGCAACTCCAGTCTAGCTGACATATCCAATTTTGCAAAACGACGCATTTTCCAGGGCATATCCTACCAAATAATATAACTGTTGTTAGCCCCATCCTATTTTTTCCTTAATGTTTAAATTCACTAATGCAAGTAAGTTTAGAAACTACTTAAAAGCACTACTTTCTCTTATCACAGAACAGAAATGAAACACTGCTTGTGAAAATATATTATTTTTCTCTAAATTCAGCAATAATTGTAGACCCACACATAAAGGAGTTTATTTTTTCATCATTATTATCAATAACGGCTACTATACGAGTTACGGTTAAGCAGTGATATGTTATGACTTCCTAAACTGGCAAAGACTTGGACTAAGTGAATTCTCATGAAAAACCTTCCAGGGAACTAAACCCTAGACAAACTGATAAAAGTGTTCCGATTTATTAGAGTGTGTTGAGCCTCCCTACCCACCCCTTATGGTAATTCTCCAGGCAAAATGGCAGAACTTACTGTTGCTCGAGCACCTAAGCTGGAATTTCTCAAAGCTTCCAACTCTTCAGTCATTTTAGAAGCTAAGGCCTGGAGATACCCTCGTGCATCCTTTTCATCACTGACCCTGGAATACATACACATATAGATAAAGGACAAAAGTAACACAAACAGAAAAACCTCAGGGAGAAATACAGTGTTTTTAAAGCCTCATACAAGAAATAACTGAAATGTCTTCTTTCAAAAGGTCTACCACAGCACTACTGCCTGACAACAAGGGGGAAGAGGTTTACTAAACTGTTTCAGTTATCTAAGAATTAAAGCTGGCCACGTTTAGGAAAGTTCAAATTACTTGTACCTGATAAATTAGTGAAATTTCGCCCTTGAACCAAAGAATACTCTTTTAATCTAATATTAAAAACACACATATATACATGATTTCTAAAGAATATTAAGATTTCTCAGTAATTGGGTCCTGCCATTTTATCTTATGAAAACAAAACTCATCATTTTAAAAACTAAAGTACCCTATATTTAAAAAGTTTAAAGTAAAATATTCTGCAAAAATCAGGGTTGTACTGCAATAAAGCTCCTCTGTTTTCTAAAATGGTCAATAAAATACCAACCAAAAGGAAAAGATTAAAGCTTACTGAAACTCGTAACTGTCTTAAGACTATCTTGCTGATGCAACTATTATGATCCTAGATAGAAATATTTCCAATTTATATTCAATGACATTTTTTCTACATTTCAGAATTTATCAAGAGTAAGTTTGTATTTTATTACATCTCCTTCAAAACAAGGGCAAGACAAGGATAAGCACTGCCAGCATATGAAAATCTATAAAAGAAGGTCCTAACCTAAAGAAGAAGGAAAACAATTAGTATATAGAATGCTATAATTGGCACAAAGAAAAAAAGAGGAGTTGAAGTCTGCAGTGCTTAGAAGAGTATTCTAATACACTCTGGGGAACACTCTTTGCCTTTGGGAAGGCTGGCTATTCTCATGAATACAATTGAGGCCACTGAATAGTTATGAGGAAAGTATATTTCAGGTTTATCCGTGAGTATCTGATGCATAAAGCAGACAAACTGAAATCCTGGACTTGGCTTTAACATCTTTTAGAATTTCAACTCCTGAGGAGTCAAATTCATATATCTCTATTCATATATCTTAAAGAGGCCCTTTAAAAGGGATTTGGTTCTCTTTTCTCTTAGATGGGAAGGTGTACTGGAGGACAAGTAAAACAATCTAACAATAAAAGCGATACAATCATTGTAAAAATGTGCCCAGCCTAGTTCGTTACATATCTTCAGGCTCTATATACATGTATATATTTTCATGGCCTTTTAAAGGAAAATGATTTTAGAAAATATTGTTTGTGTAGTGGGAGGCAGTTTCCTTTAAAATTCCTTAACTTTGGATATCACAAATTACCACGACCTTTTGATTTAATCATCTGAGCTACAGGATAAAAAATAAGTGGAGATGAAGGAAGATTACAGTTTTTAGAGTACCGAGAAAGACACTTAAGAAAACTGTATTATCACTGAAAGGGCCAGGCTAATTGGCCCCAACCAGCACCGCTTTAGTGCCCTACCATGGCCATCTTGGCTCATGCATCTTCCTGCAGGTTTCCTTAACTCCGGAAAGCAGTAACTTCTTGTACATGCCTGTCATGCTGTTTAATGTTTCAAATAAAACCCAATCTCTTATAAATATGTTTTTATTTGCATGCTGAATACCTTCACATTCCCTGACCCATGTGGTCTCCCCACTAAGTCTCAAGTTTTTATTAAAGCTGTATCTATTTTCTTGGCTACAGAAAATAAATGAAGGAAAGGGTTAAAAAAAAAAAAAAAAGACAGGTCAGTTACAAACTCCTACCAATTAAGTTCGACTGGGCCCCGGTCTCCTACAATTCCTGGTCTCCTACAATTCCTTTTCGGAATCACTGCTATTTGTCTGTTTCCAACCTTAACCCTTAAAGTCTCACTTCCCACAGCCCAGCACTGTCTTCCCCTTTCTTCTAGGCCATCTGGAGAAGCTGACTTGTGCTCATTTTAACTTTTTTTTTTTTAATTGTAGAGGCAACTAAGTCCCTCACCTTTTCTTTGGCCAAGTCATGTAAGTGTATTCTTCATCCCACATATATACAAATAATTACCTTCTCTGAAAACAGCTTATGTTTTCAATTTCTTCATTTCCATTTACTATTGTAAACACACACAGACGTTTTCTAATCCGGAGAGGTTCCTGTCCCAGTCCCTCTCCCTGACATTGTGATACAACTCCTATCCAATGACTCTAGTATATAACCCCTCACTCCCTACATACTTTCTCAGGTCTGATTTCTACTTCAACTAGTTTGCTGAAACCAGTTTATTCAAATAACTACTCGACTATAAAAGGCCAATTTCAATCTATTTTGGTCTTCTGACATAGCTAATCCTTTCCTCCCATGCTCTTCCAAATAATTAATGCAGAAATAGTTATTAATACCATTGCATGAGGCATACAAGGGAGACAGAGAATATCTATAAGATATGGTCCTTAAAATGTCAGGGAGGTAGTACACACACAACAGGGTGACTAAGAACTTGACTGAGTCAAACAGACCTTGTTTCAAATCCTAACTCACTGCTCACCAGCTGTGGGACTTGGGCTGAGTCATTTACCTCTTTCTAGCTTTCTGCTATCTCACCTACAAAGTGGAGATAATGATCCTACCTCTTAAGACTGTTGTAATAACTGAATGAGAATCCCCTATTTTTTCAGCCCAATGTCTGGAACATACTATGTTGTAATCAGTACAAGCTAGGATTATCCATAAATGAAGACTAATGAATGAGGAACAGTTCAAATAATGTGAGGGAATTTAAATAAAGGGAAATAAAAGTGTTATTATTGATACCTGACCCTTCGCTGATTATGAATACATCTTCCTAGCTGCCCTCTACCTTCTATATGCTGCCCTTACCATATTATCGTTCTTTCCTCCTTAAAACGTTCTCAACAACTTCAATGGCTTTATTGACTAGGGATTAAATCCCCAAATTTATATGCTTTACCCACAACCTTTCTGTAGTCTCTTCAAAAGTGCATTTCTGTACCGAGGTGTCTTAAGGATAAGCCCTGACCCACCAATAAGCAAAATAACACAAACAAAATTTATTTTATCTTCGCCAAAGTTGGCTCCTTCTCTGACTTTCCTACTTCAGTGTTATCATTTTCTTAATCTAACTCAGAATTTCAGAAATACAAATTCTTCCTCATCTCCTGATCCTCCTTCATAATTAAGTCCTATAAATTCTTCTCCCACAAGGTCTTCTCTATTTATTCAGTTTTCCCCAAACTTCCCTCCATGTCACCCTGAACACCACTGTAAGAGTTGTCTTCCTAACTCAAGATGTAATCAATGCCAGTATCCTTTTAAAAAACCCTCTTCTCTTACTCCTATAAATAAAGTTCAAATTCTTACCCATTATTCATAACTATATAGTAGTAACTTTACTCATCATATTTTCTACTGTTTTATATGAAAACACAGAATCAGTCAATCTACATATAGGACTTGTTATTAACCTCAGGGTTTTCAGAAAATTCATTATAGGTTCAAATGATTATCTCCAACTTTCTCAAGTACCCAGTCTGAGGTAACTCTACTCCATGCTCCCACAGGAAAATCAGTACTGTGTAATACGCAGGGTAACTTACATGTAAGTCTCAAAACTAATCTCTAGATCTGCTCACATTAGTTTTTAAACTTCTCAGTGGTATGTTATAAGCTGCTTGAAGGCAGATTACTATATTTTATAGGCTATCCTACCTTCTATAATATTGAAAAGTGCATTAGCTTGTTTTGTGGCCTAATATGTGATCTATACCGGAGAATGTCCCATGTGCACTTGAAAAAATGTATATTCTGATGTTTTATGATGGAAGGTTCTGAGTATATCTGTTATGTCCCTCTGGTCCAGTGTGTCATTCAAAGACACTGTTTGCTTGTTGATGCTCTGTTTTGATCATCTGTCCATTGATGTAAGTGGGGTGTTAAAGTCCCTGTTATTATATTACTATTGATTAGTTTATGTTTCCTATTGTTTTATGTAGTTGGGTGCTCCTATGTCTGATGCATATTTATGACAGTTACATGTTCCTGTTGGATTAACCCTTTTATTATGACACAGTACCCTTATCTGTCTGTTACAGTGTTTGTTTTAAAGTCTACTTTGTCCAACAGAAGTATTGTTACTCTGGCCTCTTTCGACATCTATTTGCATGATAAATGTTTCTCCATCCCCTGCAGGTGTCTTTAGGTCTAAAGTAAGTTTCTTACAGGCAGCATATAGATGGACCTTATTTATCCATTGTGTCACACTATGTCTTTTTATTGGAGCATTTAGTCCATTTATAACCAATGTAGTTATTGACAGATACGTATTTATTGCCATTTTGTTACTTGTTTTGTGGTTGTTTCTGAAACTTTTTCTGATCCTTTATTGTCTTTCTCTTTCATGGTTTGCTCATTTTCTCTAGTGATAAATTTGGATTTATTTCTCTATTTTTTGCATGCTTATTAGTGGATTTTGATACATGGTTACCATGAGGTTTTTTATAACCTCTTCTGCATACAGCAGTCTATATTGACAGCTGTTTAAAAGTTTGAATCCATTCTTTTCTCCTCTTCTTCACTTGTTTTGGTATATGCTATTATATTTCGTATCCTCTTTTATAAGTTTTTTGACTGCCTTTTTTTTTTTTTTTTTTTTACAACACTACTCATTTTTTACTGCTTTTCTGCTTCTTATCTTCATATTGTCACTTCCGGTATCTCCTTTCCACTGAGTCTCCTTTAATCTTTCTTACGGCATCGTTTAGTGGTCATGAACTCTTTAGTTGTTTGTCTGGGAAATTCTTTATCTCTCCTTCTACTCTGAATGAGAATCTTGCTGGAGAGAGTATCCTTGGTTGCAGATTTTTCCTACTCAGCACTTGGAATATATCATTATCACTCCCTTCTGCCTTGCCAAGTTTCTGTTGAAAAATCTCCTGCAAGCCTTATGGGTTTTCCTTTATATGTTACCGACTTCTTTTTGTCTTGCTGCTTTTAAGATTTTTTTCCTTAACAGTTTATTTTGCAAATTCAGTCACAATATGTCTTGGTGTGGGCCTGCTTTTGTTGATTTTGATGGGAGTTCTCTCTGCTTCCTAGATCTGCATGTTTGTTTCCTTCCCGAGATTAGGGAAGTTTATTGCTATTATTTCTTCAAATAAATTTTCTGCTCCCCTTCTTGCTCTTCTTCCTCTGGGACTCCAAAAATACAAATGTTATTACATTTGATGGAGTCACTGAGTTCCTTAAGTCTATTTTCATTTTGTGTAATTCTTCTTTCTTTTGTTCAGCTTCACTGATTTGCATTACCTTGACTTCTGGGTCATTAATTCATTCCTCTACTTCTTCCAGCCTGCTGTTCATTGTATCAAGTGTGTTTCTAATCTTGTTTATTGCACTCCTCCTAATTCTTTTTTAAACTTTTATCTTTGTGGTAAAAGTCTCAGTGATGTCCTCCGTGGTTTTCTGAAGTCCACTGAGTATCTTTATGATCATTGCTTTAAAGTTTCCATCAGACATATTATTTATATCTATTTTGCTTAGATCTCTGGCCATGGCTTTATCTTGTTCTTTCACTTAGGATAAATTCTTCTGCCTTCTCATTTTTTTTAAGTCTCTGCCTTCTTCTCTATGTTAGAAAAGTCAGTTATGTCTCCTGCTCCTGAGAGTAATGGCCTTATGAAAAAGGGGTCATGTCATGCCCAGGGCCTGATATATTAGGGAGTGTCTCAAGTGTGTGCTGCCTGTGCTCTGTTATTGTGTTTTGGTTGCTCTGTCCTTCAAGCCAGTCATCTACAGAGGGTCTCCTTGTCTGCTGTGGGCAGTGTTTGATCCCTGGCCTGAATGTAATAAGTTTTCACTATGTTTGCTTTGGTCTGCTTGTGAAATGAGACCTATCACCACCTCCACTGGACTAGAGGCCCTGTAAAATTGCCTGGTCAGGAGACATAGTATGGGCAAGGGTTTGTGCTAGTCTTTGGGGGAAGGAGGTACCACACTACAGCTGAGGTAAGTGTGACTGAGAAGGGCGGTTCCACCAGAGCACCTGGGGTGGGACTTGGTAGAGCCAAGTTAGGCAGCCAGTATCTTCCCACAGGTGGCCCTGTGTTTACGCTGAGGGGCCAGGGAGGGAAATGGTGCGACCAGCTCCTTTTGTTCTCAGAGAGGTCTCTCCATGAATGCTGTCTCTCCGGGCTGCACTCCAAGAAGAACAAAAAACCGCCCCGCTGTGTGCCCAGGCACTCTTCAGATTGCTGTTTCCATGCCATCTGCCCCCAGGTTATTTGCCTGCCTTCTTTCCAAGAGCAATGCAGTACTCTCCAGGTTCTATTTCAGCCAAGCCTGCTGACCTTTAAAACTCCAGTCTTCAATCCCTGCTGGTTCCAAGAACTCAGAAATTTAACCCCTCTCATTTTCAAGACAATGGCTATGGGTAGGTGTTCTCCTTGTGCACTCCCCTGTGTGTTCCTCCCTCTTGCCCTTCTCTGTGACTATGGGTACCTCTCTTCTGCAGCAGCCAGGATTTGTTTCTTCCCTTAACCATGCCTCCACACTTCCTACCTTCTTCAATGTGGTCTCTTCTCTCTCTTTAAATGGGGAGTTTGTTTTGTCAGTCTTTTGTCCAATTTCTGGGGGTTTTAGTATGATTCGACAGTTATCTAGTTGTATTTGTGGAACAAGGTAAGCCTAGGGCCCTTCTACTCCACCACCATCTTCCTGTCTCCAGCATCCCTTCATTTTTTAATATAGCAAGACTGAAAAACTCGAGAGTCTGAGACTCTTGCCTTGTTAAGCAGGGACAGAATATCTCAGATTAAACATTCAAGTAGGTAAGAACTCTGAGATCAGGGAGTATACCTTTTACTTTTACCTTATTAGGTTTTAATAATTAGTTATCTAATACAGTAACCCATATTTTTGTTTTGTTTTAAGATTTTGTTTATTTATTTATTTAGAGTACAAGCAGGAAGAAGGACAAAGGGAGAGAGAGAATCTCAAGCAGACTCTGTGCTGAGTGTGTGGAGTCTGACAGCATGCTCAGTCTCACGACCCTGAGATCATGACCTGAGCTGAATCCAAGAGTTGGACACTTAACTGACTGAGACACCCAGGCACCCTAATATATTAGCCCATTTCTAAATAACAGCTTTATGCAAACTGATTTGCCTGCATTCCTGGTTTCTTATGCACATTTCACTTGAATGTGAAAAGCCTAAAATGAGTGTTTCATGGTATCATGTAAAAACTTTCACCTTAATACTTCTTACTAACCCTTTCCAGAGAATCTACATTTAAAGCTTCTTTACTGGGATTCCCGGGTGGCTCAGTCATTAAGCATCTGCCTTCGGCTCAGGTCATGATCCCAGGGTCCTGGATCAGCAGGGAGCCTGTTTCTCCCTCTCCCACTTCCCCTGCTTATGTTCCCTCTCTCACTGTCTGTCAAATAAATAAATAAAATCTTTAAAAAAAATAAAGATTTTTACTTTAGTAGAAACACTTCCCATTCCATCTGAACCCATCATGCCTATTGCTGGAAAAGATCAGCAGTCTAGGAACTGGGGCTTTGGCCAGATCATCTTTTTCAGCAATAGTTTAATTATAGATTTGGTTACATAATAATTGAGTTATAAATAAAGAGTCATAATTTTTGATATTATAAGCTTGGCTAAAGATTAGAATGAATTTGCTTCAGAAATGTAGACTTGATGACAAGGACATAAATTTAACATTAATGAACCATTAATGGTACTATCCTGTTTGGGACACAACCAAATTTCCTCAATTTGGGCATTTTCATTTAGCTATGCACTGTATAGTCACATTCATAAGCCACAGATGAGTGAACATAAGAGCTCTGTAGTTCAGTCTGTATCAAAATACATGAGTTATTTGGGTAAGATCACTTAAAAGGACAGTGTTTATCCACTTCTAATTTAAGATGGAGGGTGTTAGTCTGCAATAAGTAGGAAAATGGAAAAAATGCTTAAAGAACCAAAATAAGATTACAAGAAACTAAAATTCCCAAATGATTGGTCTATATCCATAAAGAAACTAGTTTTCATAAAATTAAACATCCATGTGCCAAAAAGAATAAGAAAGTTGAAAAGTAACTATAAAAATCTAAAAAATATGTTTTCCTTAGAAAATAAAGTCCCTGCTGTGTTCAATTTCCTTCATGTTTTATAAAAATATACACATTTTTATAAATGCCAGAAATATTTGATGAAATAATGAATGTGGAAAGTCACTAAGGTAATTCATTCTACATTGAATCATAAGAACTTGAAGAATAGTTAATAAAATCAAACTGTAATCATGTGAGTTTTTATGATGACCTGTGCATCAACCTATTGTAATTATGAAAGAAGATGACAGCAGATCTTCAGGTTCAAAATTTTTCTCTAGGCTATTTCTTAAAATAATTACAAATATAGCAATTTTGGTCTTAGAAAGGAACCTATAGCTAGTGAATGATTTTCTCGGTTCTTTAAGGACCAACCGTCTTAAAATAACATTTTCTTCTCTTAGAAATAACAGCTTTCAATGAAGCTGTGGAGAGTTGACATGGGATACTTGCTGCAGTTGGGGAAAAGAAGAACATAAGAGAAAATACAGAAGGACGCAGATCAATAATAAATAACAGGCCATTAATAAAATTATGTTCTTCAGGGAAACATTTTTCAACTGGAATTCACGAAAACTTGGCCATATGTTCAAATCACCCACAAAAAACACATTTAAAAAGAGCACTCACCACTGAATTATTTCTGTGATTTGGGCTTCCCAATGTGCAACAGATTCTTTCTTGTCTGCTAGGTCTTTTACCTCTTCTTCTAACTGCTGGTTGCGCATACTTAAGTTCTCATACAAAGTTGTGAGCTGAAAGAGAGTTTTAAGACACTTGAAGATAAATGTGACTTTCAGGAACAGGAATGCAAGGTGCTCAGATGCCGCCTGTTAAATCTGATTACTTACCATATTCCACTAAAAAATGCTTATCTTCCTATTTCTTATCATATACCCTTCTGGTCACTGAATTTGGAAACATCAAATGTTCTGAATTCTCCTCTGCCTTTGCTTTCCCCTTACTCTCTATACTGAATTCTTACATTTGTGAACTTTCTCCAGTTGCCTAAAAACTCCCCAGGTTCCACCAGTAACAACATCTCTCGTTTTTTTTTTTTTTTTTGGTTTGTTTGTTTTTTTCTTGGTCTGTAAATGTCTCCATGTCATCCTCTTCTTAAAATAAAATCTAATATAGAATTTCAAGTATATAGAAAAATGGACAGTATAAGTTATTTCACATGAGCCCATGGCCAACTTCAACAATTATCACCTCGATGCCAGTCATTTCATTTGATCCTGTCTTCTTATCCCTTCCTCCTGAATTATTCTGAAGTGAATACCAGACATCTATAATTTTACCCATATATATTTCTGTGTATATCTCTTGCAAATAAGGCTCTCTCTTTCAAAAGATAACAATATAATCATACTTTAAAAATTTAATGAGTTTCCTTATATCATCACATAGGTAGTAATTGTTCAAATTTCTAGTTATCTCGAAATATCAAAAAGCTTAACAGTTTATCATATTGAATCATGATACTAACAAGTAACCACAGCTTAATGGTTCCTGTATCTTGTAAGTCTCTTTTATTTATAGACTGTAGGGGTCCATTCGGGCCCCTATACTAGAATACCAGAGATTGGATAGTTTAAATATGAAACATCTATTTCTCACAGTCTGGGGACCAGAAAGTCCAAGATCAAGGTGCCAGCAGATTCAGAGTCTGGTGAGGTCTGCTCTTGGTTCACAGATGGTGGTCTTTGGCTGTGTCCTCAGGGGGTGGAAGGCTTGAGGGGCTGTCCAGGGTTGCTTTCATAAGGATAATCCCACCATGAGCCCTCCACCTCACTACCTAATCACCTCCCAAAGGCAACATCTCCTACAATCACACTGAGGGGTAGGTTTCAACATGCAAATTTTGGAAGAACACATTCTGTCCATAGCAGTTCCCCTCCCTCACTTTTATTTTTCTTGTAATTTATTTGTTGAAGAAAACAGGTTGTCCTGCAAAGTTTTCTGTAGTCCTACTTTCTGCTTTCATTTTCGAAAAACATTTTTTGCTGTATAGGGCATTCTAGGTTGGCAATTATCCTCCAGCACTTTGAAAATGTCATTCCTTTTTATTCCCTGTTTTGATCCCTTTTTGGATTTCATTTTTTTCTGTTGGGAAGTCAAGCTTCAGTTTAACTTTTACTCATTTGAATATAATGTGATTTTCTTCTCTGGCTGCTTTCAGGACTTTCTTTGGTTGCTAGTTTTCAGCAGTTTTTCTATGATGTCTCTAAGCGTGATGTCTTTAAGCGTGATTTCTATTTACCACCTTTAGGGTTTGTGGCATTCCTTGAATTTGTACCTAAATGTTTCTCATAAGTTTTGGAAAATTATGGGCCATTACTTCCTCAAATACGGTGTTATGTCACAGACCATCCTCTCCATCTGGGAAAGCAAGTATTTGTACATCAGATCCTTTCATCACATCCTCTTCATCTTCATCCTCTTTTATGTATGTCCATCCTTTTTAATCTCTACCCATACTTTAGTCCAAAATTTTTTACTTATTCACTGTTCTCTTCAGCCTTTTCCAGTCTGCTGTTAAAATCTTCTATTGGGTATTTTGGTTATTTTAGTTTTCACTTCTAGATGTTCTATTTGACTCTTTTGTATATATTCCAGTTACCTGCTAAAATTCTTTGTGTCTTCCATTTTTTATCATACAGTTATTTTAAAATCTCATTTATGAAAATTCTGATGGGAATCCTGTGGGCTTGCTTATACAAACTAATTTTTTTCATTTTTTCTTTCATTTTGTTTTTGCTATTATATTTTTACTCTTGGTTTTCACTGATTTAGTTTTATCTCCTGGGATGCATGGTAACTATTTTAATGTATGCCACACATTTTGTATACAAGTTTTAGGGGTAATTTGACACTCTGTATAGCATCTTCCTGCAGAGTATTTACCTTTACTTCTGGCAGGCATTTAGACTCAAGACAGGTCAGGTATTGAGTTACTTGGAGGCTAGGTTTCAGTCCGTGAGAGGTTTCATCTCTTTCTGGTTCACTCATATTCCTAAAATGTAGCCTTTCAATGAGTCCAACTGAAAGCTTGTATTCACCTCTTCAAACTTGTATGGCTGTGGAATACTGTGCTCAGCTTCCTGGATCTTCGGCTACTGCTTTTGTATCAGCAAATGCCTCAAGGGGAAAAATGGCATTGAGTGCTGGGCTCATCTCCCTGCATTACTGCTCTGCAGGATCTTGGTCAGTAATGACGGCTGCCTTCTTATCTCCCCAATGCCTTCCACAGATAAATACTGTAGGAAATAGTCCTACCATATTAGGACAATTTTTTAAAAAATCCAGTTCTTGGTGAGGTGGTGGGTATGATATAAACTAATCTGTCATAGCCAGAAGCACAAGTTCCTGCTTTAATAAGTTTTTTAAAATTTGTGATAAAATAATTACATTCAATTTTTATTTCATGGCGACAGTTTTCTGATAAATACTCAATCTGCATTAGTTATTACTATTCTTTTCTTGCTTTTTGGTATGTTTATAGAAATACTGTGTTCCTGTGTTCATTTCTTTTTGATTACTCAACCTGAAGAAGATGAGTTTTTCCTAGAAAAGCTATTTACAGGTTTGTGGGGATGAGTGGTCAGGTGATGGTTAATTTTCTGTGTTAAGCTACTGGGCCGTAGGGTGGCAACACACATGATCAGACATTACTCTGTGTGTCTGTGAAGGCGTCTCTGGATGAGATGAACATTTGAATCAAGAGACTGAATAAAGCAGACTGCCCTCCCTAACACAGTAGGCCCAACCAGTCGGCCAAAGTCCTGGAGAATAAAAAGGCTGACCCTAGGGAGTAAGACGGATAGGAGGGAATTTCTCCTGCCTACATGCCTTCAAACTAGGAGGTTGGTTTTTCCTGCTTTTGCACTCTTACTGAAAGAGCAGCTCTTCCTGGGTCTCCAGACTGCAAACTACAGATCCTGGGACTTGTCAGCTTCCATAATCAGGTGAGCAAATTCCTTACAATAAATGTCTTTATACATACATATGTATTTGTGAATATGTGTATATACATATTTGCATACATATATATGTATGTATGTGTATGTTTAACTCAGTTACTAATACAGGCTAAAACATGTTCTAAGTCAAGGGTCTGCAAACTTTCCAATGAGTTAGATAGTATATATTTTTAGCTTTGTGGGCCAGGCATGGGCTCCATCACATCTTATTCTTAGAAAAACTTACTTAAAAGATATGTAAAAATTCTTCTTAATTCATGGGTCATCAAGAAACAGTCTCAGAGCTAGATCTGGCCATAGGTCACAGTGGGCCAATTCCCCCATCTAAATTGATCAGGAATCCTAATGACCCAGGGTTGTTCTCAGTTTTTGGCCTGTACTAATGTGAGACATAGACATTTTTTGGCATAAGTCACAGTGCAGTTTTGTTTCTCCCCCTCTACCAAAGGAGCACAGCTGCAATTCCCTGTTTAATCATACCTCCAACCTCACTGTCTTCTCAGAAGGCAATGGGGTCCAGAGAAGCTATCGATGCCAACATACACCCTTATATGCCTGTTGATAATAAGGGATTTCAGTTCTGTACCTCAAGGTGTGCCACTTAACCTCTGAAAAAGTTCTTTTTACAGACATAATTTACATACACTAAAATTTATCCATTAGAAGTGTAATGGTTCAAGGATTTTTAATAAACTTATACAGCCGTGCAACAATCACCACAATCCAATTTTGGTACAGGAGAAATTTCCCCACTGCTGGTTTGCAGTCATTCCTAGCTCCCAAACTGAGTTCCAGGCATTGGTGATCTGTTTTCTGTTTCTATACTTTTGCTTTTCCAATAAATTTAATACCAATGAAATAATACAACATGTAGGTTTTTTGTCTTTCACTCCCCAAAATATTGAGGTTCAACCACAGTATTGTGTGTATCAGAAATCCCCTTTTTTCAGCTGAGTAGTATTCTATTATATGGGTAATAGTAAACTTCATTTGCTCATTGACTAACTAGCTGATGAGCATTGGAACTATTTCCAGTTGTTTGGTATTGTGAATAATGATGCTATGCACATGCATACACAAGTCCTTAGAAGGACTCTGTTTTCAGTTTTCTTAAATATCTCCAGGAATTTCTGGGTCATGTGGTAAGGGTATGCTTACCTTTTGAGAATTTCTTAAAACTATTTTCTAAAGTGGCTATATAACCACCTGATGCTCCCACAAGCAGTATAGAGTTCCAGCTCCTCCACATCCTTGCCAACAGTTGGTATGGTCCCTCTTGTTAATTCCACTTATTTTTGATGGTGTATAGCACTATATATCTGTGGTTTTAGCTCACATATTCCTAATGATATTGAGCTTCTTTTCACTTGCTTGTCATTCATCAATCTTTCATGAAATGTCCATTCAAAATTTCCCATTTTTTCACTGGGTTGTTTGCATTATTTATTATTGGGTTTTAAGTTCTTTCTATATTTTGAATATGTTTCTTATTAGGTAAATGATTTGCAAATGTTTCCTCCTTATCTGTGTATGTACTTTACTTTTCTTAATGTTGTATTTAAATTGTAATGAAGTACAATTTATCATTATTTTTCTCTCATGGGTTATACTTTTGATTTATACAGATGAAATCTTTGACTAACCCTAAATCGTGAAAATTTTCTCCTACGATTATCTCCCATGTTTCAGTTTATGATCCACTTTAAGTTAATGTTTTTATATGGTATAAGAATTTAATTTTTTTTCACATGGATATCCAAGTGTTCTAGCGCCATTTGTTGAAAAGATTATCCTTCTCCCAATGAATTGCTTTGCACTTTTGCTGAAAATCAATTGGCCACAAATATGAGGGCTTATTTTTAGACCATTACACTATGGTTCCATAATACCAAAACTACCAGTAAGTTTCAAAAGACTGTCAGATAAATCCTCCAATTTTTGCTGCAAAAGGCTATTATAGGTCTTTTATATTCCCAAATAAATTTAAGGATAAGCTTCTCAATTCCAACAAAAAAGTCTTATCAGAATTTTGATGGGGATTTCCCTAAATGTATACATTAGAGGAGACTTGAGGTCCGAACAATTCCAAGTTTTTTGATCCATTAACCGTGTACATCTCTTCATTAGATTTTCCTTCATTTATCTCAGCAATGTTCTGTAGTGGTCGTCCTCTGGTTAATTCCCTCTGCAATGGTTGTTTTTTGACAGTTATGTCCACTTTGAAATTTTGTTTTTTCTTGAGAGGATTCATCAATCTCTTCATGTTAGCACAGACAGAAGTCTACCAGCCGTCTTTGAAAAATTTTTTGCAGATGCAATGTCTTTACTAATTAATACAACACATTACTTTTCATTACTATTGCTTTTGACAGTCCTTCCAACTAATCTGTGAGTGATGTCAGCTAGATATCTGCAGGAAGGAGAGGAAACACAGCTTTTGCAAGACCATGTTACAATAGTTATAAGTAGTTTTAAGTAGACTTGTTCAGTATTAGAGAGATGCTAATCTTTTTATTATTACTAAATAAGAGCATGGACTCTGGAGCCAGACTGCATGTGTTCAAATTCCATCTGGCCATTCCCTGGTCCTCTGATTAGGAAACGAGTCTCATCCCCCTCCCTCTGCCTCAGTCTCCTCAACCATAAAATGGCAAGAGTAATAGTGTATACCTTACAGAGTTTTTGTGAGGATTAAATGATATATATATAAAGTAACTTAGAAGAGGATCTGCACTTAGTAAATTCTACCCAAGTATTTGTTCATTTTGCTTATTTGGGAATGAGAAGGTTTTACTATTTGTACCTTGACATATCTGGCTTATAATATGGAATAGCACAGTACAGTATAGTATAGAATACGGAAACATGGTCATGACATTTTAAGTGAAAGGCATATTAGAATTGGAATGCATGTATGACTGCACCTACGTAACTATTTACACAAACAAAACCTGGAAGGAACATATAAAATTAAAATATTTGTTTTGTGGTAATGAGATCATGGGTAACTTTATGTAATTTTTATAATTTACACTTTTTGTTTAATAATTTAAGAACAGGGTACAAATAATATTTTTATGGGAAGCCATTCACTTTCACTCCCTAACATACATGGTTAATTTTATTTGCAATAAGTTATCTTTTAATAAAAAGTGAAACTTAAAAGAGTACCTGGGTGGATCAGTCAGTTAAGCATCCAACCCTTGATTTTGGCTCAGATCATCATCTCAGGTCATGAGATCAAGACCCACCCTCACTGGGCTCTGTGCTGGGCATAGAGCCTGCTTAAGATTCTCTTTCTCCCTTTGCCCTCCACTGCTCCTCCACCCCCAACTTGTGTGTGCTCGCTCTCAAAAAAAAAAAAAAAAAAAAAAAAAAAAAAAGTGATACTTATGAGACTTCTGAGAATATCAACAAAATTTTTTCAATTTCTTTTTTTTTTTTTTTTTTTGAAAGAGACAGCATGAGCAGTGGAGTGGGGGCAGGTGTGGGGTAAGGGGTGGGGGAGAGAGAGAATCCCAAGCAGGCTCCATGTCCAGCATGGAGCCCAAGTCTGAGCTTGATCTCACGGACCCTGAGGATCATGACCTGAGTTGAATCAAGAGTCTTATGCTTAACTGGTTGAGTCACTCTGGTACTCCTTTTTAATTTCTTTCAAAATTTTAATTTTTGGAGTTTAAAAATGTGAATATGAGAATCTAGTCATAGTATTAATTAAATAAATTTCAAAATTAACATAATAGTTGCTTTCTAGCTTCTATACTACAAGTTCTGTTGAGAAGAAATTCGGCTCTCTTCACTCAGGTCCCAGACAGAAGAGCTGGTATAGCAATGACAAAAGTATTCTCTGGTTATCCCTCTTAATGAAGAAACACAGTTCAAACTAAACCAGAAAATGAATGAACAGAAAGAAACAGTGAAGAGGCTCAATCATGGTGAACTGAAAGTTAAAGAGGAAGAGAAGCAAAGGCTATAAAAGGAGCAAAAGTAGGGAAGAGACTTAAAAGGCAGCAGAACCCAGATCCATCTCTATTTCTCTAGGAATAAATATTTCCTTGGTATCATTTGTCATTAAATACTACCCCACCATACGAATTTGCTCTCAAAGTTCTACTCATCATTCATCATACCTTTCAATTTAGCAAGAAAAGGTAATGTCCTATTTTTATTAACTTAGGAGACAGGCTTTTATTTTTATTCTTTGCATCTCATCACACTCATAAGAGTATTGCTTATAAATTCTCTCCAAATATGTATTTCTGGTATAAACTCAGTAGAACTTTATGGTAACTAATAAAATAAAACCAAGGGGTGAATACAAGATTTGCTCTACATACAAACTGATTATTAAGTAATATAATTAAGTAATATAATTTTTCTTGAACTATATGCATTTTTTACTAGGTAGTTTGTTTAGAAACTATATGCAGAGGCCTTCTAGAGTTTAATTACATTTCTCACATCAAGGTTACTCTTAAAAGAACCTTCAATTCTGCCTAATAGATAAATAATATTTAATTTTATAGTCATATTAGTCAAACACATGAAATAACAATTATGTGACCTATTTGTATAAAACTCAAATATTGTTAGTTTTATTTTAGTGGAAATAACTAAGAGTTACATGATCACCTTCACATATTTTTCATACTTTAAAGAAAACATTCATACTACTTACTGTCTCTACTACCTCTAGCCACTTCTCACAGTGTCTGTGTACATAAGTTCCATAAGACTTTACCAAATGGACAAATGGAGTTTTTTCTCAAATGGACAATGGAGTTGTTTTCAGGTAAACAAGCAAAGTCATTATTAAATGTATAAAGAACCAAAGAGTCATGGGGAAAGTAGTGAAAGATGCATGAAACACAAGGGAAAACAGAGAGACAATAAAGAGTCTCTCTTTTATGACTACTTAGTCATGGTCTTTCAGTCTCTTATTGGAATAACTAATAACTGAACAAAATACTTTTATTGGAGGAAAATCCTAGAAATTATTATAAAACACAATTACCCAAATGTTCTTAAATATAAATAAGATTAAAACGTCTAGATAATATTAGAATTTTTACAACTGTTTGTTAAGAACTGATGAAGAAATGCAGAATAATGGCAGTTCAAGAAATCTCAGCTACTAAACGGAAAACCATTCCATTTAAGTATTTGACATTTTGTTCATAAATCTGGCTGAATGGTTTTGCTCTTTATTCAAGCTACAGTGGTTTAGGCAGAGTTCGTTTCTCTAGATTCCTAACTACCAACAGTATTATTTCTAGCTATTAGAAGTTTTCCATCATGAATAGGACAAAAGAGTTGTCAAAACTTCTCCAGTTTAGCTTAAATGTTCTTGTTCTTGCTCTTGCCAAGGGTCACCTTACCTCCAACAGCCATGAAAGAGTAAGTACCAAATATGGGAGGAAAGTGTGAAAAAGAGAATTGATAGAAAGTGAAATAAAGAAGAGAGGCTCGAAAAATAAATGGGACAAAGAATATGATGAGATAAGCAAAACCCTCTCTCCAGAACTCCCGTACAGACTGTTGTAATGAAAACTCGCCTGTACCAACCCTGCATATAAGGAGAAATATTAAACCCAAACTGGCCATCAAATACAAAATTATCTACAATTTCTATCACAGTGCTGAACATTTAGCATGTGCTCAGGAAATAAAAACTAGGTTGTATCACTCACCTTATCAAGTTCACTTGTCAGTTTTTTATTTTCTTCAGTTAATAATACTTTTTCTCGTTCATACTGTTGTTTGAACTCATTTTCAAATTCTTCCCTTTCACTTTGACTAACATGATTCAAAACATAAGAGGGGGAAAAAGGCAATGGAATTAAAGTTAAAATAACATATCCCCGATTGGCTACTGTACCATGCACTTTTAATTCTGAAAAATTACATATCTTAAATGTACCAAATCCCAATCTTCCCCCTTAAAATTAAAAGTCACATTCCTTTCAATTAACAGACTTGTCTGCCTAACAATGGCTACTTTGCTTTTCATTTGAAAATCTGAGAAGACATCTGTGATTTGTAGACTTCATGCCTGTGCTCACCTTATTTGGTTTTATATGTACCAGGACGTATGGGAAAATGAAGAGGTTAGGGAAAGAAGGGAACACATGGGCCCCAACATGTTTCCTTATACTCAGCTCAAGATTGTTAGCAAACCCTCAGTGAAATTTCCAATAATTCTCTCGATATATTCAGCCCTTCCTTCCTTCTTACCTAAGTACCTACCTACACACATATGCATACATACACAACAAATTTAATATTATAAAACTTATTTTAAAATGATAGTTCTGAGAAGCACAACTGATTCACCCTTAGAGGTAAACACAGTGCTAACAGACTTTTTGGAAACCACCTAATGGAGAAAGAGGAATCAGTTTTCAAACACTGAGTTGAAATGCAGATGAAGAGGCTTATATTCTAAACAACCAAACGGTCAACGAAGAAATCAAATAAATTAAAAAAAAATATGAGAAGACAAATGAAAAAATGAAAACTCCATGGTCCAAAATCTTTAACACAGCAAAAGTAGTTCTAAGAAGGAAATATCCAATGATACATGCCAACTCAAGAAATAAAAAGCTCAAATAAACAATTTAACTTTACGCCTAAATTGGGGGAAAAAAGACAAATGAAATCTAAGGTGAGTAGAAGAAAGGAAATAATAAAGATCACATCAGAAATAAATAGGGATTAAAAAAAAACATAATTAAACCAAGAACTGGTTCTTTGAAAAGATAAACAGAACAGATAAACCCTTACACCCAGACTCATCAAGAAAAAAGACTCAAATACATAAAATCAGAAACAAAAGAGAAATGAACCACAGAAATATAAGAATAAGAGAGTACTATGAAAAATTATATGCCAACAAACTGGACAAACTACTTCTAGTTTTTCTGGGATAAATTCCCAGAAACACACTATCTTCCAAACTAAATCAGGAAGAAACAAAAAAGTCTGAACAGACCAATTACTAGTAACAAAATTCAATCAGTAATCAAAACACTTCCCCAAATAAAAGTCCAAGACCAGATGGCTAAACATGTGAATGCCACCAGACATTTAATGAAGAGTTAATACCTAACTCTTCTCAAACTGTTATAAAAAAATAGAAGACCATAGATATTTTCCAAATACATTCTATAAGGCCAATATTACCCTGATACCAAAACCAAAGATACCATTAAAAAAAAAAAAAGAGAACTACAGGCCAATACCCCTGATGAACATGGATATAAAAATGTTCAACAAAATACCAGCAAACCACATTCAACAATATATTGAAAGGATCATTCAGCATAATCAAATTTATTCTGGAATGTAAGGATGGTTCCATGTACACAAATCAATCAACATCATATACCACATCAAGAAAACAAAGGATAAAAACTGTGTGGTCATCTTAAAAGATGAAGAAAAATCACATGACAAAATTAAACTTTCTATTCATGCTACAACCCTCAACAAAGTGGGTTTAGAGGGAACACACCTTAATATAATAAAGGCCATCTACAAAAACCCCACAGTTAACATCCTCCATAATGGAGAAAAACTGAGAGCTTTTCCTGTAGGGTCAGAAATAAGACAAGGGTGTCCACTTTCACCACTTTGATTCAACATAGTACTAGAAGCTGTAGCCACAGCAATTAAAGAAAAAAAAAAAAAAAAAAGGAATATGAGGACCCATACTGGTAAGGAAGAAGTTAAACTGTCACTATTTGCAGATGACATACTATAACTAGAAAGCCCTTAGGACTCCACTAAAAAAACTATTAGTAATAAATGAATTCAGTAAAGTTGCAGGATACAAAATTGATACCCAGAAACTGGTAGCATTTCACTAATACACTAATAACAAAGTAGGAGAAGGAGGAATTAAGAAAATAATTGCATTTATAATCACACCAAAAGGAATAAATAAAATAGCTAGAAATAAACTTAATCAAGGTGGTGAAAGACCTGTACTCTGAAAACTACAAAAGAAACTGAAGATGATATAAATAAATGGAAAGATAGTCCATGCTCATGGATTGAAAGAATTAATATTGCAAAAATGTCCATACTAACCAAAACAATCTACAAGATTCAATGCAATACCCATGAAAATAGCAACAGCATGTTTCACAGAACTAGAACATGTAATCCTAATATTTGTAACGCACTACAAAAAACCCCAAGCAGCCAAAGCAATCTTGAGAAAGAACAACAAAGCTAGAGGCATACTACAAAATTTCAGAGACTACAAAGTTGTAGTAATTAAAGCAGTAAGGTACCGACACAAAAATAAACACACGGATCAATGGAACAGAGACTCCAGAAATAAATCCACACTTACCAATTAATCTATGAGAAAGGAGTCAAGAATATACAATGGGGAAAATATAGTCTTTTCAATAAATGGTGCTGGGAAAACTGGACAGCCACAAGCAAAAGTATGAAACTGGAGCACTTTCCCACACCATACACAAAAATAAACTCAAAATGCATTAAAGTTCTAAATGTGAGACCTGATACAATTCCTAGAAGAGAACACAGGAAGTAATTTCTCTGACATTGGCCACAGCAACATTTTTTAAGATATGCCCCCTAAGACAAGGGAAACAAAAACAAAAATAAACTGTTGGGACTTTATCAAGGTAAAAAACTTGCACAGTGAAGGAAACCATCATTAAAACGAAAAGGCAACCTACTGAATGGGAGAAGATATTTGCAAATGACATATCTGATAAGGGATTAAAATCCAAAATATACAAAGAATGCATACAAGTCAATAAAAAAAACAAGTAATCCAACTAAAAAATGGTAAGAGGACTTGAATAGACATTTTTCTAAAGATAACATACAAATGGCCAACAGACACATGAAAAGATGCTCAACATCACTGATCATCAGGGAAATGAAAGTCAAAACCACAATGAGAGGGGAGGAGTCAAGATGGCGGAGAAGTAGCAGCTGAGACTACTTCAGGTAGCGGGGGATCAGCTAGATAGCTTATCTAAAGATTGCAAACACCTACAAATCCAACGGGAGATCGAAGAGAAGAAGAACAGCAATTCTAGAAACAGAAAATCAACCACTTTCTGAAAGGTAGGACTGGCAGAGAAGTGAATCCAAAGAGACGGGAAGATAGACCGCAGGGGGAGGGGCCGGCTCCCGGCAAGCGGCGGAGCAACGGAGCACAAAATCAGGACTTTTAAAAGTCTGTTCCGCTGAGGGACATCGCTCCAGAGGCTTAACCGGGGTGAAGACCACGCGGGGTCAGCGTGGCCTCAGGTCCCGCAGGGTCACAGAAGGATCGGGGTGTCTGAGTGTCGCAGAGCTTACAGGTATTAGAATGGGGAAGCCGGCTACAGAGACAGAGCCGAGGAGTGAGCTCACAGCTTGGGCTTAGCTTGAACCGGTCGCAGCCTTGGTGAGCTCGGAGCGCGGCCGGAAGCCAGGGTGACGGGAGTAATTGGGCGCTGTTCTCTGAGGGCGCACTGAGGAGTGGGGCCCCGGGCTCTCGGCTCCTCCGGGCTGGAGACTGGGAGGCCGCCATCTTCATTCCCGTCCTCCGGACTCTACGGAAAGCGCTCAGGGAACAAAAGCTCCCGAAAGCAAACCCGAGCAGATTACTCAGCCCGGCCCCTGGTAA
Organism: Lontra canadensis; assembly: GCF_010015895.1. Classification (NCBI taxonomy): domain Eukaryota; kingdom Metazoa; phylum Chordata; class Mammalia; order Carnivora; family Mustelidae; genus Lontra; species Lontra canadensis. The sequence goes on from NW_022631018.1 coordinate 11,672,086, forward strand.
GGGCGGTGCAACTCCGCCTGGGGCAAAGACACTTGAGAATCACTACAACAGGCCCCTCCCTCAGAAGATCAACAAGAAACCCAGCCAGGACCAAGTTCACCTACCAAGGAGTGCAGTTTCAATACCAAGGAGAGCAGCGGAATTCCAGAGGAGGAGAAAGCAAAGCACGGAACTCAAGGCTTTCTCCCCATGATTCTTTAGCCTTGCAGTTAATTTAATTTTTTTTTCTTTTTCAATTTCTTTTTCTCTTCTTCTGTTAAATTTTTTTAACTTTTACCCTTTTCGTTTTTAACGTTTTTAACTAGTTTATCTAATATATATATATATATTTTTTTCCATTTTATATTTTTTCTTTATTGGTTTTCTTTTCTTAATTGTTTCTTTCTTTTTTTTTTTTTCTTTCTGAACTTCTTTTTATCCCCTTTCTCCCCCCTCATGATTTGGGATATCTTCTGATTTGGCTAAAGTATATTTTCCTGGGGTTGTTGCCACCCGTTTAGTATTTTACTTGCTCCTTCATATACTCTTATATTTGTCCAGATAATGACAAGGCGGAAAAATTCACCACACAAAAAAGAACAAGAGGTAGTACCAAAGGCTAGGGACCTAATCAATACAGACATTGGTAATATGTCAGATCTAGAGTTCAGAATGACGATTCTCAAGGTTCTAGCCAGATCAAAAAAGGCATGGAAGATATTAGAGAAACCCTCTCAGGAGATATAAAAGCCCTTTCTGGAGAAATCTAAGAACTAAAATCTAACCAAATTGAAATAAAAAAAGCTATTAATGAGGTGCAATAAAAAATGGAGGCTCTCACTGCTAGGATAAATGAGGCAGAAGAAAGAATTAGCGATATAGAAGACCAAATGACAGAGAATAAAGAAGCTGAGCAAAAGAGGGACAAACAGCTACTGGACCACGAGGGGAGAATTCGAGAGATAAGTGACACCATAAGATGAAACAACATTAGAATAATTGGGATTCCAGAAGAAGAAGAAAGAGAGAGGGGAGTAAAAGGTATATTGGAGAGAATTTCCCCAATATGGCAAAGGGAACAAGCATCAAAATCCAGGAGGTTCAGAGAAGCCCCCTCAAAATCAATAAGAATAGGTCCACACCCCATCACCTAATAGTAAAATTTACAAGTCTTAGTGACAAAGAGAAAATCCTGAAAGCAGCCCGGGAGAAGAAGTCTGTAACATACAATGGTAAAAATATTAGATTGGCAGCAGACTTATCCACAGAGACCTGGCAGGCCAGAAAGAGCTGGCATGATATATTCAGAGCACTAAACGAGAAAAACATGCAGCCAAGAATACTATATCCAGCTAGGCTATCATTGAAAATAGAAGGAGAGATTAAAAGCTTCCAGGACAAAAACTGAAAGAATTTGCAAACACCAAACCAGCTCTACAGGAAATTCTGAAAGGGGTCCTCTAAGCAAAGAGAGACCCTAAAAGTAGATCAGAAAGGAACAGAGACAATATACAAAACAGTCACCTTACAGGCAATACAATGGCACTAAATTCATATCTCTTAATAGTTACCCTGAATGTTAATGGGCTAAATGCCCCAATCAAAAGACACAGGGTATCAGAATGGATAAAAATACCTATCTATATGTTGCCTACAAGAAACTCATTTTAAACCCAAAGACACCTCCAGATTTAAAGTGAAGGGGTGGAAAAGAATTTACCATGCTAATGGACATCAGAAGAAAGCAGGAGTGGCAATCCTTCTATCAGATCAATTAGATTTTAAACCAAAGACTATAATAAGAGATGAGGAAGAACACTATATCATACTCAAAAGATCTGTCCAACAAGAAGATCTAACAATTTTAAATATCTATGCCCCTAACGTGGGAGCAGCCAACTATATAAACCAATTAATAACAAAATCAAAGAAACACTTCAACAATAATACAATAATAGTAGGGGACTTGAACACTCCCCTCACTGAAATGGACAGATCATCCAAGCAAAAGATCAACAAGGAAATAAAGGCCTTAAATGACACACTGGACCAGATGGACATCACAGATATATTCAGAACATTTCATCCCAAAGCAACAGAATACACATTCTTCTCTAGCACACATGGAACATTCTCCAGAATAGATCACATCCTCGGTCCTAAATCAGGTCTCAACCGGTATCAAAAGACTGGGATCATTCCCTGCATATTTTCAGACCACAATGCTCTGAAGCTAGAACTCAATCAGAAGAGGAAATTTGGAAAGAACCCAAATACATGGAGACTAAACAGCATCCTTCTAAAGAATGAATGGGTCAGCCAGGAAATTAAAGAAGAACTGAAAAAATTCATGGAAACAAATGATAATGAAAACACAATGGTTCAAAATCTGTGGGACACAACAAAGGCAGTCCTGAGAGGAAAATATATAGCAGTACAAACCTTTCTCAAGAAACAAGAAAGGTCTCAGGTACACAACCTAACCCTACACCTAAAGGAGCTGGAGAAAGAACAAGAATGAAACCCTAAACCCAGCAGGAGAAGAGAAATCATAAAGATCAGAGCAGAAATCAATGAAACAGAAACCAAAAAAAAAAAAAAAAAAACAAAAAACAATAGAACAAATCAATGAAACTAGGAGCTGGTTCTTTGAAAGAATTAATAAGATTGATAAACCCCTGGCCAGACTTATCAAAAAGAAAAGAGAAAGGACCCAAATAAATAAAATCATGAATGAAAGAGGAGAGATCACAACTAACACCAAAGAAATACAGACAATTATAAGAACATACTATGAGCAACTCTATGCCAACAAATTTGACAATCTGGAAGAAATGGACGCATTCCTAGAGACATATAAACTACCACAACTGAACCAGGAAGAAATAGAAAGCCTGAATAGACCCATAACCAGTAAGGAGATTGAAACAGTCATCAAAAATCTCCAAACAAACAAAAGCCCAGGGCCAGACGGCTTCCCGGGGAAATTCTACAAATCATTTAAAGAAGAACTAATTCCTATTCTCCTGAAACTGTTCCAAAAAATAGAAATGGAAGGAAAACTTCCAAACTCATTTTATGAGGCCAGCATCACCTTGATCCCAAAACCAGACAAGGATCCCACCAAAAAAGAGAACTACAGACCAATATCCTTGATGAACACAGATGCGAAAATTCTCACCAAAATACTAGCCAATAGGATTCAACAGTACATTAAAAGGATTATTCACCACGACCAAGTGGGATTTATTCCAGGGCTGCAAGGTTGGTTCAACATCCGCAAATCAATGTGATACAACACATTAATAAAAGAAAGAACAAGAACCATATGATACTCTCAATAGATGCTGAAAAAGCATTTGACAAAGTACAGCATCCCTTCCTGATCAAAACTCTTCAAAGTGTAGGGATAGAGGGCACATACCTCAATATTATCAAAGCCATCTATGAAAAACCCACCGCAAATATCATTCTCAATGGAGAAAAACTGAAAGCTTTTCCGCTAAGGTCAGGAACACGGCAGGGATGTCCATTATCACCACTGCTGTTCAACATAGTACTAGAAGTCCTAGCCTCGGCAATCAGACAACAAAAGGAAATTAAAGGCATCCAAATCGGCACAGAAGAAGTCAAACTATCACTCTTCGCAGATGATATGATACTATATGTGGAAAACTCAAAAGACTCCACTCCAAAACTGCTAGAACTTGTACAGGAATTCAGTAAAGTGTCAGGATATAAAATCAGTGCACAGAAATCAGTTGCATTTCTCTACACCAACAACAAGACAGAAGAAAGAGAAATTAAGGAGTCCATCCCATTTACAATTGCACCCAAAACTATAAGATACCTAGGAATAAGCCTAACCAAAGAGGCTAAGAATCTATACACAGAAAACTATAAAGTACTCATGAAAGAAATTGAGGAAGACACAAAGAAATGGAAAAATGTTCCATGCTCCTGGATTGGAAGAATAAATATTGTGAAAATGCTATGCTACCTAAAGCAATCTACACATTTAATGCAATTCCTATCAAAGCACCATCCATTTTTTTTCAAAGAAATGGAACAAATAATCCTAAAATTTATATGGAACCAGAAAAGACCTAGAATAGCCAAAGGAATATTGAAAAAGAAAGCCAAAGTTGGTGGCATCACAATTCCGGACTTCAAGCTCTATTACAAAGCTGTCATCATCAAGACAGCATGGTACTGGCACAAAAATAGACACATAGATCAATGGAACAGAATAGAGAGCCCAGAAATAGACCCTCAACTCTATGGCCAACCAATCTTCGACAAAGCAGGATAGAATGTCCAATGGAAAAAAGACAGCCTCTTCAATAAATGGTGTTGGGAAAATTGGACAGCCACATGCAGAAAAATGAAATTGGATCAATTCCTTAAACCACACACAAAAATAGACTCAAAATGGATGAAGGACCTCAATGTGAGAAAGGAATCCATCAAAATCCTTGAGGAGAACACTGGCAGCCACCTCTTCAACCTCAGCTGCAGCAACATCTTCCTAGGAACATCGCCAAAGGCAAGGGAAGCAAGGGCAAAAATTAACTATTGGGATTTTATCAAGATCAAAAGCTTTTGCACAGCAAAGGAAACAGTTAACAAAACCGAAAGACAACTGACAGAATGGGAGAAGGTATTTGCAAATGACATATCAGATAAAGGCTAGTGTCCAAAATCTATAAAGAACTTAGCAAACTCAACACCCAAAGAACAAATAATCCAATCAAGAAGTGGGCAGAAGACATGAACAGACATTTCGGCAAAGAAGACATCCAAATGGCCAATAGACACATGAAAAAGTGCTCCATATCACTCGGCATCAGGGAAATACAAATCAAAACCACAATGAGTTATCACCTCACACCAGTCAGAATGGCTAAAATTAACAAGTCAGGAAATGACAGTTGCTAGCGAGGATGTGGAGAAAGGGGAACCCTCCTACACTGTTGGTGGGAATGAAAGCTGGTGCAACCACTCTGGAAAACAGCATGGAGGTTCCTCAAAATGTTGAAAATAGAACTACCCTATGACCCAGCAATTGCACTGCTGGGTATTTACCCTAAAGATACAAACGTAGTGATCCGAAGGGGCACGTGCACCCGAATGTTTATAGCAGCAATGTCTACAATAGCCAAACTATGGAAAGAACCTAGATGTCCATCAACAGACGAATGGATAAAGAAGATGTGGTATATATACACAATGGAATACTATGCAGCCATCAAAAGAAATGAAATCTTGCCATTTGTGACGATGTGGATGGAACTAGAGGGTATCATGCTTAGCGAAATAAGTCAGTCGGAGAAAGACAACTATCATATGATCTCCCTGATATGAGGGAGAGGAGATGCAACATGGGGGGGTTAAGGGGGCAGGAGAAGAGTAAGTGAAACAAGATGGGATTGGGAGGGAGACAAACCATAAGTGACTCTTAATCTCACAAAACAAACAGGGTTGATGGGGGGAGGGGAATTGGGGGGGTGGTTATGGACATTGGGGAGGGTATGTGCTATGGTAAGTGCTGTGAAGTGTGTAAACCTGGGGATTCACAGACCTGTACCTCTGGGGATAAAAATATATGTTTATAAAAAATAAAATTAAAAACAAACAAAAAAACACAATGAGATAGATATCATTGCACACTTGTCAAAATGGCTAACATAAAAAAAATGACAAGAAATAAGTGTTGGCAAGGATGTGGAAAAAGGAACCCTCATGCACTGTAGGTGGGAATGCAAACCATCGAAGCCATGGTGGAAAACAGTGTGAGGGTGCCTCAAAAAATTAAAAATAGAAATACTGTATGATTCAGTAATTCCACTATTGGGTATTTACCTGAGGAAAACAAAACACTAATATGAAAAGATTATATGCACCCTTATGTTTATTGCTGCATTATTTACAAAGCAAAGATAGGGAAGCAACCTAAGTGTCCATCAATAGGCAAATGGATAAGGAAGATGTGGTATATACATACACAAATGGACTATTACACAGCCATAAAAAGGGATGAGATCTTGCCATTTGTGGTAACATGCATGGGCCTAAAGGGTATTAAGCTAAGTGAAAGAAGCCTGACCTAGAAAGACAAATACTGTATGATTTCACACATGTAGAATCTAAAAATCAAAACAAATGAACAAACAAATGAAAAGGAGAATTAGACAAAGGGAACTGATGGTTGCCAGAAGGAAAGGGGATTGGAGGATGGGCAAAATGGGTGAAGCAGAGCAGGAGGGGCAGGCTTCCAGTTATGGGATGAATAAGACACAGAAAGAAAAGGCACAGCTTAGGGAATCTAGTCAATGATACTGTAATGGTGTCGTACAGTGACAGATGGCCGCTACACTGGTGAGCACAGCGTAACCTGGAGAGAAGGTCAATCGCCATGCTGTACAACTGAAACTAAGGTAACACTGTGTGTCACCTTGTATTCAATTAAAAAAAATTTAAAGAGGCTTATATCTTAGCAGTAAATGAACTTCAGTATGGATCTGGTCTGGGAAATTTCATATGATTAATTCCAAGTCAACAAAGAACTTAAGTAATGGCTGATTTAAAAAATGTAATCTTAAAAATCTCTTACATCACTATATTATAAATGAAATTACATTTTAAATTATATATTCTGGGAAAATAAACCATCCTGTGTGTACAGGCAAATAGGCCACTTAAAAAAAATTATCTATAGTCAAAGTTCAGTTATGTTTGCATCCCAATGTTTATAGCAACAATGTCCACAATGGCCATAATACGGAAAGAGCCCTGATGTCCACTAATAGATGAATGGATAAAGAAGATGTGTACACACACACACATACACACAGGAATATTAGTCATCAAAAAGAAATGAACTCTTGTCATTTGCAAGGATGTGGATGGAACTGGAATGTATTATGCTAAGCAAAGTAAGTCAGACAGAGGAAGCACATGATTCCACTCACACATGGAATTTGAAAAATACAACAGGATCATAGGGGAATGGAAGAAAAAATAAGATGAAAATAGAATAACATAAGAGACTCTTAACTCTAGGAGAGAGACTGAGGGTTGCAGGAGGGGTGGGTTGGGGGGACAGGATAAGTCGGTGATGGACACGAAGGAGGGCATATGATGTAATGAGCACTGGGTGTTACATACAACTCAGGAATCACTGAACACTATCCCTGAAACCAATGATACACTCTATGTTAACTAAATTGAATGTAAATAAAATTTTTTAAAATCATCTTTCTTGATTCAGAAGCAACTCCAAATAACAAACAAGACAAAAACTTGAGAAATTACAAAGAAGCCTTTCAGAAAAATATGTACACAGATGAACTGAGTAAAATTTCTAAGTAAAACTCTTCCTATTTTTTCCTACTAGCATTAAACAAAGCTGACATCTCTTCCATATGAAAACAAGACAAACACATTCTTCCCTGAACCCTATGTTATGCTTCATTTGCCAATTCCCTGCCTTCCTGTTCACTGGGAACCACCTGGAAGCCTTGACAGGGTGTGCTGTACCCACTTTCTCATTGTCTAACTGTTCCTTACCATACAAAATCTGGCTTCTGCGTGCCACCACCCCAAAAACCTGTTCTCACAACCGGCCATGGTCTCATTATCGTATTCAATCTACCTGCCACCTTTGACACCGTCGCCCGTTTCCTCCCTCTTGAAATGCTATCTTCTCCTGGCTTCAGTGATGCCACGCCTGGTTTCCAGCCTCCATCTCTGCCCTTGTGGACCCCGCTCTTTCCGTCCTTCTGGTAAATGACCATCCTCCCAGGTATTCCGTTCCAGAGCTTGACTTCTCTCTGCACACCTCCCCTGAGCTGGTTCACCCACTGTACCACCTGAGTCCAATTACCTGGTATGCTGATGAATGCCGAATTTAATCTGAAGCTTTTCTGGGCTCCCTTCAACTGCTGACTTGGTATCTCCACGAAGACGTCTCACAGAGCACCAAATTCAACACGCCCAACTCAGGAGAGTGCCACACAAGTTCCTACCATCCTATTTACCTTCCTCATACACTCTACTATCTCTTCACCTTCTCTAGGTGAAAAGCACAGCTCAGCCCAAACCCTCCACTTATACACCTGTTCGAGTACATGGTTTCTGCACTTTTCTCCCCATGTTGGATAATTCCTACCAAATTAAAACATGGTGTTATTTCTCCCATCTAAAAACAGAAACAAAAGGCAAAAAAAACTTCTTTGGAGATCAGTTTCTCCTCCAACTACTGCTTCCTCGTACTGCTTGCTTTTAAGAGATTCCAACTACTATTCTGTTTTCCAACTGCTTTCCTTCAAGTCTTGGATCCCACTGTGGGGCTTTTGCCCCTCTTGTTCCACTGAAATTGTTTTTATCAAAGTTACCAGTGAGCATCATATTGTTAAATTCAACTTTCACTGCCCAGACACCTCATCGTACTTGATTCAGACCTCATCTCATGTAACATGTAGATGGATTTGATATGCTTTCATCACGTGGCTTCCAGGAAACCAAATCAGTCCGGTCTTCTTCCTATCATTCTCAGCTGTCCACTTGGCCATTTCTTCCTCATTTCCAAACTCCTAAAGACTGGAGCACCCCAGGGCTCAGTGCTGGGCCTCTTTTCTATCTACCAATCACTAAGTAATCTCATAGAGTCTGTTTTAAATACCATGTGAGTGATAAAATACTCCCAGGATTTTTTCTCTAGCCCTAAAATCCAGGCTGATCTATCCAATGGTCTACCTGACATCTTAACGTGGGTGTCTAATAGGCATCTCAAACATAACTGTTTCTCTCTAAATGGTAACTATAGTCCCCTGACTGCTAAGACCCCAAACCTCAGTATCATCCTTAATTCCTCCTCTTCCTTTCTCACTCCGTATCTAGTCCACAGCAGAAACCAGTGTCTTTACTTATAAGGAGTATCAGAATCCCAACTCTTCTTACTACCACTGCTGCCTCCACCCTAAGCCAACACACCATTCTTTTGGGCCTGGACTACTTCTAAATCATTTCCAGGCTTTTCTCTTATCTAAGTCAGCCTGGTCTTAACCCAGTAGTCAGAGTAACCATGTTAGAACACAACCCAGTATTTGTCAGTTTTCCACTCATAATCCTGCAGTACGTCCCTGCAATGGTTTTCTCCCGAACGAATAACCAGAAGTCACCCGTCACAAAGCCTTGCCCAATCTGGTCTGGCTCCCTCTTGTACTCATCTCCTACTCTTCTTTCCCCTTAAGTCTACCTTGGCCATATTGGCCTCCTTATTATTATTTTTAATAGACCTATTTTTAAGAAAAGTTTTAGGTTCATAGAGATTTTCCACATACCCCCCAGCCCCCCAAACATGGGTACAACCTCCCCACCACACCACCCCCAGCAGAGTGGAGCATGGGTTCCATCAGTGACCTTGCAGTGGACGCATCGCCTGGGTTGGGACACGTGTTCAAAACACACGCACCCATCACAGCATCATGCGGAGGGGCTGCGCTGCCCTGGACATCCTCCCAGACACCTCTGCCTTCTCCCAAGCCCTGGCAACCACTGCTCTTTATCCTGTCTCCATAGTTTTGCCTTCTTGTTATTTTTTTAACAGCCTGTGCTCTGTATAGAGCATTCTTCTCCTCCATCTGTAGAGATGCCTCCCTACATTCTTCAGCCCTTACTTCAATTACCTTCTCAGCATTCTTTCCCCAGACCAGTCTATACAGACACTTAATTGCCCCCTCAATGCTTCACGGCCCCATCCTGTGCTGTATTTTTTGTTCTGGCATTTATCATTACCTAATATATTCCATATTTTTTACTTATTTTGTTTGTAGTCTTTCACCTAAATAAAGGAAAGCTCTGTAAGGACAGAGATTTTGTCTGTCCACCGCTACATTCCCAGGGCCTGTAACAGAATAGTTGCTTTATCCACCAAAGGCCCTAAAAATTTTTTTGTTGAATGAATGGACCAAACTAAATAAATTTTGGCTTCCAATATAAGTTGAGAATAACAAAAGCATATATTCAGCTAAAATCCAGAAACAGGAGCATCACTAGCAATTTCTCCCATCTGGCCATCATGGCACCCAGGTTCTGGCTCTCTGGGATCCTCTGAGCCCACACGCTTCCCTCCACCTTCACAGTCAGCACCTACGGTCCTGATCATCCCTCGAAGCCAGGTTCCCACCTGCCGTCTGCTCCCCTCAGTCCTGCTCCACACAGGAACAAGAGTGATCTTTCAAAACCAGAAGTACCACCCTGTGACCTGCCTTCAATGGCCTTAGGATGATGTCTAAACTCCCTGCTCTGCTTCATGATCTTAAGTCTACTACCCTCTGCAGACCCACTTCTCACCCTCTCATCTTTCTGTGGCTCCACCACAGGGAATAGCCTTAGTATTCTGAACGTGCCATGCTCCCCGCTTTTCCTCTCCATCCCAGCACATTCCGCTACCCCCGTCTGGACACTCTTCCACCGTTAATTTCTTGTTTCTTTGGTTTTGTCCAAAAAACCCAGACATACCAAAGTCACCTTTTGTGTGTCATCTATGGGAGCTTCTGCATTTTGCCTGTACTTATACTGTCCCATTTGCTGCCTGTCATGATGTAGTATAATCTCCTATTTACTGATCTTGGCTTTGGGCTCCTTAGGACTGCAGTAAGTGGACTGCTCGTGTATCTCCAGCCCTTGACACACAGGCACAACAGGCATCCAGGAAATATTTATTAGAGGAGTAAATAAGTTGATTCTTACCTCTCTCTCCTGTTTTTTTCCAATTTGTCTTTCAAAATCATAATTTCCTTGTTGAGGGCAAGTTGCTGGCCTTCTGAATCATGAAGCTCCTTCTTCAGATTTTTAATTTCATTTGCATGTATTCCTTCTCTTTTAGACAATTCTTCTTCATAAAAGATACTTTTCTTTTCTAAATCAGTCTTTAGTTTGGTTATCTCTTGCTGATGTTCTATGCTGCACAGTCCTGGTGAGTAACTAATTTGTTTTTGCTATAGAAGTAATAACAAAAAATTGATTCATCTATAAGAATAATAAAATATCAAATAACTTCTTTCTATAAATAAAGAACCGCTTCTTATAGTTCAATATTATTTTTGTATATTATCACACAAATAAAACTTTTTTTATTAAAGCTATTCACCTTTTTTTGGCAATATGTTCCAAATAGTTTTCTCAGTATGTATTCCCTTATTGTGTTGTGTTTTATAGCAGATTATATATCTGTAGTTTCTGCTCATAGTTATATAATTATTTGTTTATATTTATATTTCTAATGTATACAGAATTATTGTTGGTGTATGGAGTGAGAGAAAAATCTAACTGGATCCTATTTCTGATGTGGAACCAATAAAGAATTTTAAGTATGTTTGTGTCTTTAGAAGATTTAGTGGGGTAGGGAATGACAGAGCTAGAATGTACAAAAAGCTTCTCCAATGGTCCAGTGAGAAAGACGAAGGTCTAATCAAACATCTTCACATCCACTAGAAAAAATGATAGGTTTCTTGGCATTTAGGTAGGGCATTAGGGACAAGAAATTTAGCTGAAAGCCAACTTTTTTAGAAATTAGGATGAAATATATTCTCAGTAATAAGGTGCAAGGAAAATGCAAAGTCCAAAGCATTCTCCAGACAGTGGCTAAAGGGTGAGCAGAAACAGACAGACAGAGATTATGCCTTTAGACCTTTATTCCAAGGAGCTCTATTCTTTTAGCTACTATTTTAACAAACTGCTTTCACAATTTCCTCTGTGGATTATCCAATGCTGGCATATAGAACACAACTTCCTACTGCGTGAGTTGGTCTTGCAACCCTGGGATCGTTTGTTTTCTAATTATTGAGTTTTAAAAGCTCTTAGTATATTTTGCATAACAGTCTTTTATTAGATAAGTCTGTAGTTTTTCAGTCTGTGCCTCATCTTTTCATTCTCTTCACAGTGTCTTTTCCAGAGCAGAAATACTTAATTTCAATGGAGTCTAATGTATCAATTCTTTATTTCATCAATTGTACCTTTGGTGCTGTAGGTAAGAAGTCACTGTCCTAGGTAATCTCAGTCTTCTGTATTATCTTCTGGGAATGTTGTAGTTTCATATTTTACATTTAGGTCTGTGATCCATTTGAGTTAATTTTAATAAAGGGTGTAAGTTCTACGTTTAGATTCATTCATTCATTCAATTTATTTGGATGTCTAGTTGTACAGCACCACTTGAAAAGACAATCTTTATTCCATTATATTGCCTCCATTCCTTTGTTAAAAATGACTTGTCTGTATATTCATTTGCCAGTACCACATGGTCTTGATTATTGCAGGTTTGTGGTAAATCTTGAAGTCAGGTAGTGTCAGTCTTACAACTGTATTCTTTTCCATTAGTATGGTATTGGCTATTCTAGGCCTTTCATCTCTCTGTATAAACCTTAGGTCTAACTTGATGACATCCACAAAAGGAGATGCTGGGGTTTTGATTAGGAATGCATTAAATCTACAGGTAAAGATAAGAAGAACTGAATCTTGATACTGAATCTTCTTACCCACAAACACGGACTATCTCCATTTATTTAGTTCTTCCTTGACTTCTTTTATCAGAGTTTTATAGTTTTCCCCACATAGCTCTTTTGCACACTTTATTTATACCTAACTATTTCATTTCTATGGGTGCTAACATTAAGAGTTTTTAATGTCAAATTCCACTTTTTCGTGGATGTTATACAGGAAAGTGACTGGCTTCTGTGTATTAACCTTCTATCCTGCAACCTCCCTATAATGGCTTATTAGTTTCAGTTGTTTCATCAACTTTTTTTGATTATCTGTACGGGTGATCATGCCATTCCTGAACAGTTTTACATCTTCCTTCACAATCTGCATACCTCTTATTTTGTCTTGTCTTACTACATTAGCTAGGACATCCAATACAATGTTGAAAGGTAACGGTGAAAGGTATATTTTCAACCATGCTCTTGATTTTAGTGGGAAAGAATCAAGTTTCTCACAAGTATGATGTTAGCTCATTTTCTGTTAAATATTCTTTACCAGGTTTAGAATTTACTGACCGTTTTTGTCTTAAATAGATATTGGATACTGTCAGATGGTTTCTTTGCCTGTATTGAGATGATCATGTGATTTTTATTTTTTAGTCTATTGGTGTGATACATTTTATTCATTGATTTTTTGAAAGTTTGAACCAGGCGTGCATACATGGGAGAAAAATCCCACTAGGGCATCGTGTGTAATTCTTATTACACATCGTTAGAGTCAATTTATTAATATTTTGTTGAGGATTTTCTCATCTATGTCTATAAGGCATGTTGGTCTGCAGCTGTTTTTTCATATAATGTCTTCATCTAGTTTTAGTATGAGTGTAATGCTGGTGTCATAGAATAACTTAGTAAATATTCCCTCTGCTTCTGTCTTCTGAAAGAGATTGCAGAAAATTAGTATGACTTCTTCCACATGTTTTATAGAATTCACCAGTGAACATATCTGGGCCTGGTGCTTTTCTGTAAGGTTATTAATTATTGATCCAATTTCTTTAATAGACAGAATCCTTTCAGACTATTTCTTCTGTGTCAGCTTTGGCAGCTTGTGTCTTTCAAGGAACTGGTCCATTTCATCTAGGTTATCAAATCTGTGTGCATAAAGTTATTCACAGTATTCCTTTATTAACCTTTTGATGTACATGGGATGTGTAGGGATGTCACCTTTTGATTTCCAATATGAGCAGTGTCTTCTTTTTTCTTTATATTTGGTTTTATCCATATTTTATTTTATAAGAAGAGTTTAAAAAATATAGCAGAAATTACAGCACGCAAAACAATTAAGCCTATTCTGTGCAAAAAGATTTACTACAGAAAACTTTAACGAGAAATTATAGCGTCAAGAGAAATGCAAATATATGAAATAATATAAACTAATATTGACAGGTAATCCGCTTCTTTTCAGGTATCCAGGGAAGTTATTAAATTTATATAAAGTACTCACTATGCTTAAAATTTGAAAAATCTGACTGAAAGACATTTTTACTGGAAAAATGAAAATGAACCAAACTACCTCAAAATGGGTGAAAAATAAAATAAAGCATTAATAAAGCTATAGTATAACAAAGAACGTATTATAGAAGAATTCCTTCAGATTTCAAAAGTTTATTTCCATGAGCACAAAGAAAAAGGAAATATTCCTTTCTATAAAGTTAACATAACCCTGAAACAAAAACCAACCAAAAGAGCATACAAAAAATAAAATGACAGACTTATCCCAGTATAAATTTAACAACAGAACTTGCTATTAAAATGTTAATAATTCTAATCCATTGCTGTATTGAAATTCTATTATACCAGCAACTGATTCCCAAATGTAAGAACAGTTTAATGCTAAAAGGCTGTTGATATAATTACTCTCAAAAATAGATGAAAGGGATCTTTTTCTTAATTAGCCTGAAAAAAGACTTACCTATTTTACTATCTTTTCAAAGAATAAGCTTTGATTTCATTTTTCCCCCCATTGGTTTCCTGTTTTCAATTTAATCAGTTTAAGCTCTAATTTTTATTATTTTTCTTCTTCTGTTAACTTCAGGTTTAATTTGCTCTTCTCTTTCTAGTATCTAAAGTGAAAGCTAAGATGATTAATTTTAGATCTTTTTCTTCCTTGTATATGCATTCAATGCTATAAACTGCCCCTAAACACGGCTGTCCCTATATCCCACAAATTTTAGTAAGTTAAATTTGTTTTCATTTCTATTTAGATCAAAATATTTAAAAATTTCTCAAGATATTTTCTTTGACTCATGTGTTAGTTAGAAATACTTTGGAATTTTTCCAGCTATATTTCTGGTGTTGACATCTAGTTTAATTCCACTGTGGTCTGAGAGCAGCCACTGCATGATTTCTATTCTCTTAAATTTCTTAAGGATTTGTTAAGGTTTGGTTTATGGACCAGAATGCGTGGTCTACTTTGGTGGATGTTCCACGTGAGCTTGAAAAGAAGGCTCATTCTACTGTTACATGAAGTAGTCTATAGATACCACATCCATGTGGTTGATGATGTTGTTGAACTCATCTACGACCTTACTGATTTTATGGCTCCTGGATTTGTTCATTTCTAAAACAGGGTGTTGCAGTTTCCACCTATAATGGTAGATTCATCTATTTTTCCTTGCAGTGCTATCAGTTTTTGCCTCACACATTTTGATATCGCACTGATACATGCCTACATGTTAAGTTTTGCTACGTCCTCTTGAAAAACTGATTCTCTTATCATTATGTGATGCTCTTTTTATTCCTAAAAACTTTCCTTACTCTGAATTCCACTCTGAAATTAATATAGCTACTCCCACTTTCTTTTCATTGGTGTCAGCATGATATGTCGTCTTCTTTCACTCAGTTAACCTATATCTGTCTTTATATTTAAAGTGGGCTTCTTAAAGACAACATACAGTTGGATATTTTTTTGATCCAGCCTGACACAATCTCTGTTTTATAACTGATGTACTTAGACCACTGATATTCCAAGTGACTATTGATATTTCTGGATTAATATCTACCATATTTGCCACTGTTTTCCATTTATTGTCCTTGTTCTTTATTCCTATTTTTTTCTTCTGCTCCTTTTCTGTTACGGTTTTAGTTAAACAATTTATATGATCCTATTTTCTCTCTGTTCTGAGGATATCAGTTATGCTTCTTTTTTAGTGGTTGTAATACAGTTTGCAGTATTTGCAACCAATCCAAGTTCAGTTTCAAAATACATTCTACCACTTCATGAGTAGTGCAAATACCTTAAAATGAAATAATCCTAATTCCTCCTCCCATCCTTTAAATCACTTTCATACATTTTAGTTTAATACAAGTACATATAAGCTTGTGTGTATGTATATAGAATCAAATACATTGTTATTAATATTTTGAACTATTAGATTAAGAATAAGAAAAAAAGTTTCTATTTATTTCACCTATTTATTTCACCTTTGCTTATTCCTTTTCTGATGCTTTTGCTTTATGTAGATACAAGTTTCTGACCTATACCATTTTCCTTCCCTCTAAAAAAAAAATCCTTTTAACATTTCTTGCATGGCAGGTTTACTGGCAAGAAATCCTCAAGTTTTTGTCTCAGAAAGTATTTCTTCTTCACTTTAAGAATAATTTCATAGGGCACAAAATTCTAGGTTGATTTTTTTTTCCTCTCAACACTTTAAATATTTCATTCTACTCTCTTCTTGTTTGCACAAGTTTCTAAGAAGTAAGGTGTAATCCTTGTCTTATATCCTCTGGGTTTTTTTTGTTTTCTTTTGTTTTGTTTTTTTGCTTTGGCTTTCAGGGTTTTTCTTTCTCTCTGACTTTCTACAATTTGAAAATGGTATATCTAGGCGTAGTTCTTTGGGCATTTTCCAACTTGGTATTCTCTGACTTTCCTGGATCTGTGGTTTGGTGTTTGACACTAATTTGGAGAAAATTCTTAGTCCTTACTGTTTCAAATATTTCTTCTGTCCTCTTCTGTCTTTCTTCTCATTCTGGTATCTCCATCCTCAACTTTTTTTTTTTTTTTTTTTTTAAAGATTTTATTTATTTATTTATTTATTTGTCAGAGAGAGAGAGAGAGAGAGAGAGAGAGCGCGCGCGCGCGCGAGCGGGAGAACACAAGCAGGCAGAGCTGCAGGCAGAGGCAGAGGCAGAGAGAGAAGCAGGCTCCCCACTGAGCAAGGAGCCCGATGCGGGACTCGATCCCAGGACCCTGGGATCATGACCTGAGCTGAAGGCAGCGGCTTAACCAACTGAGCCACCCAGGCGTCCCATCTCCATCCTCAACTTTTATAGTTGCTCCACAGTATTTGGATATTCTCTTCTGGTTTTTTTTCCCCCCCAATCTTTTTTTCTTTTTGCCTTTCAGTTTTGTCAATGTCTATTTAGACATCCTCAAGCTCAGAAATTCTTTCCTTGGCTATACTCCATATCCATTAAGGTGTTCTTCTTTCTTTATGTGTTTTTCTTTTTTTAATAATCTTTACACCTGCTATGGGGCTTGAACTCACAACCCCGAGGATCAAGAGTTGCATGCTCTTCCTACTGAGCTGGACAGGTGCCCCAAGACATTCTTCATTTCTGTTACAGTATTTTTTTTTTTAAGTCTAGCATTCCTTTTTGGTTCTTTCTTAGAATTTCCATCTCTCTTTTTACATTGTTTACTTATTCTTCCATATTTTCTACCCATTAGAGTCCTCAGCATTATCAATCAATCATAATTTTAAGTTCCCGATCTCATAATTTCAACATCTCTGCCATATCTGAGTCTGGTTTTGATGCTTGCTCTGTCTCTTCCAACTGTGTTTTCTGTCTTTCAGTATATCTTGTAATTTTTTGTTGATAGGTGCACATGATGTGCTGGGTAAAAGGAACAGCTATAAATAGGCTTTTAATAATGTGGCGGTAAGTTGTGGGGAAAGGGAAAGCGTCCTGTAGTCCTAGGATTAGATACCAGTCTTTTCTTGAGCTGCTGCCTTTGGACTGTCAACATCAGACAACCCTGTCAGCCTTTCTCTCCCCCTTAGTTTAGACAGGATGACCATAGCAGGTTGGGATTTGGTCTTTTCCTTCTCTCAAGTCCATTGGGCTCTGATAAAACTCCAGCAAGTTCAGTTCTGGTTGAAGAGTTTCTCCTGAGGGCTGACCTTGTTAAGAAGAACAGGCTACTCTGGCATATTTCAAAATGGTTTCCCCTACTGTTAGCATAAGGGGATTTTTCTCTGATATTTGTTTTGAGAACCTGTTAGAGGTCCAGGAGGTAAAACTCACAGAAGCCTCCCCAATGACTGGGTTCTCTGGAGATTTTATATCTCAGACCTGTCTACAACGAGCCTCTAATGATTTCTCAGTTGTAGTTCAGGTTTCCAAACACTGGCACTGATGCCTACAAAGGTTTCTGCTCTGGTAAGTTGTGAGTCTCTGTATTTACCTGGGAGTGTCTCCAAATTTAGGGGCAGCACCTTGTCCTGTGATGTCATTTCTCCTACAGGTATAAGAAGAGTTGTTGATTTTTCTATTTATTCAGCTTTTTACTTGTTCAAACAAAGTGGCTCCCAAACTTCTTAAATGCTAGACTGAAAACTGGTAGTATTCTTTTGAATATTTTTATATAAAGGATCATGTGATCTATGAACAGAGATAGTTTTATTTTTTCCCTTCCAGTTTGGATACTTTTTATTTCTTTTTCTTATCTAATTCCTCTGGCTAAATACGCCAGTAGAATATTACATAGCAGCAGTAAAAATGGGCATCCTTGTCTCATTCCTAATGTTAGGGAGAAAGTTTTTATTTGTTCAACATTGAGTATAATGGTAACTGTGGGCTTTTCATAAACATCTTTTATCATGTTGAACATGTTCCGTTCTATTCCTAGTTTTTTGGGAGTTCTCATTATGAAAGGATATTGGATTTTGTGAAATGACTTATGTGCTTCAAGTAAGATAATCATCCCCTCTTCCAGGTCCTATTAATGTATTATTTTTTTTTTTTACACTGAACCACCCTTATATTCCTGAAATGAACCACTTTCATGGTGCATCATCTTTTTAATATGGTTTTGGACTTAGTTTGCCAGCATTTTGCTGGCATCTATATTCATTAGGAATACTGGTCTGTAATTTTCTTTTCTTGTAATGTTCTTAATATGTCTTTGGTATCAAGGTAATGCTGACCTTAAAGAATGAGTTGAGAAGTACTCCTTATTCTTGTCATCTTTGGAAGAGATGGACTGGTGTTCATTCTTCTTTAAATGTTTGGTTCAGTCCACTAGTGAAAGCATCTGGCCCTGGACTTTTCTTTGCCACAATTCTTCTTATTATTGATTATATCTTTTCACTTGTTATAAGTCTGTTAGATTTTCTTTTTTTTCTTGAACCATTTAAAGTAATTTGTGTGCTTTTATAACGGTTTGTCAATTTTGTTTATCTTTCAAAATAATGAACTTTTGGTTTCATTCTCATTATTTTTCCATTCTCATTTTATTTAACTCTTCTCTAATCTTTATTAGTTCCTTCCTTCTGCTAGCTTTGAGTTTCCTTTACTCTTATTTTTATAGTTCCATAGATAGTAAAATTAAGCAACTAATTTGAGACCTTCCTTTTTTTAAAAATATAGTTACTTACAGCTACAAATCTCCCTCTGAGTACTGCCTTCACTGCATCCAGTGTGGCGTTTTAATTTCATTCCTCTGTAGGTATTTTTCTAATTTCCTTTGATTCCTTCTTTGATCATTAATTAAGAGTATCTTGTTTTATCTCCACATGTATTTTTTTTTTTAACACTCCAGTTATTCTTATCTTACTGATTTTTGGCTTCATACCGTTGTGGCTAGAGAAGATACTTTGTATGACTTCAATCTTCTTACATTTTTGAGACTAGTTTTGTATCCTAACATCCAGCCTAATCTGGGAGAATATATCATGTGCACTTGAGAATAATATGTGTTCTGCTGTGTTGAGTGGAAGGTCTGGTTGGTTATAGTGTTATTCAAGACTTTTTATCTTTACTCATCTTCTCTCTGTATGTTCTATGCACTATTGGAAATGGGATACTGAATTTTCTGTTATTCAATAATTATTTCTCCCTTCAATTCTATTGAAAAGTATTCCTAGTGGACTGAAGATTCCTACAGACTTTTAGAATGGTCAAAATAGGTTTCAAAACCAATTCAAAATAGGTTTACAAGAAACTAAACCAAGAAATTCCAGTTTTAGAAAATATCCTCAAGAGGGACACCTGGGTGGCTCAGCCGGTTAAACATCTGCCTTCGGCTCAGGTCATGATCCCAGGGTTCTGGGATCGAGTCCCACATTCGCCTCTCTGCTCAGCAGGGTGCCTGCCTCTCCCTCTACCTCTGCCTGCTGCTCTACCTACTTGTGCGCTCTCTCTCTCTGGCAAATAAATAAATAAAATCTTAAAAAAAATATCCTCAAGAAATGACAGTAATGTAATGATCACAGCCAACACCTGCTGAGCCTTTACTTTCTGCCAGGTCCTGGGCAAAGCATTTTAAATGCATTTACTTATGTATTGGGTAGTTCTATTTTTAACTCAAACTTATAAATGATAGAAGAGACTATGAGCATTTGAGTAGTCAGTAAATACACGTTATTCAAAGCTTTCAGAGCATCAATGATTCTTACAGAAAAAAAAAAAAAAGACTAGTGGCTAGAATGTGGCACTGAGTTGGAAAACCCGTATTTAAACTGTACTTAACACTTATGATGACATAATCCTTAACACCTCTAGGTCTCAATTTCCTCAACCGCAAATAATCTCTAAGATTCCTTCTAGTCTGTACTTTATGATTATTTGTTACCCAAATCACCTAAAACAGTGCTAGAAACAAAATAGTCTCGGATTGAAAATTATTTGAGACAGTAATTTAATAACTTCCATATACTACTACTGTCCCAGAAGCATAAGTATACAGAAGAAACACCTCTGCTTGGGAAAGCTAACCATGACTCATGACTGTGCAATCATGATAAACTAAAAAATTAAAAACAAATAAACCAATCCCTAAAAATAAGAAATAAAATCTAGAGTTTATATTTATAGCAGAGAAACCTCATTTGCAACCCTGATATTCGACAGAGAAAAGTTCTGACCAATTCTACATTCATTCATTGAGTTAACACATTTATTAAACAAGTATTAAAATCTGGCCCTGACCCAGGTTAAAACTATACCTGTATGTTTTCAATAAGTTTGGTCACAGTTTAGGCAGGGAGACATTTTGTGGATAAATACAATAAAATCTATGCTAAAATTATTAACAGAATTCTAAAGTAGCACAAACTTCCTGAGATGACATTCAACTTGATTCTTTTATTTGCCAGATGAGTAAGACTAGACTATATATGGTTATGCAAGTAGAGGGTGTAGGTGAAGGCTGGTGGGCAGCATAGAGGAGACAGTTTTGCTAAGGTCAGAGTGGAGAAAAGGCAGGGATCATGTTCAGATTATAATTTAGTGCTGCAGAAATAGGATGTCAATTTAATCGCAATTCTCTCATTTTGACATACACAACATTATTATCAAGGCTGAGAGCACTTCACAAATATATGCACATACTCCTTAAATAAAACCAATGAGATAGGATTTTACAGATAAGAAAATTAAAGTCCAGAGAGATTAAGTAAGTGTTTTGCAGCATTACATGGCTAGTAACTGATGAGGGTAGGAATTAAAACCAAGCAGTCTAACTCCAGAGCTGGCACAAGGATTTCCCTTGTAAGCACTTCTGCTCAGATGTGGTAGCCCATGCCTATTATTGTCTCACCTATTACTGTCTCACCCATGTAACAGAAGTATCTGTGGAGCTACCCCTGAGCCTCTCCTATGTCATTTATAAGATGAGGGTCTGGGTATCTAACAAGGCACCCCATGCAGATTACTGATACATCTTGTCCAGGTGGGCAGTTCTTCCTAAATATTTGATATTTTCTGATCGATTTCTTCTCCTTACTAAGCACAACCTTCCCTTTCTTTCCAGAACGATGCGGAAGTCTACATCAGCTTCCCTCTGGGAATGAGAATTAAGAATATTAGATTTGGAGGATAGATAGTTTTTACTCCACATCAAAGAGAATACATAAACTAACACTTCTTTTAAGCCTAAAGAGAAGAAAACTAATTTAACTTCACAAATGTGAAATCAGACACTACCTTTAGTCCCTCCAATTCATTTTCCAGTTGCTTGGAATAGTGCTCGCTCTGTTCACGCAGTTTCCTGTCTTTAGATGCTTCAGCAGCTACAGCTTCTGTATGAACTTCCAGCTTTAAAATAAAATGAAAAGAGCAGATGTCATGGTTATAATTGTTTTCCCAATAAAATGCTTTTCCCCATGGGAATTTACCTTGTAACAAGAAGGTAACTCAAATGTTGAAATTCGTATTTAATAAAATCACTGAACTAAAACAAAGCAAAACAAAACACGTTCTCAATAATTAAAGAAGGAGATATACAGTATTCCACTAATCTGAAAAAGCAGCTTTAATCACTAGCCCACGGGCACTAGAAAGTCTGCCTGACTACTAACCTCTTTCTTGGCTCTCTCTGTTCTGCGCAGTTCTTGCCTTAAGCTTTCAACTTTTTGCATCACCAGGTCCACCTCTTCTTCCTTATCTCGGACATGGCGAGCAAGTTTCTGTTTTTGGGCGTGCAATTCTGTTAGCCGCTCATTGATCTCCATGAACTCCTGCATGGCCAGTTTCCTCTGACAGTGTGCGTCTTTCAGCTCTTTGGACTGGTTTTTTAATCGCTCACTAGCCTGGACTAGTTCCTACAGTTTTGTAAAAAGAATATAAGTTACCAATTCTGCAACCCAGGAACCAATTTTGGCCATCAAAGTAGCTATCGTGAAGTCAAGAAGAGCCAAAACTATTCATCTCAGGACAAAATTAAAAGAAATCAGCTACTTCGGACAGATATTAACAGCAGGGCGCTCTGTTGAGGTTCTCGATTCCTGATGCTAATTGTAATGAAGAGCTGATTCAATCTGCCAGTATCTTAGTCTCCACAAATAAATGAAGACCATAGGAACACCACATACAATGGTCAAAATAAAGATTTTGTGAAATGGAATGGATACTTGCGAGATCTTTAAAAATTATACTGGATCATTACAAATGACAAAAAATAAGAAATGCTCTTATGTGGACACTAAACCTCAGTCCAGAAGCAAGGAGAGAAAGCTAAATAAACTCCTGTATCAAAGTGAGAAACCCGGAGTTAAAGCAGCATTTCTTCTGGCAAAAGAAAATGCAAATCGCTTTTGAGTAAAGAGCCTTAATGAAATGTAGGATTTTTAAGAGCAAACAAACTCCAATGATATTTGGACATTAGAATTATCAAATATGAATATAAAATGGGTACATATGAAACATTTGAGGAGGTTAAAAAAAAAGACTATTAAAAATGACCAAGCAGATTTATAAAACTGTGTAGAACATTTAGAAATATAAAAATATGTGTTAAAATTAAAGACCCGAATCCATCAATGCAGTAAGTTCTTCATTTATGAAGCAAGAAAAAATTTTAAAGTTCAAATCCAGAAACTTTCAAAAAATAAAACTGTGTAGCACCAAATAAAAATAAATGTCTTTAAAAGAAGTCAGTGAAAAAAGACAAATCACAAAGTATGTTCCACCCTCAAAAACAAAAACAAGAGAGACTAAGAAGTAACAATAGAAACAGGGGGAAATGTTTCTAATGACGTAAGTAATTAAAATTGTATTTTAACTTTAAATTTTAATTTTTTTTTTTAAATATTTTATTTATTTATTTGACAGAGAGACACAGCGAGAGAGGGAACACAAGCAGGGGGAGGGGAAGTGGGAGAGGGAGAAGCAGGCCTCTCACCAAGCAGGGAGCCCAATGCGGGGCTCAATCCCAGGACCCAAGATCATGACCTGAGCTGAAGGCAGACACTTAACGACTGAGCCACCCAGGCGCCCTTAAATTTTAATTTAAATTAACTAATTTAAATTTCTTTTCAGGTATGAGGCTAAATAATTATATTCATATAAACAAAAACTGACAGAACTTATCACTATCAGATCTCCACTAAATAGAAACCTCTAAAGATTTACTTTAGGAAAAAGAAAAATAATTTTGGAAGCAAAGTCTAGCAGAGAAAGACAATTATCATATGGTTTCACTTATATGTGGAACATAAGGAAGAGCATGGAGGACATTCGGAGAAGGAAGGGAAAAATGGAGGGGGCAGAAATCAGAGGGGGAGACAAGCCATGAGATACTATGGATTCCAGGAAACAAGCTGAGGGTTTTGGGGGAGAGGAAGGGGAGGGAGGGATGGGCAAGCCGGGTGAAGGGTATTAAGGAGGGCACGGATTGCATGGAGCACTAGGTGTTATATGCAAATAATGAATCATGGAACATTACATCAAAAACTAATGACGTACTAAAAAAAATTTAAAAATATAAAAAGCAAAGTCTAATGACAGAGAAATGGAGGACTAAGAAACTGGTAAACATAAATGTGAATGTGAACAAACACGTGGATGAGACTGTATTATAAAAATGTCTCGTCCATATCCAAACAAATAAATAAAATATTTTGTTTATTCAAAACAAAAAGGATATAAGTAAAATATTAATAAAAAACAACATTGGCATTTGGAAGAGGTAACAGAGTTAAAGGTCCTTAAATTGTTTGGGAGGTGTGGTTTAAAATATTAAATTTAGACTCTCTTAAATATGCATGACAAAACTCAAGAGCACTACTAGAAACTATTAAAACAAGTAGTGAGTGGGAAGAAAAACAAACACTTCAATCAAATTTCAAGAAAAAATTTTGCAAGATGAAAAAAATTCTGGAGATTCGTTGCACAACATGAATGTACTTCCACTACTGAATGGTGTGTTTTAAAAATGGTTAGATTTTATAGTATATGTATTTACCACAATTTTAAAAAGGCAAGAAAGGAAACAAAGGCACAAAAAAAAGCATGACAAACATAAAGCAGAAATTTGGTAGAGACTTGTCTATACACATTGATAGTCAAAACAAATATAAAAGGGCGAAGTTTGTTATACCAAATTAAAAAATAATATCTAGATTTTAATAGAAAAAGTATTAATGATAGAGAATGTCCCACACAATGATAAAATTCAACACTAGAAAGAATTGCTATTCTAAACTTTTATGCATTCCACAAGATAGATTCAAAATAGATTACAAAGAAATTGCAAGAACATCATAGAAAAATTGGTAAATACATGACCATAATGAGAAACTTCGATTTGACAATCATTGATAAACTGAGCAGTTTAAAAATAGTGAATATAGAGAGGATGATCAAGCGTTATATATAGAAGCTGCACCCAATATTGGAACATACATTCTTCTCAAGCACATAGTGAACATTTAAAAATGGTTGGCGCCTGGCCGGCTTGGTTGGTAGAGTGTATGACTCCTCATTAGGGGTTGCAAGTTCAAGTCCCATGTTGGGTATAGAGATTATTTAAAAATAAAATCTTTAAAAAATAATAATAAAAATAAATAAAAAATGAAAAATGTAACAATCTGTCTAGGCCATGAAACAAGTCTCAGCAGATTTCAAAGAACATATTAAAGATCAAGTGCTCTAATATCATCACTTTTAAATAGAAATAAAAAATAAAAAGGCTAAATTCCATAATAACTCACTGGTCGAGGAGAAAAGTGAAAGAATATTAAAATATTTAGAACTAAAAACAAGATGAAAATAACAAAAAACAATAAAAATCTTTAGTACATATATTAAAACTTGAGGATTCAGTAAAAGGTTTACTTAGGGGGAGATTTATAACTTGAAATCCTTGTATTGAAACTAAAAAAAAAAAAAGATAAATTCAATGAAATTTTGCATAAAAAGAGACAGAACACATTAATGCTTCTGCCAATATGAGAGGATAATAAAAATTAGGACATAAACTTATGAAACAGAAGTGTCAGAATAATGAACAACAACAAAGACAAAAGTTGGTTCTTTGAGAAAAATAATAAAACAGGTAAATATCTGGTGAGATCAAACAAGGAGAGAAGAATAAATGCCAAAAGAAATAATACTAAGAAAAAAGGTTATAACTACAAATCTGGAAGAGAGTTTAAAAAGCTAATGAAAAAATCTAATGAAAAACTTTGTCAATAAATTTGTTAGCTTTTGAAATGAATGAATTCCTACAGAAATACAATTTATTAAAACTGTTTCACGAAGAAATAGAATGCCTAAGTACTCCTATAATAATTAAAGTACCTAAATCCATAGTTAAAAAACTTTCCCCATCCCCTCAGTGGGAGAGGATTTCCAAACTCAGAGGGTTACACAATTGACTCCTCCAGTGTTTCAAGGAATAAACATTACTCTTACACAAACTTTTATAAAGAAGAGAAAAAGAGGCAATGCTGCCCAACTCATTCTATGAGACCAAAATAACCCTGACATTGTAAAAACACCAGAACAATAGAAAAAAATTAAAAGCCAATCATATTGATGAAAACAAAAAATCCAACAACAACAAAAATTTAGCAGATCAACTCTAGTGACATATAAAGCAGATAAACATGAAATCTGGATAGACTCCTTGTATTGAAATTCCAGCTCCAACACTTTCTAGCTCTATGAACTTAAGCAAGTGCGCTTGACCTTCTCTGTGCTTGGTCTCACCATTTATAAAATGAGAATAATAATAAACAGTGCTATTATGTAAGTGTTACATATACTAGCATATTATTATTTAGGATATAATGCACATGAAATTTAGGTTTAACCCAGAAATGCAAAAATGGTTTAACATTAGAAAAAAATTCATCAATGTAATTTACCAAACCAAGTTACTAAAGAAGAACAGTCCTATAATTACAACAATATATATCAACAAACGCCTAGAAATTGGTTGCAATAGTGTACAAAAAAGTACATTAGGTAAGTCCAATACCCATTCCTGATAAAAATGATTATCAAAATAGGAACAGAAGATAACTTTCTTAACCTGATAAAAATTATTTACCAAAAACTTACAGAAAACATTATTAGTGGTCAACCAGTAAAGGCATTTTCTTTGAAATCAGGAATAAGACAGGGAAGCCTGCTATCACAAGTTCTATTCAACACTGTACTGTGGGTTCTAGCTAATACAGCAAGACAAGATAAGAAAGGTCATAAAAACCAGAAAAAGAAACAAAACTGTCATTATTTGCAAAGAACCCCAAAGAATTTCAAATATATTAGTACAATTAACAAGAATTTAGTAATGTTGCTGGAACAAAATCAGTAAGAAAATATAATTTTAAAGATACCATTTAAAATATGAAAAAATAGAATAATAAATTTAAAGAAAGGCAAATAAGACATGGATAAAATTTTATGGAAAAACATTTTAAAAAATGTTAAAGACATGAAGAGATATACCATGTTTGTGGAAGGACTGTGGGAGTCTAGAGAAAATATTTCTATATTTTTCTATGGATAGGCCTTTGTAAGCAAATTTTACTGAAACCTGGAATCTGGACTAAAAGGAAGTCTTATAATTTATGTCTAATTTAGAATGAGAAACTCCAGAGAGATTTAACTCCTGAATGTATGTGTTTATGCTTCAGCAAGGGGTGGGGAGAGGAGTCTGGATCAGGGAGGGATCCTCTTTATAGAGCTTGAGACTCTGGGCTTATCTTTCCACTGGAGTGACTGATCTATATTCCAGAGCCATAGATCCTTCTCTTGACATTTCCAAGGAGACTCTCAGAGGGTGGGTGGAGACTGGGGCGGGGGACCGGCAGGGGTAGGAAGCATCCATCACTCCCTTTATATAAACACCCAGACTCACAACACAGACTCCATATATGTCATGTTTTATCTATCCTGCTGTCATTGCATTGCCCCCAGAGGTAAGAATTAGCACACAGCGGAGGGATGTGGTTATTTCTGCTCTACATATATCACAATACTATACTCTGCTCTTGAAATCTGTATGTGCATTTGGAATAATATTCATAAATATGGATAGTAAGAACTTAAAGATCCAATACTGCAATTATGTCAATTCTCCTGAAATTACTCTACAGATTTAATGCAATTTTAATCAAAATCCCATCACAGTTTTTAAGGAATGAGATACAGACTCATTCATAAATGGAAATGTAATATATGACAGAGGTGACATCACACATCACTGTGGAAAAGAGGGGTTATTTAGTAAATGAGTAAGTGGTTAGCTACATAGGAAAAACTGAAATTGGATCTTTATCTCACATGATACAAAAAATAAATTTCTAGTGTATTAAAAATTTAAATATGAAAGACCAAACTTCAAAACTGCAAAATAAAAACTGAACACTTAAAAAAAAAAACCCAGAATTTTTAACCTCAGATTTCTTACACATGCCAGCAAAACTTTAGAAAGAAAGATCGATAAATTTGACTACATTAAAACTAAGAACTTCTGTTATTCAAAATCCCATAAAGAAAGTGAAAAGACAAGCCACTAACTGGGAGATATCTGTAGCATACACAACTGACAAAAGATTAATATAGAAATTTTCAAGAATTCTTAGCTAACCAATAAGAAAAAGACAACCCAAGAGAAAAATATATACAAAGGATACTGAGAGGCATTTCACTAAAGAAATATAAATGATAAATGGGCATATGTAAGACACTCAACATCATTAGTAATTAGAGAAGTTAAGACCTTATAACAAAATATCATTCTAGACCTAAAATACCAATTTCGACTAAGGTTGGCCAAAATAATTTACCTAATAATATGAAGTACTATTAAATATACACTAGGTGGTGGGAGTTAAAGTATAAATCAGTATATTATAATAAAAACAGAGTATTATCATTACTTATGACCCAACTATTCTACTCGTGTTTGTATAAGCAAGTGTGTACAGATCAGTATATTGTTCAAGAATGTTCATTTACAGTAGTTGTCAAGTATAAGCAACCTTAATGTCTGTACACAAAGAATGGTATAAATTCTGAAGTGTTCACATAATGGTATACTATACAGCAACTACATGAATGTTTTATAGCTATTTGGATGAATCTTAGAAATATGATGAGTGGAAAAAAACTACAAGAAATTGCATATATCATTTTATAAAGCTCGGAAAAAAGCAACACTAAATTTTATATATATATATATATATATATATATATATATATAGTCTTTTAATTTCCTATGGCATTAAAAATGCTTTAGCCAGCAAGCTCAATGGCTATACATTAGTCCATCATATTAATTGGTTGGGCATTTCAGTTGCGTCTAATATTTTTCTTTTATAAATGTGGTGAGAAATTTCTCTGTGAGCAAATCTTTGACCGTCTGATTATCTTCTTAAATTTTGACAAATGGAGTTTACTCTATCAAGTATTTCAGTACTTTAAAGCTTTGGATACTTACTGCAAATTAGCTTTCCAAAAATAATATATCAGATTATAATCTCATCTTCAGTATTTGGCACTGGCATTTTATTTTACTGAAGTGTAATTAACATACAATGTTAGTAGTTTCAGATGTATAATATAGAGATTAGACGATTCTATCCTTTACTCAGTGCTCACCATGAGAAATGTAGCTACCATCTGTCACTACATACATATATTTTATTATATATTATTTAGAGGTATACTAATATGTAATAAAATTTTTTTCCATAAGGAAATGATTGACATAAAATTCAGTACAGTGATTACCATTTTAATATTACTATAATATTATTAAAACAAATAGAACATGTTATAAATTCAAAATATTATTAGATTGGCCATGAATTTAAATGGAACTTGTATACCACACTGCTTGTAACTGCATTAAGAAAAAAGTAATAATAAACAAATAATACATGATATGTTAAAAAAAGTAAAAATACACTAATCAATTTAATCTTTATAACTTTTTCTGTTAGTCTTTTTTATTAGTTTTTTATTAGCTTCATCAGCAAAAGGTATTTGTTTTATTTGACAGAGATCACAAGTAGGCAGAGAGGCCAGCAGGAACGGGGGGAAGCAGGCTCCCCCCTGAGCAGAGAGCCCGATGCGGGGCTCGATCCCAGGACCCTGGGACCACAACCCAAGCCGAAGGCAGAGGCTTTAACCCCCTGAGCCACCCAGGTACCCCGGTTTTATTTTTAATTGCCTCCACTTCTTTACTGACAGCAAGACCTTAAAATCTTGCCCCAAAAGAAATTCATTATGTCATCAATTATATATTATATCATTGAATACAATTTATACTACGCCAAAAACCACTCATTTCTTTATTGTGTTGGCTAGTATTAATTCCAACATTATTTTATTTGTTAATGAAAGGCAAAATATATACACTGAGTGGTTCAGGTATTCTCTGGTGCTTGAGTATTATTTGAACCCTACTGAATTTGTTAGAGTGTCTCTGCCATTAATAAATTTTATTGATGTTCACAATACTGTTTGAGTGTTACCTAAAGTTCTTATGAAATTTAGCTTATTCATCCATGCTTTGAAAGATAAACTGACATTTTAAAAGATAATTAAAACACTAAAAAATTTTTATTTTAATCTTTTTAAAATGTTCATATCAGCAAATCACAGTGAAAATATGCCTATATTTTAAATTTTTCCATAGATACTAACTATGGCTTACTATTTACTTATTCCTTTTTAATATTTTTCAATAACATTTATTTTTTTTTAAAGATTTATTTATTTGCGAGAGAGAGAGAGAGAGAGAGAGAGAGAGCGCATGAGAAGGGAGAGGGTCAGAGTGAGAAGCAGACTCCCCGCTGAGCAGGGAGCCTGATGTGAGACTTGATCCAGGGACTCCAGGATCATGACCCTAGCCGAAGGCAGTTGCCCAACCAACTAAGCCACCCAGGTGCCCAACATTTACTTTTAATTAAGTCCTTTGATTATTAACTTCTCAAAAGAACAAATGATTCTGAACTTTAAAATCTTGAGAATATAAAAGTTACATCATTACTAGCTAGGAATCAAATGAAATACACCAAAATAATTCCTAAATCTTTAAACCAATATTTTACAGACAAAATATACTTTACGTTACTGTAATTTACTAGGAAAGCTTTCAGTATACAAATTAAACAAGGTTAAGAATTCAAAAGCAGCTTTAACAATCTACCCACATATTTTTACCTTGTTTAATTCTTCCCTTTCTTGTTGTAGTGTTTTGATTTGTTTTTCATAAGCCTTGATTTGTCGAAAAGCATCATCTAGCTCTCTCCTCACAGAGTTGGCCTCCTCAAGCTGTTGTTCTAAGTGACTTGATTCTAAAAAGAGAAGACAGTGGTTATTTTACTATTTGTATAAAAACAAATGTTTGAAACCAAGGTTTCAACACAACCAATTTTATTTAAAAATAAAGTATTCTGTATTTGGTTTTGGCTTACGGACACCGCATACCACTATGACTATGACTCTGAACAATTAAGTGCTTAGCAAGTTCACTGTAAAGACGGTGCAAACTAATGCCAGTGTGGAGATGCATGAAACGTGCGTACAAAAGTGCCTTACATTTCTATTAGAAAAAGACGACCAGACTTCCAACAAAGTACCTTTAAAACCAATTAAAAGCTTAAAAGTAATAAAAATGACAAAGCCAACCAAACTGACAAAACGGTGTTCTTCTATGGATGGTTATTAGCACTTGTGTGCCGATATTCATCAAATTATTATAAGAGGGCTGTGCTTGTAATGGGTGCAGACTGACAGCCCTGTTTCACTAAAGGTCATTTGAAGCACATACTCTGATTTCTGAAAGCAAGTGTTTGAAAACCTCTGATCTAGAAGAGGAAACTAAGGCCTAGGGAACTGAGTATCTAGCCTGAGGTCAGTATCAGAAGAAAGACAACAGCTCAGAACTCCTGCATCAGCCTCTCCAACTGGAAAAATAAGGTTATCAAACAATACTTAACATTACCACGTCAGAAGAGTTATTAGGAAGCAAAATAAAATCACTAATTTTGATACATGCTTAAATAAATGTTAATAAATTGATATAAAATATTCCTGGCATCAAAAGTAAATTAGCAAATTAAAGAACTGAAGCCCACAAAAACAGAAAAATCTAAACACATTCATTGTGGACTTCTGAACCCGGTATTTTCTATTCTTTACAACCCTGTTACTCTGCATGTTATTTCCAGGCAAGTAGCATTAGCATCCTCTGGAAGCTTGTCAGAAATGCAGAATCCTGGGTCCCACCCAGACTTAATGAATCAGATCTGTATTTGAACAAGATCCCCAGGTCTTGCAAATTCAAGTGTGGGAACAGGTGCATAAAATACTGCACACTGAGTTGAATGCTTTCAATAAATGAAGTAGTGTTTCAAATATACCAGTCCTTTTGAAAAGACCATTTCACGTGTATAGGTAAGTCTCATGGTCAAAAAGTCACTAAAATGCACTAATATAACATATACTAAATGGTGCTAGATTGCTTAAATAAAATAATTTACTGATATTTAGTGCCCTAAACTCATAGATTTATTAAAGAGCTTGTTTATCTTACATATTTTGAAAGTCTAGATACATTAATGGATACAATCGTTTTTTACCAATTTTCAAAAAGTATCTGTGAAGTTGCATTTAACCAGTTTTCATTTTGTCTAAGTATAATTTGAATAGTCTAAACAAATGTTTCACTAAAAGATCATAGGATGTTTAATCTTAAAGATCACAGGATATGTAGTCATATTCAGAAAATTATATTTTATCATTTTCTCAAATTTTAGCATTTCATGTAGAAAATTTTGTTTGTACTAATTTCTTTGAAACATTTTTAAGTGATAATTTTCTGTTACTTTAAGTTTTTAACTTTTTTTAGAATTCAATAATTTGTTATTTCTAATTATTTGGTGTCAAAATTGAGTATGTGAACATGGCTAACATCAATCGCATTTTACGGTTAAGGCATGTCAGGATGAAGCAGTCATATGGCCTGTTTTGTAATCCCTTCTGAGAATATCCACTTCCTTTCTTGCACTCTGAAGAGCTCTTCCCTAGCATGTTAAAGTTTTTTGCAAATTACTGAGTCATTCGCTTATCTCAACTGCTTTTTGTTAGAAACAAAAAGGAAATCAGTGTTTCATAAAATGTCTGCATCACATAAAATTTATGGCAAAATGATTCTGTGGGATAGCTTTGACAGCTTTCAAGGCTGGTTTCTTGTCTTCCTTCAGTGTAGGTTATATTCCAGTTCTATCCCAGCCATTTTGCTTTGGCCGCTTTGCAGCCGAGTTGTTAGGTATATAAATGAATTTTATGTCACATTTTCATGTTTCACGTAGACCAAATGGAGAAGACAAACTCAATTATTTATAAAATCTTACCATATGAAGAGAAGTATTACACTTGCATTTGATATACACAGAATTTTGCATTCCCCAAAGATTAAAAAACCCAAATCTAGAAAAATCCAGAATGCACTGAATTTTGGCCAACCACTCTAAAATGGCTAAATTGCAGGAATGTTTACATTACTACAACAAATAGTGAATTGGATTAAAATTTTGAAAGAAATCCTCAAAGACAGGGCACCTGGGTGGTTCAGTTGGTTAAGTGTCTGCCTTTGGCTCAGGTCGTGATTCCCAGATCCTGGGGTCGAGCCCCACATGGGGCTCCCTGCTCAGCGGGGAGCCTGCCTTCTCCCTTTCCCACTCCCCCTGCTTGTGCTCTGTCAAATAAACAAAAACAAAAAAAAAATCTAAAAAAAAAAAAAAAAAAAAGAAAGAAATCCTCCAAGACTACCAAAAAATATCTCATGCACTATGATTAGCCATAGCATTTAGATGAAGTAATTAAAAACCAGTTTTAGTGAATAAATAGAAGAAGCAGTACTAGCAAAGGGGGTTAGCTCATCCCAACTAAATGGTTCTTAGCTCACTGCTGCTAGTACAACTGCCAGATTCAATCTGTTAGCAATGAGGATTTAATAAGGGATTAACACACAGTAAATAAGTTTTCTTTGCACTGTGTGGCATATAAGAGAATAGAGTCTCTGTCTAGAGGAGATGACCAAGTCAGGAAGACAAGAGTAACACCCTTCAAAACATAAACGAAGAAGAAAATGAAACGCACATTGTGTGACAGGTTAAATGGGAGTTCCGGGAATCACTCAGAGTGGAGCCCAGGCAAACTGCAAGGGGCGAAGGCGGTGCAGGGAGGTGGGGGGTAGAACCATCAAAGCACCTCACCCTGATCCACAGCTTCTTCCTTACATTCTTACTCCTAAAATAATGCAGAACTTCTGAGATGTTTAGAGATCTGACTTCGAATCATGATGGGGCAAAAACAGGTTCCCCTATTTCCGCCCCCCCCACCATTCACTATCTTTCATCCTTTACTTACATGATGTAGTGTGTGTGGCATAGAGTTAGAGAAAGGGAGAGAGAGAGAGAGAGTTTGGTGCTGAAGAGACAGAGCATGGAGGAACAAATTACCCATCTTGAGGCAACAAAAGAAAGGGGGATACAAAGCACATTATAGGTTACAATAACTTTTCTATTTAGGAAGTAAGAAACCATTCCTTTCTTTTCTCATGGAAAAACATTAATAAGAGGATGAATTTCTATTTTTATCTGCAGATGGTCAACAAGTATGTATTGAGTGTCTGTTAGCTGACACAAGGAAACTCCTGTCTTGCCCTGTTGGGAGCTTGGAGCATGATGAGAAAAGCAGATTTTAAAAAGAAATTTTAAGTAATTACAAACTTATTAACTTTTCTAGGAGTTTAAATATATTATAAAACATTGCCATAGGGAAAGAAAAGATAGACACTGATGATGCTTACTTGTTCACACAAAGATCTGGCTTAAAAAGTAGCTAGAGGAACATCTTTTACAAGGTGATTTGGACAGTTTTTTTTGTTTGTTTTGTTTTGTTTTAAACAGCCACAAGTATAGTCAGGGCCACTCATCAGGCAAGTCCCTAGGGAGCCTATGCTTTATCTCTAGCTCTTATGTCAAATGTTTAAGGCAGCGTGGGTGTGATTATGAATGAGACACAGATGATAATTACCCTCCGCCTGACCACTATGCCTCTGGTACCTACTATAATTTTTGGTATAGAGTAGCAAGTCCATAAAAATGTTCACCGACTGAATTAAGAATGAATGAATGTTGGGAATGTAAATAGTACGACCTCTGTAGAAAACTGGGGTGGCAATTCCTAAAAATGTTAAACACAGAATTTCCATATAAATTCAGGAATCCCACTTCCTGCTATGTGCCCAAAAGAAGAGAAAGGAGGGACGTGAACAAAGACATGTAACCTCATGAGCAAAGCAAAGTTATTTACAACAAACAAAAGGAGAAAGCCACCCAGCACTGGCCAACAGATGAATGAATAAACAACGCGGAGTGTTTACATATACACAGTAGGATGCTGTACTAAGGAAGGACAATCTTTTTTAACATATAATGTATTCTTTGCTTCAGGGGTACAGGTCTGTGACCCATCAGTCTTACACAATTCACAGCACTCACCATTGTACATAGCCTCCCCAGTGTCTATTCCCCTCCACTCCCCAACAACCCTCAGTTTCTTTCCTGAGATTAAGAGTCTCTTATGGTTTGTCTCCCTCCCTGGCCCATCTTGTTTCATTTTTTCCCACCCTTTCCCCCATGGCCCCCTGCCCTACCTCTCAAATTCCTCATATCAGAGCGATCATATGATAATTGTCTTTCTCTGATTGACTTATTTCGCTTAGCATAATACCCTCTAGTTCCAGCTGCATCATTGCAAATGGCAAGATTTCATTTCTTTTGATGGCTGCATAATATTCCTGTGTGTGTGTGTGTGTGTGTGTGTATCACAGCTTCTTTATCCATTCATCTGTTGTTGGACTTCAAGGCTCTTTCCATAGTTTGGCTATTGTGGACACTGCTGCTATAACACTGGAGTGCACGTGCCCCCTCAGATACACTACATTTGTATCTTTGGAGTAAATACCCAGTAGTGCGACTGCTGGGTTGTAGGGTAGCTCTATTTTCAACTTTTTGAGGAACCTCCACATTGTTTTCCAGAGTGGCTGCAACCAGCTTGCATTCCCGCCAACAGTGTAGGATTCCCCTTTCTCTGCATCCTCGCCAACACCTGTCATTTCCTGACTGGTTAATTTTAGCCATTCTGACTGGTGTGAGGTGGTCTCTCACTGTGGTTTTGATTTGTATTTCCCTGATGCCGAGTGATGTGGAGCACTTCTTCATGTGTTTGTTGGCCATTTGGATGTCTTTCTTTGCAGATATGTCTGTTCATGTCTTCTGCCCACTTCTTGATTGGATTATTTGTTCTTCGGGTGTTGAGTTTGGTAAGTTCTTTATAGATTTTGGATACTAGCCTTTATCTGATATGTCATTTGCAAATATCTTCTCCTGTTCTGTCAGTTGTCTTTTGGTTTTATTGACTGTTTCCTTTGTTGTGCAAAAGCTTTTTAACTTGATGAAGTCCCAAAAGTTCAATTTTGTCCTTGTTTCCTTTGCCTTTGGCGATGTTTCTAGGAAGAAGTTGCTGTAACTGAGAAGAGATTGCTGCCTGCGTTCTCCTCAAGGATTTTGACAGATTCTTGTCTTGCATTGAGGTCTTTCATCAATTTTGAGTCTATTTTTGTGTGTGGTATAAGGAAATGGTCCAGTTTCATTCTTCTGCATGTGGCTGTCCAATTTTCCCAACACCATTTGTTGAACAGACTGTCTTTTTTCCAAGGAAGGACATTCTAACATCAGCTATGACATGAATAAACCTTGAAGACCCTATGCTAAGTGACATAAGTTAGTCACAAAACGACAGATATTATTTGACTGCACGTAAATGAGGTCCCAGTCAAATTCAGAGAAACAGAAAGGAGGACAGAGGCTTGCCAGGGGGTGGGGATGGGAGGAATGGGGAGCTTGCATTTGATGGGTGGAGAGTTTCTGTTCTCGAAGAGGACAAGCCGTGGAGATGGCAGGTGATGGTTGCACAGCATGTGAATGTGTTTAATGCCACTGATCTGTACATTTAAAAATTGTTACATGCATTTTACCAAAATAAAAAGGGTCTAAAAATGAACAAATGATACTGAAGAGATGGAGTGCAATGGAGGGCACAGAGACCAGCACACAGCCAAGAAGAGAGAGGCTGGGAAGGAAGAATACTAAAAAGAGGATTTTCCCTTTCTCTCAATGTCATTTTCAGTGGTTCTGTCCCATTCCTGGGAACAGCTGAAACATGAGAAGTGAAGAGCAGTCACAGAAGCATGAGTTTAGGGGGAAGGAAGGCATAAAGAAGGAAATCTCAGGCAACAGGAGTTCAATGGTAACTCCATGCAGGCACCACTGATTCGTACAAAAGGCATGAGTATGTTGGGAACTGCCCGTAAAGACACAACGTAGGGAAACCCCTCAGGAAGCAATCAGAGGTTTCCAAGAGTGAAGTTCCACTATTGTCACTCACTTATCAACAAATATTGACTGGGGGATTTGTATGTGTCATACTTTTCCACCACTTGGACATAACAATGAATAAAATGGTCAAAGTTCCTACTTTCAAGATCTTACAGTCTAGTAGTGAGATGAGGGAAGTAAAGCAACAGTCAAATAAAAACTAGGTCAGTGGTAAAATGTATTATAAAGGAATGTAAGTTTGCTAGGTGAAGAATGTTTCCAGCAAACAAACAAGCAATAATGAACAAATGAGGAGGGAAAGAAGGAAGGAAGGAAGAATGAGGGGCTGGAGAAAGAAAAGAGTTAAAATAACACAAAGTCTGTAAAAACTCTGAAGGTGATCAAGTAGGCCTAAGAGTAGCTCACTATGGCGGGAATTAGCCGCTGAGGCGTAGTAACAACATAAGAAACTGGAGAGGCAAACACATGCACAATAATGAAGGACCTTGGAAAAAACTGAGAAACTTTACTCTCATCCTGGAGCCAGCGGGGCTCCACAGAAGACATCTAAGCATGTATGCTGAAGCTGTGATGTGATGGGGTTTGCATGTGAAGAGCTTACTCAAGGGACCTCTGCTTCCAGAAAGATGGAACAGATGTACTTCTCTCTCTTCCATTAACTGCAATGAAAACTCCTGGACATCATATATAGAGCAAACATGAGAAAATTGAAATTTAGAGAGAAAAGGATGACTGGCAGGGACAAGGGAATGTGACACGGTGGTGTCAGGAATGCTGGACCAACACAGTGGGAAGTTCCCTGGGTTTTATTTCTGGTTCATATTTCCTAGACACAGAGCTCAAGAAACTAGCAACCCATAAATGCCAACATGGCCCAATAAAAGCCTACACTTTATACCCTAAGTACCAGGAAAGGAGCAAACTAGCAAGACAGACACTTTCAGGAAGTAACTATTCCACTCAAGTTAAACAACACAAACAACTTGCCCCCATGACCACTTCCATCAGCAAAGGACATGTGAGGAGCTAGAGTTCCAATCCCATAAGGCTATGTTGAGGTGCCCAAAATACCGTGAAGAAAGGACTGGCAAAGGGCTAGAATATTCAACTCTACTGGTTGCTAACAAGCACATCCCACATGCAGTGTCAGCAGAGACCATGTGGCCAACTAGCACTTCCATACCCCGCCAAATGGCAGTGAGTTTCTCCACTGTCCCCACATTGGGATGGTGTTAGAAGAAGCGAGAATGTCCACCACTGCCCAACAGTAGTAAGGCCAGGCCTACCACACTGTCAGTGGAGACTAGGTCGGGGACTGGAATACCCAACCCCTTCCAGGGAGAACAGGGAGCTCTTCTTTGGGTGTCAAGGGAGGCCTAGTGGGGAAACTGAACTTTTATCTCCACCTGGCAATCCACCACTGCTGGAGTGGAGTTGGGAAAAGCCAGCTAAAATGGAAGGTTTAAATAAGATTCAGAGTCACTAACTGAAAATCACTCATCCTATCAGGAAACAGGAGAATCTCAACTTGAATGAGAAAAGAAAATGAAGAGATGCTGACACTGAAATAGTAGAGATGCTAGAAATAGCATCTGATAAGGGGCACCTGGGTGGTGCAGTTGGTAAGTGTCTGATTCTTGATTTTGGCTCAGGTCGTGATCTCAGAGTCGTAAGAACAAGGCCCGTGTCTGGCTGTGCACTTAAGATTCTCTCTCCCTGGGGCACCTGGGTGGCTCAGTTGGTTAAGCATCTGCTTGCAACTCAGGTCATGATCCCAGGGTCCTTGGATTGAGTCCCAAATTAGGCTCCCTGCTCAGTGGGAAGCCTGCTTCTTCATCTCTCATTCTCCCTGCTTGTGTTCCCTCTCTCACTGTCTGTCTGTCTGTCTCTCTCTCTGTCAAATAAATAAATAATTAAAATCTTTTAAAAAAGAGTCTCTCTCTCTTGCCCTTTGCCACTCCCCCTGCTAGCATGCTCTCTCAACTCTCTCTCTACAATAAATAAAATCTTTTAAAAAATATCTGACAAGACATTAAAATAGCTATGCCAAAAATGCTTCTCTGAGATATTATGAATATATCTGAAATAAATCAACAGAAGACCCAGGCAAAAATACAAGAAGTTTCAGCAAAGAAACAGAAGTTTACAAAAAACAAAATGGAAATTTTAGAAATAAATAAAATGGAAATCTGGGTGGATGGATTCAATAGGGATTGGAGGAAAGAATCAGTGAAATGGGAGATAAAATACTAGATATGACCAATCTGAACAGCAGAGAAAAAACAGAATGAAAACAAAAATGAAAAGAGACTCGAATATTTGTGGGCTGGTAACAAAAGATCTAACATGCATGTCATCAGAGTCCCAGAAAGAGAAGAGAAAGTAGGCAGGTCTGTAAAAGCATTAAAAAAGTAAGGTCTAAAAACACACTAAATTTAGCAAGACACGTAAACCTACACATGAATGAATCCCAAACTGAATAGACCCAAAGTAATCCATGCCAAAACACACCATTAAACATCAGAAAACTATAAAAGGAGAAAACCTTGCAAGCAGCCAGACAAAAACAACACCTTAGATAAAAAGAAAAATACTAAAAATAACAGCAAATTTCTCCTCAAAAACTAGGGAGTCCTTCCTCGTTTGTATAGTGGTGAGTATCCCCACCTGTCAAAAACTAGGGAGTCCTAAGGAAGTGGTACAATATTTTTCAGATGCTGAAAACAAAAGAAGTATCAACTCAGGATCCTATGCTTTGCAAAAATACTCTTCAGTAATAAAGAGAAAATTAAGACATTTTCAGATGAATAAAAGCTAAGAGAATTTGCTGATAGCAGAGCTATCTTTAAAAAAAATGGCAAAAGGAAATTATCTAAAGAGAAAACAAATGACAGAACAAGGAGCTCAGAAATATCAGGAAGAAAGAAAGAGCATAGTATATAAAGTATGGGTAAATCTGCAAAGATTTTTTTCTTCTTTTCAGTTTTCTAAATTATACTTTATAGTTGCAGGAAATACATGCTTCTAAAACATATATTGTTTTTGTGTTTCTAAAACATATGATAAAAATACTGTTCATCAAAAGTATTTTTCAAATCAATTTTCAAATCAAAATTTTAAATCAACTTTCAAATCAAAGCACTTATAAAATAAACCAGGAGAATAAACAATTGGTATCAACATAAAACAGACTGTTACAACTAAGGTATATTATGTGAGCTTCACAGTAACCACAAAGCAAATGACTACAAGAGGTATATAACAGATAAAAAGAAGAGAATCAAAGCATAACACTACAGAAAATCAATTTACAAATGAAGCCAGTAAGAGAGGAAGAGAGAAACCAAGGAAGTACAAAACATCAGAAAACAATTAAAAGGATGACATTAGTAAATCCATACCTAGTAATAATTACTTTAAATATAAATGGATTAAATTCTCCAATAAAAAGACCTAGAGTGACTGGATGGATTAAAAAACAAGACCCAGCTATATGCTGCCTATAAAAGGC
This sequence comes from Lontra canadensis, assembly GCF_010015895.1. Classification (NCBI taxonomy): domain Eukaryota; kingdom Metazoa; phylum Chordata; class Mammalia; order Carnivora; family Mustelidae; genus Lontra; species Lontra canadensis. The sequence goes on from NW_022631018.1 coordinate 11,712,489, forward strand.
TCATTTCAGCTTTAAGGAGACACAGAAACTCAAAATGAAGGGACAAAACAAGATACTCCATGCAAGTGGAAACCAAAAGAGAACAAGGGTAGCTATACTTAGATAGAATAAATGTTAAGTGAAGAATAGTAACAAGAGACAAGAAAGTTATTGTGTAAGAATAAAAAGGTCGATTCGTCAAAGAAGATAGGATAATTGTATATATGCACCCACTATTGTAGCACCTAAATATATTGAGCAGATACAATAGATGTGAAGGGAGAAACAGATAATATAATAATAGTAGGGGACTTCAATACCCTACTTCCAACAATAGATACATCATTCAGACAAAAAAAATCAGTAAGGAAACACTGAATGTGAAGTATAGACCAAATGGATCTAACAGACATATACAGAACGTTCCATCCAACAGCAGAACATACATTCTTCCCAAACACATATGGACCAGGATACATCAAAAGTTAGCTTACAAAACAAGTCTTAAGAAATTTAGCAAAAAATGAAATCATACCAAGGATCTTTTCTAAGCACAAAATTATGACACTAGAAATCAGTAAAGGAGGAAACTGGATAACTCATAAAAGTACAAAAATTGAACAATACACTCCTGAACAACCAATGGATCACAAAAATAAAAGGGAAATAAAAAAAATCTTGTAGGGGCGCCTGAGTGGCTCAGTGGGTTAAGTCTCTGCCTTCGGCTCAGGTCATGGTCTCAGGTTCCTGGGATCGAGCCCCGCATCGGGCTCTCTGCTCAGCTGCGAGCCTGCTTCCTTCTCTCTCTCTGCCTGCCTCTCTGCCTACTTGTGATCTCTGTCTGCCAAATAAATAAATGAAATCTTAAAAAAAAAAAATCTTGTAACAAACAAAAATGGAAACTCCATACACCAAAACTCATAGAATATGGCAAAAGTAGTTCTAGAGGGGCACAGTGGGTGTGGCTCAGTGGGTTAAAGCCTCTGCCTTCGGCTCAGGTCATGATCTCAGGGTCCTGGGAGCAAGTCCCACATCGGGCTCCCTGCTCAGTGGGGAGCCTGCTTCCCTCTCTCTCTCTCTACCTGCCTCTCTACCTACTTGTGATCTCTGTCAAATAAATAAATAAAATCTTAAAAAAAAAAAAAGAAACAAACCTAAAGTTAGCAGAAGAAAGGAGTTAACAAAGATCAGAGCAGCAATAAATGAAATAAACATCAGGAAAACAAAAGAAAAGATCAAAGAAACTAAGATTGTTTTCTGAAAAGACAGTCAAAATTGGCAAAACTTTAGGTAGGCTAAAAGAAAAGGGGGGCGAATTCATACAAATTAAAATCAGAAATGGAAGAGGAAACATTTAAATGGACAGCACAGAAATACAAAGGCATTTTTATTTCTACTTTGAGACTACTAGAGACTACCACGAATGATCACATGCCAGTAAACTGGATAACCTCGAAGAAATTGGTAAATTTATAGAAACATACAAGCAAGTAAGACCGAACTGTGAATAAATTAAAAAATCTGAACAAACCAATAATGAATAAGAATGATGAAAGAAAAACCCAGGACCTGATGATTTTACTGGTGAATTCTACCAAACATTTTAAAAAAGAATTATACCAATCCTTTTCAAACTCTTGTAAAAAACAGAAGAGGAGGAGATCTTTCCGAATTCATTTTATGTGGCCAGCATTACACTGATACCACAGCCACACAAGGAGCACCAAAAGCAAAAATCAACAAGTGGACTACATCAAACTTACTTCCAAATAGCAAAGGAAACCATCAACAAAATAAAAGGGAAACCAATGGATGGGAGAAAATATTCACCAATCATTTATCTGATAAGGGATTAATATTAAAAATATATTTTCTTTTCAGGGCACCTGGGTGGCTCAGTGGGTTGAGCCTCTGCCTTTGGCTCGGGTCATGATCCCGGGGTCCTGGGATCGAGCCCCACGTCGGGCTCTCTGCTCGGCAGGGAGCCTGCTTCCCCCTCTTTCTCTGCCTGCCTCTCTGCCTACTTGTGATCTCTGTCAAATAAATAAATAAAATCTTTAAAATATATATATTTTTTTCTTTTTTATTTTTTTAAAAGATTTTATTTATTTATTTGAGAGAGATAGATACTGAAAGAGACCATGAGTGGGGAGGTGGGGGGGTGGAGAAGGAGAAGCAGGTTCCCCACCAAGCAGGGAGCCCAACATGGGGCTCAAACCCAGGACCCCGAGATCGTTACCTGAGCTGAAGGCAGATGCTTAACCGACTGAGCCACCCAGGTGGCCCAAAAATGTATGTTAAAAATTCATAAACTCAACAGCAAACAAATAATCCAATTTTTAAAATGGGCAAAGGATCTAAAAAGACATTTTTTCCAAAGAAGACATATAGGTGGCCAACAGGTACATGAAAAGGTACAACATCATAAAGTATCAGGGAAATGCAAATAAAAACCACAGTGAGAGTTCACCTTGCATCTACTAGAATGGCTGTTATTCAAAAAATAAGAAATAACAAGATCTGGCAAGGATGTGGATAAAAGGCAATATCTGTGTATGTTGGTGGAAATGTAAATTGATGTAGCCACTTTGGAAAAGAGCAAGGAGTTTCCTCAAAAAATTAAAAACAGAACTACCACAGGTTTTTAGCAATTCCACTTCTGAGTATTTATCCAAAGAAAACAAAAACAGTGAACTGCGAAGATATATGCATTTCCATGCTTTGTGCAGCATTATTCACAAGGCATGGAAGCAACCTAAATGTCCACTGATGGACAAACAGATGAAGAAACTGTTGGGTATATGTACATGGAATATTACTGAGCCACTGAAATGAAATATACCTTGCCATTTCCAACAACATTGATGGACCCTGAGGGAATTATGCTAAGTGAAATAAGTAAAAGAAAGACAAATACTGTAATGATCTCACTTACATTTGGAATATAAAAATAAAAACAAACCAAAAACGAAACAAAACTGAACTCAGAGAATAGATTGGTGGTTCCAAGAGGCAGGGGTGCAGGGCAAGTTAAGGGGTAAATAAAGGTGATCTACAGGTACAAACCTCTAGTTATATAATAAGTCTGTCTTAGGGGTATAATGTACAGCACAAGGACTACAATTAATGAGACCATACTATACATTTAAAATGAATATATAAGAGAGAATAGCTCTTAAAATTTCTAATCGCAAGAAAAAAATTCTGTAATTCTGTAATTATGTGTACTGCTGGGAGTTAACTGGACTTCCTGTGCTTATCATTTCATGAAATATGCAAATACTGAATCACTATGTGTATACCTAAAACTAATATAATGTATGTCAATTATATCTCAGTAAGAAAACAAAAGAACAAAAACCAAGGCAGTAAAAATAAAGAGAAAGAAAACCAAAGGCCAATATCCCTCATGTATATAGATGCAAAAATGCTTAACAAAATACTAGAAATAAAATTCAGTAATATGTAAAAATAATTACACACCATGACCAGTAATGCATATATTCTACAGATATAAATTTGGTTCAATATTTCAAAATCAACCAATCTATCCACCATACTAACAGGTTAACTACAGGAAAAAAAAATCACATATTCCTATCAATAAATGCAAAAAAAATATCTGACAAATTTCAACAACCATTTGCAATAAAAACCCTTAGAAATATAGGACTAGATGGGAACTTCTTACTTGGTAAAGTCTCAGTAAAAAACCTGTAGCTAATATTGCACGTGACAGTGAAAGATTGAATTGAATGCTACCCCTCTCTGAGGAAGCCAGGATGTCTGTTCTCACCCTCTTCTTCAACATAGTGCTGCAAATTCTAGCCAGTGTAATAAAGGGAAATAAAAAGCATACACATCAAACAAGCAAAAATACAACTGTTACTATTTGCAGATGCAAGATGATCAGCGTAGAAAATCCTGAGGAATCAATTAAAAAAGACAAACCCTCTTCGAGCTAATAAGTAAGATGGGCTTATGAGGAAGTCATCCTAAACCATTTAACCTCTTTAAAGATAAATCACTGACCACCCCAGGTGGTCTTGTGCTCTGCTGCCTTTTCAATGTCAAAGAATTCTAACACATTCACTGCTATTGATGAATTGTTCATAGCAAAGCAAAGGATTCTGCTTATCATATTCCTGACCTAACTTAATTTTAGAAAGATAAAGCTACAGAAATCTGATAAAGAGATATCTCTTAGGAAGACAGCCACTTTAAAAATAACAGCATAAATAATCAAATTTAAGAGCTCCACGTGTATTTAACACAAGCAAAGTATTAACATGGCATTTTAAACAGTCCTTTTTATAAAAGACCCTATATGAGATTCTTCCTTCTCCTTCACTTATTTTGGTCTTAAATGGTATTTCTGGAGGTCTGACAATCCTAGCTCAACTAGTACCTTCTTCTCTTTCCTTATACTTAGGTAAGGTGCTGTGCCTCTAACCACTACAAAAGGCTGCCATTACACTGACTGAAAAAGCCAAAAACCTTGTAACAGTTGGTGAGACTCTAGAGATCAGGCCACAAGCTCTCTCCAACCCTTTACTTCTCTGGCCTCACCCTCCTCCACTCTACTCTGCTTGGTCCTCCTGCTCCAGCCATACTGTCCTCTGGGTCCTAACTGCACTCTTGAGGCAGATTCTGACTTCAGGGCCTTTGCACTGGCCGGTCCCTCTGCCTGGGACATGTATTTCGCATTTAACTGCATAGCTAAGCCCTTACCTTCTTCAAGTTTTTGTTCACATGTTACCTCTCTCCTCAATGAGGCTTACACCCACACCACCCTACCTAAAATTGCAGAATTTTATACTTATACTTCTGACCCACTCTGCTTTATTCTTCTCTATGTCTAAGTACTTCACTCCTTCTCATATGCTGTATCATTTACAAAGTTATACAATTATTGTTTGATGTCTGTTGTGTGCCTTCCACCCCAGCAAAACAAAGGTTTTATTAATTTTGTTTGGTACTGCCTCCCAAGAAACTAAAACAATACCTGGCACACACCAGATGCCCAATAAATATCTGATGAAGGAACAGAATAAACGCATGAACGGATGTAACAGGCATAGCAACCGCTGCTCAAATTAATTTTAATTAAATCTCATCAACATGCTGAAAGGAACTGTTACGAAGAAAATACATTTTCACATGCCTTGATGTCTGCACACATGTGGTTCCCTTGTCTACACTGTCCTTCTTCCTCACTCCTAACGCTCCTTCCCTACTCGCATATATGTTCAGCCAGACAGATTCCAACTAAATGTCACAAACGAACAGGTCTTCCAAACAGCATCTCTGTTAACTTCAACCATGGCTAGTGCCCCTCCTAAATGTACCTATGCTTCTTTTTCTCACAGCCTTTCCACAGGTATAGCAAACCTGTTTTTTCACCAGACCAAAATGTGAGCTCCCTGGAAGCAGAAACATGTTTTGTTTTTGTTTTTGAGAGAGAGAGAGACAGAACGCATTTGGCGGGTAGGGGGGCTGGAGGAGTTGGGGAACAGAGGGAGGAGAATCTCAAGCAGACTCCCCACTGAGCACAGAGCCCCACACAGGGCTCGATCCCACGACCCTGAGATCATGACCTGAGCTGGATCAAGAGTCAGATGCTTTACCAACTGAGCCCCCCAGGCGCCCCCAGCAGAAACCATTCTTACTTGCTCTTCCCTCACGGCTCTAAAGCTCATATCATGTTAACAAATGACAGACGCTCATAAATGTTTTGTGTCGATAAGACATTTTTTAAAAAAACTACTAAATTGAATTAATAGTGAATTACAGAAATTTACCTCTTACTTGTTTCCTCAGTTGTTCAATTTCTTCCTTTAAGGTTTTTATTTCTAAATCTTTGCTTGCTGTTAGCGGACCATCAGCAGTTGAATACTGTAGAGCTTGAACAGTCTGTGTTGACTCTTAAAAAGAGAGAATGAAAGAAAAAAATGAGAAATATGGCCATATTTAAAATTTTTAAAGCTAAGAGCAATGCATTTCTTTCTAGAGAAATCCTTATATAATTCTGATCAAAACATCTACCTAGCAACAAAAAGCATGCAAACACATCACAATTAAGTCTCAAAATTCTGATGCATGTTTCTTTAAAAGTGTAACACATGTAGGAGAGGCTCTGCCTACTACCATGTGAGATTTTCCATCTCAAACACTGCTGGTGAATTCTACCAGTGAGTCAATAACCGTTCAGCCCCCATTCATACTAGTAGGAAGTGTCATTGTGTGATAACCCCCAAAACTTCCTGTGTCAGATGATGCATTAAAAACAGAGTCTGGTGTGTCATGGGAGGTTTAGAGATGTTATTACAGGTGACCTTGAACAATGCAGGGGTGGGGTGTTTTGGGGCCCTGAGCCCCCCTCCCAATGCAGTTGAAAATCTGTGTATAACTTCTGACCCAAAAACTTAACAACTGAGTTACAACTGAGTCCTGTTGGCCAGAAACCTTACCAATTACATAACAGTTGACTGACACATACTTTGTATGCTGTATGTATTATACACTGTATTCTCACAATCAGGCAAGCTGAAAAGAAGGAAATGTTTCTGAGAAAATCATAAGGAAGAGAAAACACATTGGCTGTACTGTATTTACATAAAAAAAAAAATCCCAGTTCAAACCCACATTGTTTCAAGGGTCAAGTGTATACGATATACAGAAATGTTGGCCTCCAAATTTTAGTTATGAAAGTTGAGGCCCACCTATAGATGATTTTGGCTCATTGATTTTATTCAAATAGAGATTATTCTTGCGGTTCTAATCAGAAGATGCAAGGTATTCAAGAAACATTAACTCTACTAAGGTTTAGTCCTAGATATTATCAGAAGATACGGAAAAAAAGAAAACTTTACAGAATTTTATCAGAAATGAACCACCTTTGTCCTAAAATAGTTACTGTGCTATCTTATGGAGGTCTGAAATAATAAGCCTCTACCTTAATTACCTCACCATAATTTTTGGTTAGTGCAAATCATTACTTATTGCTTTATACTACTTACATTATTTATATATTGTCTTAATGTAACCTATATTATTGCTTACATACCATATTATTACTATATGTATTACTGATGTTTAATATATGTGTGTACATGTGTATATATGTGTGTGTGTGGGCACACACACATATACATAATACACACACACACACACACACACACACACACACACACACACATATATATATAAACACACACACATAACTCCAGCAGACAAGTAATGTGCATTTTAGTAGACTGGGATTTACAGGATGGACAGAAGTAGCAAACATACACACACAGAGTTCCAAAATACTGTGGCCTTCAGAGGAGGGAGATTTTCTAATTAATTTTCACCATCTGTACAGAGAATAGTATCATGATCATTGTATGCATAAATATTGGTTAATTTGAATTAAAGGTGTACGATATACTTATGGTATATCCAACCATGATCTTCTACATCCAATAACTACTTCTTAGTCTTTTCTTTTTGGGTTCAAAACATGGTAAATACCAATACATTTTGTACTTACTATTTTTAAAAGAATATCCTTTATTTGTTTTTAAAAATTACCTAAGAGGGCACCTGGGTGGCTCAGTAAGTTAAACGACTTAACTCTTGATTTCGGTTCAAGTCGTGACCTCAGGGTGTTAAGACTGAGCCCCGCACATGTGGGGCTCATGTTCAGTGCTGAGTCTGCTTAAGATTCTCTCTCTCCCCCTCCCTCTACCCCTCCCTCCACCACACTCACACACGCACATATACACATGCTCTCTCTCAAAAAAAAAAAATACACACACACACACACACACACACATATTAGAAAGATATCTAAGTTAGAAGAAGAAAAAGGGAAACATAAAGATATCCGGTGGATACTAGTAACAGCTCCTTTTCCTCCTAGACTCCACATCCTGCAGGGTATGGAGGTAGGTAGCTATCCTGGCTCCTCTTTCCTACTTCTGTCCACCCTATAAACCCCAGTCTGCTAAAATGCCCATTACGCATCTGCTGAAGTTATTATCCATTGTCTTTTTTATTCTGTCTTTGACTAACAATTTCACACATTGTTTACTGACTGCCCTTCTTTCATTTCAACCCTCTTTTTATTATTATTCTTAGTGACTATAACATCAAAAATAGACAATCCACTCTGGCTTTTCAGGCACACTGACAAAGTAGGCCAGTCAAAACTCAAGATGGTTTTAAATCAATCATGGTGGACCTATTCTATGTTGCCAGTACTGGTTAAAAAATTAGGTATGTGACCTGGTGAGAACTATAGTCCCTTGATAAGAAGTCCACTAGGGGGCCTCCCAGATGGATGAAAGGAAGCATGCCTTCTTTAGGTCTCCACATGTGCGCAGACATGATCTGGAATTTTGGCATATGGCAGAATCATGAGAGGAAAGCCAAGAAAATCATAAGAGAAGCTAACCTCGCTATTGGCACTAACTTCTAACATCCTGAGATAACAAATCTGTATTATCTAAGAATTCTATGATTTGCAGCCCAAAACAACTTAACTGGTCTCCAGCAAAACCAGGAAACCTACTGATCATACCCTAGACCCATGGTTCTCACCTTGTCTGAGCTTAGAAAGGTTTATGTGCGTATGCAGCAGGGAGTGCAGGTGTTGAAACAGGTGTAGCTAGGAGATGGCTAAAGGTATTTAAGTGCCTGGGGACTAAGAGAGCTCAGTATCTTAGAAGATGTGAAAGTCTCCCTCATCAAAGAATCACCCTGCCCGAGTGCTAGTAGTCCACCTACTAAGAAATGCTACTGTACACTTTTCCATTATTTAGTAACTGTACTTGGTTTCAAGTATACCATTCTCTATCTCTTAACTTTACAGTGTGCTTACTACTCCAGCAACCACCTCGATGATACTCATTCCCACCAAGAGAGCAAATCCACTGTCCTAATGTTACTCCATTTTTCTCTTTTCTTCCTTATTTACCCAAGTTAGATTCCGAGGTCCATCACTACAATCCCTGCTTCACACACACACTTTCCATCTCTTTGCCTTCCTCTCCTCCACGACTCCCACCCTACAAGGCCCCAATCTTCGCAGACTCTGACTGTCTGACTTGTGCTCCCACCCGAGAAGCTGACAAAGAGGCTGAAGAACACACAGTCACTTCAAATTCATGTCTTCTGACATCCAACAGCTTGGCGACGACTGGCAGTCCTCAGCTGTGTCCCCAAACCATTTACTCTTATCTTCTCTAAACTGACCATGTCACATATTCTCTGTTTCTCATCAAAAATCTGATATACTCTCCACCTTCCTCATTCTCAGCTGATGACCTTGCTTTGTATTTCATTTTGCCTTGGTCTCCTCAAAGTAGAATGTAAGCACTGCATGGGCAAGTATTTCTCTCGTTTTCTGCTCACTGTTACATCTGCAGTCATGTGCGGAACAGGTCCTGGGCGGTCAGTGTTCAAGAAATCGCTGGTAAATGGATGAAGCAGCCTGATGTAAACCTGCGCCGCTGCATGAAACCGGCACTAATACAAAAGGGCAATGATCCCACATTTTCACCGCGCTTGCTTGGTGCAAATGACAGCAGTCACACATAATGATAGTTTCTAAGAAACGTTCGGTAACATAAAACATCAAAAAAGCTGGGTATACAGGAATTTCTCATTCAGAAAAGGAAGGAGTAGCAAGCACCAGGTCTCTCATTCCTGCCAGAAAAAGTAAAAATACGTAACTTGCAACAATCTTAGTTTTAAAGAAATCACATATCTGAGAAAACAAAGAGGAATAAGTACGATAGAACAGAAAGGCTCAGGCTATGCTGAGGCAAGAGGACTGGCAGCCACCTCTGACTTCTAAATTTTGCCTGATTCTGTGAGCAGGCTTAGACTCCAGGTTGCCTATATTAAGGGATCTCACTTGGGAATGAAAACACAGGACAACTTCTGGAGAATGAGTGCGGCTGCAGAAACAATTTGGAAACCTCGAGATCCCTAAATGTGTGGCACTATTTTATCATGATACATTTGTGGTACCTGGAGACTGCATGGGAATTTAGCAGCTTCTAAAACTCAGACTGAAGGCTCCTCCAGTATTAGAGTATTTCAGAAACAGTCTTGCCGGAGGAAAAGAGTCTGTCTGTCTCTAATACATGGCGAGTGTCCCAATCAACACATTTGTCAGATACCAAAATGGCAGGAGGTAGGAGGCTTCAGGGGAGAATAAATCTCCCACAGTTGTCGGAATGAGGAAGAGAGAACCCTAGCCAGGCTCTGTGTAGATCTCCCTTTGTGATATTTGAAACCAAATGTATGTTGAGTCCAATGAAAACTGCAAACCAGCCTTGTCATAGCGCCATTCCTGGTTAGAGCACCAGGAGAAACCAAAAACTTGTGCTACAGCGCCACCTTCTGGACAACAAAAGAAAGGCTTCTGACTGACCACCCGCCTAACCCTTAGAATCCAAGGAAACAAAACCTTACCTAAACAGGACAGTTGTTTGCCATTACAAATATGATAGCAGAGGTTCACTTCATGATACACTATGAAAAAAATCAGAATAATGGGGTTTCACAAAAGGAAAAGGCCTATCCAACCAAACTCAAAGACACAAAACACTGTGTTCTCACTGATAAAAGATTCAAAATAGCAGTTATGAAGAAATTCAACGAGCTACAAGAAAACTCAGAAGGGCAATTCAATGAATTCAGGAATAAAATTAATCAAAGAGGTTGAAATTGTGAGAAAAGCAAACAAAAATTTTGAAGCTGAAGGACTCAGTATATGAGATAAAGAGTGCACTAGAAAGCATTGGAAACTGCAGATCAGATGGAAGAGAGAACATGCAATTTGGAAGGTATGAATCTAGAAATGATTCTGGTGAGAGAGGAGAGAGATTGGAGATTTTTAAGACGTGAAAAAATGCTACAAGAGTTATCATACTCCATTAGACAAGAAAACCTAAGGAAAATGGGAACACCACGTGGTAGTTTATTTAAAGAAATAATTCTTGAGAACTTCCCCAAACTGGGGAGACAGCTGGACATGTACGTCCACACAGCCAAAAAGAACACCTTCCCATCTCAATGTAAAAAGACCTTCACTAATATACCTTATAATGAAACTGTCAAGAGTCAATGATAAAGAATTTTAAAGGCAACCAGGGGGAAAAGGAGGTGACCTCCACCCATGATGGTTTCAGCAGATATCCCAGGAAAAACTACAGACCAGGAGAGTGGAATGATATATCCAAAGTACTGAGAGATAAAACCCCCCAGCCAAACATATTCTATCCAGCAAAGCTATCCTTCCGATACGAAGGAGAGATAAAGGCTTTCCAAAATAAACCATAACTGGGGGAGTTTACCACCACCAGACCGGCCTTGTTGAAAAGAGCTCTTAAAACTGAAATGAAAAAAATGAAAGCACAAAAAATTCTGATTAAGATGATAAACAGACATTCAGAATTAGAGTACTGTAACTCTTTCAGAATAGCGTTACATATTTAAATGTAGCATAAATGTTAAGGGAAAGGGGCATTAAAAATAACTATAACTGGGCACCTGGGTGGCTCAGTTTGTAAAGCAACTGCCTTCAGCTCAGGTCATAATCCTGGAGTATCAGGGTCCAGTCCCACATCGGGCCCTCTGCTCAGCAGGGAGTCAGGTTCTCCCTCTGCCCCTCACCCCTTCTCATGCTCTCTCTCTCAAATAAATAAAATCTTTAAAAAACAAACAAAAACTATAACTGCTACAACTTTAAAAATTCGTAACAATAAAGATAATTTGTGACACCAGGAATATAAAAAGGGAATCTTTTTTTTTAAGATTTTATTTATTTGTTTGTCAGAGAGAGAGAGAAAGAGAGAGAGCATAGGCAGGCAGAGGAAGAGGAAGAAGCAGGCTTCCAGCTGAGCAAGGAGCCCGATGTGGGATTCGATCCAAGGACCCTGGGATCATGACCTGAGCGGAACAGTTAACGACTGAGCCACCCAGGTGTCCCTGAAAGGGGTGTCTTAAAGGATGGAACCCTTTTAGGTGAACGAATGTAAGGTGCTTTCAGCAGAGAAAGGACGAGTTTACCCAGGAGACATTTTATGCTAACGTCATGCTCACCACATGGCAAAAATCAAGAGCAGAGACACAAAACATGAAAACGGGAGAAGGAGGACTTCCCTTACCCATTCAGACAAATGTAACCATCCATTTAAAGATGAGAAGATGAGGAGGGGGGCAAGATGGTGGAGGAGTAGGGGACCCTACTTCAACCAGTCCCCTGACGGTGCTGGATATCTACCAGAGCGCTCTGAACACCCATGAAATCAGCCTGAGATGTAAGATCATACACGTCTGGATCTCTACAGGGGCAAAGGATCGTCAGTCAAGAGGTACAAAAGACGGAGTTGGGATTGCGCAGAAAGATTTTGGAGGATACACAGAAGGGGAAGGGAGCCACGAGAAGCAAGCCATTGGAAAGTAATACCCCAATACGAAAGTGCCATGTGCTTGGGGACCAGCAGTAGATTGGAGACTGGTGGCGTGAGAGGGGAAGGGACTGGTAACAGCACTCAAAAAGAACAAAGAGGCTTAAGGGACAATTGCTGGGACGGAGGGCTGCAGGCACAGATCTATGCCCATGGTTCCAGGAAGGCTGTAGCACCCACCCGCCTGCTCCCCCCTACCCCTCCCACCTGAGAGGACCTGGTGCGAACTTCAGTCAGAGGTCTCTGCGACTGGCAGCCCTGCCGCCACGCCTGAGAGGACCTGGCTTGGACTGGAGCCCACGGTCCCCAGAATAGCAGCCACTGGAGGCGGGCTCACCTGGACCAGTATCACTGTGGTTTTGGTGGCATGGGGGGGGGGGTCAGAGATAAGCGGGGGCCTAGGGCAACCACTGAGAGGGTCGCTGGGGCACAAACTGCCTGTAGGAGGCTGCAGTGTTCAACGGAGCTTGCAGAGAGGGAGTCTGTCTTCGGGAGGACTCAGAAAGGAGAAGACTGAAGCCTCTCTCTGAAGCAGAGGTCGGGGTGCAGACAGTTTACTTTGCTCTGACTCCCTCCATCGAAAAGGGGTGAAAAGCCACCAGAGAACAAAAGCCTCCACAGTACAAAAACCCGATAAACTGGTTTAGAGGGAGCCAAGCCCCTTGATACGGGGTGGGGCAACTCCACCCAAGCAGGATTAACTGAAAAACAATGCAGGCAGGCCCCTCCTCTGGAAGAAAACTCAAAAGAGCAAGAGGACAACAACCACAGGGTCCCCATAAAACTGTCAAATGCCAACACCAGGAGAAAACAGTATATTCAGCTCCTGGTATTGCCTCACAGCCTGTATATTTCTTGGATACAACTTTTATCTCGCTCTCTCTTTTTTTAATTCTTTCTCATGATTCTTTTGTTTTTAAACCTACTTCTTGGTTCAACTAGATGTTTAATACGACATACTCCATAGTAACTTTTTACCTCAAACTTCTACATACATATACTTTTTTCCCTTTTTAAATATATATAGATATAAGCTTCAATGTAGTCCTTTTTCCCCCAACTCAATACTACCTTTATATATATATATACACCAGTTTTAATTTCCCCATATCTCTGTAAAGTTGAGTTCTCAAACAAAGATAAAAGATATACCCAGGAAAAACTGAAATAACTTTCCTCGCCCACATGAACGGATTATAATCACCTTCCCATCACCTCCCCCCACCCATTATTTTTATTTTGGGTTTTCTTTTTCTTTTGTCGGTCTTTTTATCTGTTTGTTTGTTTTTGGTGTTATACTTTATAAATCTTACTCTTGTGGGGCGGGGGGCTCCTGGGTGGCTCAGTGGGTTAAAGCCTCTGCCTTCGGCTCAGGTCATGATCTCAGGGTCCTGGAATAGAGCCCCACATCAGGCTCCCTGCTCAGAGGGGAGCCTGCTTCCCCCTCTTTCTCTGCCTGCCTCTCTGCCTACTTGTGATCTGTCAAATAAATAAATAAAATCTTAAAAAAAAAAATCTTACTCTTGGGGCTCATTTTGGTTGGGATTTTTTTTTTCTTCTTTTTGGCGGTGACTTCCAAATGCTCAGAAACATCCCAGGGTGCACCTTGTGAGGACAGTGGTTGATATTTCCGGTTGTACAACCCCTCAACCACAACTCAACAAAATGACAAGTTGGAGGAATTCCCAACAAAGAAAAGATCCAGAGACAAGGGACTCTCCAGCAGATCTAATAGATATGGATTTAAAGCAAGATGTCAGAAATAGACTTCAAAGTAGCAGTTATGAAGACAAAAGTCAGGCTGGAGAAAACTATTAATGGCAACATAGATTTGTTAAGGGCAGAAGTGAGAGCAGATTTGGCAGAACTTAAAAATGCTATCAATGAGATACAATCTAATCTAGATACACTAACACCCGGGGTAAATGAGGTAGAAGAACAAGTTAGTGATCTTGAAGGCAAACTGACAGAAAGGATCAGGAGGATGCCTGGAACAAACAGCCTAAAATCCATGAAAACAGAATTAGATAAATAAATGATGCCATGAAACGTTCCATGTCAGAATTATTGGGATCCCTGAGGGGGTGGAGAGAGAGAGAGGACTAGAAGATATATTTGATCAAATTATAGCCGAGAACTTCCCCAATCTGGAGAATGACACAAGCAATCATGTCCTAGAGGCAGAGAGGACATCCCCCAAGATCAAGGAGGGTAGGTCAATGCCCAGGTATGTAATAGTAAAACTCACAAATCTTAGCACCAAGGAAACCATTTTAAGGGCAGTTGGGGGAAGAAATTCGTTACATAGAAAGGGAGGAACATCAGAATAACGTCAAACCTATCCACAGAGACATGACATGCCAGAAAGGGCTGGCAAGACATATTTAGGGTATTAAATGAGAAGAACATGCAGCCAAGAATTCTTTATCCAGCAAGGCTGTCATTCAGAATAGATGGAGAAGTAAGAAGCTTCCAGGGCCAGGAGAGACTAAAAGAACATGTGACCACCAAGCTGGTCCTGCAAAAAATATTAAGAGGGGTTCTATAAGAGGAGAAAGACCCCAAGAGTGATTCAGAACAGAGATACACAGAGACAAACCATAGAAACAAGGACTTCATAGGCAACATGATGATAATAAAATCTTAACAATAATCACTCTCAACATGAATGGCCTAAATGCTCCCATAAAACAGCACAGGGTTGCAGACTGGGTAAAAAGACTACTATCTACAAGAGACATATTTGGAACCAAAGATACATCCAGACTGAAAGTGAAGGGGTAGAGAAGCATCTTTCATGTCAACGGGCCTCAAAAGAAAGCTGGGGTAACAATTCTCATATCAGTAAAATTAGATTTTAAGTTAAAGACTGTAGTCAGAAATACAGAAGGACACTAAATCATTCTGAAAGGGTCTATCCACCCTTGGTCTATCCACCAAGAAGATCTAACAATTGTAAATATTTATGCCCCCAATAGGGGAGCAGCCAACTACGTAAGCCAACTGTTAACCAAAATAAAGAGACATATTGATAATAATACAATAACTGTAGGAGACCTTAACGCTCCACTCTCAGCAACAGACAGAGCAACTAAGCAGAAGATCAACAAAGAAACAAGAGCTTTGAATGACACACTGGACCAGATGGACCTCATAGATATATATAGAACATTCCACCCTGAAACAACAGAACATTCATTCGTCTTGAGCACACATGGAACTTGCTCCAGAATAGACCACATACTGGATCACAAATCAGGTCTCAACCGATACCAAAAGACTGAGATGATTCCCTGCATATTTTCAGACCACAATGCTTTGAAACTGGAACTCAAGCACAAGAAAAAGATTGGAAGAGATTCAAACACTTGGAAGGTAAAGACCCTCCTGCTCGAAAATGTTTGGGTCAGGGGTGCCTGAGTGGCTCAGTCGTTAAGCGTCTGCCTTTGGCTCAGGTCATGATCCTGGGGTCCTGGGATGGAGCCCCATACTGGGCTCCCTGCTCAGCGGGAAGCCTGCTTCTCCCTCTCACCCCGCCCTGCTTGTGTTCCCTCTCTTTCAAATAAATAAATAAAATCTTAAAAAAAAAAAAAAAGAATTTTTGGCTCAATCAGGAAATCAAAGAACTTAAGTCAATTCATGGAAATCAGTGAGAACAAAGACACATCAATCCAATACCTATGAGATAAGGCAAAGACTGTCCTACGGGGGTGGGGGGGAATACCTAGCCATCCAAGCCTCACTCAAAACAATAGAAAAATCGCAAATACACAAACTATCTTTACACCTTAAAGATCTAGAGAATTAACAACATATTAAGTCTAACCCACACACAAGAAGGGAAATGATTAAGATTAGAGCAAAGATCAATGAATTAGAAACCACAAATACAGCAGAACACATTAATGAAATTAGAAGCTGCTTCTTTAAAAGAATTAATAAGATCAATAAACCACTGGCCACAAGAGAAAGGACCCAAATAATAAAATGATGAATGAAAGGGGAGGGATCACAACTAACAGCAAAGAAATAAATACAATTATCAGACATTATTATCAACAGCTATATGATAATAAATTAAGCAATATGGAAGAAATGGATGCATTCCTAGAAACCTAGAAACCACCAAGATGGAAACAGGAAGAAACTGACAACCTGAATAGACCCATAACCAGTAACAAGACTGAAGCAGTGATCAAAAACCTCTGAAAAAAACAAGAGTCCAGGGCCTGAAGGATTCCCTGGGGAATTCTATGAAACATTCAAAGAAGAAATAATACCTATTCTCCTCAAGCTGTTTCAAAAAATAGAAACAGAAGGAAAACTTCCAGACTCTGTTTACGAAGCCAACATTACCCTGATCCCCAAACCGGGCAAAGACCCCATCAAAAAGGAGAATTTCAGACCAGTATCCCTGATGAATATGGATGCCAAGATTTTCAACCAAGATCCTAGCTAACAGAATCCAACAATATATTAAAAACATTATCCACCATGAACAGGTGGGATTTATCCCTGGGTTGCAAGGGTGGTTCAACATTCGCAAATCAATGCAGTAGAGCACATAAATAAGAAAAGAGACAAGAACCACATGGTCCTCTCAACTGATGCAGAAAAAGCACCTGACAAAATACAGCATCCTTTCCTGATTAAAACTCTTCAGAGAATAGGGACAGAGGGAACATTCCTCAACTTCATAAAATCTATCCATGAAAAACCCACAGTGAATATCATTCGCAATGGGGAAAAGCTGAGAGCCTTCCCAATGAGATCAGGAATAGGACAAGGATGTCCACTCCCACCACTATTGTTCAATACAGTACCAGAAGTCCTAGCAAAAGCAGTCAGACAGCAAAAAGAAATAAAAGGTATTCAAATTGGCATCTTCACAGATGGCGTGATACTCTATGTGGAAAACTGGAAAGTCTCCATCCCCAAATTACTAGAACTCATACAGCAATTCGGTAATGTGGCAGGATACAAAATCAATGCACAGAAATCAGTTGCTTTCTTATACACGAACAGTGAAACTGTGGAAAGGGAAATTAGAGAATCAATTTCATTTACAATAGCAAGAAAAACCATAAGATACCTGGGAACAAACCTAACCAAAGAGGTAAAGGATCTATAGGAACTACAAAACACTCATGAAAGAAACTGAAGAAGACACAAAAAGATGGAAAAGCATTCCATGCTCATGGGTCCGAAGAATAAACATTGTTTTTGAACATTTGTTTGTTGAATTAACATATCTATATTGCCCAGAGCAATCTATACTTCAATGCCATCCCGATCAAAATACCAATAGCATTTTTCAAAGTGCTGGAATAAACAATCCCAAAATTTGTATGGAACCAGAAAAGACCCCACATTGCTATGGAAATGTTGAGAAAGAAAAACAAAGCTAGGGGTATTACGTTGCCTGATTTCAAGCTATATTACAAAGCTGTGATCACCAAGACAGCATGGTATTGGCACAAAAACAGACACACAGACCAGTGGAAAAGAGTAGAGAGCCCAGATATGGACTCTCAACTCTCTGGTTAACTAATCTTTGACAAAGCAGGAAAAAATATCCAATGGAAAAAAGTCTCTTGAATAAATGGTGTTGGGAAAACTGGACAGCTATCTACAGAAGAATGAAAGTGGACCATTCTCTTACACAATACACAAAGATAAACTCTAAATGGATGAAAGACCTCAATGTGAGACAGGAATCTATCAGAATCCTAGAGGAGAATATAGGCAGTAAGCTCTTTGACATCAGCCACAGCAACTTCTTTCAAGACACACATCTGCAAAGGCAAGGGAAACAAAAGTGAAAATGAGCTTTTGGGACTTCATTCAGATAAAACGCTTCTGCACAGCAAAGGAAACAGTCAACAAAACAAAGAGGCAATCCACAGAATGGGAGAAGATATTTGCAAATGACACTACAGACAAAGGGCTGATACCCAAGATCTATAAATAACTCCTCAAATTCAACACCCAAAAAACAGATAACTGTGTCAAAAAATGGGCAGAAGAGATGAACAGACACTTCTCCAAATAAGACATACAAATGGCTAACAGACACAGAAAATGTGTTTATCATCATTAGCCATCAGGGAGATTCAAATCAAAACTAAATGGAGATAAGACCCTACACCAGTTAGACTGGCAAAAATTGACAAGACACGAAACAACAAATGTTAGAGAAGTCAAGGAGAAAGGGGAGCCCTCTCACACTGTTGGTGGGAATGCAAACTGGTGCAGCCACTTTGGAAAACAGTATGGAGGTTCCTCAAAAAATAAAAAATAGAGCTATCCTATGACCCAGGAATTGTACTACTGGGTATTTATCCCAAAGATACAGATAAAGTGAAAAGAAGGGCCATCTGTACCCCAATGTTAATAGCAGCAATGTCCACAATAGCCTAACTGTGAAAAGAGCCAAGATGGCCTTCAACAGATGAATGGATAAAGACAACGTGGTCCATATACACAATGGAATTACTCAGCCATCAGAAAGGATGAATACACAACTGTTGCATCAACATGGATGGGACTGGAGATTATGCTGAGTGAAATAAGTCAAACAGAGAAAGTCAATTATGGTATGGTTTTACTTATTTGTGGAACATAAGGAAGAACATGGAGGACATTAGGAGAAGGAAGAGAAACACGAAGGGGGAGAAATAAAGTGGGAGATGAACCATAAGAGATGACTATGGACTCTGGGAAACAAAGTTAGGGTTTTAGAAGGGAGAGGGATAGAGGAATGGGTGAGCCTGGTGATGGGTATTAAGGAGGGCACAGATTGCATGGAGCACTGTGCATTATATGCAAACAATGAATCATGGAACAGTACATCAAAAACTGATGATGTACTATATGGTGACTAACATAACATAATTAATCAATCAATAAAGGGGAAGAAGGAGCACATTATCATGGAAAATCGCCAACCGGAAGGTAGAGAGAAACAAAAGTTAAAAGAAACAATGGAGGGGCACCTGGGTGGCTCAGTCAATTAAGTGTCTGCATTTGGCTCAGGTCATGATCTCAGGGTTCTGGGATCAAGCGCCACATTGGGCTCCCCTCTCAGTGGGAAGTCTGCTTCTCCCTCTCCCTCCCCGCTTGTGCTTTCTCTTGCATCTCTATCTCTTTCTTTCTCTCAAATAAATAAATAAAATCTTTAAAAAAAATAAAAGAAACAATAGAGAGACAAAATAACCAGGAGGCATGAGATAAAAATGGCAGTAGTAAGTGCTTAAATATCAATAATCACTCTAAACATAAATGGACTGACGTCACTAATAAAAAGGGCACAGAATGGCTGAATGGATTAAAAACAAAACAAAAACAAGAACAAGGGGCATCTGAGTGGTTGAGATGGTTAAGCACTGGACTCTTGATTTTGGTTCAGGTCATGAGATGGAGCCACAAGCTGGGCATGGTACCTACTCTAGATTCTCTCCTTCTACCCTTCCTCTCCCCTTGCTTGTGCAAATGCACACTCTTTCTCTCTAAAAATAAAAAACAAAAAAACAAGGCCCTAGTATATGCTGCTTAAAGGAGACTCATGAGCTTGGAAGATACACACAGGCTAAAAGTCAAAGGATGGAAGATAATATTTCAAGCATCCAAGCAAGTGAAAACCAAAACAAAGTGGGGATAACCACACTTACATCAGATAAAATAGGCTTCAGGCCAGAAATGGAAATGAGATAAAGATCATTACATAATGATAAAGGGGTCAATACATTAAGAAGATATAATAATTGTAAATATGTACAGTCCTGACACGCAAGCACTGAAATATATTCAGCAAATACTAACAGATCTTAAAGAAGAAGCAGACAGTACAATAATGGTGGTGGCTTCACTATTGCACTAGCAGCAACAGATGAACAATCCAGACACAAAATCTGCAAAGCAATGTTGCAATCAAACCCAACTTTGGAACAAATGGACTTTGAACAGACTTTACAGAACATTCCATCTACCAGAAGCAAAATACACACACTTCACAAGAACACACAGGACATTCCCCAGGACAGATCCTATGATAGGACACAAAACAAATGTTAGAAAATTTAAGAAGAAATTCTACTATCTTTTCTGACCAGGATGGTATGAAATTAGAAATCAAGAGGAAAGTGAGAAGATCTATAAATATGTGGAAATTAAATAATTTTAAACAACCACTGGGTCAAAGAAGAAATAAAAAGAAATAAAAATTTTTCTCAAAACAAATGAAAATGAAAATGCAACACATCAAATGTGTGGAATGGATGGATTAAGCAGCTCTGAGAGAAAGTTTATACCAACAAATGTACATATTAAGAAATTACAAAGATTTCAAATAACCTAACTTATATTTCAAAGACCTTTAGAAAAAGAACAAATTAACCCCAAAGTTAGCAAATGAGAAGAAAAAAGAAGGTTCAGAGCAAAAACAAATGAAAGAGACCAGAAAAACAGAAAAGATCAAAAAAACCTAAGAATTGGTTCTCTGAAAAGATAAACCACACTGACAAAGCTTTATTTATTTACACTAACAAAAAAAGAAGAGGGTGCCTGGGTGGCTCAGTCATTTAAGCGTCTGCCTTCGGCTCGGGTCATGGTCCCAGGGTCCTGGGATCGAGTCCTGCATCAGGCCCCCTGCTCCGTGGGGAGCCTGCTTCTCCCTCTGCTTCTGCTGCTCCCCCTGCTTGTGCACACTGTCTCTCTCTCTCTCTCTGTCAAATAAATAAAATCTTAAAGAAAATTAAAGAAAAAAGAGACTAAAATAAAATTTAAAATGAGACATTACAACTGATACTACCAAAATATATAAGAGCATAACGGACAACTATGAACAATTATAGGCCAGGAAATTACATAACCTAGAAGAGATAGATACACTTTTAGAAACACACAACCCACCAAGACTGAATCAGGAAGAAACAAAGTCTGAACAGACCAATAACGAGTAATGAGATTGAATCAGTAATCAAAAACCTCCCAATACAGAAATCCTTAGGAACTGACAGCTGCACTGGGGAATTCGACCAAACATTTTAAGAAAAATTAACAATCCTCTTCAACCTATTCAAAATAATAAGGAGGAGATAACACTTTCAGACTCATTGAATAAGGCCAGTATTACCTTTATAGCAAAACAAGAAAAGACAACCACAAGAAAACTGTAGACCAATATCCCTGGTGAGTATAGATGCAAACATTCTCATTAATAAAATATTAACATGCTGAATTCAAGAACACATTCATAGGATTATATACCAGGAAAAACAGGATTTATCCCTGGGATGCAAGGATGGTCCAACATATGCAAATCAATAAATGTAATATATCACCCCAATAAAATGAAAGCTAAAAATCACATGATCATCTCAATAGACACAATAAAAGCATCTGAAAAAAATGCAACATCCTTTCATAATAAAAACCCTTTGCAGACTGGATATAAAAGGAACATCGCTCAACAAAATAAATGCCACTTGCAACAAACTGAAAGCTAACCTCACATTTAATGGAGAAAAACTGAAAGCTTTTCCTCTAAAATCAGGAACAGGAGAAGGATGCCCACTCTCTCCACTCCTATCAATATAGTACTGGAAGTCCTAGCTAAAGAAGTCAGGCAAGACAAAGAAATAAAAGACTGTCAAATGAGAAAGAAGTAAATAATATTAGTCCTATTTGTTGATATGATTTTATATACAGGAAATCCCAAAGAGCAAACCAAGATAAGTGTTGGAACTGATCCACAAATTCAGCAAAGTTGCAGGATTCAAAATCAACACATATCACTCTATTGTTTTCCTTTACAGTCATGATGAAACATCTGAAAAAGAAAGAAAACTATCCTGTTCACAGTAGCATCAAAAACAACAAAATACTCAGGAAAAATTTAGCCCAGTAAGGGAAAGATCTGTACAATACAAACTGTAGGATTTTGCTGAAAGAAATTTAAGATGAAACAAACGGAAAACTATTGCACGTTGACAGATCAGAAGAATTAATATCATTAAAACATTTATAATACCCAAAGCCATGTTACAGATTTAACATAATATTCATCAAAACACCCAAGGGATTCTTCACAGAAATAGAAGAAACAATCTTAAAATTTGTTGTGGGATCACAAAAGACCCTGAGAGACAGAGCAGTCCCGACAAGAAGAACAAAGCTAGCGGCATCACACTTCCTAATAACTATACTACAAAGCTACAGTAATAAAAACAACATCTTACTGGTACAAAAACAGACACACAGAGCAGCAGAACACAACAGCCCAGAATGAAATGCTGGCATAGATGGTCAACTAATACTCAACAAGGGAGCCAAAAACACCCAATGGAGAAAAGATAGTCTCTCCAACAAATGGTGCTGGGAAAACTGGAGAAACACATGCAGAACAATGAAAATGGGCTCTTCTCAGGCCACTTACAAAAATCAACTCAAAAGAGATCAAAGACTTAAACATAAGACCTGATAGCAAGACTTCGAGAACACATGTTAGAAGCTCCCAGACATTGGTCTTGGCAATGACATTTTGGATATGATGCCAAAAGCACAAACACCAAAAGCTAAAATCAACAAATGGGACTACATGAAACTCAAAGCTCCCTTCTGTAAGGCAAAAGAAACAACTAGCAAAATGAAAAGGCAACCTACAGAATGGGAGAAAACTTTTGTAAGCGATATATCGGATAAGGAGCTAATAATATTCAAAATATACGAGGAACTTGTACAACTTAATGACAAAAAACAATCCAATTTAAAAATGGGCAGAAGAACTAAATTGATGCTTTTCCGAAGAGTACTTCAAAATGGCCAACAGGCACATGAAAATATGCTTACCATCACCCATCATCAGGGAAATGCAAATCAAAACCACAATGTCATGATGCTCACACTGTCAGAATGGCTATCAAGAAGACAACAAGAGACAGTAGGTGCTGACGGAGATGGACTGAAAAGGGAATACAGTTGGGGGAAATGTAAACTGGTCCAAGCACAAGTAAAAACATTACTTTAATTTTTATTTTAATTTTTTCCTCAAAAAAAATTAAAAATCCACCTGGCAGACCATCCAGCAATTCCACGCCTGGTTATAGACTCAAAGGAAATGAAAGTGGGATTTCGAAGAGATACGTGCACTCTCATGTTAACTGAAGCATTATTCACAATAACCAAGATATGGTAACAACCTAAAGTCTCATCAATGGATGAATGGTTAAAAAAGATGGGGTATAAGTACACAATGGAATGTTATTCAGCCCCGAGCAAGGAGAGTCTCCTGCCATTTGTGACAATAAGGATGGTGGATGCTCAGTCAGTCAGAGAAAGACAAGAACTGCAGGACATCACTTACATGTGAGATCTAAAAAAGTCAAACCTATTACATCTGTATCTTTGGGGTAAATACCCAGTAGTGCAATTGCAGGGTCATAGGGTAGCTCTATTTTTAATTTCTTAAGGAATCTCCACACTGTTTTCCAAGGTGGCTGCACCAACTTGCATTCCCACCAACAGCGTAAGAGGAATGTTCCCCTTTCCTCACATCCTCTCCAAGAGACTATGCTGAGTGAAAGAAGTCAAGCAGAGAAAGTCAATTATCATGTGGTTTCACTTACTTGTGGAGCATAAGGAGTAACATGGAGGACATTAGGAGAAGGAAAGGAAAAGTGAATTGGGGGAAGTTAGAGGGGGAGACAAACCATGAGAGACTGTGGACTCTTGAGAAACAAACTAAGGGTTTTGGAGGGGAGGGTAGTGGGTGGATGGCTGAGCCTGGTGGTGGGTACAAAGGAGGGCATGTACTGCATGGAGCACTGGGTATGGTGCATAAACAACGAATCCTGGAATACAGAAAAAATAAAATTAAATTTAAAAAAATAGAAAAGTCAAACTTGTGAAAAACAGAGAGTAACACTGTGGTTACCAGGGGATGGGGCAGGAGGGGGCACATGAGACTGATGTGGTTTAAGGGTACCAACTCGCAACAAGTAGTAAATAAGTCACAGAGACCTAATGCACAGTGTCATAAACACAGATTACAATGCTGTACTGTAATTATGTACACGCCAGAAGTACCAAACGTCACTACAACAATCTTACTACAGTATATAAATGTACTGAATTAACAAGGTGTACATAGTAATTTATACAATGATATATGGTAAATATATTGCATTAAAAAGTCAAAACTAACAACTTTCAACACAAAGAAGTAGTAATCCACATGCAGAGATCTTAGCAACTTATTGAAAAATACAATCAGTCTGTTTTATTGGTGTCTGCAGTTTTTTTCTCCACAGGGCCTATAAAAGCGTTAACAGCAAAACTTTGTTGTTGTAAAACTTACTTCTTTCACTCTTAAGAGTTACAAGTTTTTTGATTATTTATTCATACATTCCTTCATTCACAAAAGGAGTAAGTAAAATAAATCATACGTTTTGTCCTTTGCTCTGGAGAAAATAAAGGAGGAAAGAGGGAGAGTAAGTGCTGGAGGTAAAGCAAGACTACGTTTTAAACAGAGCGGTCAGGAAAGCCTCATTTCAAGGTAACACTCAAATAAAGACCTGAAGGAAGTAAGGGAAGGAGTCATGGAACACCAAAGGAAGAAAATTTAAGGCAGGGCAACAGCTAACGCAAAGACCCTGAGGTGGGGACATGCCTGATTTGTGGAAAGAACAGCCCAGGGAGGCTAGAAACAGAAGGAACAGTGGGGGAGGTGGGGGCAAGGTAAGGCAGGGAAAGCAGCTAGAAAGCGGTTACAAGAAGGTGGGTGATGGTGGCGGTGATGTGAACGGGTGACGGCCCCAGAGTGGGGACTGGACTCTGGATCTTCTCTGGCACCAGAGCTGCCCGGGTTTGCTGACAGGTGAGATGGGACGTGTGACAGACGGAGAGGGCTTAAAGATGCCTGGAAGGTTGTAGTTCTGAACACCTAAGAGCCTGAACTGCTGTGGGGGACCCCGACATGCACAGGCCAAAAAGTTCAGGAGAACCCAGGAAGAGAGACAGAATAACTGGTTTATGAAGAAAAAGAAAACCAGGAGATTCAAGTGTCCCAGAAGACAAAAGAAGAAAGAGCTGTTGCGGGGGGCAGGGGGGGGATCCTCAACTGGGTCAGATGCTGACAGGTGAGAAGCCACAGCCTGGGAAGCAGGACGGCTGGGCAGCACTCACTGAGATGGGACTCAAGATCCATCCTCCTGAATCTCAAGTGGGATCAGTTGGCATCTGCCTGTCCTAAGACTGTTACCTTCACTCACACAGTCGCAGACAGAATGCAGGTCAATAGGGCTGGGGTTCTGGCAAGGGAGTGTGACAGACAGAAGTCAGAGCAAGAATGTGAGTATACAAGTAAGGGTCTGATTACAACTGACCACGTAAGGATGGAGGGCACAGGGTGAGGGGGACAGAGCTCCAGGTACCAGTGGGACAGAAGGAATGCAGGAGTCACCCGAGGGAGTGAACTAGCCTACTACGAACAGGAGATAATGCAGAGTCTGCTTGAAGTTGAGATTAGGGGCGCCTGGGTGGCTCAGTTGGTTAAGCATCTACCTTCGGCTCAGGTCATGATCCCAGGATCTGGGATCAAACCCCACATTGGGCTCTCTGCTTAGCAGGGAGCCTGCTTCTCCTTCTGCCTGCTGTTACCCCTGCTTGTGTGCGTGCTCTCTCTCTGACACCTAAATAAAACCCTAAAAAGAAAAGAAGACTTAAGAAAAAAGAAATTGAGATTAATAAAGAATTCTGGATACTGTAGTCTCAAGACAGGAGCGGGTAAGGTAGAGCAGAGGACAAGATCCTTGGACGTGTAAGAATCAAGAGACCAAGAGAAGTCAGAACAGTAAGAGGTTTGCCCAGTGCATTTTACAGTCACCAAGTATCACGCCAGGAGTGATGCAGCAGAAGATAGTTTGCCAGGAAGTCACAATTTCAAGGCTGAGGAAATAGGACAGCGATCCCCAGGGCTACACTGGGATGGGAAGGGCTCCTTTCCCAGGAGCAGCCCCATCTCCTTCTCCCCAGACGAGTTCATGTGCTCACATATGTACCTGTGGGGAAATGAACGCTATGCCGGGTCGTACTATTAAGGTCATGAGTCTACATAAACAGTATTATTCTGTTTTCCGCATGAGTCTTCAACTGGATTTTTTTTCAAAGATTTTATTTATTTATTTGACAGAGAGAGAGAGAGAGAGATCACAAGTAGGCAGAGAGGCAGGCAGAGAGAGAGGGGAAAGCAGGCTCCCTACTGAGCAGAAAGCCCGACGTGGGGCTCGATCCCAGGACCCTGGGATCAAGACCTGAGCCGAAGGCAGAGGCTTAACCCACTGAGCCACCCAGGTGCCCCTTCAACTGGATTTTTTTCCAGAAATTTCTTTTCAAGATAAAATGGCCCCTCATAATCAACAGTTCTTCAAACTGAGTCCAACTCCAAAAGAAAAGGTACCATCATTAACATATATTTACCTTGAAGTTTTCTACTCAGCTCAAGTTTTTCCTGTTCAAGGCGTTTGATCCTCCTCTCGTACGCCTCAGTCGCCAGATTGTTGTCGAGAGTCCTCTGGACACTGACGTCAAGGTCCAGGGATGCGGGACCGCCTGTGACCCGTAAACAGCTCCGATCGGAGAGAACGCTGAAGAAACATAAAAACATGAGTTCACGCAGAAAAGAACGTCTCAAGAAACAGAGCCTTCTGCAGCTGTCTAGTTAAAACACGGATTGCGGTATCTAGCTACAGTTAACTGTGTAGGGTGACAGGAGAACACATTGTGTACAAATCTCAACACAGACCATTTTTTAGAAGTATTTTTTAAAATTAATAAATAGTCCAAATTATCTTGCATTTCAATAACCACACATTATAAAACGATGTTTACTGAACACAAGGTGACCACGTAAGTGAAACAGTAGTCAAAAGCACACACCATGGTCCTCTTCATTAGAATTTGGATTCAAAAGTGAAATGCTTCCTTTAATTCAATATAATTTAATGAAAAATACTTGAAGTGTTGAACATTTAGTAGGGAGCAAAATCGCCACTTGCTTCTGTTCTCATGATGGAGACACAAACATATGATATAAGTAGAATACTAAGGGCATTAAGCAGTGCTGAATACTAAGGACAAAATAAGGAAAAGGTGGGGGGGAGTATTGAGGGGGAAGAAGTAGAAATCTAGATAAAGTGACCAGGAGGTTATTACTCAGGGCGGAACTCCCAATAAAGTCCAGAGGGAGTAACGGGGGGTGGGGGACACGGGGGGGCGGGGGACACGGGACATTCCAAGCAGATGGAACACAAGTGCAAGAATCTGAAGCAGGAACAGGTCTGGCATGGTCCCAGGCCAGAAAAGAGCCATGTGTGACTGGAGCAAAATCAGCAAGGTTAAAAGTCATAGGAAAGAGAAAGTGAGCCAGTCATGCAGGGTCTTGTAAGAATGTTGGTTTTGATTAAGATATGAGCTACTGGAGTTGGGAGACTGTGGGGATGGGTCCTAAACAGTAAGAGGTTTGCTGAGTGCATTTTACAATCACCAAGTATCATGCTAGGAGTGATGGTGCAGAAGACAATTTGCCAGGAAGTCACAATTTCAAGGCTGAGGAATATAAGGGAATGACACGTTCCCTTATAGACTTATCTTCTAGCAGGACCAGTCAGACAGGTTCAGAGAAATCTAAGAGATGAGATTATGAACATTTGAGGTAGGTGGTTGGGTGGGTTTTAAGTAGGAGAGAGCAGAAGGGTCTCACATTCAGGCATCACCAGCAAATATCTGCACCACAGTATCAGTGGAAAGGGTCCCAAGATGAAGCTGTGGGGCCCAGAGAGATGAGATCAGAAGGCCTCAGCTGTAGAGACAGAGAAGGACTGGCCAAAAAGGTGAGAAGTCCGGAAAGCGGCCTGGAAGGTAAGAGAAGGCAGTGCTGATAGGAAGGAGCTATGATGCCCAGCCTGAGAGGAGACACACAAGCCAGGACTGACTGGGAGCCCCTACTGTGCATCTGCACAGGCGAGTGCTTGGGGCCAGAGGCGGGCAGGCAGGACCATGCAGAGCAGTATGTGAAAGCTGCCTGCCTCGACCTCTCTGTGCAAGGTTAAGTGAGCTCATCAAGGGAGAGCAGAAGAGCGGGCACAGGTACAAGAAGGGTCCTAGAGGTTGGTAATCATGACCACGGAAGGTGAGACCAGTGAGAATGGTCAGGTGCTTTTCTCTGGACACTGAACTGCATGGGTCTGAGCAGAAACTTGAACTGTAATGATGATGTCAACTGAGCAGAACCATGCAGGAGACCAGGAGGCAGTAGAGGACCCGAGGGAGGGCACACAAGGATTGATGACAATCATACTCTGCTTACACCAGGGAAGGAGGACGGGGAAGCGGTCCGTGAAAACAGGGCTAAGGTGGCTGGTGCTGGCACTTGGCACCCGGAGTGTATTTGTTAATGCAAAAGACTCTTCGATTCCTGCCCCAGTGCCAACAAGAACACTGTGAGCTCCATTTCTCCTCCAAAATGACCGAAGATTCTCCTATGTTCTACTCGTTACAGAACATCTAACTTTGTCAAGCAGTAGCTTCGGCCTCTATTTAAAAACTGTTTTGACTTACAAGGCTTTCTTAGATATTTCTTAAATTTATCTTAATTTGCTTTAAGTTGTCCAAATTATGTTAACTTTTCCAACTTACCAGCTACTAGTATATGTGAAACCAACAAATGGCAGGTGGTGGCCAGAAAATGCAGTATGTGTGGGTGGGGGCATCGTTTCCTGAAGGAGGAAAACACATCTGGTAAGAAATAAATAACCGTGATCTGTAGGTTGGCCTATAATATTAAGGAACAATAAGAAATACGTGGCTGTTCGATTTAGAAACACAGATTAAGTCTGGTCCAGATGTGCAGTGATCTAGAATCCAGACATGAGCACTGCCACTGTAATATTCTAATAAAATTAAACTCCAGATGGAAAGTCTGACATTGAGAGTGATTATTCATGTATGCATACGTGCAGATCTGCCTCATCGCTAAAAATTATTTGTAACCCCAAATCAATATTCACAGTGCTTCTGCAATCACTAGCAGACACATGCAGAACAAAAACATTTTTTTGAGCTGCCTGATGCCTAAGTTTCCAGCTGGGACTGAACAAGGAGACGCTCTGCCTTCTTGTTTCAGCTCTGATATGACAAAAAGTACTCCTTCCAAGGTCTACATGTGCCACGTCTTTCAGATTTTTCTGCTTTTTATGGGTGACTGTGTTGTTTAAAATGTCCTCCACGCATAGCGCAGAATGGCCATCTAGATGGTTTCTAAGCAAGACAGCTGCGATGTGCCAGACAAATACGTATGTGTGTTAGAGAAGCTTTGCTCAGGCCCAAGTTACACTGCTGTTGGCTGTGAACTTGCTGTGAATTAATCAACAATATATGTATTCAATAAGGTTTCTTTAAAGAGAAACATACATAAAACAAGGTTACGTACTGACTGGTTGAATGAAATGACCAGAGGCTCAAAAGAACCTACCCCTGTATTTCCCCCTAGGAATAATGGTTCAATATTCACAACTACAGCACACACAGGAACTTTACAGAACATGTAACTACCATAATCAGAATCGACTGTACTATGTATTTAATTTGGAAAGATGCAAATTTCTGTTTACAGTAAATATAATTCTTATAATAAAAAACTGATGAGGAAGTCCATTTAATTTTTTTTTTTTGGAGGTCCAGAGAAAGAAGCAGAA
This sequence comes from Lontra canadensis, assembly GCF_010015895.1. Taxonomy (NCBI): domain Eukaryota; kingdom Metazoa; phylum Chordata; class Mammalia; order Carnivora; family Mustelidae; genus Lontra; species Lontra canadensis. Next base: position 11,742,685 of record NW_022631018.1, read on the forward strand.
GAAATCTTTACCTGCCTTGCACGTGCCACTTACTGAACAGTGAACAGTGATAGAAAATCAATATACAAATTTTTAGTGCAGAATTAAAACCATAAGAAATAAAATAATGGAAAAAAAATAAAGCTCAAATTAAGAAGGCTAAAAGGGCAACATCTATAAAATTTTATGTTCTTATTGTCCTAAATTGTAACAATGTAACCTAAAGGTGTAGAGCAGAGGTTGACGACCTATGTCAGCCCACAAGCTAAAAGTGGTCCAGTGTTTGGCGACTCTGCTAGTCTGCCACCAGCCCCAAGGAGCCTACAACCTCAGGATAGCAAGGCTATAGAATTTTCCCCACTTCCCTTCCTACCGATTTACTACTTTTAGTGGCAACACCACTGGGCATGGGAGCTCTCCAAATCAAGTCAGCCTCCTGCCAGCAGCTCGACAGCCCCAACCAGGCTGAAGGAATGGGGTGGGACAGTTTTTGACCAAAGTTCAGTTTCTCATGAATAAATGCTTCTCAATTTATTTCCCTTGGGTTGAGTTGTCAAGCCCCAAAATGGTTGTTTTTGACAATTTGTCCAGTATCATGGAGCTTTTTAAGGAGAGATTTGCCAAACTCTCACTCTGCCATCATGAAATCCACTTTTCTAAGAATCTAATTTCTCCTCTTCCTAGGAAACTTCATGGCATAACTGATCTAATTGGTAAATACGTGAAGTTTAATTTTGCTCCTTGTCATAAACAAACATGTTCACCTCAGTGAACTCTCTCAATTTCTCAATGTATGAGAAAATAAATACTAGAAGCCACGATAACTGTCTAGTAATTGATAAGGAGGTCCATAAAATTGCTTCATAACCACATTAAAAAGAGCTTCCTTGCAATGTCATACTTACAGAATTCTTTAAACAATCATCATCCACATCAAAATTCGATGTATCTGTTGGGCTACTAACTTCTGGAATATAAGGTGCTTCACAGTTTCGAATATTATCCCAATCAATTCCATTGAAAAAAGGGTGTTTCTTAAAGTCTTCTATTCCATTTTGACCAAGTCGGTGCTCTCTGCTGCAAATGAGTCTTCGAATAAGATCCTTAGCATTTTCAGACACATCGGTCACTTGAGCTGGAAACTGAAACCTCTCCTAGACACAGAATAATAGGAACAAAACATAAATCAGATTAACATTTATTTTCTTAAAAATGCATTTTCTTTTAAAAGTGTCTAATAAGTGGGGGCGCCTGGGTGGCTCAGTGGGTTAAAGCCTCTACTTCGGCTCAGGTCATGATCCCAGGATCCTGGGATCGAGCCTCACATCGGGCTCTCTGCTTAGCAGGGATCCTGCTTCCCCCCCTCTCTCTCTGCCTCTCTGCCTGCTTGTGATCTCTAATAAGTAAATAAAATCTTTTAAAAATGTCTAATAAGTGTACACTGGCACAAAGTACTCATACTACAAAAGAAAAGAACATTTTTCTAAATGAACCTTTAATTTTATATGTGACTTAGTCACTCACACATGCACCGTAGAAAGAATAAACTGAATGCTAAAATACCTTAAACTGCTATCAGAATGAAGAGAACTTATGAAAAGAAGACTGACTCAGAATTTCAGTAGAGTATATAGGACTCATGATGTTCATATATGCCACAAACCAAGCATTAAGTAACAACAGTAAACACCTGTGAAGAACGGACCATGCACTTGACACTCACGGAAACTCTTTGTTCACTTAATGCCTATTATCCTCACAGCAATCCTTGAAGGCAGGTGCCACTATTATCCTGGTTTTACAGAAGAGACCCAAAGCCCCAGGGAGTTCAAGCCAGTCACTCCTAGTCACACGACTAGTAAACCGAAGAGCTTTTGGAAGAGCGGCCTGACTCCAGAATCCGGCTCGGAGCCCCCACCTCTCACTGATTTCTCTCTGAAATGATTTACATGCTCTTTACAACGCGGTAGCTAGCTGTCCCCTGTCTTCCGACTCTCCATGACTATTTGGCAGATTATCCTTGCAGGCAGAAGAGCACCGGCTGCACAGAAGAGCATTAAGGGACTGATACATACAAGAAGCAACTGATCATAATTGTCTCACCCCCTTTTATGGGACGTTCCTATTCCAGGTGTTGCAACAGCTCACAGTCTTCTGAAATTGATCAATCAGAACCCTCCTCTCTTTATTACAATTTATTTCTATTTCATTGGGAACTAAATGGATTAAGGCTCCATTACTTTGCTCCTGTGGTGAATCTGGATTCTTTTCACTGCACTGATCCTAAAGAAGACCGGAACAGGTATCCTCACACATATATCTTGGTTCAACTGAGTACTTCCTTAGGGCAGATTCCTAAACCTGAAGTTGCTCAATCCAAAGTTCTAACCCTTTTCAAGTCTCTAGATGCTTATTTACAGATTTGTTGACAGAAAGGTTACATCAGTTCCTATTGACAATGTCCAACAATACCCATCTTACTGGGTTATTCACAGTACAGAGTAGAATTTTTCTTTTCATCTTTGCCAGGGGGAAAAAGGATATCTCAGTTTTATTTTGATTTGCATTTAATTTATGATGGCTAAGGATGAGAATTTTTTAAATGCATTCTAGTCATGAGTACTTATAGTAGTAAGGATATAAATTATCTGCTTACCCACTTCATTATTCTACGGAAGAGACCAATTTCCTATTTACTAGCATTTCTAATAAAATACAGGAGAAGGTAAGAACTAATAATTTTATGTATAGTTAATGGATTTTGATTATTCACATTTGTCAAGTCCCCTATTAGCATAGAAATTAGAATGTTCTTGTTTTTAAAAAAATATTTTTTAACTATCACATCACTTCAAATTTATTGTATCATTTACCACATTGAATTGAAAAAATAGTAAAATATACTAACTTTATGATTCATGATTTTTCCATATGTCTCCACCAGAGATTCTGCATAAAACGGTGTTTCTCCATAAAGCATTTCGTACATACAGACCCCCAGAGACCACCAGTCACATTCAGGTCCATATCTCCCTTTCCCATCTTCCATGGCTTGAAGGATTTCAGGAGAGATATAATCTGGAGTTCCAACAGCCACTGAGGACTGGACCTGAGGAAGTTCACACATTTTTAGTAATCTACTATATTAGAAACAATAATTAATTAAAAAATATTTACACTTACTCACATACACAAGACATCATTTCAAAACTACAACTTTGTCATTACCTGAATTTAGCCTCCTTGTACGTATAAGTTCAATTGTATATAATCTCCACACTAACAGTCCTCCAGATTTCACAATACTATAGAATCTTTATTATTGATGGTACTTCATTGGCTACATTTAGGGTAACAATAGGATTTGAACATCACAGCCATTAAAAACAAACTGGGTATTTAGTACAGAACATTCTTATTATTGATATTATCTAACCAACACATTCCTATAAATAATGGAACTAGGAAAACTCTACATTTGTCAAAAGGAAAATATAGCCTGAAAAAAACAGGCCAATACTTATCAGCAACCCAGAAATTATTTTAAAACACCTTAACTGAAACCTAAGGAAATAATTATTAACAATGTACTGCAAACTACCTATTAATTTAAAAAATTACAAAGGGGTTTGAAACATATTCTTCAAAAAATAAAGTCCCAGTAGAGAAAAACAGTTGTGCATGTAATTATGGGAAGTTAGATGTAAATGAGAAAATAATCAATATAAATGATCTTGGGCATGCATCTTGCAAGGTACTCTGAAATAAAATTGTTTCTTTGTATGTTTTAAAGAAGTGTATCAAAAAAGAATATTCTCAAGGTAGAATAATGGTTAATATTCTGGATTTTCTAGAAAAAATTATCATTCTTAAGTAATCCTTAGAATAGACTTCCTCTTTGGTAATACTGAGATAAGGTAACTTGAAAACTCCTGCACTGCAAACTCTTAAAAATACTAGATAAAATACAACAACCATTTTTTTAATAAATATATAAATGAGCCCTTAGAGAAAAAAGAAATTCTTAGGGGCTGGTTATCAAGAAGTGTTTGAGAACCAGAGCAATAAGCGTTATAGCAGGACTGGGGCTGGGGAATGTTGGTTTTCATTTTCTAGATACTTGGATTTTAATATATCCATGAGGACGAGAGGACAGTCCTCATGGATATATTTTGAAGCAAGAGGCCACCCCCTATAATAATAGCCTTTACTCTAGAGGGTAAGTAAAAAGGTGAATTGTGAAAATCTGCCACTCAGAGAAAGAGACTTTGTCCGTATTGTCTGTGGCTGAAACGTGAAGAAAAATTGCTCCTCCCAAAATTCATCACTTTCAGCCACGTAGTCCCAGCAGTGGGTATTCTAAATCATAGTGCTTCTGGGATCCAGAAGTCCTCAAGCCAAGGAACTGGCAAAAATAATGGCACCTGGTAAGGTGCACCCCCAAAACTTGGCATAACAAATTCAATACTAATACTATTCAAAATTCACTACTTCACAGGACACATGATCAAACCTCGCTGCATATAATTCTCACACATAAAAGCCCACTGAAGATGAGCTCACGGTCCAAAAATACAAACTAAATGAGGAAACAGTCCATTACCCCCCCCAAAAAATCAGAAATCAAAGCAATATAATTAGACCCCGACAATTATCAATTCTACATGAAGCTACATGAAGTATGTTTTAAAATGATTAAAAATTTAAAATATAAAAATCATAGGAGAAATGAAAAAAAATGAAATGAAGTTCCAGAAATAGGAAAAAAAAAACCCACAAAACCAAAAAGCTAGTCTTGAAATTAAAAAAATAAAAAGTGAACAGGTAAAAGATATGAAAAAATAAAACCAGATCCATTTCTATCCACACTGCAGTTAAACTGCAGAGTACCAAAGGCAAAGACATCTTCAAAACAGTAAAGAATATAGAGAGATTGCCTACCAAGGAATGACAAGCAGACTACAGCTGAATTATTGGTATTGACATAGCAGTGAGAAGAAAATGGAATTGAATCTTCAAAGTGACAAGACAAAATAACTGTCACCTAATTATGATACATGAATGGGGGTAAAATACAGGTATTTTCACACAAAGAGTAAGTGAATTTCCATGTACACACTCTTCCAGATAAACATAAGGACACACTTCAGGAAACAAGAAGTTTAACTAATATGGAAGAATGTGGTAGTAGAAGCAATTGTGAGCAAAGGTATTACTAAACTTTAACATACATACAGTCATTAATTGGATAAAATAGTGACAAAGAGGAAGGGGATGAAGAGGAGTAGGAAAAAGAGGAGAAACAGGTTGTCAGAGGAGGAGGAAACAACTATTTAAAGGTTGAAAATCAGGTGGAACTAAAATACCAGAAAACAGTAATGTGTTACCGAGGGAACAATTAGGATCCAAGTGGTTGAAGTTTCTTGTTCTCTCATCTTTATCTTTTACTTACTTTTTAATCATTATTTTCAATTGTGGTAAAATACCTGTAGCATGAAATTTACCATTTTAACCATTTCCAAGCATGCACTCCATTGGCATGAAGCATATTCACGCTGTGGTGCAGCAGTCACCACTATCCTTCTCCAGAACACTTTTCATCTTGCAAAACTGAAACTTGGCATCCATTAAGCACTAACTGCCCCCTGCTCACCTTCCGCCCCCTCCTGGGCCCTGACAACCACCACTGTACTTTCTATCTCTAAGTCTGACTACCCTAGGTGCCTCATAGCCATGAAATAATACAGTATTTGACATTTTGTGTCTGGCTTAAATCACTTAACATTTTAAGGCTTATCCATGTTGTATCATGTGTTAAAATTTCCTTCTTTTTAAGCCTGAATAATTTTCCATTGTACTTAAATACCACATTTCCTTTATCCACCCATCTGCTGATAGATACCTTGGTTACTTAAATCTCTTGGACATTGTGGATACTATGAATGTGGTATACAAATACCTCTTTGAGTCCCTGATTTCAATTCTCTGAAGTATATATCCCTAAGTAGAAGTGCTGGGTCATACAATAATTCTATTTTTTAATTTTCTGAAGAACTGCCATACTGTTTTTCAGAGTGGCTAGAGCGTTTTACACTTTACTACCAACAGAGTACAGATGCTCCAATTTTTTCATACCTTCACCAACACTTCTTATTTTGTTTTATTGTGGGATTTTAAATTTTTTAACATTTAAATTAATTAATTTAAAAAAGAAATTAAGCCACTTAATGAGTGTGAGGTAGTATCTTTGATTTGCATTTTCCTAATGACTAGGGATGTTGAGCTTGTTGGCCATTTGCATATCTTCTTTGGAGAACTGTCTATTCAAGTACTTTGCTCATTTTGAATTGAGTTGTTACTGAGTTGTAGAAGTTCTTCACATATTCTGGATAATTAGCGCCTAATCAGACATGTGATTTGCAACCAATTTCTCCTATTACATTAGATGCCTTTTCACTAAGATGACTGTGTCCTCCAGTGGACAGAAATTTTTAAAGGTGGTGTAGTCCTATTTATCTATTTTTCCTTTTGTTGTCTATTGTTTGGTGTCATATCCAAGAAATCAATGTCAAATCCAGTGTTATAAAGCTATCCCCTATATATTCTTCTAAGAGTTTTAGAGTTTTAGCTCTTATATTCAGGTCTTTGATTCATTTTTAGTTGATTTTTGCATATAGTATAAAATAAACTGAGTTTCTTGTTTGGCTTTGAAATATGGTAAGAAACTGACTCTAGACTTCAGGTAAACCTTAAATGTTAAAAATGTAAAGATAAACATTAAAATATTTGAAATAGAATGTGTAGTTTCCAAAAAAGTAAATAAAAAGAGAAATTAAACTACACTTGACCAAGTCAACAGCAGGCAGAAAAGGGGGAAATAAAGCATGCATGCAAACAAATAAGCAAAATCTACAGTAAATAGCATAAGATCAACACTAAGAATAAATACAAATATACTGATCATCATGAAATTTATAAATGGACTAAATTTACCTATTAAAAGACAGCACTATAAAAATTGAATGACAAATAGAGACATACCATGAGAGACTGTGGACTCTGAGAAACAAACTGAGGGTTTTGGGGCGGGGGGGTTGAGTGAGCCTGGTGGTGGGTATTAAGGAGGGCATGTATTGCATGGAATACTGGGTGTGGTGAACAATGAATTTTGGAACACTGAAAAAAATTAAAGAAAATTAAAGAAAAAGCCAAAATGAACAAATATTTTTCAAAATTAGCAAAGGTTTAAAAGCAAAGATATAAAAGTTTATAGCAAAGGTGTAAAAGGTTTATATCTAAACATAGGACACAGAAAGGTTAAAAGTAAAAGGATGCATAAGACATATAAGGCAAACGTTAAAAGAACATTAAGGTAGCTATATTTCTATCAGTTAAAATAGACTCTAAAGGCAAAATCATTATTAAGATTTTTAAAAATTCATTAACATAATTATAAACAAAAATACCTCAGAATAACATTCTGAATAATATGCCTAACAACGTAGCTACAAAGGGCTATGTAAACATTGATGATAACAAGGAAAAATTAATAAATTCAGTATCATGGTAAGACTTTTTAAATAACAAATGATATATCAGAAAGAAATAAAACTGTTAAGAATATAAAAAATTTGAACAACAAACTAAGAACCTCAATCTTATGGACCCACATAGAAACCTGGACCCAGGAATTAAAAAGAGTGTATTATTTTCAAACAGACAAATAACATTATAAAAACTAGCCTGTTATAAAGCAAAAGCAACTCTTGACAAATGTGAGAAAAAAAACTGATTATTAAATAGACCCATTCTCCAGTAAAATAAAACTAAAAAGAACCAAATAATTAATACTAAAGATATTAAAAATAATCAATGGTCCACAGAGGTTTTCTAACTAAAGCTGGAAAATATTTAGAACTAAAAAGTAAAATGCTCTAAATATCAAAACTGACGAAGGAAAAGAAAAGCACAAGCAAACAACATTAGGATTGAAAAAACAACAAAACTACACAAGTAACAGATTTTTAAAGTTAGGAAGAGTACAATATGAACATTATGCCATCAAAACTGAAAACTCAGAGAAAATAGACAATTTTCATAGAAAAAAATATATAACTTACCAAAACTGACTCAGGAAGAAATAGAAAACCAAAGAGACCTATAACCATTAAAAAATGTGAATCAATAGTATAAAATCTACCTGGAAAACAAACCAAAAAAAAAGAGGAAAACAAAACCAAACCAAGGCAAAGGTGATTTAAAAGTGAGTTCTACCAATTTCATAAGAAATAGACAACCTCTGTGTTATATAAACTTGTTCTAAAGCCAAAATTGGTAAGGGGAGAGGATAGGACTACTCCCCTGTCCATTTTCCAAGGCTAAGATAACCCAAATACAAAACTCAGACAAGAATGATTTGAGAAAAAAAAAATCATACTGCAATCTCAGAATGTTCAATCTGAAGTATGACTCTTGGGTAACATCCAATATAAAATAGTAGAGTCATTCGAGCAATTTGTTCAAAAATATCAACACATCTTCAAAACAGAGTTACATTTGGCCAAAGAATGGATGACTTAACATGAGAAATTCTATGTCATTCATCAGTTTAACAGATTAAAGGGAAAACACCCTAATATCATCATCTCAATGGAAGCAGAAAAGTCATCTGATTACAACAATAATAACCATAACAACACATTCTTATGCTAATAAGAAACAGAAATTTCATAATAAGAAACAGAAATCTCCTTAATCTTGTAAAGAGTATCTATCAAAAGCTTATGGCAAATATCATAGTTAATTTGAAACTACAGAAAAAACACCATAAGCATCAGGAACAAGGCAAAGGAGCTCCCTATTACCATACCTATTTAATATTGCACTGAAGATCACTGATTGCATACAGGGGAAAAACAGCATACATAAGCATTTGTTAATGTGAATTATGTGACTGTCTACGTACAAAACCTAAAACAATCTACAAATTATTTTGAACAAAAAATTTAGTGAGCTTTCTAGTTTCAAAATGAGAATACAAAAATCAACTGTGGTCCTCAACAAAACAACAAGCTATTAAACTGAAACTGTAACAGTTATTGTTTATAATGCTCCATGCCCCAAAAATCCAGTATGCCTAGGAACAAATTTAACAAATAAAGGTAATGGATTTACTGTAAACATGATTATAAAACTTCAATAACAGACATAAAGGAAAACCTTAAATAATGGAGAGAGACATCATGTTTGTGGAAACGAAGATTTCATGTTATAGACATAAATTTCCCCAAAATTAACCTCTAAATTCAATGCAAGTCTACAAGCTTCTGTTTCTGAAGGGGTATTTGTGTATACTTGGTATATATATAAACCATTAATATAACCCTAACAAGCATATGGAAAAACAAATGGCCAAGAACAGCTAAGACAATCTTAGAAGAAGAAAAAGAAGTACAGCAGGACATCCTTCCCAGAAACTGACTTCTTATAAAGGTGTAGTGATTAAGATGGCATAATTTCAACTCATATGTGAGAGCCCAAAAGCAAGCTGAGACCTGATTTGCAAAGTCCCAAAATCTAGGAAAAGCTAAAACTGAGGCAGCTGCCCAGGTAATAAATAATGATCCATACAAAGACATATAATTATAACATTTCAGAACACTGGGAAGAATAGAATATCCTAAACGCTTTTAGAAAAGGGAGGAAAGGTTTAACAGAAGAACTGAGATTTAGAATGGCACCAGATATCTCAACAGTAAATTAGAAGACGATGCAATGCCTGCTAAATTCTAAGAAAAATCATTTGAAATCTACATTACTATGCCCAAACAAATTATCAATCAAATATGAGGGTAGAAGTGAAAGCATTTTTCACACGTGCAAGATTATAAAATATTTACTTCCATAAGTGGCTCTCAGGAGAGCTACTGAGAGCTACTACCAGATAAAGAGAAAGGCAGACATGGGACCCAGGAAAGAGAGGATCCACTGCTAGATGGCCATGCCGTGAATCCCACCATGAAGAGTAGGATAGTCCTGGCAGGACAGTGCTACAACAAGCCGGCAGAACAGTCTGGATGAGAAGGGAGAAGGCAAGACTCCAGCACAGCTCCCTCCAAAGATAAAAGGGAACCACTAGGTTACTTAATGTTTCTGAGAGAGAAAGGAATTAGGGGTTGGAAATTTGAGGATAAACTAGTGAGAGTTATAGAAAACAAGACAAAGTGGTCACTTACACCAGGGACAACAAAAAGTGTTCAAGAAAAGAACTGTAATTAAAATAAACTGCATGCAATGGCAAAATTATTAATAATATTTGTATAGAGTCATAAAGAATTGAACAGGACTTAAGGAAAGACACTAAGAAGATAGAAAGTGTATGGGATGGGTGATACGGTAGGAAATTAACAGGTAATAACTAGTACTAAATAATCAAAAGACAGTAGCACAAGTATGATAACAAGAAATATGTAAGTAAAGGAAGCGACAACACAAGCAGCCAGAAGACTCCCAAGTGTCTGCCTCTAGCAAAGGAGATTTGGAGGCAGAAAGAATGGGACAAAGGAACGCAGTTTTTATGATAAGCCTCCTTAAAACACATATAGATCACTCTGATTTTAAAAAAATAAAAATAAAGTGGAAATAAAACAAGTAAAAAGGCTTGTTCATTATAATTTTCTAAATGGAGGATAAACATGCTATATGTTCAGAATTATTTTGAGATCATCAGCAAAGAATGAACGAGCAGGAAGACACACCAGGATTTCAAGGAATAAACTTGATCAGGGGTAACTCATACAGACAGAAACAGTCCTCACCACATTCTGGAATGCACAGGGATTTGGAAGGCCGCCTATCAGACTCCAGGAAAAGAGCCCCAGCTTTGAGTCTAAGGGGCGTATGACCCACAGGACTCAGGGAAACGCTAGCTCTTCTCCTGGAATTCTTCTTCACTGTAGCACTCTGCTCTCCAGAATTCTGATCCAAAACCTCCTGAGGCCACAGCCTCCCCGATTTGAATCTGTGTCTCCTCAACTCAGCAAGCCCTCCCTTCTTGCTTCATACCTGCCATGATCAGCTGCCTACTTCATGCTTCACAGAGACGCAGAGGTTATGGAGGCACAGTTCCACGGACACATTCACATGGTTACTGCCCTCATAGATCTTTACTTCTACAAATACCATAACCCCACAGGACAGTGTGGTTATTTTTGCTTTTCACACTCATCAGATGGCTTTTAGGTAAATTTTGAAGGAAAGATGAGCCTTTTTTTCCTTTATCCTACAGATCTTATTTATCATATCTGATATTCTTTATCCTACTGATCTAATTATCCAAATGGTATCATTTCCTTTGGATTAAAGGACATTCTTGAGCATCCAGGACTGCTGGAGAGTGATCTCTTTCATTTAACTGAAAATGTCTTTTATTCACCTTCATTTTTGATGAATATTTTTGCTTGGCAGAGAATTCTTGGTCTATAGATATTTTTTCTCTTTCTGCACTTTAAAGATATTATTTCTGATGAGACACCTATGGTTATTCTTACCATTTTCCCAAAATATGTAACATATTTTAAATTCTGGCTGCTTTCCATTTTTTTCCTCTTATCTTTAATGTTTGAGAGTTTAATTGTGTGGTTCCTTTTAACCTTGAGGTACACTAAGATTCTTAGGTTTGTGTTTTTCACATTTGGTAAGTCTGAGCCATCAACCCTACAAATTCTTTCTGTTCCTGTTTCACTCTTTTCTCTTTCTGGTATTCCAATCATGTGGACCCCGGAGCCTGAATTTATTTTGCTTCAATCTTTTCCTCTTTGTTCTTCAGAATGGATCATCACTATTGAATGGTCATCAAACTCACTGGCACTTTCTTCTCTCATCTCTAATCTGCCATTAATCTCCTCCTGTGAGTTTTTATTTCTACTACTACACTTTAAGTTCTAAAAAGGTCCATTTGATTTCTTTTCTTGCTGAGATTCCTTATCTGAGCCATCGTTAAGACTACATTTTGATTCTTTAGACATATTTATTTAAAAAACATATTTATGATACCTTTATTATGTCTCTAAGTCCAATATCTGTGCTATCAAACTTTCTACTGACAACTTTTATTTTTTAAGTCTGTAACAGAATCCCTATCCTAGCCCCGTTGTTGTTTGGTCTGGTGATTTCTGATTGAATGTTGGTCATTGACAGAAAAAGTTATTATAGACAGTATGAACTGTATTATCTTCCACTGAAGATGTTAAATATTATTGAAGCAGATAAAAAAATACCACCTGATCTCCTTAAACAAGGGTTAGCTTATAATTACACTCTTTGGGGCCAGACTTGTAGAAACTCTAAGATTCATCTCAAACCCCCTGACTTAGAAGACCACTTTCAAACTCAATGAATTTTATCAGGACTTGGATTTAGACTGTTATACAGGTTTGGAGTACGTCTTACATGGTATAAAGGTGTTAAATAGCTCCCCGGGGCCAAAATTCCAGTGTACCCATGTACTATCTCTTCTCCAGCACCACATGATTTTCAGAAACCTGTTCAATTTTTAGATACACAGCATCTATTATTCGGTACATCTGCTGTCTTATACTGCTTTTGTACAGCCCAACCTGCAGGAGATAGCCCCATAGGCATACTTTAGGCCCTCTCTCTGAAAAACTTCCTCCTCTCCAGTGTTAAACACTGCAGACTAACTAACTCATCTCTGATGTCTTCCTCCTCAGCTCTGGAGAACTCCTACCCTCACCTCTAACACTAGGTTTCTGCATCAAGAGCCAGCAGACTGTACCCATACTGGGAAATGGTAAGGTACATCTCATGAATTCATTTCTCTCAAAGATAACAGTCTTATGCTGCCTGTTGTCTACTGCCTGAAAACTGATGTCCCAAATATTATGTACAATTTTATAGTTTTTTATAGTGAGAGGACAATTTGGTACCAATTACTCCTTTGATCATGGCCAGAAGCAGAAGTCATAAAACCTAATTTTTTTAAAGTTTATCTCCTTAGGATACATTTTCAGAAGTCCAATTACTGGTCCAAACCAATATACATTTTCATGGCCTTTAGAATATATTATACTAAACTGCTTTCCAAAATAATTTCTGCCAAGTGAAATTACATATACTTGGATCTCTGCTATACAGCCAGGAAACTGAAGTAAAAACAAACAAAACAAAACAAGGAATAAAATTGGGGCATATAATCCTTTAAGTTTATATGAGGGACCAAGGGTTAGTAGAAGTAAACCAAATGGGAATGTGAAACTAAATTCACATAGAAATGTTCTGATGAAAGCATTCATTTGTTGAATATTGTCCCTCAAAAAAACTAGACAACTAGGAAAGAAGATTAAAAAAAAATAAAGATGAAGAAGGAGTCACATTTTCTTCTCCCATGTGGGAATTGTTTTATTCACCTCTCTAAAACAGTGAAAATACCTCAAGTACAATTAATAAACAGTTCAGCTAAAGAAAAAAACAAATAAGGTTTTCATAAAAGACACACTGTATCAATCTTAACATCATTAATATAAGCAGTTAAAAATGGCATTGGACTTTGTATACAAACCTTATTATGAGTAAGTATCCCTAATGCCATTGTGGGAAAAGGTGGAGCACAGAAAGACAAATGGATGGATGGATACTTAGAAAATATAAATAGATAGTTTCTAAAACAGGACAAATAGCAAGGGAGATATCTGTGGACAAAATAACTTGAGATTCATCTTTATTTACCGTTCCATCTTCCATCAGCTTCAGACAAGAACCAAAATCTGCTAATCGAATATGTCCGTTCATATCCATCAATATATTGTCAGGTTTGATGTCCCTGAAAAGACAGACACTTTCAATTTTTAGCTGAGAAAAATAAACATAACCATTTACTTGGTAAGATAAAAATTTGTCTGAAAACTTCAACTTCTTTTAAAACTAATACTCCAAAAGAAAAAACAACAACAACTAATACTCTAAGAACACCTACTTAACTACTTTATGGGCTCAAATCCTGGCTCTGATTCATATGAAAACTTTTGTAAACACATGTACTTTCATTGTTCTGAAAAAAAACTGCTTTTTGGCAGTTCTCCATCTTTTTTTTTTCTTGAGAGAGAGAGAGAGTGTGTGTGCACACGAGTAAGTGGGGGTGGGGCATAGGGAGAGGGAGAAAAAGAATCTTAAGCAGATCCCATGCTCAGCACAGAGCCCAACATGGGGCTTGATAATCACAACCCTGAGATTATGACCTGAACTGAAATAAGAGTCAGACACATCACTGACTAAGCTACCCAGGCCCCCCTTCCAGGCAGTTTTCATTCAGGTTAAATTAATTTTGATTAATTTAGATTTGCACAGATTCCAATATGACCATGATAGGCCTACTTTCTGTATACAGAGAAGTAATTACTTGACATACACAAAACGTACTATCCTCTAGCCCGTGAAATTGGAGAGGGAAAAATATACTTCCTAGACCTGGAACGTAAATGTAAATAAATAAATTTTCAATTACTTCAGGTCAAAGTAACTGCAAAGAAATTTCTTCATAAAACTTATTTGAAATACAACTGACACAAGTGCTTAGTAATAATTTATGTTATATAAAGCTATTTATAGCTGTTAAGTCAAAAGCTTATAAGATATCCAAATCTAATTAACAACAAACTAAATCACACCGGTTTTTGTATTTGTTTCTACATCTGAATAAAGAAAAGGGTTGCAAATCTTGGCAAAAATACATAAAATGATTCCTATAAAGACCCTGCAACACGTTTTCTAATCACCATCTAAAGATGAATTCCAAAAAACTAAGAGATCAGACCCTCTCAATATATTCTACATGTAGAGGAAGAAAAAAAATCATCTATGAACATCATATATACAAAAACAATTCTATTACCATGTGGTTAGGGTCACCTTTTTTTTCCCTCATCTCTTTATTTATCTTATAACTGGAAGTCTGTACCTCTTAATCCCATTTATCTATTTCACCCATCACCCAAACCACTCCCCTCTGACAACCTTCAGTCTGTTCTCTGAATTTAAGAGTCTACTTTCTTTCTTTGTTCATTAGTTTTGTTTTTTAGACCTACATAAAAATGAAATCACCTGGTATTTGTCTTTTTTTGACTTACTTCATTTAGCATACTCTCCAGGTACATCCATTTTGTCACAAAGGGCAAAAACATTATTTTTATGGTTAATATTCCACTATATATATTCCATATATGTATGTATGTATGTACACACACACACACACACACACACCCTATCTTCTTTGTCCATCCATCTATCAATGGATATTTTGGCTACTTCCGTATCTTGGCTACTGCAAATAATGCTGCAATAAACATAAGGGTACACATATCTTCTCAAATTAGTGTTTTTGGGTTTTGGGTAAATACCCAGGAATGGAATTACTGGATCATATGGTATCTCCATTTTTAATATTTTTGAGGAACCTCCATGATATTTTCCATAGTAGCTATATCAATTTATAATCCCATCAACAGTGCACAAGGGTTCCTTTTTCTCCACACCCTCACCAACACATGTTATTTCTTATCTTTTTTTATCCTAGCCATCTTGACAGGTATGATGTAACATCTCATTGTGGTTTTGATTTGTGTTTCCCTGATGGTGACTGATGTTGAGCATCTTTTCATGTACTTCTTGGCCATTTTTAAGTACTCTCTTGAAAAAAAAAAAAAATCCTGTTTTTTGTTTTTGTTTTTGTTTTTGGACTACTTGGTTTTTTGTTATTATGTTGGTTGACTTCTTTGTATATTTTGGATATTAACCCCATACTGGATATATCATTTACAAGTATCTTCTCCCATTTAACAGGTTATCTTTCATCTTGTTGATGGTTTCCTTCGCTGTGCAAAAGCTTTTTGTTTTGATGCAGTCCCAACAGTCTATTCTTGCTTTTGTTTCCTTTGCTTGAGGAGACATACTTAGGACAAAGCTGGAGATATCACAATCCTAGATTTCCAGATATACTACAAAGTTATAGTAATGCAAACAGTATGGCACTGGCACAAAAACAGCTCAGTGCAACAGAACAGGGAGCCCAAAAATAAGCCCAAGCTTATGTGGCCAACTAATCTATGACAAAGGAGGGAAGAATATACAATGGAGAAAAGAAAATCTTTTCAATAAATGACTTTGTGAAAACTGGACAGCTACATGCAAAAGAGTGAAACTGGATCACTTTCTTATACCACACACAAAAATAAACTCAAAATGGATGAAAGACCTAAATGTGAGACCTGAAATCATAAAACTAAAAGAAAAGACAGACAGTAATCTCTTTGAGATTGACCCTAGCAGAATTGCTGTAGGTATGTCTCCTTACATAAGGGTCCTTTAACCTGAATGATACCATTTAAGGTCTCTATGCCTCCCATCTGTAATAAAAGGATAATACTATGGAAGTAATTTGTGTGTTGAACATCATGAGTTGGCAAATACTGACATAGAGGCCAAATCCATCCCACTGCCCATTTTTGCAAATAAAATTTTATTATAAATAAAGTCACATCCATTCACTTATAAAAGTATTATGTGTGGCAGGCTTTCCCACTACAACAGCAGAGCTGAGTAGTTCTGACTACAGACAGTGTGGGCTTCAAAGCCTAGAATATTTCCTACTGGGCCTTTACAGAAAAAGTTTGGTGACACCTCTTGAAGATGATAGATGACTGCTTAACAGAGACTAGCAGATAGATGGACTGAAAACAACTTTAACAGGAAATTGGCTTCATTATCCTCAATGTTTGAATTTATCCCGTGGTCAGAATGGTGTATTAAAAAAAAGATTTTTCTGTTGTTTGGAAACATCAAAGAAGGATACTTTAGTGCTAGAAGGAACCTTAGAAATTACCTAAACCATTTTTAGAGGAGTATAAAGAATGTGTTTTATTTTTCATTTTAAAAAATATTAAGCTGTATAGTCACTACACATACTGCTACTGGCATATTTCTCAGATTTTAAAGAGGACTAAAGGAATTACAGAAAAGGAAAACAGTGAAAGGATTCATAATCATCAATAATATTTCAGGGTATTTTAAAAATAGAAACTATTAAAGTAGACAAATAGAAACTATTAAGTAGACAAATAAGTTATATTTATAACAATAATGAAATGGAAAATAATTAACAGGATAGTACTGATGCTCCTTAAGTATCCCTTTACCCTTTCATATTATCTCCTTCACCCACTCCCCACAGGTTAGCAACCACAACCCTGGCAATTACTATATCCATACATATTTTATATTAGTACATGTATACAACCATAAGATTATGAATCTTTCTGAATGTCTTTAAACTTCATAACTGATACCAAAAACTGTGTATAGCCTTAAAAATATTATTTTATTCTAATACTGTGGCTAGAACATGTTACCCATATTGACATACATTGTTGTAGTCTGTTAGTTTTACCTGCTATATGGAATACTTCCACAGACCAAATTTATCAGTTCTCCTGATTACAGAATTTAGTTCTCAACACTTTTAGATTGTGGATTATTTTGCTATCACACAAAATTCTGAAATGAATATTTTTACCAATGTCACCTAGTGCTCATCTATGAACATTTCTCCAGGCTGCATATCTAGAAGTGGGACTGCTATGATGAAAGACATGTGTGTTTTCAACTTCATAATCATGAATACCACTAAGTTTAAGAATCTTTTTTACATTATCACTAGTCATCTCACATTCCTCTTCTGTAAAATGCCAGTTAATATCCTTTGCCATTTTCTTACACTGTGTGTGTGTGCTGTTTGTTTTTTGGGTTTTGGTTAATATTCAGGAATTCTGTTTACTCAAGCTTAGTTTACATGTGTTACAAATCTCTTCTCTCAGCATGTGGGCTTATTTCCCCACATTGTTTATAATGTCTTATTCGTAAAAAAATTATTTAATGTCAATGTAGTCTTCTAATTTACGATTTGTTTTTGTCTTTTTCACTATTTTCAGCTTTACTGAGATATAACTGACAAAATCATATATTTAGAGTATACAACATGATGATTTGATAGATATACACATCATGAAGGGATTCTCACTGTTGAGTTAATTAACACACTCCTCATGTGTTCTTTTGTTTTTGGTGGTGTTTTTCAGTAAAACGTTTAATTTCCATTCTCTTAGAAAAGTTCAGTCATACAACACGGTTTTACCAACTATAGCCACATTATACAATAGCTTCTCAGACCTTATTCATTTCTTTTTATTTAATGGGATGGGTGGGGCAGAGAGAGGGGGAAAGCAGACTCCCTTCTGAGTGACAAGCCCAACGCAGGGCTCGAACCCATGACTCTGAGTTCATGACCTGAGCCGATGTCAAGAGTCAGAAGCTTAACTGACTGAGCCACCCAGGTGCCCCAAGACGTTATCCATCTTGTACCTGGAAGTTTGTACCTTTTGACCAACCTCTCTCTATTTCCCCAGCCCCTGGCAACCACAATTCTACTCTCAAAATTTCTGGTTTGTGTCCCAGGAAATTTCCCTTACCTTTTCCCAGAGGTCCTACAGATACTGTCCCATATTTTCCCCTATAAGTTTCAAAGTTTTACTTTTCACTTCAAGTCTTTAGTCTCCCTGGAATAAAAGTTTGCATGCAGTGTGAGATAAAGGCCCATCCCATTTCCTTCTGTCCCAACAGCACTGACTGAACGACATCCTTTAACCACTGATTTCTCCCACCATTTAGGTTGCAAACCAAGTGGGTCTGTTTCAGAACTTCCTAAAGCAGTTTCCCTTAACAGTCTCCAGGGGAAAAGGAATACTATTAGTAATCACCAGAACAATAAGCATAAACTAAGATACATGATCATCCTATGTATACGCCTATACCTGGGCAAATACTACACTATCTTAATTATGAAAGCTCTGTAATGACTTCTTTACTCCTGCGGACCAGGATTTTAAAATGTCATGGCTCTTCCAGATGAATGCTAGGATCAACTGAGTATGTTCAGTAGAACACACTGAGACTTTGATGGGAATCACAATGATTTTATATATTAATCTAAAAGAACTGATGTCTTTATAAGACGACTCTTCCCATCCATGTATACAGTGTACCTCACTTATGAGTATTCTTGTATATCTTTCAATAATACTGAACTTTTATTATCCACATAGCTATTACTTATCTTTTATTAACTATGTATCTATGTTTTATTACTTATAGTTTTTGGTACCTTACAGTTTTGTTGCTATTGTGAATGGGATTTTCTTCAAAGAAGCATTCTCATTCTGCTTTCAATTTTAGGGGGAATGTTTCTAATGTTTCGCCATTAAGTATGAACCTTGGTTTAGATTTTCAGTAGAAATTCAGAATCAGCTTACAAAAATTATCTTCAACTCCTAATTTGCTAAAAGTATCAGGAATGGATATTCAATTTTATTACTTTTAGTACTGAGATTTTATGGTTTTCCTCCTTCAGTTTATTAATATAGTTTATTACACTAGCAGATGCTCTACTGTTGGAACGTCCTTGCATCCTGGAATGAAACCCACATGACCATTTTTTTAAATGTACCATGCATCACGGAGTGTAAAATTCCATTGATTATAAAGATGCACCACTATATCATGTGCCCCTAAAGGACAGAACACACAACTACAATTATAGAAGCCATTATTTTAAAAAGCATCCAATCTTAGAGAAATTAAATTGAAAAATAAGTCTGTCTTATTAGTGTTGACAAATATAACATCTATACTGCTGAATTTGATTGTTTTTCTCTTTAGGATTTTTGCTTTTATATTCATAAGTAATATTGTTCTATAAACACTATCCTTTGCAAGTTTTGTTATCAAGGTTTTACTATCTTCATAAAGTGAGGTAAGTGGCTTTTCAAAAATGTTCAAATTTTCTGAAATAATTTATACAGGATTCAATTACTGCTATCTTAAGAGTAAAAGAAAACTTTATCCATAAAACAACATTCGTAGCAGCTATACTGTCTGTAATTGCTCAAAACCAGGGGGAAAAAAACCCTCAAATGGCCACCAACAGGGAGGTGGACAAGTTATCATATATTTATACAACAGAAGACTAGCAACCAGTAAAGAAACATCTACTGTCATATACAATTGAATGAAACTCAAAAATCTATATGTTGATAAAAACACATCAGACAAAAAGAATACACCATGTAGAATTCTGCTTATAAGATGCTCTAGAACAGGTTAAAAACTAAGTTATGGGGACAGAAACAAGAACAACTCATGGCTGGAGAAACAGACCTTAACTGGGAAAGAGCACAAGGCGATTTTCAGGGTGATAAAAACATTATACACCTTGACTGCGATGATGGCTACACAGGTGTATCCATTGTCAAAACTCAGCACAGCACATTTGCCATGTGTGAATTTTATCATGTGTATTTTAATGTTAAAAATAAAGGGGGGAAGGTACAAAATGCCTAAAGATATAAGAGATTGAAGTCTTGTGGAAGGAAAATGTCCCATTACTAGATTTCTTTAAACGTTCTTAGGGTTATTCCCATGATTTCTATTTCTTCATGAGTACACTGTAGTGGCTTATGGTTTTCTAATGCACATTTCATCCACATTTTCAAATTTTACTGGAGTATAGTTGCTCACAGTATTGTTACTATTTTTTAAATCTACAACATACTTACAGTTCTATTCCTAGTCGGACTTCTTTAAATCTCTATATTGTCCTGATAAAAATAACACCTAAGGCTTATTTAGTACTTTCTATTTTCCGTGCAGTGCTTTTTTAAAGATTTTATTTATTTATTTATTTATTTATTTATTTATTTGAGAGAGAGTGAAAGAGAGCATGAAAGAGTAGAAAGTCAGAGGGAGAAGCAGACCCCCATGTTGCTGGGAGCCCGATGTGGGACTCGATGCCAAGACTCTGGGATCGTGACCTGAGCCAAAGGCAGTCACTTAACCAACTGAGCCACCCAGGCACCCTATTCCATGCAGTGTTTTAAGTGACAGAGATTTTTTTTTAGATCAGCAAGTAAAAACGCAACTAATTGCTGCACACATAAGAGATGCTCAAAATGAAAAGAATAAAAATAAGATCACAGAAAATCAGAGGGATATGGATACCATTACTAAAAGGCTGGTATACCATGCAAAGTAAATTTCAAGGCAAAAACAAAACAAAAAGCAGTAACAGTGATAAAAAGGATCCCTAAGTCAGGCCTAGCTCAATATAACATGTACGAATTTGTACATTCAACTTTCCTGGGGAAAGAGTTGGTGAGGGAGGATGCTGGTGTGACGATATAATTCTCTCCTCACCTTGCACTCCCTATCTGATGTAGGGTCCCAGGACCAGGCACCAGAAGTAAAGATTTCCTTTTTTTTTTTTTAATTTAAATCCAATTAATTAACATATAATGTATTGTTAGTTTCAGAGGTAAAGGTCAGTGATTCATCAGTCTTATATGATACCAGCGCTCTCCTAAACTCTGCCCTATGCACTTCTTCTCTTGGCTGAGTTTAATCTGTACCCTCTCCACATCATAAACTGCAGAGAAGTTTTCAGGAAATTCTAGGAGTCCTTGCAAATTATGGAAACCTCAGTAGCTCATTCTGATACTTCCAATTCAAATTCAGAACTACAGAATTTATACTTGTCCTCTTTGATCTCACATCAGTGTCTCCTTCCTTCTGCACCAACAGGCCTGATTCTTAAGGACACAGGGGATAAGAGAAGTGAATTGGAGTACCCCATAATCACGCATTTGCTTTATTTCACATTCACAAACAACAATCTCAAAATAATATTATTTATGCCAGCACCATAAATTTGATGACTGAAAACACTTTGAAAAAAATGTGTACAAATTCTCCCAATTGTCACCACCTTTTATGGTTGCAGCCTATGTCCATTCCGAGAGCAAATAGCCGTAAATGCTGTTCCTGCTCCCTCTTAACTTTTCTGTTTTCACTTCTACAGCTACTTAATGAGCAACTCCAGTCCTTAAGCTGATGTCTCCCTGTCATTTTGGTTGTCTGTAGCTCATTCTCTAACAGATTACTAGATTCTTCAGGAAGAATTCATGGGATCAACATTCCCCAGGCTCCTGCAAGTTGACGACATTTGTGAGTGTTCCTTATATGTGAAAGATGATTATGTTTGTGTTCTCTTTTCTGGGACATCATAAATATTTAACACATTGTTTTTCAGTCATAAACCTTTTTT
Source organism: Lontra canadensis (assembly GCF_010015895.1). Lineage (NCBI taxonomy): Eukaryota > Metazoa > Chordata > Mammalia > Carnivora > Mustelidae > Lontra > Lontra canadensis. The sequence goes on from NW_022631018.1 coordinate 11,764,886, forward strand.
GTTGAATTGTCTGATGTTAAATTCATTTTCTTGCCCCTGTAAATCACTTTAAAAAAAAAAATGTTATGTTAGTCACTTATTCTTTTTGTCTCATAGGATTTTTTCCTTTAAAAAAAAAAAAAAGTTTAAAGGTCTATAATTATACCAGAATTTGCTTATGCTCTATCTCTATCCATTATGTTCCAATTGTCATACATATTACAAATTCGCTCACTGAGTATCTACCAAAACAAATTTCTTTAAACAGTCAAATGTTTTAAAGAACCCTAGAGAGGGGTGACCTGGCTGGTTCAGTTGGTGAAGCATGAACTCTTCATCTAAGGGTTGTGAGTTCAAGCCCCATACTGGATGCAGAGATTACTTAAAAATAAACAGAAAGATATTTTTAATCTTTAAAAAAATAAGAATTTAAGAGGAAAAGCATTGTATACACACAATTTTTTAGAACCATTTATTATGCTCTTTCTTCTTTCTTGAAGCCCCACATTTCCTTCTGCTAACATTTCCTTCATTCTGAAATGTGTAATTAGCATTTCTGGTAAGGAAGGTCTTGAGTAATAAATTCTTTTGGGTTTCATGTATCTGAAAATATTCTTACTTAATCCCTGAAGGAAATTTTCACTGGATATAAAATTCTAGGTTGATAGTTTTCTTCTTTTTAGTACTGTCAACATTTTGTTCAATTATCCTTTAGTCCCTGTGGTCTTGATGAGAAATCTGAGCTCTCTGAGATTGTTTTTCCCCAGTATGTAAAGCATTATTTTCCTCTAGATGCTTTTAAGACTTTTCATATCCTTCATATTCCATACTTTGATTCGGAGGTGCTTTGTCAAATTTATATTGTTTTGATTTGCTGAAACTGTTGATTCTCTAAATTCCTATGTTTCTCCAAACTTGGGACATCTTCAGCCATTATTTTTTCTGCCCCGTTCTGTCTTTCTGGGGTTCCAATTACATATGTTACATCTTTTCATCACTTATCTGTTCATTCTTACAATTCTTCCATGTCTAGTTTGCAAAGAATAATTTCTGTTGATCTATACTCAGTTTCATGGACTTTCTCTTACGAGTCTCCTTTTTGATACAGATGCCATTCAGTGAATTTTTATTTGAGATACTGTATTTTTCTATTCTGAAGGTTTCATTTTGTTTTTTTCCTATTTCACTACTGAAATTTTCTATCATCTCATTCATTTTAAATGTTTTCCTTTATTTCATGAAGTATGCTTAAAGTAAACACTTTTTTAAAGGTTTTATCTGATAATTCTTCCAATTCAAACCTAGGTCATCTGACCTGGATCATCTTGAACTATCAGTCCACGTTTTTTCTCTTGAGATTCAATCATTTCCTGACAGACTAATTTTGGCTTGTACTGTGTATAATTGTGATCCCATGGCACACTATGGACTCTGTCAAAAATCTCTGGAAAATGTTGGTGTTTTAGTTTTACCAGTCAACCTGGTTAAACTGAGATGTACACTCTAGTATACTCTACAACAGGACTGAACCTTGAAAACAATGTGCTAAGTGAAAGAAGCCCATCGAGAGACACCCATTAGCTTTCCATTGATGTTAAATGTCCAGAATAGACAAATCTATAGAGAGAGACAGATTAATGGTTCCTTAGGGCTAGGGAAATAAGGGAACAGGGAGGTGAGAACTTTAGGGTACAGGGCTTCTGTACAGGTGAGGAAAAAGGTTTAAAACAGACTAAGGTGTGGGGCTCCTGGGTGGCTCAGTGGGTTAAAGCCTCTGCCTTCAGCTCAGGTCATGATTCCAGGGTGCTGGGATGGAGTCTCACATCGGGCTCTCTGCTCAACAGGGAGCCTTTTTCCTCCTCTCTCTCTCTCTCTCTCCCTACTTGTGATCTCTGTCAAATAAATAAATAAATACATCTTTAAAAAAAAAAACAGACTGAGGTGATGACTGAACATATCTGTGGATACACTAAAAATCACTGTACATTTTAATCGACTCAATTTTATGGTACGTGAATTACATCTCAGTAAAGCTGTTAAAAAAGACTATTTATAATGAAATCTTACAGCATTTTTTTTTAAAGATTTATTTATTTATTTGTCAGAAAGAGAGAGAGAGAAAGCACACAAGCAGGCAGAGAGGCAGGCAGAGGCGGAAAGAGAGGCAGGCTCCTTGCCCAAGGACCCCAGGTTCATGACCTGAGCCAAAGGCAGCGGCTTAACCCACTGAGCCACCCAGGCAGCCCCTTACAGCATTTTTTAATGAAGATCCCCTGAATATCAATGGCAAGTAGTACAAAAAGGCAGAGATCATGCTTTCCTCCTCTGGGTGAAAAGTTTGGAATAAGTCATGAGCCAGTAACATATCAATGATTACTATTAATGTTAATTACCAAGGACAACATCTAATGTTATTAAGAGTAGAGCCAATAAAGAAAAGTTTGTTATTTTTATATCATTTTTTTTTTAAATGAAGGGTTTAAAATGGAGAGACAATTCTTTTTTTTGTTTGTTTTGAGAGAGAGAGAATCTCAAGCAGACTCCATGCCCAGCGCAGACCCCACACAGGGCTCGATCTCACAACCCTGAGATTACAACCTGAGCCGAAACCAAGAGTCAGACACTTAACTGACTGAGCCACTCAGATGCCCTGAGAGAATTCTCCATTTTTAAAAACCAGTTTCATATTCTACCATTACCTAACTGTATGGACACCTATTTCCACTAAGAACTGTAAAATGATAGGTGATCTAAAATAAAGGAACTTCTCTCCCCAGATATGCATCTAATTCTTACTAATCAACAAGTGTAAAGCGTTAAATACTTTATATTATCACTGATCTCTGTGACAAAACAATCTGCCCACCATCAATGACTTTCCCTTCTCTATCAAAGCAGTTTCTAATAAGGTCCTTCTAGTTTGGAGACAGCATGAGCACCACTCTTAAAATGGTGATATTGTAAAACCTATATGAGAAACAGAAATCAAGATAAGATCCTGGCTACTGGAAGAACACACAATACCAGCTGGTAACATTTTGGTATCAGAATTAACATTCTGATTATTTACATATTCTTTAAAAACACCACAAATGTTCTCATCTTTCCATTTTTGTCATCTAAAACTACATCACAGGATAATCAAATATAACATTCTAACCAGATCAAGCTTATTTTTTTTGTTGTTCTAGTAGGATATTGTGTCTTTCATTATTATTAGCACACTTGATGACTATAGCTGACTACTGGAACACCAAGCCTATTGCTGAGATTAATTAACATATTTAGAAATAAGTTGGGGCTTTTTTCTCAACCTATAATTAGAGCTTGCTTTACTATAACCCAGCATTTGGCTTGTACTTTAATCAACCGGAGTCAGACATATGCCACATGATACTGTTTAGTTGTTAGAAATAATCTCTTACATAAATTTTGCAGTTAAGCAAATAAATGATTGAAAAGAAAGACACTCTTAAAATGCAAAGTTCTTATTCAGGAAATCAAAAATGGAAATACTGGTATTCAGACTTTTAGCTGAAAATAAAAGTGCATCTATGGCAAGTCTCAAACCTGAGGTGACAGATCAAAAATAAAGTATTTAATGACTACCAAAACCAGCCATTCTATTAAAAGCATTTAAAAAATGGATATGCTCTTATAACAATGTTTTTATATTGTATTTTTCTAAGTATTCAAGTGATACCTTGAACGTTAAAATAATGATAAAATTTTACTTCTGAATCTTAATGGTCATTCTTTGCATATCTTGTTTACTTTGGTCCTCCCCTCCTCAGCTAAGCTAATTCCATTTGTTGAACTATCTACTTCCTACCACAGACTGGCTTTTTCCAAGAGGTCCTCCTGATTCACTTGTTTACCTCCTCTTTACTCTCTTATTCTATATTTCCACAGTGCTTAGGTATATTAAAAAATTATATTTTGCTTTTCTTTAAAACCTATTTTTGTTGTCATTCAACTGCTCTCTATTCTTACAGGTAAGCATATTTCATTCCCACCCAACAAAGTAGGTAAGATACTGGAAAAACAGGACTGTTTGAACAAGACTTGTGAATGAATTTACAAAGTTAAAACTTTTTGTCCAACTTGGGCACAACTGTGAAGCAGAAGTTATTTTCTTAAAATTGGTCCTTTTTCCAAAAGACAGTTAACTGAATGTAAAGAACGTACTACTACTTACATAAAACCATTTTACTTACTAAATAGCAGATCTCACTCCCACTCCCAATACCCAGGACACTAGTATCCACAAAAAAAGATACATGTTTGAAATGCATCAGCTAAGACATTAATGTAACTAAACATAAAGGGAAAGATGATTTACTTTGATTTTCCATAAGACGCCTTATCCACACTTATTATTTCCTCCTGATGTTCCTTCTTAGTATGCTTTATTGGCCACTCCTACCCTACCCAATCTCAAAATACTAAAGTTCCTCAGGGCTCAGTCCTAGACCCGCTTCAGTACTGACTGTTTCACTAAGTGGCCTCAGCTTACCTTGTGATTTGTGCATCATCTATCTGCCAGTGACAGCCAACTACGTGGATTACAGGTTGCAGCCTTATAGATGGTAAGAAAAATCACTTCCTGGAAGGCCAGGAGCCTAAGCAAATTTAGCAATCTACGAATTCACCCAAATTTACACAAATTGCAGGTATGACACGATGCAGACTTTCTTGGGCTTGGTTTTCAGACTTTAGAAAAGGAAGTAATAGAGTTATTTTTTTCTTAAAACCTTTTCATTTTGATATGATTACAGACACAAAGGCAATTGCATAAATGGTACGCTGAGTCCACCGCTCTCCCCACTTCTCCACTGGTAACAACACACATTACAGCCACAGCACGATGGCAAAACCAGGAAACTAACACAAAGACATTAAGGGTAGATTACAGGCCTTCTCAGTCTGTATCCTTTTTTAATCTGCCCATGCACATGTGTGTAGTCCCATGCAATCTTATCCTGTGTGTCGATTCATAAAACCACCACCACATTCAAGACACACAACCGTTTCATCACCACAAAGAACTCCCACACGCTACCTCACTCCCCATCCTGTCCCTGACCTTGTCCTCTGGGCACCGTTCATCTGTTTTCTAACTCTGCAGTTCTGGTATTTCAAGAAGTTAGGTAAGAGGAATCATATAGTACATATGCTTTGAGATTTAATTCTTGTCACTCAGCGTAACACCCTTCAGGTCCACCCAGGTTGCTGTGTGTAATTAGTACCACTTGCCCCTCCTCCTGCCAGGAGCACTCCCCCTTGTATGCATACGGCAGATACAGCAGAGGTGTGCAACCCGCCGCCCACTCAAGGACTTGCGGGCTGCTTCTCGCAATTTGCTATTTTGCTATTACAAAGAAAGCCGCTACGAACACTCAGGTACAGGTTTTTCTGTGAATATAGGTTTTAACTTTTCTGGGATAAATATCTGCAAATGTAATCACGGAATCCTGTGGTAAGTGCATGTTATTTTTTTTTTTTTAACTTTCAAACTGTTCCTGAGTAGCCAAGACATTTTACATACCTACCAGCAATGTGTGAGAGATCTACTTTCCCAACATCCTGACTGGCACTTAGTATTATCACTATTTGTTATTTTAGCAGTGCTAACATCTTCTCATTGATATCTCACTGTAGTTTTAGTTTGCATTTTTCTAATGCCTAATGATATTGAACAGCTTTTTATGTGTTTAGTTGCTATCTGTATCTCCTCTTGGGCAAAATGTCTCTTCGTGTCTTTTGTCCATCCTATAACTGGATTAGTTGAAGTTTTTTGATCATGTCGAGAGTTCTTTATATATTCCAGATACAGGGTCTTCATCATACATATGGTTTGCAAATATTTTCTCCCATTCTGTAGCTTGCCTTTTGGCCTCCTACCTATTCCTTAAGAAGTGAACATGTTTTTCATTTTGGCAAAGTTCACTTCATTAATTTTTAATGTCCTATCTAAGAACTCCTCACTAAGGAGGAGGACTAAACCCTAAGTCCAGAAGATGCTCTCTGATGTTTTCTTCTACTTTATTCTCCTTTTTCAAAAACCATTTTAGCTACTCTAGTTTCACTGTATTTCCACATAAACTTTGGAGTGAGCTTGTTTTTATATTTAAATAAATAAATAAATAAATAAATCCTCCAAATGAAAAACCTATATGAGCTGTCAAAAACATTGAAAATAAGATGTTATTAATGTGTCTCTAAGTAGAGCTGTTTAGGGCCAACCCAGTAGCCTGAGGCCTGAATACAGCTGCACACAGAGAAGCAGGAGTTAGAGTTATTAAGGGAGGTTAGCCCAACAATAATACTTTCACCTGGATTGAAGGAAAAAACAAAACAAAACAAAGAAACCCTTGCTGGGATTTTGAAAGGGATGGCATCAAACCTGCAGATCGATTTAGGGAGAACAGACATCTTTAATCTGGAAAGGTTTCATATCCATTAGGCGCTCTACCAGCAAGTGCTCTATGGGTACCATCTTTCTTCCCTCCTCAACCCCACTGCATCCTTTCCTGGCCTCCTATGAAAGGGGAGAAGCTACAGGGGCAGCTCTCACAGTAAGAGCCCTGTAAGTACTCATCTCTACAGCACTATTCTCCCCGTCTCAGCACAATGACAAGGAGGGACACCTGGGTGGCTCAGTCAATTAAGCACCTGCCTTCAGCTCAGGTCAAGATCCCAGGACAGGTTCCTTGCTCAGCAGGAAGCCTGCCTCTCCCTCTCTGCCTGCTGCTTCCCCTGCTTGTGTGTGCTCACGTGTGTGTGCTCTCTCACAAATAAATAAAATATTTTTTTAAAAAATACAATGACACGGAAATGGTCTATGTGCTAGCAACTAGTCTTTAACACTGTAATAAGCAGCATCCTTTAATCTTTACAGGAAGACCACTGTTTTTTAGAAAAAGTTCCAAGTTGCTGTAATCTCAAGGACAGATCATTTGGCATCTAAATTGCAGAAGCTTGTGGAGGAGCAAGCACAGTAAATAAAGTCACCTGGCACCTCGTTTAATGCTTTCTTCACTACCCAGTGTTACTTGAAAACATTTTTACTTTATTTACTTTGTCAGTCTGTACATCGATTTTACAGCTAGCCAGAGTCAATCTCTCTCTTTTTTTTTAAGATTTTGTTTATTTATTTATTTGACAGACAGAGATCACAAGTAGGCAGAGAGGCAGGCAGAGAGAGAGGAGGAAGCAGGCTCCCCGCTGAGCAGAGCCTCAATCTCAGGACCCTGGGATCATAACCTGAGACAAAGGCAGAGGCTTTAACCCACTGAGCCACCCAGGTGCCCCCAGAGTCACTCTCTTTAATTCCAATTTCCATATCCCCATTCATACCTCTTTCATCTTATATTAACTAATATCTCCTTTGAAAACAGGTAAAATACTGCTTTACATTTTTTTTAAGTGTATTTCTGGAAATTTCAAAGGTAGTTGCAAATGTTCTTGAGTAAAATATGACAACGTGGTGCGCAACTGGAAGCCAAGCACGTGGGACTGACGACTCCTATCACTTGCTACTTTCCACTGCTCATTTCCCTCTCACAAAACCATGCGGAAGCAAAGACAAAATTTTCATCTGAAAATGTTTGCTCTATTAGAAGACAAATAATATATTTTGGAAGTCTGGAAATAAATTTGTTTTAAAAGAACACAAAGGGAAAACATATTTCCTTCCCTGAACACATCCGTCTCCACTATTCCCTTTTTGTATTCTCTAATTCCACATACTTGAAGTTCAAAATTATAAAACATTCTGAAATTTGGCAAACCTTGAAAACTTTGATGTGCAGTATACTGTAAAGCCAGCTAACTTAACACAATGTTTGAACAAAACACTTCATTCCTTAAGTTACCTATAGCTTGATGGCTAGCTACCAAGGTATCAAGTCTACAGCACAGTACTCAAGTGTTTCCACAAGAGGGACCAAAATTGCTCTTCCTCAACTCAGCATGAGCTCTCTTCTCCAGCTGAACCACCTACCAACCCTCCTCCAACCCACCTTCTGCATGCCTACAACCTTCTCTCCCGCCATCCCTGGTCGCTAGAATGCCTTCTGCTCTGCCTACAAAAAGCCTCCTCATCTGCAAAGTCCCACCATAAAAGCATTCTTTTATGAGCAATAAGATGTTATGTCAAGAGCATAAATTCTGGCATCAGCCTGACTCAGATTTTAACCTAGTTTATGCTAACTATGGACTCATGTCTCTGAAGCTGGGTTTCTCATTCACAGAATGGAGCCACATCCATTTTAGATGACACCCAAATCACAGCACTATCGTTAGAATAATATAGGTAAAATCTGTAACACAGTTAAAAGTTAAGTAACCACTGGAAATCACCATTAGAAAGAATTAAGCTTATTACTCGTTTCTTTGAGTTCACTGTAATTTGCTTAAATAATTCAACTGGCAGTTCACAATCCGGGCTCACTCCATCTCTTATACTTTTGCCCTAAATGATTATTTAAAGTCTACTACTTTAGTTTTTACTTATGTCTTGTGTTTTCTGTCCCCGAACAGGCTGGAAGCTTCTTACAAGTCAGGACTATATGTTATACTTACTTAAAATTTTATGTAATTTAGCACAGTGCTATTTATAAAAACAGACTCAATGAATATTTCCTCAGTAAAGCATCTGCTGAAATAGTCTTTCCAGAAAACAGGAATCACATTTTAAGAAGTGCACTGATACACCAGAGCATGTCCACTGAGAAGTAAAGGGAGAGGCAAGGAGGGAGGGAGGGGTGGCATGGAAATGGGCACAAGGTGAGGATCTATATGTGTATCTGAGATAGTGGGAAAGAGAATGTGTATGTCAATTTTGATAACAAAGAAAGTACAAATATGCTGATGTTTAACCTAGAGGAACGATGACTTCAGAAGGCATGATAGCTTTAAGACAAATTAGACTATTGGGATGCCTGGGTGGCTCAGTTGGTTAAGCAGCTGCCTTCGGCTCAGGTCATGATCCCAGCGTCCTGGGATCGAGTCCCACATCGGGCTCCTTGCTCTGCAGGGAGCCTGCTTCTCCCTCTGCCTCTGCCAGCCATTCTGTCTGCCTGTGCTCGCTCTCTCTCTCTCTCTCATAAATAAATAAAAAAAAATTAAAAAAAAGACAAATTAGACTATTATATGTGGTTCTGAAGGCAAAACTAGGAACAATGTAAGGTAAAAAAGAAATTCAGCTTAACATAAAGTAAAATCCTATGACATGAGAGCTATCCAACAATGGAATAAACAGGACTCATTTAACATGAGGTATCCGGTAAAATTATAGATATTCAACCTATAGAGCCCTAATAAGGCTCAGGGTTAAAATGGATTTCCAATGTCAACATCAGAAAGATAGTTGTCATCTAAAATGTAGTGTTGAGAAGAATTGTAAGGCTGTATATACAGTTGGCATGAAAGGGTCCTGTGATCAGTTAAGAATATTTGCTATAGCTGAGTGGGAACGAGCAGATGGGTATCAGAGGATAAGCAGAGGGGGAGAGAGCCACCAGAAGTGACCATTGGAGAGTAATACCCCAATATTAAAGTGCCCTGTGCTTGGGGACAAGCATTAGCTTGGAGTCTGGTTGAAGGCACTCAACAAGAGCAAAAGATCTTAAGGGGTAACTGATGGAATCTGGCAGTCACGGGCACGGGCCTAAGCCTACAGACCCAGGACAGCCGCAGCCAGCAACCACCCCAGCCAAAGAGAATGTGGTGGGGCCTCCAGTCCGTGGTCCCTGAGCCCCCAGCCACTGCTTGCACCACCACTCAGCTAGGCACACTCCCGCCCACGCATGAGAGAGTCTAGTGTGGGTGTCAGCCAGCACTCTTTAGGATCCCAGCCTGCTGCCACCAGCAGAGTGTCTAGACACTCCCAGCCTGAGCCTGGGAGAACCCGGCGCGACCTCTGGTCCGGCTCCCTCAGCGGCAGCCGTCTCCGACCTGCACAACCGTGGGGACTGAGCACATCATGCATGGACCTGGACCCCAGACAAGCAGTCCCGGCAAAGGCAACCACCAGGATTGGGCTCCCTGGACCAGTATCACTTGTGGTTTTAGTGACACGGGGGGTACAGAGAAAAGTGGGCGCCTCGGGCGAACCCTGACACAGTGGCTGGGGGTGCACAGCGCTTGCAGGAGGTTGCACGGCTCAGTGGAGTTTGCAGAGGGGGAATCTGTGTGTTCTGGGCCATCCAGAGGGGAGCAGACTGAGGCTTCTCTCTCAGGTGGAGGAATGGGTGCAGTTTGCTTTCCACTAAACCTCTCAATAGCTGCAAAAAGTCACCAAAGAACAAAAACCTCCAGAGAACAAAAGTCTTAAAACCCAGTTTCCACAGAACCCAACCCCTTGACAGGGGAAGGACAACTCAACCCAAGCAAGACTGACTGAAAAACAACACGGCGGGCGCTTCCCCAAGAAAGCAAGCCAAAAGAATGAGAGGATAACCACCACAGGGTCACCATAAAACTGTAAAACCCCAATATCAAGGGAAAACAATATCTTAAGCTCCTGGTATTCTAACACCTGTATATTTCATAGATACAAGTTTCTTTTTAATTTGTTCTCACAATTCTTGTTCTTTTTAATTTTTTTAACCTACTTACCATTACAACTAGAGGTTTAATACAACATACTCAATAATAACCTTTTAACTTGAACTTTTTTCCTACATATACCTGTGTTTTAATTTTTCTTTTCTATTTTTTTTAATATACATATAGATATAACCTTCAAGGTAATCTTCTTTCCCTAATCAATACTACCCCTATATATAAACCAGTTTTAATCTCCCTTTATCCCTGGAAAGTTGAGTCCTTTAACAAAGATATCAAGATACACCCAGGAAGAACCAAAATAACCTTCCTCACCCACATCGAGGATTTATAACCACCCTCCCATCTTCTTCTTCTGTCAGTGTGTCAGTGTACTTGTTTTTGTTCTGATATTATAAATCTTATCCTTGGGGTTCATTTTGGCTGTTGTTTTTTTTTTCTTATCATTTACTTCTGTCAGTCTTTGTTTTTGTTTATATACCTTATAAATCTTACTTTTGGGTCTATTCTGGCTGGGTTTTCTCTTTTCTCTCGCGCGCGCGCTCTTTTTTCTTTCTTTTTGGTGGTGATTTCCAATTGCTCCAAAAAATTTCAGGCCGCACCTTGCCTGGATCATGGTTGATATGTTCAACTACACATCCCCTCCACCACCTCTCACCAAAATGACTAGGAGGAGGAACACCCAGCAGAGGAAAAGTTCAGAGACTGTGCCCTCTCCATCAGAACTATTGGATACGGACATAAACAGTATGTCGGAAAGGGAATTCAGGGTAACAATTATCCAGACAATAGCTAGGTTGGAGAAAACCATTAATGACAACATAGAATCTTTACGGACAAAAGTGACAGCTAAGCTGGCAGAAGTTAAAAATGCTATCAATGAGATCCGTTCTAATCTAAATACTCTAACAGCTAGGGTAACCGAGGCAGAAGATAGAATTAGTGATCTAGAGGACAAAAATGATAGAGGAAAAGGGATCAGGAGGAGGCATGGAACAAACAGCTTAGAAGCCATGAAAACAGAATTAGGGAAATAAACAACACCATGATATGTTCCAGCGTCAGAATTACTGGGATCCCTGAGGGGATGGAAAAAGAGAGAAGATTAGAAAATATAGTTGAACAAATTCTGGATAAAAATTTTCCCCGTCTGGGAAATGGAACAAGCATTCGGGTCCTAGGGGCAGAAAGAACACCAACCAAGATCAACAAATCTAGAAAGACCTCAAGACACTTAATTGTGAGATTCATGAACCATAATTTTAGACAAGAGCTTCTGAGGGTATCTAGAGGGAAGAGATTCCTTACATACAGAGGAAGGTCCATCAGAATAATGTCAGACTTGTCCAGAGAAACCTGGCAAACCAGGAAGGGCTGGCAAGACATATTCAGGGAACTAAATGAAAAGAACATGCAGCCAAGAATACTTTAACCAGCAAGGCTGACATTCAAAATAGATGGAGAGATAAAGAGCTTCCATGACAGGCAAGGTTTAAAAGAGTATTTGACCATCAAGCCAGCACTACAAGAAATATTAAGGCAGGTTCTATAAAAGAAGAAAGAACCCAAGAGTGACATAGAACAGAAATTTACAGAGACAATCTATAGCAACAAGGACTTCACGTGCAAATAAAAACGTATCTTTCAATAATCACTCTCAACATGAACGGCCTAAATGCTCCCATAAAACGGCACAGGGTTGCAGACTGGATAAAACGACAGGACCCATCCATATGCTGTCTACAAGAGACACATTTGAAACCTAAGGATACATCCAGACTGAAAGTAAAGGGATGGAGAAGCATCTTTCATGCCAATGGGTCTCAAAAGAAAGCTGGGGTAGTGATTATCATATCAGATAAATTAGATTTTAAACTAAAGACTATAGTCAGAGATACAGAAGGACACTACTTTGTGAAAGGGTCTATCCACCAAGAAGATCTAATAATTGTAAATATTTAAGCCCCCAATATGGAAGCAGCCAACTACATAAGTCAATGGTTAATCAAAAAATAAAGAGTCATATCAATATGAATACATTAATAATAGGGAATCTTAACATGCCACTCTCAGTAACAGACACATCATCCAAGCAGAAATTGGACCAGATGGACCTCATGGATATATACAGAACATTCCACTTTAAAACAACAGAATACTCATTCTTCTCGAGCACACGTCACCTTTTCCAGAATAGACCACATGTTGGGTTACAAATCAGGGCTCAACCGATACCAAAAGATTGGGATTATTACCTGCATTTTCTCAGACCACAATGCTTTGAAACTGGAACTCAACCACAAGAAAAAGTTTGGAAGGAATTCAAACACTTGGAAGCTAAAGACCAACTTGCCCAAGAATGTTTGGATCCTGGAAATCAAAGAAGAACTTAAACAATTCATGGAAACCAATGAGAATGAAGACACAGCAGTCCAAAACCTATGGGATACGGCAAAGGCGGTCCTAGGAGAAAACAGACAGCCATCCAAGCCTCACTCAAAAAAACTGAAAAATCCAAAATACACCAGCTCTCTTTACACCTTAAAGACTTGGAAAACCAACAACAAATTAAGCCAACCCACTCCACAAGAAGGGAAATGATAATCAAGATTAGAGCAGAGATCAATGAAATAGAAACTAGAGATTGAGTAGAACACATTAATGAAACTAGAAGCTGGTTCTTTGAAAGAATCGATAAGACCAATAAACAACTGGCCAATCTAATCCAAAAGAAAAAAACAGAAGACCCAAATTAATAAAATTATGAATGAAAGGGGAAAGATCATGATTAACACCAAGGAAATAAATACAATTATCAGAAATTATTATCAATAGTTATATGCCAATAAGTTAAGCAACTCAGAGGAAATGGATGCATTCCTGAAAAAGTATAAACTTCTAAGAATGCATCAGGAAGAAAATGACAACCTGAAAAGGCCAATATCTAGTAATGAGATTGAAGTAGTGATCAAAAACCTCCCAAAAAACAAGAGTCCAGGGCCTGATGGATTCCCTGGAGAATTATACAAAACATTCAAAGAAGAAATGATACCTATTCTCCTGAAGCTGTTTCCTTAAAATAGAAACAGAGGGAAAAATTCCAGACTCTTTCTATGAAGCCAGCATTACCCTGATCCCCAAACCAGGCAAAGACCCCATTAAAAAAGAGAATTTCAGACAAATATTCCTGATGAATATGGATACCAAAATTCTCAACAAGATCTTAGCTAATAAGATCCAACAGTACATAAAAAAGATTATCCATCATGATCAGGTGGGACTTATCCCTGGGATGCAAGTGTGGTTCAACATTCACAAATCAATCAATGTGATTGAACAAATCAACAAGAGAAGAGAGAAGAACCACATGGTCCTCTCAATTGATGCAGAAAAAGCATTTGACAAGATACAGCATCCGTTCCTGATTAAAAGGCTTCAAGTACAGGGAGAGAGGGAACATTCCTCAACTTCATAAAATCTATCCATGAAAAACCCACAGCAAATATCATTCTAAATCGGGAAAAGCTGACAGCTTTCCCACTGACATCAGGAACACGACAAGGATGGCCACTCCCGCCACTTTTGTTCAACAAAGTACTAGAAGTCCTAGCAATAGCAATCAGACAACAAAAAGAAAAAGGTATTCAAAATGACAAAGAAGAAGTCAAACTCTATCTCTTGGCAGATGACACAATACTTTATATGGAAAACCCAAAAGACTCCACCCTCAAAGTACTAGAATTCATACAGCAATTCAGTAATGTGGCAGGATGCAAAATTAATGCACAGAAATCAGTTGCTTTCTTATACACTAACAATGAAAATAAAGAAAGGGAAATTAGATAATTAATTTCATTTACTATAGCACCAAGAACCATAAGATACCTGGGAATAAACCTAACCAAAGAGGTAAAGGATCTGTACTCGAGGAACTACAGAACACTCATGAAAGAAACTGAAGAAGACACAAAAAGATGGAAAAGCATTCCATGCTCATGGATCAGAATAAACATTGTTAAAATGTCTGCACTGCCCTGAGCAATCTATACTTTCAATGCCAACCCAATCAAAATTCCACTGGCATTTTTCAAAATGCTGGAACAAACACAATCCTAACATATGTATGGAACCAGAAGAGACCCCGAATTGCTAAGGAAATGTTGAGAAAAACAAAACAAAACAAAACAAAAACAAAAAACTAGGGGCATCACGTTGCCTGATTTCAAGCTTTACTACAAAGCTGTGATCACCAAGACAGCATGGTACTGGCACAAAAACAGACACATAGACCAGTGGAAAAGAGTAGAGAGCCCAGATATGGACCCTCAACTCTATGGTCAAATAATCTTCGACAAAGCAGGGAAAAATATTTCGTGGAAAAAATACAGTCTCTTCAATAAATGGTGCTAGGAAAACTGGACAGCTATGTATAGAAGAATAAAACTTGACCATTCTCTTACACAACACACAAAGATAAACTCAAAATGGATAAAAGACCTCAATGTGAGTCAGGAATCTTGTCAAAATCCCAGAGAAGAACATAGGCAGTAACCTCTTCAACATCAGCCACAGCAACTTCTTTCAAGACATGTCTCCAAAGGCAAAAGAAACCAAAGTGAAAATGAACTTTTGGGACTTCATCAAGATCAAAACCTTCTGCACAGCAAAGGAAACAATTAACAAAACGAAGAGGTAAACCCCAGAATGGGAGAAGATATTCACAAATGACACTACAGACAAAGGGCTGATATCCAAGATCTATAAAGGACTCCTCAAACTCAACACTCAAAAAACAGATAATCACGTCAAAAAATGGGCAAAAGAGATGAAAAGACATTTCTCCATAGAAGACATACAAATGACTAACAGACACATGAAAAAATGTTCATCATCATTAGCCATCAGGGAGATTAAAATCAAAATCACATTGAGAAACCACCTTACACCAGTTAGAATGGCCAAAATTAACAAAACAGTAAACAAGTGTTGGAGAGGATGTGGAGAAAGGGGAAACCTCTCACACTGTTGGTGGGAATGAAGGTTGGTGTAGCCACTTTGGAAAACAGTGTGGAGATTCCTCAAAAAATTAAAAATAGAGCTACTCTATGACCCTGCAATTGTACGACGGTATTTACCCCAAAGATACAGCTGTAGTGAAAAGAAGGGTCATCTGTACCCCAATGTTCATAACAGCAATGGCCACAGTCACCAAACCGTGAAAAGAGCCAAGATTCCCTTCAACAGACGAATGGGTAAAGAAGATATAGTCCATATATACAATGATGCCTCCATCAGAAAGGATGAATGTCCAACTTTTGTATCAACATGGACAGGACTGGAAGAGATTATGCCGAGTGAAATAAGCCAAGCAGAGAGAGTCAATTATCATATGGTTTCACTTACTTGTGGAGCATAAGGAGTAACACAGAAGATATCGGGTGAAGAAGAGCAGAAGTGAGTTGGGGGAAATTGGAGGGGGAGATGAACCATGAGGGACTATGGACTCTGAGAAATAAACTGAGAGTTCTGGAGGGGAGGGAGTGGGGGACTGGGCGACCCTGGTGGTAGGTATTAAGGAGGGCACGTATTGCATGGAGCACTAGGTGTGGTGCATAAACAATGAGTCTTGGAACACTGAAAAAATAAAATTAAATTTAGAAAAAATTAGAAAAAAAAATTTTTAAATGACAGTTCTCAGCTGGGATCTTGAGTTCCCATAACAAAAGCACTTTAGTTTCTCATTCCATAATTCGCTCTTAAGACCATAATACCATCTTAAAGACTGCACTGTGTTTTATAATTTTCATAGTATATTCATGGTTTTATTTTTAAAAAAACCTTGTGACTATTAGGTATCAACAGGGGAAAGCATATGAATAGGCAGTAGCCAAACTGAGATCTCCTAAATATAAAATTTTTAATCAAAATATTCTTCCTTTTCTAATGTCCTAGAAGTTCAGTACTAAGTAAATCAATCAGCTGAAAATACCCACATCTTTAAAAAAAAAAAAAAAAGCAACACTAAAACAGAAACTTTCTCTTCTACCTGGGCTCCTGTCCTTCACAGAGATCACGTGCATCAGCCACCACTTAAAAGGAACAGGCATTGCTTTGTTACTGAACAGAAGGGCTCAGAGTCTGGTCGCTGGACCAGCAGCAGCACCTGGGAACCTGTCAGAAATGCCAATTCCCAGCCCCACCCACCCTATGGATTCAGAAGCTCTGGTGTAGACCCAACGAAGAGGGTCACAACAAACCTCTGCCTCATTCTGACTTATGCTGATGTCTCAGAGGATGGTTCCTGCCCTCTCCAAAGCGGTGGGTCCTCCATTTGCTTCTTCCTAGCGCCTAGTCTCTCTCACGGTTCTCACAACCCAAAGCTTTCCTCATTTGCCAGTAACTCTGTGATCGTTTCCTACGCTCTCTCCTTTTAAAATGTGAGACTGCCTTTTAAAGTACACAATACATTTAAAATTTTTTTATTACACATAAATTATTATGAGCTGTTTACATTAGAAGGAGATTTTTAGCTTGTGTCAACAGGTGTAAGAATAATCTGGTACATGGAGAAAGAAGAACCCTCGTGCACTGTTGGTGGGAATGCAAACTGGTGCAACCACTCTGGAAAACAGTATGGAAGGTTCTCAAAACGTTAATGTAAGTATCTTATGATCCAGCAATCGCACAACTAGGTATTTACACAAAGAGTACAAAAATACTAATTCAAAGGGATACATGCACCCTGATGTTTATAGCAGCATTATCTACAATAGCCAAACTATGGAAATAGCCCCAGTGTCCGTCAATAGATGAACGGATAAAGAAGATGTGGTGTACATATACAATGGCATATTACTCAGCCATAAAAGAGAATGAAATCTTACCATTTTTAGTGATAAGAAGCGAGCTAAAGTATTATGATTAGCAAAATAAGTCAGTCAGAGAAGGACAGATACCATGATTTCACTCACATGTGGAATTTAAGAAACAAAACAAATGAGCAAAGGGAAAAAAGAGAGAGAGAGACATAAATCAAGAAACAGACTCAACTCCAGAGCATACACTGCTGGTTACCTGAGGGGAAGTGTGTGGGAAACGGGGGAAACAGGTAATGGGGATTAAGGAGTGCACCTGTCGTGATGAGAATAGGGTGATGTATGAAAGTGCTGAATCACTATATTGTACATCTGAAACCAGTATTACACTGTATGTTAATTGGAGTTTAAATAAAAACTTAAAAAAAAAAAAAGAATAATCCTGTATAAAAAACTATTTTGTAAAGAGGCTCACTTTTTTCTTTTCATTTCATCTTAAACTGTATACAATCAAACACACATTTGTGAGGAAGACTTTAAATAAATCACTGTCCCTGTCAAATAGTTTACAGAGAAAAAAATTACCCCATGGCCATCAAAAGTATCATTTTCCTACAAAGACATCTCTGCTGGCACTCACAGAACCCATTCTTGTGTGGCCTCTTACTCACCTGTGCACATAGTGCAGCTGATGAACGGAATCGATTGCTATCACCATCTCAGCCAAGTAAAATCGAGCCATATCTTCAGGCAATCTGTCTTCAAATTTGCTCAGCAGAGTAAGCAAATCCCCACCAACATAATAATCCATGACCAGGTACTGGAAATGGAAAAGAAAAAAGGACTCAATAAAAAGTAAGGGTGAAAAATTAATAAATGTAATGTAACCCGAGGTCAAATAGCACTGGGTCAAATACTTCTGTTGTTAATTACAAGAAGTTGCATAGATGATCGTGACAAGGCTTGTAAATGTCAGGAAGCAGTAAAATAAAATTTTAAAAACCTGAAGCAGGGAACAAGATAGGATTACTCTTGTTTTGTTGTTGTGTTTTGCGAAGTAACAACATCACTATCATCACCAATAATAATACACCGCAGTTTTACCAACATTTCATTGAGGAAACAATGTATTAATTCTCCAAAAGTGATTAAAGTAACTCAGAATATAAGATATTCTTTTATTATGTTAAGTTCATTTTCATCATCATTAACATTTTCCTTATTTCCAGTTAGACTAGTAACAATTTATCAAATCAGCACTTGGATTAACACTAATATAGAGAATATAATAATTTCCATCATATATATATTTCTCTTTCCACTCCTGATAGTGCAGAAATAGCAGAATGGACTTTTCTTAGGTAAGTATAAATAGAAGTCAACTAATTTTAGATATGGATTGTCATGGGTATACATGTAGGATATTATGATTTATAAGAAATATGTGTATATATATATATTTATATTTATGAAATATATATATATTTGGCAGAGCTCCTAAAAAACCCTTAGAATCTCCTAAGTGGGGGCACCTGGGTGGTTCAGTCATTCGGGCTCAGGTCATTATCCCAGGGTCCTGGTGAGTAAGGAAAGGACTCAGATGTAGGCAGGAAGAGACAGGGGTCCCTTAGCTAGGTTCTGAAAGAGTGAACAAGAGATCAGGGAATAGACCAGACCACCTGGCCCCAGATGTTAGGGAGTATTTTTCTATGCCAGCTACAGGGAATCACAGAAAATGACCAAACCGGGGCGCCTGGGTGGCTCAGGGTTAAGCCTCTGCCTTCAGCTCGGGTCATGATCTCAGGGTCCTGGGATCGAGCCCCGCATCAGGCTCTCTGCTCAGCAGGGAGCCTGCTTCCTCCTCTCTCTCTGCCTACCTCTCTGCCTACTTGTGATCTCTCTGTCAAATAAATAAATAAAATCTTAAAAAGAAAAGAAAAGAAAGAAAGAAAATGACCAAACCTCAAAATCAGTCAGTCAGTAAGGGTGTTATCGATTGTCCTTGTTCAGACCAAGATGGCACAAGAATCTCAAGGCCCCAAGCTCCCTGGTCGAGTTCTCGATAAAAGACTGGCCTAAAAGCCCTCAGTGGCAGCCCATTTGGGGACCCCTCTCACTCTAGAGAGCTTTTTCTTTCCCTTCTGTTCTCACCTTCACTTAATGAACTTTCACATCACTTCACCCTCTTGTGTCTGGGACATTCATTCTTCAGCTCCATGAGACAAGATCCCTGCGACCCTGTAACACCGGGATGGAGCAGGGTCAGACTCCCTGCTCAGCATAGAGTCGTCTGCTTCTCCCTCCAACCTCTGTCCCTCTCCCTGCTCAAGCAAGCTCTCTCCCTCTCTCAAATAAATAAAAAAATACTTAAAAAAAAAAAAAAATCTCCTAAGGGAGAAGACAAAGGTGGCTTTTGTTATTTATAACAAACCTCTTTCAACTACATTTGTGTTTATGTTAATGAGGTGGCTTTTGGAAAGCCCTTAGCTGCTAAAGGAACCAAAATTAGAAGGTTGGAAATTTAGGGAAGGGCTAGAAACTGAATCCATCATCAATGGCCAATGACTGGATCAATCATGCCTATCTAATGAAGCATTCATAAAAACCCAGAAGATGGGGCTTGGCAAGGTTCCGGCTGGGCAACCATGGCGAGTGGTGCTGGAAGACTGGCACACTTTTGCAGAGGGCGTATGAGCTCTGTGCCTCTCCATCACAGGGTGCCTGTGCACCTCATTCCTACAGCCGATGCTCAGTCAGGGGAGCAGCTCTGGCATATTAACCGTTTCTGAGGAGTGGATCATGGAAATCTCTGATCTGTGACTCAGAAGCACAAGTAACTGGGGGGTGAGGAGGGAGTCTCGTAGGACTTGAATGCTTAGCCTCTGGGATCTGGTGTTGTCTCCAGGTAGAAAGAGCATCGGAACTGAGTTAAATTGCAGGGGGCTCTGCTGGTGTCACAGGACCCTCTGATGAGTGGAAAACCCACACAGCTAATGTCAGCACTGAAGCAGTACTGAGAGAGTACAGCGTGTAACATAAATGAAAACATGGAGACTTCCTTTACCATGTGTGTTTGCCAAAAGAGAAAGACAAGGAGTACATGCTAAAATGTTCACAGGGATTAGCCCTGCATTGTTAGATTACCCTTGATCTCATAGCTTTTCCGTATTTTCTAGATGGCTTTCTAAACATGCATCACATATGTATGTGCGTGTTTTACCACATTATACATATTCTTTTAAGGTGAGTGAAAAAGAGACACAGTGGAAAGATGGCCTGTCTAGTCAGGGGTACCTGTATTCAAATTCTGACTCTGGGTTTTAAGCGGCTTTTGAAAAATTAGTCTCTTAGAGCTTTCTCATCTATAGACCTACAATAATGATACCTTCTTCAGAGTACAGCACTCAGCATGAAGGACAGTAAACAGAAGATATTTTAATGTCACTTATAACACCTTGAAGTTAAAATGATTTTATTACCAAATAAAGATATTACTTCAGTGATCACCAACTTGACATTTAAGATTTAAAGAGTCTTGAGAAAATCCATAGTCTTATTACTATACATTAAAATTATAAGCATGTATAATTTCTGTTAAATAAAAGAAACTAATTTTACTGTTAAATCCTTGAAAATGAGAGGAACAATCTACTTCAAATCCTGGTCTATGGTTTCCTTGCTCTATTTACTAGGCCTAATGTTTAACAGACTCCATCATGAAGATTAGAGCAAACTAATTTAATGTAACAGAACAATGTTAGCATAAACATGTCACTAGAAGTGGCAATGGTTGCGGGGAAGAAATCCACAGCTACCATCTTAAAGAAGTACTCTGAGCAGAACAGCAAATGCAAAAACTTTTCAAATAAAAAAGTTTCCTACTGAAACTGAAATCGAACATTTACACATAGAAAATCATAAAACGTAACTTACCCCTTCAACCAACAGTCCCTAGGTGCCAATCAGGACTCTTTGGTACCAAACACAGGAAAAAAAAAATACTCAGAGGACAAAAAGATGAAAGGCTCCTCCATCAAAAGCTTCCTGTCTTGACATGTGCAACAGCTGTGCATGCCACACCAGGTTCCTACAGTCTGAGTATAACCATCTACCAGGCAACTGCTAAAAAACTGTCATCTCAACATTTTTGCCACATTCAAAAGTGAGGCTCCTTGTGTCATTGTCTCTCCCCTACTTTCATCCATATTCTATGACGTGCTTCCCCTTAACATACCCCGAGCCCCTGGATCCAGTCCTTTTCAGTTTCTCCACATGCCTTACTGAAACTCTTCTCAGGTAAACAAAACCTCCTTGAGATAGCATAAAAAAATTATAAATACATCATTATTCTGTTTTCCTTTTCGGGCTGCCTGCTGAACAGAGTTCTGGCTTTGCCTGCTCATGTTATTTCCCTACCTTGTTCTCAGAGGAAATTAGCTGTTACTAGGACAGAATTCAGCAGCAATGAGGGAGGGAGCAGGAGGGAGCAATGAGCAAGAAACACAAAAGAAAATTCTCAAAAGAAAAGCAAGGAGTTGAAAGTGAACTACACTTGCAATCTGGTTTTTGTATTAGGGAGACAAAATGGATCAGAAACAGCAGACAAATAAAAACTCCGCAAGGGAGAAGAGCTCCTTTTCTCTGTACACATCCCAGCGAGTATCTCTAAGGGCTGCAAGTCCGCCTTCTATTTTCTCCTTTGTTCAGAACAACATTCAACTAAATCACCAAGGTCTTGTTGGGTCTACTTCCTACTAAATGTCTGTGGAGCCCATCCATTTCTACACTACCCACTATCCCTACCCTAATCCAGGTGCCGGGCCTGTCTTGACTATATTACTGTTACAGTTTTAAGGGTCAAGAGCTTGCCATATTATATTTTATTCTGTACAAAACTTCCTTGGGAATGGCAGATAGAACACAGAACAAGTGAGGGACAAAGAAGCTCATTCACAATTCCACAGATACGGAGTACCCAATATGCACTACCATCACACTAGACAACAAGGTGCTACATGAGTAAGACGTGGCTCCCGTCTTGATGGAATTTATAACCTCATGGAGAAGAAAACACAAATCAGTGGTCAAGTTCAGTGTAACATAAATACTGTGACAGAAATAAGCAGAAGGTGCTGCTGCAAGCTCTAAATGGAAAAGATCCTAATCCCTGAATCAGGTTCTTTCATTCATTCATTCAATCATTCATCTAAAATTTCTTTTTGTATAAGGTGTGAAAACTATTCTCTTATTTATGGAGAGTCGAATATCTAAAACAAGTTGTAAAATATCCATTCTTTCCCCTAATGCTCCCTTATCATAATTTAAGACGTGGAACACCTTGGATCTGCTCTTGGGCCACGGTTGCTCTCTGTGATTCCTCAGTAACACATCATACCTGGTACAACAACCTCCTACTCATAAACTATCTTTAAAATAGTACCCAATAGAAGATACCTTTAAATGAGTTTAAGAAAAATATAGACTGAGAGGTAAGGTCCATAGATATGCCAAGGAGATAACAATCCTAACAGAAAGAGCTCCCACCAACTCTAAGAAGAGGGCAGAGGGCAAGCAATCCAACAAAAGTAGGCTGAAGCTATTAACAGTTAATTCATCTAAGAGAAAGTACAACTAGCAAATTAACACATGGCCAAAAACAAAGCAACGAGATACCATTCTATACCCATCAGATTAGCAAAGAGACCATTCCTATTTTGGGAATAGTGAGTTGAAACAACACCGAGTTCTTGGGCGTGATGACTTACTACAACTGCTCAGCAAAGTAATTTCACAGTATCTACTGAAATTTAAAAGGTGCATACCCCTGCATCTAGCATTTCCACTTTTAGGAATACAGTGTAGGGCATGTGGGCAAGTATATTTACTGCACAGCACTTTGATAACTGCAACAGATCAGAAACAGTATGAATAGAGCCCACCAAGAAAACCATTAAATGCATCCATCCAACATGTCCATTCTGTGGAATCCTGCACAGTCACCAAACGGGGTAATTAAATAAATATGCCCATGAGATCTCTGAAGGACAACAGCAAGCTGCGGAGTAACATATACCTTATTTTTACATATCTAGACCTCTGCATTGTAGAGGGGGAAGGAGCTAGTCACAATGAAGTTGACCAGTGGAGTAAAATTCTGCAAAGGCCAAGGCGATGGAACAAAATGTCACAGGCAAATACCTCACCCACACCAAGACAAGAAATGAGAACAGGTGCAAATATGAATAAATTTGTACACATATAGGGGAGGAATGAAAAGAAGAGCTGAGACGAGACCATGGAAAGTGCAGGAGTCACAGAATGAGGGTACAGGGATATTAACACAAGGGCCCTATGCTGCAGGCAGGGATTACAGCTGCTATGCCCACTTCATGGCTGTGGAATCAAAGGCATAAGAAGTCAAAGGATCTGACCAAACATACCCTAAAATAGTGGGAAAGCCAGAACTCAGGATCTTGATCCTTACATGGGTTCCTTTTTACTCAAAGAGTCAGTGATCAGTTAAAAAAGCTGACTACATCCATGACATAACAAGTATGTACAGAACCCCCAGAAAAATAAAAAAAGAAAATAAGGATACAGACTGAGTCTTTACCCATCTTTTACCCCTCCAAAATAAACAGACCCCTAGGTATGGATAGAACATACCTTAAGACTTCCAACTCTGAATTTGTAATTTAAAAAAAATATATATTTATTTCAAAGTTTGTGCTTTGTAAGAAACTACATTCCAAAAAAACAATGTGACAACATCTGAAAGCATACAATACATGAACTGTGTTGCAGAGAAAGAACATCTCCTAGAACAGATATGCTTTTAGAAGTCTTCTTAGGGAGAACAGGAAGCTCTTTTAGTCATCCTGCTGTCAAAGACATTAACAGTTAATCTGTAGAGCCCACTCTGTATTCATCCCTCCTTACTTTCTCCTAACAATTTCTGTCTTGAGCACAAACTGGATTCCAGTAGAGTCTGGAGTTCATATGACCAACTACAAACTAACATTTTAATGTCTTTCAAAAAATAAATAAATAAAAAATAAATAAACAAATGTCTTTCATCCTCTAAACAGTTTACAAATGCTAATTCAAGAAATAAAATTTTTGTTTTAAATATTTCCCTGGCTTCCCCCCCCCCCGGCATAAAATATCTAAACAGGAAACAGAGGACAAGTAAATATGGAGAAGAGACAAATGTCACTGATTCATAATATTCTAAATGATATCGAAGTGATAAGAATTTTATGTGACAGTGTCGATGCAACTAAGCAGGTTTGTATTTAATGAGTTTTTCCTAAGGAAAAAAATACTCTAATCGCATTTTAAGATCATTCATTAAATTACTCCAATTCTTCTCAAGCAAATAAATGCACGTAACCATGAGAGACTATGCACTCTGAGAAACAAACTGAGGGTTTGGAGGGGCATGGGGTGGCAGGTTGGATGAGCCTGGTGGTGAGTATTAAGGAGGGCACGTATTGCATGGAGCACTGGGTGTGGTGCATAAACAATGAATTTTGGAACACTGAAAAAATATAAAATGTTTTAAAAATGCATGTATGCTATGATTCCATATATTTTTTCACAAACTGGCTGCAGAGATATTTGAGCAGGTTATAAATCAAAGTGCAATTATTCATCACAGCCTCTTGAATCACGTAACACTACAGACCGTGTTACTTATTTGGCTACTTCAGGGGTATCAGAGATAAAATTATTTTGGCAAATAACTGTATAATAAAATTTCCTTTTTGTAATCTAAAACTACACTTGCCAAGATTTCTAAATGATTTTATATTCTAATATTCTATAAATATTCGAAAGCAAATCTTTGATGATAACCAAGTTAATTAAAAAGTTCTACTCTTGAGACTACCATACCACAAGCTTGCCCTAAAATAAGAAAAATTGGCAATTTACAGGAGATTTGACCACAGGAGTAAATTTCAGTCCTGCTCCAGTTACATTGTAACACTTAGTCTAATATAATTAATGACTGGTATATAGAGACTATTTCTCATGGAGAAATGCCTCTGGGGGGGAAAATGTTAATTCCAATGTCAAACACAAAGGGAACAGGTAAGACTACACTCAGAAGAGAGAGAATGATATGTCAGGCTGTCAATGAAAATTAGGCAAAATTTTGCTATACAAAATCTGGTATTTGGACACTATTCTGCATCTATAGATTTCTACGTTTATAACAAAATACAGATTTTTAAACCCACTGAGCCACCCAGGTGCCCCAAAATACAGATTTTTAAGCAATCCGTAACTCTACAGAGTTACACCTCCCTACAACAGAAAACACTATCAGAGTGGATTTAAGTTCTTATTACCTAAAAGCTTTCAAAAATCCATCACAATAAACTGCTCTACATTTGCTACCCAAGTACGTGATTGTGTTTAATTTACTCCTACAAATTTTGCTGACAAACCTATGTAGAGTATGTATGAATTGATACATTCATCCCAAAAACCTCACATACATATGGTAAATCCAAGTCAAATACCCCTCCTCTCAATTTAATAGAGCAACTAGCATGTGAAAAGCTCGACATCATGAATTTTAAACAATTCTGACTAAAAGCCACAATAACACGGTTTATATGATGACTCAATACATATTATAAAAGAAATAAATGTCATGAAGCAATAATCCCTCTTATTGCTTGCTTGAACTCCATCATTTTCTATTTTATTAAAGTTTTTAAATGCTGGTTTTAACCCACTAAATTGAGTTTATGATCCACCAACCGATCACGATCTGAAGTCTGAAGCCCGCTATCATACTCTGCAAGTGTGTAAGGGATAGAAAGACAAGGAATGTAATGACACTGTTTGAACCCCTGAACCTGCCTGAAATCAGATAAACTCCATGACTACTAAGTTACACAGCCCTTTACGTACATTTTAGCTAAAGACAGCTTCTTAAGCTGTACTCCCAAATTAGAGATGCACATATATGTATGTTACTCATCTAAAGGCAGTACTAAAAAAAAATGTAGAGCTGAAACACAGTGAGAAAGATTAGCTCCAACTGGGAATTCTGGAGAAGACTTTTAAAATGCAGACTTTTAGACAATTTTGGTATATTAGCTGGACTTCAACAGGTCGACTGGGAGAGGAATGGGCACTGGCATGAAAGGTACCAGGGAGAACAGAAATAAAGGCAAAGAGTAGAGGAGTACAGACAATGTCCAGGACTGGAGGTATTCCATTGAGGCTGAAATATAGGATTTGTGTGTAGGCACAATATTTCCAGTTTATTTTTTAAAAACCACTCTAATCTGTCTAACACGACTGAGAAACCATCTCCCTCCACCTCGACCAATTCCCCTTTCGTTCATTTCCACGGTATAGAACCAGGACTCTCTTTCTTGCTCGACCATTCCCATTAGTTTCCTCCTTACTGGGTCCTCCAGTTCAGGCTTCTCTAGGTAAACTTTTCTCCCTGTACAAGCACCCATCAGTTATTCTCATTTACTACTAGTATCCACCGTTATCTACAAGAGGAGCTGGACAATTTTTCCTGTAAGGACCAGATAGTAAACACTTCAGGCGTGGAAGGCCCAGAGGAAAAAGCCAGATATACAGTAAGATAGAAAACAAAT
This sequence comes from Lontra canadensis, assembly GCF_010015895.1. Lineage (NCBI taxonomy): Eukaryota > Metazoa > Chordata > Mammalia > Carnivora > Mustelidae > Lontra > Lontra canadensis. The sequence continues at coordinate 11,791,881 of NW_022631018.1, forward strand.
TTCCGCAGATTTTTATTGGCAAAAGAAAAAATAAAATAATAATTGAGTGTGAGTTTTATAATACAAGTGTACTAACAGAAAAATGTAATTATTTTTGTGGGGTAGGAGAGTACAACCGTTGGCTTCATTGGGGCTCAAAGTCAGTGTCCCCCATCATCAGAATCCATGGTAATGTTCCACTGCAAGTGCTGACCTGTAATGAGCTTATGTGTTTCACGTGAAAATGTCTTCGGAATGACGGCTACTGGTATCAATTCGTGAGCGTTTAATTTTAATAGAGCACGTTCCTTACTTGGAAGGCGTCTAGAGAATGCTATTCGATTTTTCTCCTGATACTTGTGTTCAGTGCATGCTGATACACTGCAGATTCGTCACTTCTAACTAACGGTTAGGTGGAAGGTCACACCTGCCGGTCACTGGGTTTTTGAACTATGGACACTTCCTTAGCACATGCATCAAATCCCAGAAACTGCTGCTAACTGTAGTGTGAGCTCAAAAGGTCTATGTGCTGCAAATCTGTGTGGAAATAGAGATCTCATTTCTTTTTACTTTTGATGGCATGAGAATTAGATAAAGCAATTTGACATGACTTGCGATTCCAACAATGTTCGCTGTCAAAATGACTTCGCCACAGTGTAAGTTTTGCATGTAAGTGCTGTTTTGTCTCACAATTTTAGGTAAAACTTATTTTTAAAACATATCAAGTCTACAGGAAAAGCTAATTTCAAAGCTATTGAATATTTTATACTAATGCGTGAGGGTGAGGTTTTTTATTCAGAAATGTTTCGATCTTGGCCCTCTGCAACAAAATGTTGACACTGCAAAAGCACTGAATGGCTGAACGAAGAGCAAGTGAGGACATTCAGCTTTGGTTTCTGACGAAAATTCATGGATATGGTAACACTCGTTTCCGTAAGACTGAATGAAGTCCACCAGTGATATTCCTGGTTCAGTAACAAATGATGGATTCAAGTGTGTGCTGCAAATTACCTGCTGATTAAGGAGACAGTGAATACCCATGGGCTCTGGGCACCGGATATCTTTATGTAACTTGTATGTCTGTCTGACAAAGCCTCTTCCTACTCCACACCCACTTTCACCACTCTCTCTTATAATACGTACTAGCAAATCCCAAGGCAGGTTGTAGCAACGTCTCTGAAAATACGATTGGCTATAATTGTTCCACACCAAGTATTAGTAAAGGCTGATTCCTCAGGACCACAAATTCAGCACGCCTCCTCAAGTCACAACAAAAGAGCAGGACCTGTAACCTCTTCTACCTCAAGAGCCAAAAGCAACTGCTCAAAATCACTTCCTGGTTTTCAGAACAACCGCTCATGCTCCCAATGCTCCCCATTCTTGAAGCAACCGTTCCCCCAAAAGGCGAATACTGTGAGACAAGTTTATTTTCTGTGAACATGTTCCTTTGGCTGCAGCAGTCAAACGTGACTGAATTCACTCAATGCTGGTACATGGCCTTCCTGCATGGCTAACAAACGAGCCACTCAGAAGTTCACTATAGCTCATTTTGGTTTTTGCGAAGAAGTTCTATGGTGAAAAGATATTGTTTTGTATTTTTTACTTTCCTGACTGCTGCCTTCCTGGGAGCTGGGAAGGTCCCGTGGATGCTGGCCGGTCCAGCAGGCCCACTGCGGTGCAGCAGCATAGTCACACCAGGCTGGCATTTAACTTGTTAACAGTATCACCCCCACTGCGCTGTGCCTGCAAAGCGGGCTCGGTGAAGTCTGCATGTGCACTATTAATGACATGAATAATAAAATGTCACAGGATCGCAAGACGTATGCCATCAGAAATGCTATCAAGTTGTTAACTGTCACTGAAATTTGTAGGCTGCTGAGCCCATTGAGAGTAACACACACGTGCAGTGTCTGCGTGTCATGGGGCCAGCTGCAGTCACGTGAGGCCGACTCTGCCATCATCGTGCAAAAGCAGCCACTGACAATGTACAAATCAGCAAGAACAGCTTTGTCCCAACAGAATTTTATGGACACTGAAGTCTGAATTTTATAACACATGTCACAAAACATTTTTTTGATTTTTTTTTTCAAATATGTGAAAATTCTTAGCTCATGGGTTGTACAAAAATAGGTGGCGAGCCAAATTTGCACTGCAGGCCAGAGGTGGCCAAAAACTGATCCAGAAAATAAGGACTGCCTAGGCGATACAACGCTGTTTACCTTCAGGAGCCCTAACCCCCTCCGTGGGTCACGCAACAACTCAAACCCAAAGCACACCAAATTAAACCCATCACCCTCCTTCTGCTCTACATTTTCCCTTCCCAAATATATTTCCCTACTCAATTCATCCACTGCTAAGCACCAAATCCCCCAAGTCAGACGCTGGAAAATTCCGATTCACCCACTCTCTCCTGAGGCCCTCCTCGAACTCAGAATTGGTCCAAGCTCCTCAGCGCACTGCCGTACAGTCTGGAAGCGCCATTCTGTACTCCTTGACGTCTTGCCACTGTGATCACACTGGCTCCCTCAAACACCCCTCTTGTCCCTTGCTGCCACAGACTCCGCAAGGTCCTAAAACAGCCATTTCACATTTGGCTCTGTGAGGGACACCTGAGTGAGCATGACAGAAGGCAGAAGGAAGAAGCTAAGAGACCAGTCAGGGCCGTTCCATTTCTGTATGCTTCACTGTCGAGGCTTACAGATAGAAAGTCATTCTAAAAAATACCCAAGAGTTCCATGACCCAAAAAACCCCACTGTTTTGAGAAACATGGCTGTGAAAGTCTAATTTCCTTACCGTAACATGTAAGGTGCTATATGATGTGACTCTCTCAACTCTCCGTCCCCATCTCCAAACCCCTTATTCTACCCTGCGTCGGGGTGAACATAACAAGCTTCAATCTCCACACTTTGGCTCACCAAGCCCTCTCTGCCACTTCTCCCTTCTTGGTTTAGCTAATTTGTATTTGTCTTAGAATAGTCCTCATTTGAATAAATGTTATACTTTCTTCATCTGAAATAATCTGAAAATATTATTCACCTGATTTTGGATTTATTGTCTGGAACAATAAGAAGAGAGATCTTTTGTCTTTCTTACTCCTGAATCTCCAGAATCTAGAAAACAGTGCCTAGCCGATGGCACATATCCAATAAACAACTATCACATGAATAAGAAATCTTATTAATTTTTTTAAAGATTTTGAGAGATCTTTTGGGACTTCATCAAAATCAAAAGCTTCTGCACAGCAAAGGAAACAGTCAACAAAACAAAGAGGCAACCCAAAGAATGGGAGAAGATATTTGCAAATGACAGTATAGACAAAAGGTTGATATCCAGGATCTATAAAGAAGTTCTCAAACTCAACACACACAAAACAGACAATCATATCAAAAAATGGGCAGAAGATATGAACAGACACTTCTCCAACGAAGACATACAAATGGCTATCAGACACATGAAAAAATGTTCATCATCACTAGCCATCAGGGAGATTCAAATTAAAACCACATCGAGATACCACCTTACACCAGTTAGAATGGCCAAAATTAGCAAGACAGGAAACAACGTGTGTTGGAGGGGATGTGGAGAAAGGGGAAGCCTCTTACACTGTTGGTGGGAATGCAAGTTGGTGCAGCCACTTTGGAGGAGAACAGTGTGGAGATTCCTCAAGAAATTAAAAACAGAGCTTCCCTATGACCCTGCAATTGCATTACTGGGTATTTACCCCAAAGATACAGATGTAGTGAAAAGAAGGGCCATCTGTACCCCAATGTTTATAGCAGCAATGGCCATGGTCGCCAAACTGTGGAAAGAACCAAGATGCCCTTCAGCGGATGAATGGATAAGGAAGATGTGGTCCATATGCACTATGGAGTATTATGCCTCCATCAGAAAGGATGAATACCCAACTTTTGTAGCAACATGGACGGGACTGGAAGAGATTATGCTGAGTGAAATAAGTCAAGCAGAGAGAGTCAAGTATCATATGGTTTCACTTATTTGTGGAGCATAACAAATAGCATAGAGGACAAGGGGAGATGGAGAGGAGAAGGGAGTTGAGGGAAATTGGAAGGGGAGGTGAACCATGAGAGACTATGGACTCTGAAAAACAACCAGAGGCTTTTGAAGGGGCGGGGGGTGGTTGGGGAAACCAGGTGGTGGGTATTAGAGAGGGCACGGATTGCATGGAGCACTGGGTGTGGTGCAAAAAACCATGAATACTGTTATGCTGAAAATAAATTTTAAAAAATTAAAAAAAAAAAAAAAAGATTTTGAGAGAGAGAAAGCATGAGCGGGGGGTGGGAAAGAGTAGCAGAGGGAGAGGGAGAAGCAGACTCTCCACTGAGCAAGGAGCCCTGCAGCACAGGGCTCGCTCGATCCCAGGACCCCAAGATCACAACCATGAGCCGAAGGCAGATGCTTAACCGACCGAGTCACCAAGGTGCCCCTATCTTATCAATTTTATAACCCAGTACACAGTGTTGTATCTGGCACACAGCAGGAACTCAACACACGTATGCTAAAAAACCATGAAATAAAAATTTAGGCCCGAAGATGAAGAGCCTCGAACAGCAGGCCCAGTGATGGCAGGTTCCACCTTCATTTCCTGTTCCTTTCTTTTTATCCCTTCAATCTTCAATTAGTAGCGCTTCTCGGATTTCGATTTTCCTCTGACCTTGTTCCCAACTTCTTCCATCACGTGGTTCATAATGTCCATAGAAAATCAGACGCAGCCTCAATTTTACATGTGGCTCTCTACTTCAAGCAGCACGTGGCCACGTTGAAAAATATGTAAAATTCCAAGCAGTGATAGACTATTACAAATAAAATATACTGGGAAAATCATGAAAAGAAAAATCCTGAGCACCTCTTACAGAATTTAAATGTCTGGATTTAGTTTGGACTTGCTTATGAAAAAGCATAAAAAATTCCAGTAGGAAGCTATCAAATTATCCAGGGCTGGGGGACATATTAAATACACAATTTATACGCTGTGAAATTCAGTGGTTTTCTAAATAAAAACTACATTTAAAAATGCTTAAAAGAGCATAATGCTAAATTCTGCCAATAAAAATGTAATAAAAATATAGAAACATAAAAAGTGATTCTTACTAAGTTATTGTCATCCTGGAAAGCATAATGCAGAGTTGTAATCCATTTATTATCTCCATTCACTAATACATCCCTTTCTTCACGAAAACATGCTGTCTGAAAAGGAAAAACAAATGTTTTTTAATCAGAGGACACTTTATATATATATGTATATATATATTATGCAAACAATGGCTTAATGTGTTTATTATACTTTCAGTCCTAGAAAAGGAAAACGTTTATTATACTTCCTGTCCTGGAAAAGGAATATGTTTATTATACTTCCCGTCCTAGAAAAGGAATACATCCATCTGATATGACTTTTCAACTAGTCAAGCACCCACAGAAAGTGGACAATGGGAATAGTACACTTGAGAACATTTTATATTAAAAAATATTGCTATAGTTTAAAAAAAGGAAAAAAAAAACAGAAAAAAAGCATGCATGCATTTAAGGACTACAGTCCAACCTACCATTTAGATAATATAAACATTAACATTTTGCCATCTCTACTTCTGTTTTTATTTTTAAGAAATAAAATACAAGTAAATTGTAGTCTTCCTCCTCATTATACATTTCCCTACTTCCTCCTGATAAAATGAATAATCCTAGTGCATACTATGCTCTTCCCTTCATATGCTTTGATCACACATGTATGTGTCCAAAACACCACAACTGTTTTACATTTTGAAAGTTTACATGAATGTTATAATTTTATCCACCCTGTTGCAATTTGATTACTTCTTATTCAGTGATGGCTGTTTTCCTTTCAACTGCTATGGCATTTGCTTGTCTGAATATACCAGAATTTATGTATGCAAACCCCAACCAGGAAAACATAGGTTACTTTCAATCTTGTTTTTATGATGTTGCAATGAATATATTTGTACAAATGTACAAGAGCCTCTCCAGGGCATATACTTAGAAGTTGAAATGCTAGCTATAAGCATTCTCCACTTTACTAGACATAGCCAATTTTCTCTCTTAACTGTGTACTGATTACTATCCTCACCCCAGTGTAGAAATCTCCTTTACCCCACCCCACATCCTCAACTGCATCTGGCATTACTGGACTCTTAAATGTGTCAATACGATGGGTGTAAAACCACACCTCAATGTTTTTTGATCAACATATTCCCAATTCTCCATGTAGATAAACAGCTCCACACATGCTTACAGGACATCTGAATTTTGTCTCTGAATTATTTGCTCCCTTTGTCCATTTTCTCTAATAAGCTATCTTTTCCTTTTTGATTTGTGAAAGTTTTAATTTATTCACCGTATTTTCACTATTACAAAGGTACATCTGGAGACACTTAGAAATATATGGCTAAAAAAATAATAATTTTATACAATACATTATTATCTGTCATCTTTATTTAACTTAAAAAATCCACTACGTCAACAAGTTCAAGAAGAACTGAAAGGTAAAGTGAAACCCAAGTCTCCTAAGTCATACCCCATACTCACACGGTCATGTGTGTCCAGAAGTCACCATCAATAACCCTGCAAAGTATCTTCTCAGAAAATTGGTCTCTGTAAGCATGAACATGCGCACGCACACGCACAAACACAATATCCCTGTGGTACCCCATTTCCCCTCGTTTTTCTTTTCTTTATACAAATCAGATCACAGTGCTCTGTAAATTTTTTTTTTCCAAGTAATGATATACTGAACAATTTGTCACACCAGTAGAGACCCACCTACTACCTAATTCTTAACGGCTGCACCATGTCCATGCACGCTGAAAAGCCATCACACAGTATTCGATTGACAGGCAGGGAGGGTTTAGTTACTTATTTGCCATAAAACAAATTCAATAGCCATGATATACAAAACAATTAACATCAATATCCCCTAATTAGGTACCTTAATTTTTTCCATGTATTCCCCAAAATTTTATTTGATCAAATGAAACTTCCAAAGTCATGCATGGAATAGCACCAGAGAAAAATTTAAAAACAATTAAACCTTAAACCAAATAAATGGGCAGGTTGACCTGACAATTCGATTATTAAAATCCACATCATTATGCTTTGGTTCACTTTTGCGGTAAAAGAGAACCACCTGACACACTCACTGCTAAGTCGTATTTTAGAATTTAAGTGACCTACGATTCTCATTTGCTGCTAATGGTTCTGAGTAAAGATGGTCAGAGCCAAAAAGACTCTTTGCTCCTGACTATCTTATTATGACAGCTTTCTGGAATCTCACAGACATTCCAGCTAAATTCTAGTAAACGAATGATTAGGGACTCCAAACTCAACAAAGCTCTAAAGACGTTTTGTCAACAGATTAAACTTTAGTACATTCTCATCTATTCTAAACTGTTTCAGTGAAAAAATAAATTAAAAAATAAATAAAAAATATAAACTATGACCTAAAACTTCAAACACATACGAGAAGAGTACAACCCACTCCTCCCCACAACATCCTCATCAACCAACTTCAACAATGATGTTATTGTTCAATCCTGCTTCATCTACACCCCCACCCCCTCAACCCATCCCTCAACCCCTGTCCAGCACCTTTCACATACCACACTCCCTCCAAGCACAAGAATATGCGTGTGTACACACACAAGGTTTTTTCTGAAGCAAATCCTAGACATCATGTGACTCTATTCATAAGTACTTAGGTATTAAACTATCCCTATTAATGCCTCAGATACTGAGTTCAAAAGCATTGTGTCCTTTTCTGCTTCAGTAGGTCACACTGTCCTCAGTCATCACAACCGGGGATGTGGTGGGTTACGACAATCTACTATAAAAAGGCTGCTACACATCCTACAAAGGACAGGACAGACCGCACAAGGAATCATCTGGCCCCAAATGTCACAAGTGCCACTGCTGAGAAACCCTGTTTCAAATCAGTATTAACCAAACCACGATGCATGTGCACAAGGTTCATCACTCCATGTGGATAAAGGCTATAATAACATCTACTTCTACCTTTAAAAAAAAAACCTAAACAATTTTTTTATTACCATATAATGTATTATTTGTTTAAGGGGTACAGGTCTGTGAATCATCAGTCTTACACAATTCACAGCACTCACCATAGCACATACCCTCCCCAATGTCCATTACCCAGTTACCCCATCCCCCCACCACCTCCCCTCTAGCAACCATCAATTTGTTTCCTGAGTTTAAGAGTCTCTTATGGTTTGTCTCCCTCTCTGGTTTCATCTTGTTTCATTTTTCCCTCCCTTCCCTTATGATCCTCTGTCTTGTTTCTCAAATTCCTCCTATCAGTGAGATCATATAATTGTTTTTCTCTGACTGACTCATTTCACTTGGCAAAACATCTCTAGTTCCATCTACGTTGCTGCAAATGGCAAGATTTCATTTCTTTTGATGGCTGCAATATATATACAATATTCCATTGTATATATATACCACATCTTCTTTATCTATTCATCTGTTAATGGACACCTAGGCTTTTTCCTGAGTTTGGCTACTGTGGACATTGCTGCTATAAACATTCAGATACACGTGCTCCTTCAGATCACTACATACATTTGTATCTTTAGGGTAAATACCCAGTAGTGCAATTGCTGGGTCATAGGGTAGCTCTATTTTCAACTTTTTAAGGAACCTCCATGCTGTTTTCCAGAGTGACTACACCAGCTTGCATTCCCACCAACAGTGCAGGAGGGTTCCCCTTTTAAACCATTTTTTAATATCCTCCTGTAAAAACAGAATATCTAAATAGATGAAAATGTAATAAATATGTAGGAGGGGTTACTGGAGGTCATAGAGCTTCTTCAGATGCTGTCACAGATCAGGAAAAGGGAAGGGACTGCTGAAACACTGAAAAGAGTTTGTGAATGATGAACAGGCAGCGACAGCGACCTCTGTACCCATAAGGTTAGTTAGCAAAACTCAGCTGCCCAGGTACAGAAAGAGAGAGGGTATCCTGCTACCTTCCAATGATGCATGTCTCACTAATCATTTATTTGTGATATATCTTAAATGGAAATAAATGCAGCCAATAGGTCAGGGGTAGATCTTTGGAAAAGTATTTAAAGCATCAACAACACATAGGTAAAAAATCAAGACATTTCGCTGCTTATCTGTAAGTTATTAAACATCACTGGTAGGCTCAGTTTTCCAAAGCTGGATAAGTCATGGCCAGAATAGAGTTTTTTTAAACACGTGTTTAAAAAAGGACTTGATAACTCAAGCACAGAAATACAATTCCACTCTACTTCAAAATGAAGCTCTATGTAAAAATTTCAGTGTCGAATTTCTTCCTAGAAGAGGAAAGTTTCAAGCAGTTTTTTTTTAATTTAATTTAATTTGTGTGTGTTTCAAAAATCATTGTTCATGCACCTCACCCAGTGTTCCGTGCAATACATGCGCTCCTTCAAGTGGTTTAAGGAGAGCTCCTTTTAAATACTGAACCAAGGGCACCTGGGTGGCTCAGTGGGTTAAAGCCTCTGCCTTTGGCTCAGGTCATGATCTCAGGGTTCTTGGATCGAGCCCCGCATGGGCTCTCTGCTCAGCAGGGAGCCTGCTTTCTGCCTGCCTCTCTGCCTACTTGTGATCTCTATCTGTCAAATAAATAAATAAAATCTTAAAAAAAAAAAATACTGAACCAGCTTTGTGTCCCCGAAATAAAACCCACTCAGTCATGTTGTACCCACAAGTCCTTTTACACACTGCTGAATTCTATTTGCTAACATGTTGTTAAGGTTATTTGAATCTATGTTCATGAGGCACTCTGGTCTTTAATTTTCTCTGTATGGTCCCTGTCGGGTTTTCTATGGGAATAATACAGGCTTCACAGAATGAGTGTTGCTTCTCAGGCCCCAAAGTCCACCTCCTCCTCTCTGCCTTGCAGAATCTCCTTAAATTTGTTTTCTATATAATGTCCAGGGTCTTTAAAACTGTTCTTAATGGAAGGGATAGGAAGAAATACATCTATTCCATCTCATCCCAGAAAGGGAATATATATATTAATGTTAATTGAACAAAATAATTTAATTTCCAATTCCTTGTTTTATCTTCAATTTTGCCACTTCTTCTATAATGAAAGCTAACCCAGTGATCCTTCCTTTTTCTTCTAATTCTCCAGAACATACCAACTTCATAGAAAACAGTGCGAACTTTAACTCTATTTTTAAAACTTCTAATGCTGAAACACTAAATGGACTACAATTATGATTTCCATGAAACAATTAGAACAGATTTATTTACTTTCTTACTAATAAGACTTGTTGCTCCAGCTGCTGACAATGCTGTCAGCTCCCTCACAGTCTGCCTCAGTTGCGGAAGCTCTACGATCCCAAGGCCATGTCCTGCTGGAGGTGGCCCGGAGCCAAAGAAAGATTTCTAAGAGCTAATTTCTTCTTAGAGAGATCTTCCGAACCTCCAGAGCTACTGCTGAGCCTATGCAACAGTCTGATCCTCCTACAAGGTCAAATACTAAAATACTTCCACCCTGAGGCCCCTGAGTGCCCTACCCCATCTGGCCACTCACCATGATCTCCCATGGCAGGAGATCCCCAGAATCCCCCCAAATCTATGTGTAATGTCAGTTCCAACCAGACCATACCAGCTATCCAGCATCAACATAAAAACACTGGCAATTCTTTCAAGAGCAGATTTTACTACCATCCTTCAATAATATAAAAAACACAAATTTAACTGTGTAATTAGCAATCAAGAGACTTCTTGGGGAGCCTGGGTGGCTCAGTGGATTAAAACCTCTGCCTTCGGCTCGGGTCATGATCCCAGGGTCCTGGTATCGAGCCCTGAATCGGGCTCTCTGCTTGGCGGGGAGGCTGCTTCCCCCTCTCTCTCTGCCTGCCTCTCTGCCTACTTGTGATCTCTGTCTGTCAAATAAATAAATAAATCTTTAAAAGAGAGAGAGAGAGAGAGAGAGACTTCTTAAAGGGCACATTCAAAACTCCTGCTGACTTCCACTTTGAGCAGAACATAGATAAATATGGAATAATATAAACGAGTTACATCAAGTTGGAAATCCATTATTGCAAAATTTCTTCCTATAAAATAAACTGGCTTCCACACCTCCTTTTCACATAAACATACAAGCCCCATATCCAGTGTTCAGGCAATATGAGCTAAACATCAGGAAGTATATAACTTTTATTTTTTTTTATGAATTATAACTTTTATCATCACTATATCACAATTGTAAATTGTGGAACTTGTCTTATGTCTTAAAAATAATGCCACCAAAGGTACAATGTTACTAAATGATATTTAAGTATCTATTGGCTTTATAATTTTATAGGTCTCTAAAATTACTTCTGAAACATTATTTAAATATTCCAATAATTAGAATCTTACCTCAGCTCTTTTCAGCATTTCCCATTTGTTCAATATTTTCATGGCAAATACCTTATCTGCATTTTTTAGTTTCACTACAGCAACCTAGAAAAAGAAATACAACTTTTAATATATGACAATGTAACAAATAAAACTTTTTTCAGTCATCCATTTTTCTTTTTCCTCTCTGTAAGAAAATAAATACCAACATTATCAATGATTTCCATGCAGTTCATACTCTAAGATCCGAAATCAAATACTATTGTCAGTTTAAAAAGTTACATTAGTAAATATGTGCCAAATAAATACATGTATTTTTTAACCCTGTATCAAGTAATTGTATATTATACATTCCTTTTCAAGTTCTCTGCTCTGGAATTCAAACTCAACATCTACTATCACTAGGAAATTGACTAAAATGTACAACACTGAAATAAACTAGAGCTTAGTGAATACCACGTGCCAAATTCCAACACAATACTATAAGGGAAGGCAGCTGCCAAAACAAATAAGTTTCATGGGAATCAAATAATATAAAATAAACTGAAAATGGTATTATTTTTCATACCACATATTCTTACCCACTGTACGACAACCCCCATCTCTCTGTCTTTCTCCCTCTCTCTCTCACACACACACTCACCCACACACACAAACCACTCCTGAAGATCAGGTAAGGCTAACAGCTCAACAAATTGTAGACTTCACACATTCCTTTCCAACATTAAAAGAACAAATATTTTTTGTATTTTGAATTTTAGTTAGGGATCAAAAAACTGACAAATATAAATAAATAATCCTCAACAAACTGATTCCATTGCTGTTTCTACCACTTTGCTTCAGTGTGACTAGCTAATCTCAGAGGAACCTTCCAGCTCACAGCGGACGCTGCAGGGCTGCGAAGGCACAGCAGAGCAGGAGATTAAGCTTGTTTCCAGTTCCTGGGGGCTGGGAAGAGGAAGACAAGTACTACCGTAACATGAAGAAGGAGAGGACAAACTATACACAGCATGTCTTCAAATAGTTCAAAGGGCTATTACCAAGGACAGAGAATAGGTTTAACTCAAGTATCAAAAATTTTAAAATCTTAATGGCAGATGTACATATTAGGAACATTTAATGAATTTATATTTGGGTTAGACTGCAATAAAAGTAATATGATCATATAATTAAAATCACTGTATAATACTATATAAAATAGAATATTTCTTGATAATCCTCATAAATGGTTATAATGACATGTGATTAAAATTTTTTATCAGTTAAAATGGTGGGAAAGAGGAATAGCTCGATTTCAAGTGCAATCACTTTAGTCTTCACTCATTTCTGGTCCTATCTGCAGAAATGATGGATTGGTTAAACTCTTCTCCCAGTGGGTTCATGGGTTAAAGAAAGGGGGCTGTCTATGACACAGAAACAACCTGAATTCCATCAACAGATGAACAAATAAAATGTGCACACATATACAATGGGATGTTATTCAGCCATAAAAAAAGAAGGGAATCCTACTTTTATGACAACATGGATGAATCTGGAAAATTTAAAAATCTTAACAGCAAATGTACATTTAGTAAGTTTATATTTGGATCAGATTGCAATAAAGGTATTAAGATCACTGTGTAATACTATATAAACTAGAATATGCTAAGTGAAATAAGCCAGACATAGAAAAACTACTACTGTATGATTTCATTTACATGTGGAATCTAAAAGAGTCCAAGTCATAAAATCAGAGAATAGAATGAGGGTTGCCAGGGGATAGAGGAGATGGGGAGATGCTGGTCAAAGTGTACAAAGTTCCAATTGTAAGATGAATATGTTCTGGTGGTGTGATATACAGCACGGTGACTATAGTTAGCAATCTTGTACTGTATACTTGAAAGCTGCTTAAAGAAAAGATCTTATATGTTCTCACAAATTAAAAAAAAAAAAAAAAACAAAAACACCCAAGTGAGGTGATAGTAACTTACTATGGTAATCATCTTACAATATACACATGTATGAAATCATCACTTTGTACACCTTAAACCTCCACAATGTTATATGTCAATTATATCCCCAAAAAGATGGGGGAAGAATATGGGGCTGTCATCAAGAGCCAAATCTCTGAAAGGCTAGAAACACAAGTTTAGCTTCTCTGTAGACTCACACTGTACGTTGAGAGTACAGACAGACAACAGGAGCTCTGAGCTTAACACACTTATATTCAGGACATCTATCTATCTATCTATCTATCTATCTATCACTTAAGCTGTCCTTATTCTGATTTAGGGAAGAATGGCTGAAAGACTCTTAAGACTGAAGATTTCCCCTCCTCGGGTCCTTGTGAGAGGACTACTCCTCGCTGTGAGTCTCGCCAGCTCTCTGCGCTTGAGGATTAAGGATCTGATGATACCTGGTGGGAGTAATAATAGTAGTACCCAGCAGCACACACTGAGTGTGCTCCCTATGCCGGACACTCTTCTGAGACTTCTATGCAGGTCCACAATCCCTTACCTGCAAGGCTAAAGCCAGAAGGTTTTCACAGTTTATTTGGCGGCAGGTACTGACATAGGGCTAATTATAGTTTTGGGGAGTTTGGTTTTTAAATCTCATTTAGTGTAAAGACAAGCATGCCTCATTGTAGAAGCACCAATGCGTCTGCTTTATAGGTGCTGCTCCAAACCCCAACGGGAGTCCTTCATAAAACAGCATGTGCACTAAATCACCTTTCTAAAATCTAAACAATACTGGAACCAAAACCACCTCTGGTCTATAGCACGGTGCAGGGAATGAGCATGTCCTAAACACTCAGACGCTGAGCTAGCACGTACCGCCGCTTTTCAGGATAGCAGAAACAGCATGCTCTCTGCAGCCAGACCACCCAGGTTTTAATCCTGGCTCTGCCATTAGCAGTGTAGCTCTGGGCAAATAATGCAACCTTTCAAAATTTCAGTTTTCTCATCAATGTAACAGTGTTACTAATAGTAATCATCTTATATAACTATTCCAAAGATGAAAATGATTCATGCAAGTAGAAAGTGCTTACCACTTAGCAGTGTCCAATAACCCCAGTTACTATAATGTGGCAGGCATCACGCTAGGAAATAAGCACATTGTAGCCCAATCTCTTAACCTTCCATTTGCCCTACCCCCCAGCACACAGCAAACATTACATATTCCAATTTATTCAATTCCTTTAACTGTGAAATGGGAAACTCCGACCTCTTCAACTTCTAATAACTTGGTACCCCTGATACATAGAAATATAGTTAGGAATATCCTCAACTGAAAATATATACAAATAAAAATGAAGCCACAACATTTATTCAAGAGTGGTGGTTTCCAACAGGAACGTATTGGGAATAACTTAAATATTCTGAAAGATGAGATTTAGTAAATACGTCACAAAACAGAAAATTAATCATATTTTTTAAAATATTGTTAAAGAACACTATTTAATAAGCAAAAATGCAGAATGTATCACTGGTAAGAAGTTTATTAAAGTTTGCATACTGATTATTTTTTTCTGTATATACACAAAATACATACATATGCCAGATGAATATAGAGAAAAGTAGGCACCAAAATGTTGAAAGATCAGGACTTCCTCGGTGATATGATTTCTAGTCCCCTTCCTGCATTTTCTGTGTGGACCAGGCACAATTTGAAACATAGAATGGGATCATGTGACATACCACTCCTCACCATGGTCAGGAAGTGACCACTAATTACTCGGGTGCTTAGTGTGGCTGGTGGGGGCCATGCTGCACACATGTGGTCATCAGAGTTTCACAATGTTGCACCGTGAAAACCATTCTCCACACTACCTATGACAGGTTCATGAGCTGCCTTCAACCTTCTCTGGAATGTGGTGGGATGTAATGAAATTTTAAAATGTCAGTTCAGGAAATATTCTTGAATGCCTAAGATGATGACATAGTAAGACAAGACCATGAAGCTGATGAAATGCTAAAGTAAAATAAAACTCATCTTGCTTTTCTCCTCTAACACTACAGATCATTTTCATGTTTGTGGCAGTAGAAGGAAAAACTCAGAAAAAGAGGCTCCTTCCCAGGACTGTAACTTCAGGTTCTAGATTCTCAAGAACCACATTAACTGATATACAAGAGGGCATGTATGTTAAAATGCCCTTACTTAATTTGATCAAAAGAAATAGTACTCTTGGTATGGACTGGAAGACCACAAATTTAACACAAAATAGAGATGTAGTTTTTAAAAATGCCAAACATAGACATGTCTGTTTAAAGGCTTCATACTGAAAGCACTATAATGTTGGAAAAACTGCCAACATGACAGGAAGAAGTCAGTAAGTAACACACATCAACAAATGAGTTCTTACACACAGTTTAAGTGTCTGCACTTACAGCTACAACACATAACGGAGGATTTATCCCACTGTATTAAATAGAATTTCAATCTCCAATAACAGTTTCCACATGCAGTTCTCAAATCTAGTCTACACTCAGCACATCCAGAATTCACCGTACCTTCTCTGGCCCATTCCAACAAACCTGCCTTTGCATCCAGCCTGGACGGCCCTACCGGCCCCTCCACTTCTGCCCTTAACCCCCACGATCTATTCTCAACCCCCACGATCTATTCTCAACCTTGGCAGTCCTAGCAATCCTGTTTCGACATATCTCAGTTGGTGACGCTCCTCTGCTCCAAACCTCCCACCCTCTCCAAGTAAAAGTCAACCTGCTACAGCTTACAAGGCCAACATATTCTGGTCTTCTGACCTTCCAGATTTCGTATGCTCTCTCCTCCTAGCTCACTCTGCTCCAGACACACTGCTCATCTGCTTCAATCCCAACCCAGGGCCTTTGTACTTATTCCCAGGTCTCAAGTAGTCTCCCCCAGTAAAATCACATGATCTGCTCTCTCAAACTGAACTGAGAAGTGTTCCTTCCTGAACAGTCACTGCTCTGTCACACGTTCTGTACCATCTCCCGCTTCCTTTTCCCCTTTGCTCTTATTATTTAACAAACAATTAAGGCATCAATATTATCAGCTTCGAGTACACTACTAAACTGATACTGAAACTCGAGTTAAACAAGGTATTATGGGGCACCTGGTTGGCTCAGTCGGTTAAGCGTCCAACTCTTGGTTTCAGCTCAAGTCATGATCCCAGGGTTGTGGGACTGAGCCCCAAGTCAGGCTCCACGTTCGGCGGGGAGTCTGCTTGAGACTCTCTCTCCTGCTGCCCCTCCCCAGGTTCATGCTCTGGCTCTCTAAAATAAATAAATAAATATTTTTTAAAAACACAAGCCATTATGGTTAAGACACAGATCTGTGGTTTTTTTTTTTTAAGATTTTATTTATTTGACACAGAGAGAGAGAGAGAGAGTTAGAGAGGGAACACAAGCAGGGGGAGTGGGAGAGGAAGAAGCAGGCTTCCAGATAAGCAGAGAGCCCAATGCGGGGCTCGATCCCAGGACTCTGGAATCAGGACCTGAGTCAAAGGCAGCCGCCCAACAACTAAGCTACCCAGGTGCCCCAACAATTGTGTGTTTTAAGATTAAGTGTGTCTGGGATTATTCTATCCCATGCTGCTCTCTTAATGACATGTGTGCTTTTAAAGTCTCACTTCACAACTTCGTCTTTATCTCCTTTTTTTTAGAATCTCCAATGTATAATGTCTATCATCATTTATTATTACTACTAATGATAAAATCACAAGAACAAGCCTCATGTACAGAACACATACTCTGTGCCTGGCACTGGGCTGAGCTCCCACACCACCCTCCAGGCAGTCCCACATCACTCACTCCCCAGTGAGAGAGCTAGTGCCCTTTACTACTGGAAGTACTAAACCCTTCTACAGGCCCTCAAGAGATCTCCCATTCATCACCCCATCATCTTGACACCTTTTGACATGTTAACGGTCATCCCTGTTAATATGCATGGAAATCGGTGTGTTTGTTTTTTATAATGCTCTGTCAGTGATCAGTTTGTGTTCAAATATTTACTGGGGGAAAAATAATCTCTTTAACAAGCAAACTAAAAACACTACAAAGATTTCACTGAACAGCTGGAGGTATCCTTTCCTTGGAGACACAATTTACACATACAGTAGCAACCATCAGAACATTTAAAAACTGGGCCAGGACGGGCATCGACCCCTCAGAACAGACACGGGCTGCACGAACATGGCGTGCCCCGCACGGCATGCCCCGGTGGACTGAGGACCAGCCCTGTGTGCGTGGGGCAGTCAAAGGTCAATCATGCAGGAGAACCTCATGCCGCCTTTACTCTCCCTCGAATCCCCAGAGAACCAGGGTACAAGAATGTTTACAGAAGAATGAACAGCTCAAAATAATTCTCCCTCAGACCCTAGGACTAGGCTATGCAGACACCGAAGGGCCTCGTTGTAGTAAGTAGAGGAAGCAGGCTAATTAAAAGCTTTTTGACACCTGAAGCAGGGGTAGCAGGCCAAAGCAGCAAGCTCTCCCACCAAGCTCTGAAGCCCAGAAGCCTTGAAGCTGCCGGAGCAAGGCTGGAGCAGGCGGAAGCGGTGAGCCACCAGGAAGCTGTGGACACGCAACACCCAGGGCGTAAGTTAAAGGTTTTCCTGAAAGCAAAAAGGAAAACCCAGCGTTAAGTTAAGCAGTAACTGACAAGTGAGTCGTAGAGAGAAGGCTCTTAACTGGTAGGGCTCCTGATTTTTTATTAGGTCTGGGCTCATTTATTGTTTCCTTGATGTATGCATTTCTTGAAGGAGTTCCGTAACTTATGCTTTTATTTTCATAGTTTTTTTTTCTTTTAAGAAAAAGCATATTTGATAGAAATGCCACTCCTATCAGATATCCAGGCCAGAGGTGAGCCAGAGGCATCTATAAACCTACTTATAAATTCCTGAGAGAAGACAAAATACCTTGGAGGAAATAGCTACCTCTTAAGGGTTGTCTCTGCATTTTAGAATCTATCAGTTGAGAAATACAGGGTGGGAAAGGCCGCCAGAGCACTTTTATCAGGAATGAATAACTATGCGGTAAGAGCTCAGAATCCAGCAATACTACTTTTCTATTCAAAATTCAGTCTTAAAATAAATTACATGCAATCTGTTGCTTTTATTTACACATTTTACGGATACTCATATACTGCAAGAATAAAAAAAGAAAGGAAAGAAAGATGCGGGGGGAAGGAACCGTCTCACACAAAATCTCAAATACCCTCAGTCGTGAGCTCAGGACTCTGACTTGACTCTGGAGGTCTAACGGCAGCAGCCCAAGCCAGGCGGGACTTGCTCCCGGTCCCCACGGCCACACTGCCACGTGTCCCGCATACGCCCCAGCCCTTCAACCCACCCAAGCAGCAGACCTATAGGGCAAACATCCCTGGACTTGGCTATGGGCCTCACTTAACCCACTGTATAAGTATCAATAATACTCTAGTGCCCTGTCCTTTCTTCCAGTCTTTTTTATGGAAAAAAATTATTTAAATGTTTTTATTATTGCTTTATTTCCTTCCATAGCTCAACCTCCACTGAGCCCTAAAATCTACCTTCAGTCCCACCACTAATTCTCTGTCCCTTTCCAATCTTCTAAAATGGCCTGTGCCACCTGTCCTATCTACTCGTCACCCCACAATTAAAGACCTGGGGACCTACTTCCTAGAAAGTAGATCCTTCGCATTCCCTCATACCATCTTTAAATGTCTCTGTATTTCTACGTATCCTTACTTCTTTTCATTTTTAACCCAAGGAAGAAATGTCCCCACGACTCTCAAGGCTAATGATACCACCTGAGATCTTGATCCCAGACCCTCTCCTTCCTTCTTACCCTTTTTCCATTAAAGATTTCTTTCTAGACTTGAAGCACCCCTTTCTTCTGCTTCCTGAATAACAACTGGTAAACTTTTCCAAGACCTCCTCCCACCCAAAAGCCAAAAAATTAAACAAAAAAACTGACCAACTACTACCCTCCCCTCAAGGAGCTGATACTACATCCCTTTTCCATAATGCATCATTTCTCCATGAAGCACATTTTTAAAGAGGAGTATGCGCTTGCTTTTCCCACTTGCTCATCATTTATTTGCTTCCCAGCCTCTTCCAATCACTTACTTCCATCAATTTCTATTTCGCTCCACTCGACCAAAATTATTCTCTCAAAGATCCATAATGACTTAATTTCCAAATAAAATCTCTCGTTCTCATTTCTCATCTGCTTCAAACCTTCTTCATCACCGAACACTGCTGACAATCAGTATACTCTCCTACTTTTCTTTGACTTGATAACTGTTCCCCAACGACCCCTACTCTGGCTTTTTAGATGCCCTCCCCCTTCCTGACTTGTGTATTTATCCCAAGTGCCCAGCTCATGAGTCTATATGCTCATGACTCCTAAATCCTGATCTCCTAATATCGATAATCGATAAGAAATAATCCTTATTTCTAACTGCCTACTATTCATCTCTAAATGTTCAGCAAATATTTCAAATTCAGCAAGTCAAAACCTATCTATATAGCAAACTCATGTACTAAGCTGCAAACCTCAATCGTCCATGAGCTCCACCCATAACTCATCTCTGACAACCAAGTGACTTCTTTCCAATCTGTCCCTCCCACCTACCACCAGCCTGGTTCAACCCCTCGTTATTTCAACTAGAAAATGATACCAAAAACCTTTTTGACCACCTGATAATATGCCAGACATTATGCTAACTGCTGAGAATACAAAAATAAAAGAGCTCTTGCCCTCAAAAATCTCACACTCTAATGTGGGAAACATACCTGAAGAATTACAGGACAACCTGGAAGAGGTAAAAATAAGATCCTTTTAAAAGCACAGAAGACAGATTCCTGACCCAAAAGGTGAGAGTGGGGGAGGGAGGTACTATGTGAATATATCTGTTAAAGTGTTTTGGAAGAGGTGACTGACACCTGAGGTCTTACACAATGCACCCCAGAGAAGGAGGTCCTGGGGGGTTTAACTGGAGGAGGAGATTCTGGGAAGGGGATACAGATGAGCAAGAAGCAGAAGCCAGAAATACCTGTGTGGGGGAGAGGGGTGGGGATGTTTAGGGACAAGGAAAGATTTCTCCCCTAGCAGGGAATAGAAGGAAATGCGGCTGAAGTATCCCAATAAGGAAGAGCTTGGCATGATGTGTTCATCACTAGAAACTTAAACCATGAATAATAGGAAGCCATTCCTCAGAGCTGGCTTTACTTAGATCGCTTTAGCAGCTCTATGCAGAGTGGGTTCAAGGATGGAAAGAAACGAGAAGCTGAGATTAAAGACACCAATGACCCAACTGGGGAAGAGAGGAAGAAATTCAAAAAAATTCAAGAAATACTTGGGATATGAAAGTTGGTGGTGAATTAGATGTGGGGATGGAGAGAGAAATCCAGGCTCTCCATGCCTCTGGTCTCTTCTCTCTCCACTCCTTCCCCAACACTATCACTGGTACTACTCTCCTGATTGTTCCAACTCTCATGCCTCTACCTACAGCCCTCTGGTCTTCTCCCATTCCTACAGAATAACGTTCCTTAGAATTGCATGGCCCATTACTCACATTCCAGTGATCTTCCAACCACCACCACCAGAAACTCTATATTCCACTCATAAGATCCCTAACTGCTCCCTGAATTGAAGGAAATTCACTTCAATTAAAATTTTTTGAAAACCTCTTTTGATTCTAATAGAATATAATTATAGAAAACTTATAAAATCAAAGTATTAAAAAATAGCCACAGATAACATTATTTCATAGAGAAAAGAAAACTACTCTGAAATCCTATATCTTTGCCCATACCCTTACAACCAGCAAGATCCTCTTCTAATTCTGCAACAAATTATTTATTAAAATCATTTGAGGGGCACGGCACCTGGGTGGCTCAGTGGGTTAAAATCTCTGCCTTTGGCTCAGGTCATGATCCCAGGGTCCTGGGATCGAGCCCCACATCAGGCTCTCTACTCAGCAGGGAGCCTGCTTCCCTTCCTCTCTGTCTGCCTCTCTGCCTACTTGTGATCTCTGTCAAACAAATAAATAAAATCTTTTTTAAAAAATTATTTGAAATGCACTGAAAGCATCATGTGCAGACACACTATGAAGAGTATCCTTTATAATACAGAAAAAATATAACCACCTAAATATTCATTCATTCATTTTACAAATACGTATTGAATGCCTAGCATGTCCTAGACCCTGTAGTAGGTGCCTCAGTACTGCAGAGAAATGAATATCCTTATATTCACAAAGCACACATTCTAGCTTAACGTTACCGTTGAGTCAATTACAGAACAGTCACATTATGGACTTCTATGGAGCCATGAGAAACCAGGTTTGCCAAGAAATATTTCAACACATGGGGAGAAGACTTAAAACTATTTGGTAAAAAAAGCCAGTTAGATATTAGTGTTGACAAAACTATTCCAATTTTACTATCCATGAATAGAAATAACATTAGAAAGAAAAGTCCGAAAATGTTAGAAGTAGATCTCAAGGTCATGTACCATTTTTCCTCTTGCTAATTAGACAGTGACTCTAACCAAAGGCATGGAACATATTTGGATTACAGTACATGATTAGAAAGTATTACTTTCATTAGTCACAACAGAGAAGCATGAAAGGAAAAAAGAGCCTCATTTTTTCTGCTTTTAATCTAATAGGGAAAATTATTATGTTTAAAAGCATTGTGCTAAGTACTTAGTATAATGAATAAAGAAATTCAATCCCTGCCTTCACTTGCAGCCCACTGGAGAAGACAAACATTAAGCACAGAAATAAGCAACTGAGAAGTTAGAAGTGTATATGTTAGGAAGCAGTTGTACAGGGGTTCTCCCCTTTCCCATCAGAAAGATAGAAGTATCTTACATCTTTATTCTCATTTTTTTAAAGATTTATTTATTTGACAGACAGATCATAAGTAGGCAGAGAGGCAGGCAGAGAGAGGGAAGCAGGCTCCCTGCTGAGCAGAGAGCCTGACGTGGGGCTTGATCCCAGGACCCTGAGATCACGACCCGAGCCGAAGGCAGAGGCTTTAACCCACTGAGCCACCCAGGCGCCCCTTTATTCCCATTTTTATAAACACATTCCACTGACTGATTTCATTCTCCCATTCAGTTTCCTTATAGATTGCATTCTGCCATCAATTATTTCACTGACTTCTATATACGGAATGATTTAAGATTTTATTTATTCATTTACTTACTTACTCGGAAGAGAAGGGGCAGAGGGAGAGGGAGAATCTCACACTCAGCATGGACCCCAATGCCCAGCTCGATCTCATGACCCTGAGATCATGACCTGAGCCAAAATCAAGAGTCAGATGCTTAACCGACTGAGCCACCCAGGAGCCCCTGGAATGATTTTAAAGAAGCAATAGGTGATAAGGAAATACATTTTGTTCATCAGGGAGGACCTCTGCTTTCTTTGAAAACACGTACCCATTAATATTGGCCTTAGATATAATGCAGCAGTCATTTCAAAGTATCTGGAGGAACTGCATCAAAAGAGCTGAGAGTGTGGACAAATTCACTCTGCTCTTGAGTCCCCTAGGGCTCAGAAGTTAGGAGTAAATGGAAATGGAAATACTCTACCCCAAAAGTAAAAAGGCTCTACCATCTCTCTTGGAGTCAAGAGGTAAGTACTGAAAAGCACAGAGGAGTAATTCCCCTCCACTTCTGTCCAAATGATGAACGAAGGTGGATTAAGACACTTGTCCACTAGTAATCAGTGGGGAGGCCCGTACGCTGGAAACCAGTACAGCTACCTGGATACACATACTTTGAGTCTATTTCTGGTGGTATGGAAGATTACGTATGTCGAATAAGCTTCCTAAGCAACATAAATGTGAGAAACTATGAGAACAACCTTTTAAACACATTTCAGAGATGGGATGAAGGAAACTGGCACAGTCTCAAAACTAAGCGCATATAAGAATCCTAGAGGACAAGCAAGCCCGGCCGGCTTTCACCCTGGACTCTGGAGACCGATCTTGCACTTTGGTGACTGGAGAGCAGGAAGGGATGGGAAATAAAGACTAGGCAGCATAAAAGGTGAAAAACAGAACAGGAAGCCAAACCTAATAAGCAGATTTATAATGGTCACAGAATATAAGGTCCTTATACAAGAAAATTAATTGTGCTTCTATGCACTGGTAAATGCTAAATGTGCCACATGTACTGGACATAAAGGACGGTTCATCGGTTGTTGAGTATAGTGTTCTACATCAACTGAGTTTGTAGCTGTTCACATCTTTTTTCCTTACTGTTGTCTACTTGTATGAGATATTAATCAGTGTGCTAAAATCTCCTACTATGAGGCTCCCATGTGTACCCTTTTACTTCTGTCCATTGTTGCTCTGTATCCATAAAAGCAATTAATTAGGCCATACTAAGCTATGATGGGTGGGATATAATAAAATTTAAAAATTGGGCTCTGTCCTGCTTAAACTTTTGGGTATACTAAAATTTTGATTTAACCTATCTTCTCACTATCCGCTGTATTTCCCATCATTTATTTTCCATCTCTATAACCCATTATACATGCTAGTATTTTCCTTTCACTGGCTATCCTAAAGATTACAATTTACAGTATAAAATTAGTATTCTTACTACCTCCTAGACAATCATTAGATCTTAGAATACATTTAATCCACTTCCCCACCTCCTACTCACTGTGCCATTGTGGTCATGTAACCTAAATGTACATACGTGGAGTACTATGACTATTTTATGCCGTCATCAAAAGCCACATTTACCCTTTGTGAAGCTCTCTGTCCCTTCCTACATCCCCGTGCTTTATCAAGGATCATTCTCCTTCCGCCAGTATTTCCCTTAGTGTAAGTCTACTGATGACAGATTTTCTCAGTTTTCTCTTTGCCTAAAGGTTCTTTATTTTGTCCTCACTTAAAAAAAATTAAGACATAATTCATATACTATAAAATTCACGCTTTTAAAGCGTACAATTCACTGGTTTTCAGTATATCCACAAGGTTGTATAATCATCACTGTCTAATGACAGACTATTTTCATCACTCCCCACAAAACACCCCATACCCAGAAGCAAGCATGCCCCACGCCCCCTTCCCATCAGCCCCTGAAAACCACTAATCTACTTTCAGTCTCTATGGATTTGCCTATTCTGGATATTTCATATAAATAGAACAGATAATAAGTGGCTGTTTATGTCTGTTTAATTTTACTTAGCATGATTTCAGGGTTCACCCACACCACAGCAGATACAAGTATCTCCTTCCTTGTGGCTGAACAAGATACCAGTGGATGGATAGACCACCTGTGTTCACAGTCTTCAGTTTACAAACACGTGGACTGTTCCCATTTTTATTTTATTTTATTTTATTTTTGGCTCTTATGACAAAGGTTCCTATGCATATTCACATACAGGTTTTGTGTGTATGCTTTGTTTTCCTTTCTCTTGGGTATAAATCTAGGAATAGGATTGCTGGATTGAAAATTGGATTGCTGGACTGAAATTTTTCTTAAGAATTTTTTATTTATTTGTTCGAGAGAGACAGAGATAGTGACAGAAAGCACAAGCAGGGAGGAGAGGGAGAAGCAGGCTCCCCGACTGAGCAGGAAGCCCAATGCGGGACTCAACCCCAAGACCCCAGGACGACGACCTGAGCCGACGGCAGACACTTAACCGACTGAGCCACCCAGGTACCCTGGACTGTATGTTTTCTAAAGCAGCTGCACACTTCACATTCCCGCCAGCAAGGTACAAGAAAGCGTTCCAGTCCTTCCATATCCTCACCAAAGCTTGCCGTCTTTTAATTACAGCCATCTTGCTGGATAAGTGATATCCCAGTGGCTCTAAATTGTGTTTCCCAAATGACTAACGATGTTGGACATCTTTCCATGTGTTTACTGTTCATTCATGTATCTCGCTGAAGATACGTATATTAAAATTATTTGTCAATTTTTTAGTTATGTTATTTGCATTTTTACTGGTGTGTTGTAAATGTTCTTTATAGGTTCCTGGATATTAGACCATTTTCAGATATTTAATTTGAAAATATTTTCTCCCATCTTTTCACTTTCCCAATAGTGTTTTTAGAAGCACAAAAGTTTTTAATTTTGATGAAATCTAATTTGTTTTTTTCTTTGGTTTTGGTGTATACTTAAGAAACCATTGCCCAACCCAAGGTCACAAAAATTTATATCTATGTTTCCTCTAAGAGTTCCACAGTTTTAGCTCTTAGCTAAGTTTTAGCTCTTAGCTCTTTAGCTCTCTTGTCTGTTTTGAGTTACTTTTATACACGGCGTAAGGTAGGGTCCAACTTCATTCTTCTGCATGTGGTATCTAGCTGCTCCTGCACCATTTGTTGAAAAGACTATTTTTTTAATCCCTTGAAAATTCTTGGCACCCTTATCAAAAATTAACTGACCAGGGACACCTGCCTGGCTCAGTTGGTGGAGCACACAACTCGTGATCTTGGGGTCATGAATTTGAGCCCCACTTTGGGGGTACAGATTACTTAATAAATAAAAGTTCAAAAAAAAAAAAGAAAAAAAAAAAAAGAAACAAGTTGGGGCACCTGGGTGGCTCAGTTGGTTAGGCAACTGACTTTGGCTCAGGTCATAACCTCAGGGTTTAGGATCAAGCCCCATATCAGGCTCCACTCTCAGCAGGGAGTCTGCTTGTCCCTCCACCTCTGTCCCTGCCCTTCCCCCACACCTGGCCCATTCTTGCTCTCTCTCTCACTCAAATAAATAAAATCTTAAAAAGAAAGAAAAGGAAAGGAAAGGAAAGGAAACGAAGGGAAAGGAAAGAAAAGAAAAGGTCAACTGACCACAGACATGTGGGGTTTTTTCTGGACTTTGAATTATATTCCACTGATATGTGATCCTTAAGCCAGGACCACACAGCCTTGATTACTAGTGCTTTGTAATGAATTCTAAAATCAGCAAGTGTGAGTTCTCCCACTATGTCCCTTTTCAAAATCATGTTAATTATTCTGGGTCCCATGAATTTCTACATAAATTTTAAAATCACCATGTCAAAGCTTGGGTTTTGAAAGGGATTACATCAATTTGGGGAGAACTGCCATCTTAACAGTATAAAGTGTTCCAACCTACAAATACAGAATGTCTCTATTTGTCTAGGCCTTCTTTAATTGCTTTTGACTATATTTTATAGTTTTGCTTTCATTTTAAAATAAATATTTTTGCTGGGTATAGAAACATAGATTGATATGTTTGCTTCTTTGAGCAGTTTTATAATTTTCCATTATCTTCAACTTGATCATTTCCCTTGTCAAGTGAACTGTCTTCTCATTGCTTTTTGGAAGTTACAAGTCCTTTTTCCTCTAGCTGTTATTAAAACCCTCTATTTTATTTTTTAGTTTTCAGAAATTTTACTATCATATGCCTGGACATATCAAATTTTACTATCATATGTCTTAATGCATTTATCCTGTCACTGAGTCACAGGAACTCTTGAATCTATGTGTGGATTTCTGTTCTTAGTTAGCTTTGAAAAGCTCTCAAAGATTATCTCTTTTCTTCAGATGCTGTTTCTGTCCCATTTTCTCTCTCATCTCCTTTCTGGAACTATAAATACATACATGTTAATTTTTTCACTGTGTCTAATAGGAATCCTAATTTATTTTTTAATTTTCTGTCCACTTTTTTCTCTCCATACTTCAGCCTAGATATTTTCTACTGACCTAGTTTCCAATCCACTAATCCTCTCTTCAGTTTTCTGTGGTTGCTATGAAACCTATCGAGCTTTAATTTAAGCCACTGTATGTTTTATTTCTACCCTAGGGTCAGATCACCTTAATACAATCTGGGATTGATTTGATTACAACCAAGTTTCCATCTTGTGAGGGCTGGCCTATTTCCATTTATTTGTCCTTCCACCTAAGGGGTATAACCCTTCAGGGGCCCCAATTAAATACCTAGAATATTTAACAAAGCCCTCCTTTTTATTGAGCTCTAATTTCTAATTTTTGTTCTCCCTGAGCTGTGAGATTTCTGAAAGTTTTCTTTAGCTTCTCTGCCCCTGGACAACTGCCTCCAATTGAAAGGTGGAGCTAAAATGCTGGAGATTCACATCTCAATAGACCTACGTCTCTGACTCACAGCTAGAGTCCTTACTGATTTTATAGCTCTACACTTTCAGATAAATCTGTATTTTACTCAAGGTTTTCTAGTCGTTTTCAGCAGAAGAGGTAGTGTGATGCAAGCAAGTGTCATAATCAGAATGAGAAGTTCCTTGCAAATTACTCGGTGTGTCAATTTTCTCAAAATATTCTATAGGATTTTGATTGGCATTTCATAGAATTTATAGATTAAAGAGAACCGACAGATTTACAAATACGTTATACCATGTTTGACTACAGAGTATCTGTTTTTCAGGTCTTTAGGATATACTCTAACAGAGTTTTAAATTTTCCTCCTTGTAAATCGTGGCCGTTATTGGTCAGGTTAAATCCTAGCTACTTGATTGTTTTTATTCTTGCAAATGGTATCTTATACCATCATCTCTTCTAGTTGATTATTTTGTGTCTAGAGGAATTCTGATTTTTATAAAATGATCTTTTATTTGAGAAGTACTAAATTATCTTACTAATACATATATTTTGTCTATTGCCTCTGTAGATTTTTATGTGTAGGTGATCTATAAATACAGATTTATCTCTTCCCTTCCAAACCTATTAACTCATTTATTTTCCTAGCATACTGGCCAGGAACTCCAGTAACACAAAATGCTCTAACAGTGTTAACCATGTTTGTCTTGTTCCGGATCTTAAATGACATGCATCTGAAGTTTTTCCATCAGAAGTTTGCTTTAGGTTTTGGCACATATCTTTCAGCAAACTAAAGACATCCCCTTTATTATTTTTAGAGTTTTTTAAATAGATATGTCTTAAACTTAATGCTTCTGAAATTGAAATAATCATGAGCCATTACCCAACAATTTTTAAATATACTAATTTTTTTAAAGAACCTATATTTTGGGGCACCTGGGTGGCTCAGTGGGTTAAAGCCTCTGCCTTCGGCTCGGGTCATGATCCCAGGGTCCTGGGATCGAGCCCCACATCGAGCCCCACATCGGGCTCTCTGCTCAGCAGGGAGCCTGCTTCCCTCTCTCTCTCTCTGCCTGCCTCTCTGCCTACTTGTGATCTCTGTCTGTCAAATAAATAAATTAAAAAAAAAAAAGAACCTATATTTTGGTTTTGGTAATACTACTCTCTATTTAACAAATTTCCAGCCTTACTTTTAGTATTTGTCTCCTTCTCATTTACTTTGTGGTTCTTTTTCCAACTTTCTGAATTAAAACGTGGGTCATTAATTACTGTATTAGTTTGCTAGGGCTGGCATAACAAGGTATCATAGATCAGGTAGCTTAACCAACAGAAATATATTTTCTCTTACAGTTCTGGAGACTCAGAAGTCCAAGATCAAGGTGACAGGGGTGGTTACTTCTGAGTGTCATGAGGAAAGTATCTATTCGAGGTCTTTCTCCTTGGCTTGACACGCCCAACTTCTCCCTATGTCTTCAAATCATCTTCCTTCTGTCCATGACTGTGTCCAAATTTCCCCATCTTATAAGGATACCCTTAATAGTACAGTAGGGCCCACAGTAATGACCTCATTTTAACTTAGTTATCTCTACAAAGACTCCATGTCTAAATAGGGTCATGTTCTGAGATACTTAGTTACAACTTTAATATACAAATGTTTTTGAGGGCTTGGGGATAGAGCCGCAATTTAGGCACAGCACTTACCAAAGTTTATTTCCTGCTAAATTAATTATAAGTTATAAATCTCAAAGTATCTCACAAATTTTGAAATGCAATTTTATTCATATCTAATTACTTTATAATTTCCCTTATGATCTATACTTTCAAGTGTATAAACATATAGGTCATTTTTAGCTGGTATTAATTCCTTTTCTTAAGGAGATTTATCTATTTGAGAAAGAGAGAGTGAGCAGGGGAAGGGGCAGAGGGAGAAGAGAATCTCAAGCAGATTCCCTGCTGAGCACGGCGCCTGACACAAGCTTGATCTTACAACCCTGAGATCACAACCTGAGCTGAAATCAAAAGTCGGATGCTTAACCTACTAAGCCACCCGGGCACTCCAATTTCTAACTGTTTTTTATTAAGGTCAGATACTGGGCTGCATAATAATAATTTTTGGAAGTTACTGAGACACCCCTTCTGGCCTAGAACAACGTATATTTTTTTAAAGATTTTTTTTAAAGATTTTGTTTATTTATTTGAGAGCAAAAGAACACAAGTGGGGCTGAGGGAGAAGCAGGCTCCTTGCTGAGCAGGAACACTGATGCAGGGCTAGATCCTGGGACCCGGGGATCATGACCTGAGCCAAAAGGAGCTGTTTAACCGACATAGCCACCCAGGTGCCCCAAGACCAAGGTAAATTCTAAGAATGATCAGTATGTGCTAGAAAACAAAGTGTGTTCTCTACCGGATATAGAATTCTTTACTTATCTAATCATGTCATTATTTAATTATTATTATTTAATATTGTTATTTAATATTTAATATTATTTGTTTATTATTATTTAATATTATTATTTAATCACGTCATTAAAATATTTTATATCTTATCCTAGTGGCAACAACGGTAGACTAGGTTTACAGGAAGCAGGTACTGGGACTGGACATGGCAACTGTAGGCTCAGGGTCTCCACAGCTTCAGTAAATGCAGGATCCAGACCCCAAAGTGTGGTGGGCCCTAGCCATCCTTTTATGCCTGGTGGTGCTGCTTACTAAAGCAGATCCCATGTTGCACCCCTGCAGATGAACCATTCAGCCTCCGTATGGGGACATCAGCAAAACGGAGTGTTTGAGCCTTTCCTGGATAGACCAAAGCTGCCTCAAAGAGTACAGTTTGCTAAGAAAATGAGTCTGCCTAAAAAACTCTGATATCTAGAAATAGTAGCTGAACTTTCTAAACATTCAAAAGACATCAGCAACAGAATTCCTGTGTTTCTTCCCAGTTGTTTGGGCCACAGGCTCTGACCAGCTCTGCATTCACACCCATTCCGATGCCAGTGGGGAGATCGGGGCCTGCTGAAGACTGCTTCTCTACTGAGTAGTGGGGGATGACTGTATGAGGGCCTTCCCTCTGGAGCCTGAATTTTCTGGACCAAGCAAGGCCTGGTCTCAGATGGCCTCATTATGATTCCCATGTAGGCTCCAGACCCTACTCTATCCCCCTACGTGAGCACTATTTCAATGGCTCTCAGCCACCAGGCGATGGAAGTGGAGAGACCCTCCCAAGTGCAGCGAGATCTGTAAGCCTGGGTATCCTCGGTCCTACAGGGGTGAGAAGCGGCTACCACTACAGTTTCCAGCTTCCTTCCAGTTTAATGACACTCACAGCTGGTGCTTACAAGCAGGGCCCAGCAGAGGGAGCCTTCCCTGTGTTGGCCAACTCTGGTGGTCTTTTAAGTTCATGTCAGCAACAAAGTAAAGGGAGGCCATACCACCTGCCTCCGGGACTAGACTGTGGAGAATGCCATCCCCCACTGGCTGGCTATCACTCCTAGAAAACAGACTGGGGTGACAACTGCTTCTTCAAATTCTCAGAGGAATCAATCAGAGATTGTAGTCAGAATCTCAGGTACCTATCAGCACCACAAAAATGTTGTGGCCTACTGCAGCCTGGTTTTTGTTTTTTATAAGGCTGGTTGAGTTACGGTGAGGATGGCGGTGGGAACTCCTTTTCTTCTTTGAGTTTGGATAAGACTGAAGAGCTCGGATGGTGGCTAGTATGCGGTGGGGCCCGAAAGACAAGACCAGGCCACACCCTGTGTATACTATTTAAGGTTAAACAGAGCTCCCTTACACAGGAAAAAAAAAAAAAAACCAGCCTTGGCTACATGCGGCCTCTTCAGTGGACTGATCCTTACTGTTGACAGAACAGTGAGCCCTTTCAATTTCCTAATAAGGACTTTTGCGTAGACTAGTGCCTGCTGCTCCAAATCCTGCTACAAACAACCTCCAAACTCTCCCTCCAGGAACATCTCCACTGAGCAAAACTGTGTGAGAACCTGAAGGGTCTGACTTCAGGTTTTCCAAAGGGATGGAAAATGAAATTCCCAACAATGATATAAATCCCTACATATATCCAGTACCTCCTACCAAGTGGTTATTTTCTAGACTTTGAGGAAGAGTCTTTTAAAAAGACTTGAAAGACTGTTAAGTGAAGAAAGCCACTTTGTCCAGGGGTCCCTTAATCTGTTGAACCTTCCACTGTGGCACACCCTTTCTGTTCTTCTCTGTGGCATGACTTTTTTTTTAAAAAGAAGTTTTATTTGCGGTGGACCTGATCATGTGAATGAACAATTCCAATGCTGACTAGAACTGCTATGCTAGTTGCAGAACATAAACCCCAGTAGAATAGCTTTAAACAAAAGCAAGTACGTCCCTACTGGATACCAATTTGACAGCCTCTAATCCGTTCGTGAAACTAGTTTAGGAAAAGCTAGTTGTTTCCATTTTTAAAAATCACTGCATTACTCTACCAATCGTTTTAACACAGAATGGAATAAATATGTCATTAAAAAGTCCTACTTCAAAAAATAAAAACTTAAGTCTTGATTTTTTTTTTAAGCTCCTTGACTAGCCAGTTTCTGAGAAGTGATAGTTAAAAGCTCTATTTTAAACTGTTCTGAATTTTTGTATTCCCCTATGGAAATGTTATCAGTTGTTACTATATATATTTTAGAGCTCATTTGTTAGATAAACATGGATTATTATAACTTTTTACAAATTACTTTATAACATTTGTGATTATAACATTCAGAAAGACCAAAAAATGTAGAGTTAAACACAATTTTAAAATGAACAACATGTAAGTAAAATGGAGATCAAGAAACAGAACATTGCAGTAGCCCAGAATCTACCCACATACCTCCACCTTTTCACCAGAGATAACCATTATCCTGACATTTGTGATGAAATCAAATCACAAGCATTCTTTCCTATAGTGCCCTCCTCCAACTCAACAGTCAGGTTTTAGAAACAAGCTCATTCTAGCCTCATCAGATGGGCTGAGCAATGGTCCCACTTTTCTATCTGGGGAAGTTTACATTCAGACGGACTTCTTCCTTAAATTATTTGCAGAACTTGGAGATTAATTCATCTTAACCTGGAAGACTTTCTAGTGATTTATGAAATAGAGAATAAGTTCAAAAAGAATTTATTATTCAATAAAAAGCAAATGCTTCAAAAACCAAAACAAAAATGTTTCTACCTAGAAGGGTCACCCCCACTCCTGTCAGTGTCTACCTGTACACCTTTCCCACTTGTCCCTGTAAAATGTTACTTTATGAAAATACAAGTATGAATTGTACAATTTCTACCTCTTAACAAAAAACAGCTTACTATATATACACTATCCTGCAGCATATTTTTTTTAAGGTTTTATTTATTTGAGAGACAGTGAGCACGAGCAGTGGGTATGGCAGGCAGAGGGAAAGGGAGAAGCAGACTCCCCACTGAGCTGGGAGCCCAACCTGGGGATTGATCCCAAGACCCTGGGATCATGACCTGACCCGCAGCCTATTTTATCCACTTTACGATATATCCTGGCGACCTCAGATCTTTATTGCAGGTGTACAGTGTTCCACTGTGTGGGTATACCATAGCTTGTTCAACCTATTTTGGACACTTATGTTCTATTTGTCTTATTTTTAACACTTGAATATCTGATCCATTCATAGTTTGTCCTAATATATAATAGGAATTTTAACTGGATCCACAAATGGACCCAACTGGCTATCCTGTTGTCTCAAGACCATGTATTAAAATTTCTCTTTTGCACTAATTGGAGAGGCTGCCTTTAGCAGACATTAAATTACTATGTGTAAGTGAGCCCATTTCTGGACTTTTTATTCATGTGCTATTTCTTGAGGCTTTATAACACGTTTTAATATACAGTAGGTCTATCATCGCTCCATTTTTTAAGCATTTTCTGTTGATTCTTAATATTTTCCTGTATAAACTTAAGAACCAGCCTAGTAATCACCATATTACTGGAATTATTTAATCTGTTAATTAATTTATAAATAATTAACACTTTTATGATGTGGCAATTGTAAATTTTTCTCTTCCATTAACTTCCAACTGCAGTTATTCATACATATAAAAGTTCACAACTTGTGTATATGTATAATTACTATGGAATTATCTCTTTAATTTTATAGTAGCTTTTAGCCCTATCTTTGCGCTTTTAGATATAGTTTTTAGATATATCAGAATATATTTCCAAACTGAAGTTCTAACTCTTCCTTTTTAATTCTTACACCTAATTGATACAGGCTTTTTGGCAAAAATTATATGTGTGCATGTCTGGGTCATTCCAATTCATTTTTGTTTGACCCTAATTCTGGGCAATTTATGTTACTTCACCTTCTAGTTTATGCAGTAGTAGAAAGGTAGAAGAAAGAGAGCAAAATTATCAACAAGAAAACTGACTGACACTGACATTTCTGTAAAAATAAGACTGTTGTGACACTTAAAAGATGCTAAGTTCTTGGAATGGGGAAAAAAAGGACCCCATATTCAAGAACAACTATTATGAAAATAATGCAGAGATTGTTTAGCAAAGAAGTCAATACAGAAATCAAAAGAGAACATTAAAAAATATTCAAGTAATCCCAAAAAAGGCAGAAAGAGAGCAAGAGGGGACGCCTGGGTGGCTCAGATGGTTAAGCATCTGCCTTAGGCTCCGGTCATAATCCCAGTGTCCTAGGATCGAGCCCTACATTGGGCTCTCTGCTCAGCAGGGAGCCTGCTTCCTCCTCTCTCTCTGCCTGCCTCTGCCTACTTGTGATCTCTCTCTGTCAAATAAATAAATAAAATCTTTTTTAAAAAAAAAAGGTGACTATATTAATATGAAACAAACTAGACTATCAGACAGACATACTACCTTACAAAAAAGGAAACACTCCATAATGATAAAAAAAAGTTGATGTATCAGAAATACACAAAAATTGAGAAATTGTATGCACCTTTTATGAGTTTCAAAATGCATGAGGAGGAGGAACAGACATACCCACAATTATATTTGAAGATTCTAATATTCCTTTCTCAAATGAACTAAACAAAACTCACCAAAGTATGGAAGATTTTATTGACAGCATCAACCACCTTGACCTGACATTCATAAAAGCATATAATCAACAAACATACAATAAAAATTATTTTCAAGTACATATGGAGTGTTCATAACGATAAGCCATATTTTGACCATAAAACAAGTTTGAATAAATCTCCAAAGTACTGAAAACTTAAGAGTATGATGTCTAACCATAATAAACATAATTTGGACATCAGTAACAGTAAAATAACCCATTTAATCCCAAAATTATTAAAAGTAAATGTTATATTTAATGACTAATCAAAGAAGATATCAAAGAGAAAGTCAGATAGTTTTTTGATATGAATGATAATGAAAATGTAACATCCAAATCTGTGGGATACACCTAACCCTGCTCAGAGAGAAATTTATAGTTTTAACGCTTAAATTGGAATGGAAAAGAATGAAAGATCTAAGTTTAAGTTTTTGAGAGGCTAGAAAAAAGATGAGCAAATCAAATCCAAAGAAAGCATTATAAAAGAAACAAAGAAAAAAAATTATGTTAAAAAGTGACAAAAATAGGGGCACCTTGGCGGGGCTCAGCCAGTTAACTCTTGGTTTTTGGCTCAGGTCATGATCTCAGGGTTGTGAGATCCAGCCCTGCATTGGGCTCCACACTCAGCCCAGAGTCTGCTTGAGATTCTCTCCTTTCCCTCTCCCTCTCCACCCTCCTCTGTCCCTCTCCCTTCTCACATGCACTCTCTCTAAAATAAATCTTTTTTTATAAGTGACGAAAATACAGACAATCCATAAACCTAAAGTAGATTTGTTCAAAATTAGTAACACTGAACAACCTCTAACATGACTAACAAAGAATGAGAGGAAAAAAGCCTAAGTATCAGCAATGAAAGATGGAGTATTACCTCATATTCCACAGACATCAAAAAAATAATAAAGGGATATTATGAGCAACTTTACATTTGAAAACGTAAATGAAATAAACAAATTTCATGAAAAATAAAATTTACTGAAGCTGACACAATATAAAATAGAAAATCTGAATAGTTCTATAACCATCAAGAAACTAAATTAGTACAATTATATGCCCACAAAAAACCCAAGTTCAGAAGGTTTTACTGGTAAATTTTATCCAACACTTAAGGGGAAAAAATACCAAATATACACAAAATATTAAAAAAAAAAAGAAAGAAAGAAAGAAAGAAAGGCAAATCCTCCGCCAGTTCATTTTGTAAGTCCAGCATAAAACTAACGTCAAAAATTGACATCAACATTATAAAAAATAAATCATAGGTAAACATTCTCCATTAATTATAGATATGAAAATAGCTAAGAAAACACAAAGGAACTACTGAATAGAGCAATATCTCAAAAGGACAGTAAGTCATGACCAACTGGAATTTATCCCAGAGATTAGTTTAACATTTGAAAAATCAATCATTTACCAAAGGCAGAATCCATGAAAGAAATAACTGATAAATTCGACTTCACCAAAATTAAAAACTTCTGCTCTATGACAGATACTGTCACAAGAATGAGAAGACAAACCTGAGAGGAAGTATTTGCAAAAGACGCATCTGATAAAGGACAATTATCTAAAACAAACAAAGAACTCTTAAAAATCAACATTAAGAAAACAAACCACCCCATTAAAAAAATGGGCCAAAGATCCTAACAGACACCTCACCCAAGAAGATACACAGATGGCAAAAAGCATATGAAAATATGCTCAACATCACCTAGGGAACTGCAGGTTAAAATAACCATGAGCTACAACTACACACCTATTAAAATGGCCAAAATTTAAAACACTGAAAACGCCAAAGGCTGATAAGGATGTGGAGCAACAGGAACTCTCATTCATTGCTAGTCAAATGCAAAATGGTACCAGCCACATAGTAAGACATTTTGGTAGTTTCTTAAAAAACTGTAACAGTACTCTTACCATTCCATCCAGCAATCATGCTCCTTGGTATTTCCCCAAAGGAAGTGAAAATTTATGTCCACCCAACAATCTCCTCATAGGTACTTATGGCAGATTAATTCATAACTGCCAAAAGTTGAAGCAACCAAGATATCTTTCAGTAGGTACATGGATAAATAAAACCAGAGGCATGTTTAGACAATGGTGTATTATCCAACACTAAAAAGAAATGAGCTATCAAAAGCCATGAAAAGACATAAGAGAAATGCAAATGAACATTACTACATGGAAGAAGCCAATCTGAAAGGCTACCTTCCTATATGTTCCAACTACAGGACATTCTGGAAAAGGCAAAACTGTGGAGACAGTAAAAAGATGAGGGACAGCCAGAAGACAAAGGAAGGGTGGAATGATAAACAGAGCACAGAGGATTTTTAAGGCAGTGAAACAATTCTGTGTGATATTGTAAGGATGGATATGTACCATTATACATTGGTTCAAACCCATACACTGTGAACCACCAACAGTGACCCCCAGTGTAAACTGTGGACTTCGGCTGATAGCACTGTGTCTGTGCAGACTCACAGACTACAGCACGTGCATCACTAGAATGCAGAATGTCAACGGTGGAAGAGGCTGAGCACAAGTCGGGCTCTGGGGGATATGGGAACTCCCTGTACTTGCCACTCAATTTTGGTATAAATTTTGCTATAAAAATGCTCTAAAAAATAAATTCTATTTTTAAAAAGTCTAAGTGACTCACCATATTACCAGAATCAAAGGGCAAATCTATATGATTATTTCAGTAAATGCCCAAAAAGCATATGACAAAATTCAGCACCCATTAGTGATGAAATTTTTTTAATTCTCAGCAAACCAGTAATAGAAGATAGTAGCTTCAAAAAGATAAAAGGCACCTACACAAACACTGAAACACTGAGTCCTGTCTCCCAATGCTCAGGAATAAGCTAAGGATGCCTATCCTCCTGTCATCTATTCAATATTGTACTACACGTCCAAACTAGTACAGTAAGATAAAGAAATAGAAGGTATAAAGCCTGTAAAGTAAAAAGGAAATTGTCCCTATTCTCAGATGATATGATCGTTTACAAAGAAAATCTAAGAAAGCAACAACTAAAATAACAAAAAACTATTTAAAAATAAGTGAATTTAGGAAATAATATTAGATACAAAAATCAGTGATGTATCTACATACTAGCAGCATGCTATCTGAACATAAAAAATTTTAGTGTCATCTACCATAGCACCAAAAAACATAATAGATTTAGGAATACATTTAATTAAAAGAATGAACAAAACTAATTCACAAATTATAAAACATTCTTGAGAAAAATTAAAAATACACTTTAAAAAAACAAAGAGAGGGGCACTTTGGTGGCTCAGTCATTGAGCATTTGACTCCTGATTTTGGCTCAGATCATGATCTCAGGGTCATGAGATCAAGCCCCACATCAGGCTCTGCACTGAGTGTGGAACCTGTTTAAGATTCTCTCTCTCTCCCAGGGCACCTGGATGGCTTAGTCTTTAAGCATCCGCCTTTGGCTCAAGTCATGATCCCAGAGTCCTGGGATCAGGCCCGCATCGAGCTCCCTACTCAGCAGGGGAGTCTGCTATTCCCTCCCCCACTCCCCCTGCTGTCTTCTCTCTCTCACTGTGTCTCTCTCTGTCAAATAAGTAAATAAATAATATTAAAGGAAAAAAAAATTCTCCCTCTACGCCTCTGCACATCCACCCCCCCCTCAGCTCACAGATGCTCTCCCTGTTTCTCTTTAAAAAAAAAAAAAGTAGAGAGAAATAACATTATTTATGGACTAACTAGTAGACCCAACATTGTTAATGTGTCAGTCCTACCAAAACTAATCTATAATTGATGCAAATTCATTTTCAAAACCAGTAGGCTTTTATGGAAGCGGACATGGATTCCAAAATTTATGCAATAATCCAACAGTTCTAGAAGAGTTAAAACGACTTTGAAAAAGAACCTGGTAGAAAGATTTGCACTCAGACTTCACTACATGCTCTCAACTTTACAGTATAAAGCAAAAGTATAAAAAATTAAGCTAGTATGGAACTGGCATAGGGAAAGACAAAGAGACCAATGAAATAGAATAGAAAGAGCAGAAAAAGGTCCAGGCTTCTACGGTCAACTGATTTTTTTTTTTTTTTTTAAACAAAGGTGCAGAAGTAATTCAATAGACGGAAAACAGCCTTTTCAACAAATGGTGTTAAAACAACTGGAAATCCATTGGGAAATAAATGAACCTCAATGCCTATCTGACATCATACATAAATTAATTTGAAATGGAATTGGGAAATGCGGGAAATGGATCACCAATCCAAACAAAAAAGGTAAAACTATAAAGCTTTAATGGGAAAAGCATAAATACCTTTGTGACCTAGCTATGAACAAGAATTTCTTAGAATAAAAAAAAAAAATAACAACAATGAGAGAAAAAATTTTCAATTATATCATCAAAATTTAAAACTTCTGCTCATAAGGAAACATTTCTTAAGAAAATTAATAAGCAAGCCACACAGCCTGTGAGAAAATATTGACAAAACATGTATCTGACAAAGGACTCTTATAAATATAAAATATAATAAATTCCTACAATAATGAAAATACAAATACTTCAATTTTTTAAAATGAACAAAATATTTGAACATATACTTCACAAAGAAGAGAGAAGAATGGTGAATAAGCCACAAAAACACATTATTATGTTGATACACAACACAAATCCAAATAACAATGCAATTTAAGACCATGAGATACTATTACACCCTCACTAGACTAACAATGAGAATGTATTGGTGAGACCCATCGAACATGGCAGGAATATAAATTGGTACAACCCAATTAGAAAAAAATTGCCAGTTTCTTTTAAATTTAAACATTTACCTACCATTAGCAGAGCTGTTCCAGTAATATTACACAAGGAAAATATAAATGTATTGCCATACATACTTGTACAATAATATGCGTATCAATTTTATCCCTAATACCCAAAAACTAAAAACAGCCCAAACGCTCAACATAAGAATGGATAAATTGTAGTATATTAATAAAATAATATGCTAATCAGCAACAAAAAAGGGAATATTCATACATTCAATCACAACAATGGATCTCACAAACGTATTCTGAGCAAAAGAAATTGTACCCTGAAAAGTACATATGGTAGGATTCCATTTACATGAAATTTTCAAAAATCCAAAACTAAGCCACAGTTATAATTTAGAACAGTGGTTGCCACTTCTTAGGGAGATGGAAAAGTTCTATATCTTCAATAAGAGTGAATCTATTTGTCAAAACTCACATCATACATATACACAATAAGTGTATTTCAACATACATAAAATTTACCTCAAAAGGAGAGACAACAACAACAACAAAAAAAAAAAGAAACAAAGAAAGAAAGAAAGAAATCACACTCCCAGTGGCTTAACTAGTTTCCAAGAAATTTAATCTTATACAAACTTTCAAAAACTAAGAAACCAAGAACACTTCCCAAATTGTCCTATGACCTAAGCATATCATTCCAGAATATAAAAAAATAAATAGAATAGGTAAATTAAAAGCCAATCTTTCTCATACATGTAAACAAAAAACTGCTAAACAAAATATAAGCCAATTAAACCAAACTATATATATTAAAATGATACACGGAACAACTGGATTTATATACTAATGTAGTATTGGTACATTCAAAAACTAACCAATATAATCCCCACAGTAACCAAATATAGAAGTTAAATCATATTAACAAAACACATATAGAAAAACTTTTGATAAAGGTTAACTTCTATGCATGGCAAAAACTCTCAAGAGACTAGGACTAGAAGGAAAACTACCTTAGCCTAAAAAAGACTAACAATACAAACAAAAAATCTGCAGCAAACTTCAAATGCAATAGTAAAATACTGAATAATTCACCCTAAAATCACAAACCAGACAAAAATTCTATTTTCACCACTTGAATTCAACATTTTATGGAAGATTTTCTCCATTGCAGTAATATAAGAATAAGAAATAAAAGGCATAAAGTTCAGAAAGGAAAAAAAAAAGCTGCCATTATTTGGAAATACAATTATGAAAAATTCAAAAACTTACATATAATCTAGAATAAGTGAATATATCAAGATCCTTAAATACAGTATGAATATACAAAAATCAATTGCATTTCTATTCTAGTACAAAGTTAGAAAACAATTCTATTAAAGCTCATCTGAAAAATCAAACACTCATAAATGTTTAAAACCTACAAAGAATAAAATGAGCCTTGACCTATACCTCAAGAAACACAAAATTATAAATCTGATGGAAAACAGTCTAAAATATAAAATTTTTTTTAAGATTATAGAATATAGCACGGGAAAATATCTTCATGACCTTGGAAGTTTAAAAAACCTTCTTTAAAGGAACACAAAAGGACTAATAATAAAGAAGTTTAATTAACTGGAGTTTACTAAATCTAAGAACTTCTCTTCAATAAAAGATCTATATGGAGAGGGAAAAGCCAAGCCACAGAAAGGAAGAGATATTTTATTTAATACACACACATACACATACATTATCTCCAACAAAGCACCTGTACCCAGAATATATCAGTAAGTCAGACAACCCACTCTCAATCCCCCACCCACTCCCAATCTAACATCTGAATATGCACTTCACACACACACACACAAAATCTAAGTTATGTACAGTGATGTGAAAATGGGTATAAGTTAAAGACTTAAGAGAAAATATAAAATGAAATTGTAATCCAATATTACTACTCCAAAAAAATTGCTAAAATTTTAAAAACAAATAAATAACCAAGTGTTGGTGAGGTTGTGAGCAACTGGAGCCTTCTCTGTTGGTGGGTTTTTTGGTAAAAATTAGCAAACTGGTGACCACTTGGGAAATTTTCTGGCATTATCTACCAAAGCTGAGCAGGCCTATCCAATGACCCAGCAAGTTTATATGAAACACAAATGAGTGTCTCTGTCTCCCAAAAGACACGTACAAGAATGTTCATAGCAACACTAACATGGCCAAAAACTATAAACAACTTGAATACCCACCAACATTAGTATGAATAACTAACTTGTGGTATATTTATACAAAGGAATACTGTGAACTAATACAAAGATGAATCACACAAGTATAACGTTGAGCAAAAAGCCAGAAACAAGAGTATGTACTATATAATTCCATTAATAAATAATTCAAAAACAGGCAAAATAAATCCACAGTGATAAAGTCGGCAGAAATAATTAATATGGAGGTGCTTACTCACAGAGAGGTGGCAGTGGGTGCCTATTGTACGTAATGCTTACACGAGTATATGCAAATGTAAAAATCCATTGAGTCAAGTGTGCACAGAACTCAATTTTTAAAAAAGTTTAAGACCTCAAAATAAATGTATTTTCAGACAAATAAAAGCAGACAGTTTATCATCAGGCAGGATGAAATAATAAAAGGAATTTTTAAGTCAAAATGAAAATGTTACCAAAGGGGAGTCTGTCACTATAAAGAGCAAGAGAAAAATGTGAATGTATGCGCACATCTAAAGGAACTGAACCAGTAGTTTGGAGGTTTTAAATATATGTACTACTGAAGACACAACAGCAATGACCCAAAAAGGTTTAAGTCAGATAAATCAGAATTAGCAAAATACAAATTTGCCAAGACTACGCATGGCAATCTCTAGAGAAACCAAATGAAAAGTTAAACTAAGAAATTAATAAATGAGGGAGAGAATAATTTAAAATTCTCCATTACCAGGAATTAAATATGTAATACAGAATGGGCAAGATAAATAGAAAACAAATAGTAATAAATAATTCCATTACATATAGTCAAA
The DNA here is from genome assembly GCF_010015895.1 of Lontra canadensis. Classification (NCBI taxonomy): domain Eukaryota; kingdom Metazoa; phylum Chordata; class Mammalia; order Carnivora; family Mustelidae; genus Lontra; species Lontra canadensis. Next base: position 11,834,091 of record NW_022631018.1, read on the forward strand.
TGACTATATACTTCAATTAAAAGATGAGATTATCAGACTGGATTAAAAAATAAAACTGGGGAACCTGGCTGGCTCAGTCAGTAGGGAATGGGATTCTTAATAAGTAATAAAATCTTAAAAAAAAAAAAAAGCTAAAACAAAAACAAAGGGGAGCCTGGGTGGCTCAGTGGGTTAAGCCTCTGCCTTTGGCTCAGGTCATGATCTCAGGGTCCTAGGATCAAGCCCCGCATGGGGCTCTCTGCTCAGCAAGGAGCCTGCTTCCCCCTCTCTCTCTGCCTGCCTCCCTGCCTACTTGTGATCTGTCAAATAAATAAATAAAATCTTAAAAAACAAAGTAGAGAATGTGATTCTTGATCTTGGGGGTCATGAGTTCAAGCCCTAACCTGGGGGTAGAGTTCCCTTAAAAAAACAAACAAACAAACAAATAAAACCTATATTCTACTGAACAGTAAACATACCATAAGATTATAGAAAGCTAAAATTCTAAGGATGGAATAAGATATTTAATGAAAATACTAATAAAAAGACCCAGAATCATTCTAGTCACATCAAATTAAGGAAAATTTCAAAGAGCATTATTTAGAGACAACAAGGATCATTCTATTATGATTAAAAGAGTTAATCACCAGGAAGATACAATAACTTTATATTTGTTATCAGTGAAAAATAAAAGAAATAAAGACTAAACAAATCCTCTATCAGGAAATGACAAATCAAGCAGAGAAAATAAAGTAAGGATGTGGAAGATTTGAACAAGGTTAATGATTTTAACCTAATATTTGTATAACAATGCACAGCAAATTTCAAAAGACTGAAATCACGCACAGAGACTGTTAGGGAATTACACTGCAACTCAGTAACGGAAATACACTTAGAAAACCCTCCAAGTATTTAGAAATTGAACAACAAACTTCTAAGTTAATAGATAAAAAGAAAGAAAACACAATGGAAATTTGAAATCACATTAGAAACACACTGTATTTTGAGCAAAATAACAAAGAAAATATGACATATCAAAACTTATCAGCTGTAGATAAAGCTGCCTAGAGGAAATCGTACAGCCTTAAACACACATTTGAAAAGAAGGGCTAGATATCAATGTCTAATTATCTATCTCTAAAAGTTATAAAAGAATAGCAACTTCAAACAAGAGAGTACAGCCCACTTCTCCCTCTGCCCTTACCCTGCTCATGCTCCCGCGAAAGGAAAAGAAGGAAAAGAAAAAAGGGGTGCCGGGGTGGCTCAGTTGGTTAAGCGTCTGCCTTCTACTCTCTCTCTAATAAATGAATAAAATCTTAAGAAAAAAAAAAAGAGAATAAAAGGAAGAAAATATTAAAAGCAGCAATTACTGAAACAAACAAATATACAATAGAAAAATTCAAAAGGCAAAGGTTAATTCATTGAAAAAATAAAACTGATAAAGCTCTAGCATGAAAAATGAAAAAATGAGAGGTAAAAATAAGTATAGTAATAACTGTGAAAAATTAGATGACATGGGTGAACTCAGCAAAACTAACATATAGATAGAAAATCCAATCTGATTTCCACTAAAGAAATTAAAACTGTCTTATTGGCAACCTCCAGGCCCAATGGTTTCACAAGTGGAATCTTCTACACATTTAAGGAAGAAATAATAACAATCTTCCCAAACTCTTCCAGAGAACAATAAGAGAGGCCAGCAAAACCAAAATCCCAAAATCTGATTGGTATTTTATTATTTTTTTTTAGGTTTTATTTATTTATTTGATAGACAGAGATCACAAGTAGGCAGAGAGGCAGGCAGAGAGAGAGGAGGAAGCCAACTCTCCGATGAACAGAGAGCCTGATGTGGGGCTCGATCCCAGGACCCTGGGATCATGACCTGAGCCGAAGGCAGAGGCTTTAACCCACTGAGCCACCCAGGCACCCCTGATTGGTATTTTAAGTAGGAAAATTACAGGCCAGTTTCTCTTCAAGAATCTGAACACAGACACACACACACACACACACACACACACACACACACACACACACAGAGTAAGCTAAATGCAATGAGACATAAAGATAATACAAGGTTGGGCTTATCTTAGAAATGCAAGGTTAGTTTAACATTTGAAACTAAATCGTTATAATTCAACACATTAACAGAGTAAAGGGGAAAAGCCTTAAGGGTCTTAAAAGATGCTGATAAAACATTTTCTTAAAATCCAACACAATTCATAATTGAAAAGTAAAATCAACCAGGTTGCTAGGTATGAAGGCAAACAAAATTCCACGATATTTCTAATTACTAGCAAAAAACAACTAGAAAATAAAATTTAACAATTCTAATTAAAATAACAAAGAATACCACATTCCTTTATCAACTGGCTGACTCAGTATCATTAAGGTATCAATTATCTACAAATAAATCTCCTATTTCAGTGCAATCCTAATCAAAATTCAAGCAGATGTATGGGTGTGGATTTTTAAGAGTATTTCTGAAACTGAAACATTCAGTGTAAAATTATATGAAAATATCAAGGGCCAAGAACAGAGGAGGAGAGGAAGGAAGCTGGAGGAATTACAATACCAGATACTGAAACTTCTTAATCTAGAGTATGTAAGACTGTGGTACTGGCACAAGGAAACTTCCATTGACATGTGAAGAAAAACATCTTGGAAAAAAATTCCATGTAGAAATATTTCATCCAAACACTAATATATTTTCTGATTGATCATATAATGATAGCAAGGACATCGTACTTCAGTTAAATTCTCTCATAAACTGTGTAAAATTTTTTCCACAACAATTAGTAGAACTTTTATAAAAACTTTATCTCTTACCTCTCCAAAAGCTCCTCGACCTATCACCTTCAGTATCTCAAAGTCTTCTCTATGTAGGCGCATCTGTTTCACTTTAGAAGTAAATGGTTTGGCTGAAACAGAAGAACATCAATTACTTACATTAGATATATACATAATGGCATTTCTTAAGCAATAAATATTCAAATGATAATTAAGAATGAAGTCAAAATACCTCATAATCCCATCAAACTATATTAAGAAAAAATACATTTAATTTCCATAAGAAAACAATTTCCTTTATTTCTTGCATGTGAATTACATTTTTCATGATAAACATACTTCTAATAACATAAGAAATAATGCAAAGTAACAGCGATGTACAAAGGAGGCCAATTCATTTTCATGTAGAATTCTAACACTCAATGCTAGACATATTATTTTAACAACAAATGTCCAAGAAGTAAAAGCAAATTTCATGGAAGAACGAGTTTCAGCAATTCCAACCACGTAAATTCAGATTTCTTTCACACTCATTCATTTATATACCCTTTTAACACTCCATTAGCAAGAATCTACACTATATAAAACATGGTGGCACTCACCAGAGTTTGAACAATTATCAGTACAGTATGATACCTTCCTTCTTCAGGAAGTTCTAAGTCTTCAGGGCAGACAGACAGTAGACACACATACAAAATTTAAGAGTGGGATGAAACTTCTAAGAGAGGTAAATATAAAGTGCTTTAAGATAGGTGAGAATGGAACACTAATATTTCACAGACGAAATAACACAGAACTGCACCTTGAGGACTAAGTAGAACTCTGCTACTTTGCCTGGGTTAGTGGAGACATTCCAGGCACAGGGAGCAAATATAAGCAAATGCAGAGAGGCAAGAAAATGACCTTGAGGTGATAACAATAAATATTCCACTGCTGTTACAGAATTTTGAGAAGAAAGGCAAAGAAAATGGACCCAGAAAGTGGAAAATGTAATTGGCCTTGAATACCATACAAGGAATTCAGACACCCTATTAATAACAGCTGATAAACTGACATTTTTAAAAAATCTTAAAATCAATGTATGTTCTGCTGCCTCTAAGAGAAATGTCAACCTGTTTTCCTTTCCTCCCTTCATGTCCCTCTTCGGTCTCACAAAAAAAGGAGTAATATGATTAAAGGGTCATGATCTATAGATAACTGGTCTCTTCCCCTTCCCTCCTTGGGGCAAGAGTAATATTTATTTGAGCATTAGGAGAGTGAAACAGGCAAGGCAGTCCTTACAACTTGATTTGTTCTGAAGGTATTTCGCCCGACTAAATTAGAAAAGAAGGGTATTCCACACTGCATATCTCAGTCTAGTAGAGACTTCTGTGTTGGTGTTTTAGATAATAAGGAAAGGAAATAGAGATTGGCTATTTGGAATTCACACAACTAAGAAGATGATCAAAGGAATAACAAATTTGAATGACGGTATGGAGGAGCTCATCCTAGGAAAAAGAAAACATGCAAAACAATGGCACCAAATGAAGTGAACACTTTGAAAAAATTACTAAGGCACCTTGGTTTTTCAACAAACCAGACTGGATAAATTGGTGAGACTATGGCCACCGTGTACCAGTCAGGGTTCCAAACGGTAATACATCATAACTGGAGGAAAGTTTAAGGACAAACAGACTATTTGCAAAGTTGTAGGTGGAACATAAGGGAACCACAAGGAAGATTAGTCATCTATCCATCTAGGAGTAATCTGAGGCTGTGTCCCTCCCTTTCCCAGCTTCTGTATCAGCGTTTCAGAAATACATGGTTAAGGTGGGTAGGTACAGAATATATAAAATAAAAATAAAGATGTGGAGTCAGCCAGTATGAGTCTAGTGCTGGTCCAGTTGCCAGCTACAGCTAAAAAACATCATACAGCAGCCTACAACATAACATTTAGCAGTTGTTGTTGTTTTTTAAAGACTTTATCTATTTATTTGACAGACAAGGAGCACAAGTAGGCAGAGAGGCAGGCAGAGAGAGAGGAGGAAGCAGGCTCCCCACTGAGCAGAGATCCCGATGCAGGGCTCGATCCCAGGACCCCGGGATCATGACCTGAGCCGAAGGCAGAGGCCTTAACCCACTGAGCCACCCAGGTGCCCCTAGCAGTTCTTTAAATACAGCTTCTACCTCACTTTATATTCCTCCTACCTCAACACTTTCAAATAACCTGAACCCAAATAAAGTATATGCTCCATATTTTTGTGTCATTACTGACACTAAATCCAAAAACAGCATTTCATCACAGACAACTACAGTTATTTGTAATCTACAGTTATTTGTAATCTAATCTACCTTCTTTTAGGTAACATCCTACTTATCTAAAAAGTCAAAAATGGAGCATTTTCAAACCCCTGAAACACTATTGCAGAACAGGAAAAGAAACTTTTTTTAGTTAAATTCTATTAGCCAACATATAGTACATCATTAGTTTCTGATGGGGTATTCAATGATTCAAAGAAACTATTTTTTTTTAAGATTTTATTTATTTATGAGAGAGAGAGAGAGAGAGAGAGCACAGGCAGACAGAATGGCAGGCAGAGGCAGAGGGAGAAGCAGGCTCCCTACAGAGCAAGGAGCCGGATGTGGGACTTGATCCCAGGACGCTGGGATCATGACCTGAGCCGAAGGCAGCTGCTTAACCAACTGAGCCACCCAGGCATCCCTCAAAGAAACTATTTTTTAAAATTAAATGAAATTTTCTCTATAAATGAAATTTATACAATTCAGGTACATAAACGGTTGCTAAAATGATCTTTTAGCAAAGATACAAAGGATGATAGTATGCCAAAAGAAAAAATCATTTTTCCATACACTAGCATATGCCCTGAAAGCACTACAAATGAGTAATATACAATCATGTGTGATTAGGATTTTATGAGTTTTCCAAGTTTTATGGGAGACTTCAGCATTAACAGAAATTTTAAAAACAATCCTATCTATTCTTTATTTTCTGAAACCTGCTGGTAAAAATCCCATTTCCTTGGCAATGCAAAAGTATTCTATTTTGACATTCAAAAATGAGTTAAGCCACAAATTTCTTCTGAAGGCTCATAGTTTTACTAATCATTTACTCAATTTACTCAAAGTACATTCTAATACCTGTGCTGTATGCCAGCCATTTTATAAGATGCTAGAGATACCAAAGATAAATAGTCCCTGTCCTCAAGTAAACAAATTGTGCAATAAGTGTTACTCTTCCATTAAAAATGTTCCGTGTGAATACAAATGGCTAATAAACAGAAAATGGCACTCACAAGAAATCAGAGAAATGCAAACAAACATACTAGAAATATTCTATTCCTTACCAATCAAATGCGCACCACCACCAAATCCCCCCAAACCCCCGCAAAAAGAAAAAAAAAAGTGAAACCACCAAGTGTTTGTGGGGGTTTGAATTATGAATAACAGGTATTCTCATACACAGCTGATATGACTTAATTACAATTTCCATTGAGAGGATTTGGTTTTCTATTTCATTCTTTCAATTTAGTATATTACTTAAGAAGATTTTAAAAGTTGAAACATCTTTACATACCTTGAAATAAACCATACTTGGTTGTAATGAATTTATTTAATACACAGATGACATTGCTTTGCTCTGATTTTTAAAATTTTACATCTGTGTTCATAAACAGCGCTGGTCTACAATTATCTTTTTTTCTATACTGTCTTCATCTGGTTTGGGACCAATGATCAATCAACCTCTTTAAGTATGTTTAAGTAGCTTTCTCTCCTTTTTCAGTGTCTACACAAAATACAGTTTGTTTAAAGATCTCAAGGTGATAAACAAAACTAGAAAACTTTTAGAAGATGAAAGTAGACGGGCGCCTGCATGGCTCAGTCGTTGAGCATCTGCCTTCAGGAGGGAGCCTGCTTCTCACTCTGCCTACTGCTCTCCCTGCTTGTGCTTGTGCTCACATTCTCATTCTCTCTGACAAATAAAAAAATGAAAATCTTAAAAAAAAAAAAAAGAACATGAAAGTGAAGACTCTGACTATAAGGTCTGATAAAACATGCTAATGAAAACATCTTTCCAGTGGACTTTTAATAGCTGACTTTCATATTATTGTCATTTTCATATTTTCCATTTCTTTTTGTGACAACTATATTTTTCTATAAATTTATACGTTGCACTGAAATTTTCAAATTTACTGGAATAAAATAAAATAATTTTCTTTTGTTTTAAAACTATACAATATAGATATATTTGATCCCTTTTTAAATGCTAATACTGTATATTTGGATCTTTTTTCATTGTTTTTCCTTACAAATATGGCTGGAAGTTTGCATATTTTACATTAATTCTTCCAAATACATAATATTTAGATTTGCTGGTCCTCCACAAAATTCTGTGAGTTTTTTCTTGTTTTAGTAGGTTCTTCCCCAAATTTATGCAAAATTTCAGAAAAAGTAGAAGCTACTATTAACCCTTCCCCTCCCACCAAATAACTAAGTTAGATATATTAATAATAAGCAAAAGAGATATTAGGGGGAAACGCATTAGTAGAATAAGGATTAAAAGGAGCCATACACAGAGCTTAAAAAAGGTGGGGGGGATAACCAGGACATAATGATTCTAAACATGTACAGACCAAACAACATAACCTCAAAATATGTAAAGCTAAACTGACAGACATAAAAGAAGAAACAAACTCACCTTCATAAGATTTTACTGTAATTCTCAGTAATTGATAACCCAACAAGACCCCCCCCCAAAAAAAAAAAAAGAGCACCATGCATGTAATGCTCCACCTATGAGTTGGAGAATATCATTTTAAAACACACACACAGAACATCTACAAATTTTGACAACATGCCAAGACATAAAGCTGCCTCCAAAAAATTCCAAAGTACTGAGAACAAAAAAACCAAATTATATGAGTATAGTACAATTAGAAATCAATAACAGAAGGGTTACCAGAAAAAACCATAAGCTCTGATATCCTAAACCAATTTTAAGGAAGAAATTAATAAGAATTAGAAAATACTCAGAACTACCCAGTAGTAATAAAATACTATATAACAAAAGCAGACTAAACTAGTATATAATGGGGCAGGGGAGAACTCTCAATATTTACACTGGTAAAGAACAACTTAAAAATTAAGGTACTAAAGAGACCATGAAGTATTAGACCAAAAGAATAAACTCAAAGTAGAAGAAAACAAAGAAGAAAGCAAAATAAATAAAATTAATTAATTTGAAAATAAGCACAGAATACAAAGGCTCAACAAGGCCAAAGGACGGTTTGTTGGAAAAAACTAATAAAAACAGAAAAATCTATACTGGGAATGAGAAACTGAACAAAACTTCAGATGCTGCTGAGACTAAATGGGTGGTAAGAGAATATCATTAAAAGCTTATGCCAATAAATTGGAAAATATAGAAGTAAACAAATTCCTAGAATGAGTAACTGTGCTTTTAAAATTAAAAATATGAACTATCTAATAAATAAGCTGAATCACTAGTGTAAAAATCTTCCACAAAAAAAGACCAATCCTGAAGAGCTTTACCTCCAAATTCAACTAAACACACTGAATGTCAAAAGAGGTAATTCCCATTTTAATGAAATTTTCCAAATAACCAAGAGGGAAAGCTAACCCATTTCATCAAAAATACAGATGCAAAAGGTCTCATCAAATTATCAACTAATCTAGCAATTTATAAATAAAATAACATGACCAAGTTGGGTTTATCCCAAGAATGCAAAGTTGTTTTAATATTAGAAAACTGATTAATGTGATTTAGTACATAAACAAATTGGAAAAAAAATTCAATATTTGAAGAAATATTTCTATATACAAACACAGATCAATAAAATTATACAAGCATTCATGCGATTTTTAAAAACTACACTTTTAGCGATTTTTTAAATTTCCTTTTCAGTGTTCCAGAATTCATTGTTTATGCACCACACCCAGTGCTCCATGCAATATGTGCCCTCCTTAATACCCACCACCAGGCTCACCACCCCTACTCCCCTCCCCTCCAAAACTCTGAGTTTGTTTCTCAGAGTCCACCGTCTCTCATGGTTCATCTCTCCCTCCAATTTCCCCCAACTCACTTCCCCTCTCCATCTCCCCATGTCCTCCATGTTATTCCTTATGCTCCACAAGTAAGCAAAACCATGATAATTGACTCTCTCTGCTTGACTTACTTCACTCAGCACAATCTCCTCCAGTCCCACCCATGTTGTTACAAAAGTTGGGTATTCATCCTTTCTGATGGAAACATAACACTCCATAGTATATATGGACCACATCTTCTTTATCCATTCGTCTGTTGAAGGGCATCTTGGTTCTTTCAACTAGTTTGGCAACTATGGCCATTGCTGCTATGAACATTGGGGTACATATGGCCCTTCTTTTCACTATATCTGTATCTTTGGGGTAAATACCCAATAGTGCAATTGCAGGGTCACAGGGAAGCTCTATTTTTAATTTCTTAAGGAATCTCCATACTGTTTTCCAAAGTAGTTGCACCAACTTGCATTCCCACCAACAGTGTAAGAGGGTTATCCTTTCTCCACATCCTCTCCAATGCATGTTGTTTACTGTCTTGTTAATTTTGGCCATTCTAACTGGTGTAAGGTGGTATTGCAATGTGGTTTTGATTTGAACCTCCCTGATGGCTAATGATGATTAACTTGAAATGGGTAAAAGACCTCAACATGAGGCAGGAATCCATCAGAATCCTAGAGGAGAATATAGGCAGTAACCTCTTCAACACTGGCCACAGCAACTTCTTTCAAGATATGTCTCCAAAGGCAAAGGAAACAAAAGCAAAAATGAACTTTTGGAACTTCATCAAGATCAGAAGCTTCTGGGGGCACCTGGGTGGCTTAGTGGGTTAAGGCCTCTGCCTTCTGCTCAGGTCATGATTCCAGAGTCCTGGGATCGAGCCCCCCATCGGGCTCTCTGCTCAGCGGGAGGGCCTGCTTCTTCCTCTCTGCCTCCTCTCTCTGCCTGCCTCTCTGCCTACTGTGATCTCTGTCAAATAAATAAATAAAACCATAAAAAAAAAAAGATCAGAAGCTTCTGCACAGCAAAGGAAACAGTCAACAAAATGAAGAGTCAACCCACAGAATGGGAGAAGATATTCGCAAATGACAGTACAGACAAAGGGCTGACATCCAAGATCTATAAAGAACTCCTCAAACTCACCACACAGAAAACAGATAATCATGTCAAAAAAAATGGGCAGAGACATGAAAGAGACTTCTCCAAAGAAGATATACAAATGGCTAACAGACACATGAAAAAATGTTCATCATCATTAGCCGTCAGGGAGATTCAAATAAAAACTACACTTTAAACAAAAGAGAAACAAAAGAAACGTCCATGGCCTGATAACTGATAGCTACAACAGCAGCAGCAGAATAGCAAACTTAACACTTTAAAGAAAAATGTTAAAAATATTCTCCTTAAAATCAAGAGGCAAATAAGGATATCTTCTATTAAAATCATCATTATTATCACTTCTACTTAACAGTTTAATAATGATACAGTCAGTGCAGTAGGAAAAGAAATAACAGATACAAGGATTGAAAAGGAAGAAAACTGTTATTATGCACAGATGATGTAATTATCTACATAGAAAACCCCAAAAGCAAATCAAAACCACAGTGAGATACCACGCCACACCTGGCAGAGTGGCTACTATCAAAAAGAGAAGAAGTAATAAGTATTGGTAAAGATGTGGAGAAAAGGAACCCTTGTACACTGTTGGTGGGAGTGCAAATTAGTGCAACAGCTTTGGAAAACATGTAGGTTCCTCAAAAAATTAAAAATAGAAATACTATTTGATCCAGTAATTCCATTACTATTTATCCACAGAAAATAAACACTCTAATTTAAAAAGATATATGCAGCCCTATGCTAACTGCAGCATTATTTACAATAGCTAAGATATGAAAGTAACCCAAGTGTCCAATGACAGATGAATGGATAATGATGTGGTGTGTGTGTGTGTGTGTGTGTGTGTGTGTGAGAGAGAGAGAGAGAGAGAGACAGAATATTACATAGCCATAAAAAGGATAAAATCTTGCCATGTGTAAAAACATGAATGAACCTAGTGGGTACTATCCTAGGTAAAATAAGTCAGAAAAAGACAAATACAAAATTATTTCACTTGTACATGGAATTAAAAAAAAATGAATAAACAAACAAAAAGCAAAATCTGACCTGTAAATACAGAGAACAAACTGATCATTACCAGTGGGGAAGGGGGTGAGGGATGGTGAAGATGGGTGAAGGGGAGCAAAGATACAGACTTACAGCTGTGGAATCAGTAAGTTCTGGGAATAAAAGACACAGCATAGCAAATATAGTCAATGATATTTTAATAGTGTTCTACGGTGACAAATGACAGCTACACTTATGGTGAACCCAGCATAACATGAAGAGAAGTTGAATCAGCAAGTTGTCACCTGAAACAAATGTTAACATTTGTGTCAACTACACTAAAAAAATTGTTTTAAGAAATTTATGTATTAAAATTCATCTTCCATAAAAATGTGCTTCAAATTGAAATAATGTATAGATCGATAATATTCTTTAGTGAATTCTCTACTCCAAATGCAAATAAATTATTTCAAATACATAACCACCCTCGGAAAAAAACAAAACAAAACACTCTCTTAATTACAGAGAACCGACTGGTAGTTGCCAGGGGTGGATGAGAGGATGGGCAAAATAGGTGAAGGAGATTAAGAGGCGCAAACTTCCAGTTATAAAATAAGTACGTCATGAAAATGGAAAGTACAGCACAAGGGGAAAAAACCCACAAAAAAAGCAATATGCATCATGCCTGCAATGACTGAATCAAGCAAGCTGCTGGATAGAAATATTATGCAGAACTCAATTTCACTCCTATACATCAAAAACACTTTTGTAAAATTATCTAGAAAGATACTTATGATGGCACTTTTAAAAGGACCTATCAATAAATCTACCAAAAGATGTATCTGCCCTTAATATACTACAAACACTTCCTGGAAAATGTTCAAGTCCCAAACAAAAAGTACTTGGACAGGAAGGCACAGTATCGTTAAAAGGTCAATTCACCCCCAAAATATTTGCAATTTAATGTAATTACAATCAAAATCCAACTGGGGGTTTTCATGAACCTGACAAGCGAGTTCTAAAATTTACAAGGATGAACAAAGGAACCAAGAATAATCAAGATACTTTTGACAAAAACAAAAACAAAAAACATGATAGAAAAAGGAGGAAGACTTGCACTATTAACAAACCAAGACTTATAATAAAACTAGGGTAATTAAAATAGTATGTGTTGGCAAGAAGATGGGCAAACTGGCCAAACAAACAGAGTGCCCAGAAGCAACTCATACACATATGGATATAATTTATAATAGTACTGGCACAGTACAATGGTGGGAAAAGAATGGACTATTTAACACATGACAATGGTTATATTCAGGAAAGGAATGCAATTGGAATAGTACTTCATACAATATACAAAGTCATTCCAGGTTGTTTACAAGACAATATACAGGACACTAGGACTTTGGGTTGGAGAAGAATTTTTTAACAAAGATAAAGTATAGTTTATTTAAAAAATTAATAAATTTGACAATTAACAATTTTTTAACCTGGGCACATGCATGGCACGCACAATCAGGTAAGAGTCCAGCTCTTGCTTTCAGCTCAGGTTGTGATCTCAGGGTCATGAGACCAAGCCCCAAGTCAGGCTCCAAGCTCAGCACAGAGTCTGCTTAACACTCCTCTCCCTCTGCCCTTCCCCATCCGGGCTCCCTCTTTCTCTCTCTCAAAATAAATAAACCTTTAAGAAAAATTTTTTTCATCAAAAGTCACCGTAAAAGCAAGACACTAACTAGAAGTAATTTAACTGTGACACATATAACTGAAAATGGATTGGTAACCGTACCACTCAGTATCAATTACACAAAGAACTGCCAATTACAGACCCCAAAAGAAAAATCATTAGCTGTCAATTATAGACCCCAAAAGAAAAACTTAAGAAATCACGAATTATAGGCCCCAACAGGAATAGATGAGTACTGCATCTCTTACATGCCCATCTACCAATTTATTTAAAAGAAAGAAACCACTTGTTATGATGAGCACTGAGTGTTGTATTTAAGTGACGAATCACTGAATTCTACTCTAAAAACCAATACTGTACCATATGTTAACTAGCTAGAATTTCAATAAAAATTTAAAAATGAAAAATAATAAGTAAAACAAACCAATTGAAAAATTGTATATCTCATAGAGAAGTATGCAATTTTTCAATTGGTTTGTTTCCAATGGCCCATAAATATATCAAAAGACAGCCAACTCAATAGCAACTGAACAACTGTACCTAAAACCACAATGAGCTACAATTTCACATACATCTGACTGGCAAAAATTAAACAGTCAAAAAAAAACAAGTGTTGGGAGGAATAATATCTTGTCCACTGCTAGTGGGAATGTAAATGAATACAAGTACTGTATTTAAGTTTCCCATTTAGCTATTTCAATGGAATATATGCATATCCTGCTCTCCAGAGAGTCCATCTTCAACATATAATAGCATGTAGAGAAACCGTCGGGTATGGAACTGGAAGACCATATTATTCAGCATTATCCATAATAATGAAAACCTGTGAACAAATGTCCATCTACATGAAGATAAAAAAACTGGTTCATTCATACATCCAAGTAATAAAAGGAAGTGAAAATAAATGAAACATAGCTATTTTAAGTGAAAATTAATAAAGGGAAACCTCACTACAGGGAATTCTGGATGCAGAAGGGGAGGCTGGTCACACTAGCCAGAAAGGCAAAAATTAACAAGTCCGTAAACAAAAGATGCTAGTGAGGATACAGATAAAGGGGAACCTTCTTACACTGTTGGTGGGAATGCACACTGGAATGCAGTATGGAGAGCCCCCAAAAAATTAAAAATAGAGCTACCCTATGACCCAGAAATTGCCCTACTAGGTATTTATCCAAAGAATATAAACATAGTGATTCAAAGGGGCACATGCACTCCAATGTTTACAGCAGCAATGTCAACAACAGTCAAAATATGGAAAGAGCCCAGATGTCCATCGATGGATGAATGGATAAAGAAGATGTGGTACATATAAATATGGACTATCACTCAGCCATCAAAAAGGATGAAATCTTGCCATTTGCAACAACGTGAATGGAACTAGAGGGTATTATGCTAAGTGAAATAAGTCAGAAATAAGTCAGAAAGTCAGAAAGTGAAATAAATCATAAATATATGATTTCACTCATATGTGGAATTTAAGAAACAAAACAGATGAACAAATGGGAAAGGAAGGAAAAATAAGATGAAATTAAAAGGGAAACAAACTATAAGAGACTCTTTACTGTAGGAACAAACTAAGGGTTGATGGAGGGGAGGTGGATGGGGGGGATAGGGTAAATGGGTGATGGGCATTCAGGAAGGCATGTGATATAATGAGTACTGGGTGTTAAGTGCAACTGATGAATCACTAAATTCTACCTCTGAAAATGATAATACAGTATATGTTAATTTAGTTGATTTTAAATTAAGAAAATAAAGTGACTGAAAAAGTGGGGGAAGAAAAGAAGGAAAGGCTGGAAGGGGGAGCTGTCCCACTCAGTGTCAATTATAGGAAGAACTGCCAATTACAGACCCCAAAAGAAAAACTCAAGGAAGAAATCATGAATTACAGGTCCCCAACAGGAAAAGATGAGTACTGCATCTCCTACAGGAAATGACCACCCCTGTAGCTCAGCCAGGGAGAAACCACTATCACCCTGAACTCCTGATTTGCTTCAAAAAAGACTTTTGTTCAAAACAACTCTCAACTTCCTCCTTATTAGCTATAAAGTATTATTCCTCTCCTTTGTTTGTTGGATTTGTCTATGGTTTTGCCATAATTTGCATACTCCTAATTGCAATTCTGTTATTTTTTTTGCTGGTAAAATAACTATTTTTAAGGTTAACATAAGCAATGTGGATAAATCCCAAAAACACACTACCTAAGAAAGAAGTTGCAAAAACATACAATCTGATTTCCTTTACCTACTGTTCAAAAACAGGCAAAAATAAATAATCTTCTATAGGAACTTATCAAAATGATATATCTATAAAGAAAAGCAAGGAATTTCATTGTGTGATTTATTCTGGAGAAAAAAGAGAAATACACGGACACACGGGTGTTTCTAAGATCCTGTTAATATCCCATTTCTTAAGCTGGCTCAAAGGACAGAGAGATGTGCATTTTAATATCATCTTTTGAATTGTACAAAAAAGTCTTATACGCTATATATATTCACAGGAAAAACTTTTAATAAAACATTTTTAGTTTGTATAATATGAATCAATCAATATTTATGTTAATAAATATGATTAGCTCAAAAATTGAGTTATTTGGCCAGAATTTTTTCACAACTGAGTATTCTTTCAAATCTGGGAAACTATGATGTCTTTAACTAAACCTGATGATATACCTTTAATTTCAGTGATCAAGTTAGATGAAAACAACTGGTCATGAAAAATTGAACTATGAACAACTTTTGGAACAAAATAAATCATTACTAGTTATTATTCACTGAAAAAAAAAAAGTTCTTTGAGGGGCACATGGGTGGCACAGCTAGTTAAACAGTGGACTCCGATTTCACCTCAGCTCATGATTTCAGGGTCGGGTATCAAGCCCCTCCTTGGGCTCCATGCTCAGCGAGGAGTCTGCTTGAGATTCTCTTTCCCTCTCCCTCTGCCCCTCCCACTCATGCACTCTCCCTCAAAAGTAAATACATACTTAGGGGAAAAAAAAAAGTGTGTGTGTGTGTGTGTTTTTTTAAGTTTTCTGAAGACATGTTCCTGAAAAGAATATATGACTGGTCGATCACAGGCCCTTCAATCTACTACATACATGATGCAAGCAACTTCATCCCTCAAATAAAACAATCTTATTGAGGATTACCTAATTCAAAACCATTTTCTACACACATATTACTAAGAAGCACTACTCAAGAGCTTCTCAGCAGAGGAGTTAAATGGCAGAGGAGTAGGGGTGCCCTAAGCTTGTCTCATCCCTTGAACAAAGATAGTTAGCAAATCATTCTGAACACCCAAGAAATCGACTGGAGACCTGAGAGAACAAAAACTGCAAGTCTACAAGTAGACAAGTAGAAAAGCAACCACCTTTTGGAAGGTAAGAAGTGTGGAAAGTTGGAGATATAGCTGTGGATATGGCCACACAGAGGGAACCTGCTTACTGAGACTACCAAGTATTACAACCCAGGGAACCAAAATCTGAACTTTTAGAAGTCTGCTACTGTGGGGGACATGCCTGGCTTAAAAGTACTCAAGTGGCAAAGCCCAAGAGAGCCCCAGAAGTGACAGCATGGTCTGAGGATCTCCTGAATCACAAGAAGAATAGGTGGTGCCAACAAGCTGCACTGTTCCCAGGCACAGAAGCAGGAAAGTTGGCTGGGAGCAGCAGATCTTGGTACCCATCTACTGTTTTGTTTTGCCATTAACTGTGAACTGCCGCATGATCCTGCAACCCCTTTTCTTGGGGCCCACGGAAATGGCAAAAGCTTCAGTGAGTCCCTCACCAGAGGAACAGCACAGGTTGACACCCCAGAAGTCCCTAAAATTTGGAGTCCTGAAACTCAATCACATGCCTGAGTCAAAAAAAAAAAAGCTCAGACACAGGCAGGGTGAATGTTTCAGATGGAAACTAGAGACACAAGAAGAGTGATTGCTCTTCTGTGAAGGCTCACTGAAGAGTCTGGGGTCAAACTTTCAACTTCAGAACTAGAGAGCTGGGCACACCATAGTCATCCCACCCATGCGCTCTGAAAGACTTCAGAGAGCAAAAATAGTGTCACCTAGTGGATTCCAGAGCCACATACACCAAGCCCCACCTCCCTGCACCTCGGAGGTCCATTTTGACTGAAACTAGTCTGCCTGAGAATCTGCTCAGGAGACCCCTCCCCCAGAAGACCACACTTAGTTTATTGATCCTAAAGGGCTGCAAAGTTTCAGCTCTAGGGGAAGTGGGATCTATCTTCCTTTTTACTTACTTTTTATTTTTTATTATTTTTTCATTTATTATTTTTTTTATTTTTAAACTTATATATATACTTATATTTTTTTATTTTTGTTTCTTCTCCTTTCTCTATTTTTGGGGGGTGGGTGGAGGAGGGGATTTTTTTTTTTTAATTATTTTTTTTTTTTATTTGACAGAGATCACAGGTAGGCAGAGAGTCAGGCAGAGAGGCAGGCAGAGAGAGAGAGGAAGGAAAGCAGGCTCCTTGCTGAACAGAGAGCCCGATGCGGGGCTCGATCCCAGGACCCTGGGATCATGACCTGAGCCGAAAGCAGAGGCTTTAACCCACTGAGCCACCCAGGGGCCCCAGGAGGGGGATTTAGAAGCTTTTAACAAGCATACCAAAACACACCCAGGATCTAGTTTTTTGTTGTTGTTGTTCTGGGTTTGTTTGGGGTTTTTTCCTTTCTTCTTTGGATTTCTCTATTTTTGTTTTTGCCTTTATTTTCTTCTTTTCTTTTCTGGACAAAATGACAAAATGGAGAAATTCACACAAAGAACAGGAAGTAGAACTATAGCCAAAGATTAAATCAATACAGATATAAGAAAGATGTCTGAACTAGAATTTAAAACGATTATAAGAATACTAGCTGAGCTCAAAAATAGCATAGAAAACAAGAAGAATCTCCTAGTGCAGAAATTTAAAAAAATAAAATCTAGTCAGGACAAAATTAAAAATGCTATAACCAGAAAAAAAAAAAATGCTATAACCAAGATGCAGTCCCAAATGCTAGTCATAAAAACAAGGCCAGACAAAGCAGAGGAGTGAATCAGGGATACAGATGATAAAATTATGGAAAATAATGAAGCTGAAAAAAATAGGGAAAGAAAGGTAACTGACCGCAAAGGTAGACTTAGGGAACTCGGCAACTTATTAAAACATAGTAACATTCATATCACAGGAATCCCAGAAGAAGAGAGAGAAAAGGGGTCAGAAGATTTATTAGAACAAATCAGAGCTGAAAACTTCCCTAATCTGGGGAGTGACACACATATAAAAATGCAAGAAGCACAGAAAATTTCCAATAAATTCAACAAAAGCCTACCATTACCAAGGCATATCATAGTCAAATTCACAAAATATTCAGATAAGGCAAGAATTCTGAAAGCATCAAGGTGGGGGGAAGTGCTTAACCTACAGGGGAAGACAGATCAGGTTTGCTGCAGATTTGTCCACAGTAACTTGGCAGGCCAGAAAGAAGTGAAAGAAAATATTCAGTGTGCTGAATGGGAAAAATATGCAGCCAAGAATTCTTTATCCAGTTAGACTGTCATTCACAATAGAGAGATAAAGAGTTTCCTAAACAAACAAAAACTGGAGGTGTTTGTGATCACTTAAACCAGGACTGTGAGAAATTTTGACGACTCTGACTGGAGAAAAAAAAGACCAAAAGCAACAAAGACTACAAAGGACCAGAGAATATCACCAGAAACATCAACTCTACAGGTAACACAAAGGCATTAAATTCATATCTTTCAATAATGAATGTGACCAGACTAAATGCTCCAATCAAAAGACAAAGGTATCAGAATGGATAATAAAATAAGACCCATCTATATGCTGCCTACAAGAGACTCATTTTAGACCTACAGACACCTGCAGACTAAAAGTGAGGGGATGGGAACCATTTATCATTGCTAATGGACATCAAAAGAAGTATATATATTTCAAAAGAAATACACACACACACACACACACACACACACACATAATTATATCAGACAAACTACATTTTAAAACAAAGACAAGAGATGAAGAAATGTACTATAGGGGTACTGTATCTTAATAAGGGTTTTATCCATCAAGAAGATCTAATAATTGTAAATATTTACACCCCCAACTTGGGAGCACCCAAATATATAAATTAATAATTAATAATAAACATAAAGAAACTCACTGATAATAATACAATAATAGTAGGGACCTTAACACCCCGCTGACATCAATGGACAGATCTTCTAAAGAGAAAATCAGGAAGGAAACAATGGGCTTGAATGACCTACTGGACAAGATGGACTTTGCAGATATATTCAGAGCATTTCATCCTAAAGCAGAATACACAAATACACATTCAAGTGTACATGGACATTCTTCAGAATAGATCACATGCTAGGTCACAAATCAGGCCTCAGCAAGTACAAAAAGACTGACATCATACCATGCATATTTTCAGACCACAACAGTATGAAGCTTGAAGTCAACCACAAAAAAAATTTGGAAAAATTACAAATATATGGAAGTTAAAGAATATCCTACGAAAGAATGAATGGGTTAACCAGGAAATCAGAGAAGAAATAAAATAAATAAATAAATAAATGGAATTAAATGAAAATGAAAACATGACAGTCGAAAACCTTTGGGATGCAGCAAAGGCAGTCCTAAGATTATAATGCAAGAAAAGTCTCAAATACACAATCTAACCTTGCACCTAAAGGAACAGCAGATAAAGCCTAAAGCCAGCAGAAGAAGGGAAATTATTAATAAAGATTAGAACAGAAAAAAATGACATAGAAACAAACAAAAAAGAACGGATTAATGAAACTAAGAGTTAAGAAACTAAGAGCTGTTTCTCGAATGAATTAATAAAATTGATAACCCCCTAGCCAGACTTATGAAAAAAAGAACCCAAATAGATAAAATCATGAATGAAAGAGGAGAGATCACAACCAACACCACAGAAATACAAATAATTATGAGAGAATACTATGAAAACTTATATGCCAACTAAGTGGGCAACCTGGAAGAAAGGGCAAAGTCTCAGAAACCTACAAACTACCAAAACTGAAACAGGAAGAAATAGAAAATTTAAACAGACCCCAAACCAGCAAAGAAATCAAATCAGTAGTCAAAAATCTCCCAACAAAAAACATCCAGGGCTAGATGGCTTTCCAGTGGAATTCTACCAAACATTTAAGAAGAGTTAATACCTCTTCTTCTCAAACTGCTCCAAAAAAGAGAAAAGCAGAAAACTTACAAACTCATTCTACAAAGTCAGCATTGCCTTGATTCTAAAACCAAAGACCTCACCAAAAAGAAGAATTACAGGTCAATATCCCTGATGAACGTGGATGCCGAAATTCTCAGCAAGATACTAGCGAACTGAATTCAACAGTACATTAAAAGAATTACACACCACAATCAAGTGGGATTTATTTGTGGGCTGCAGGGGTAGTTCAATATTTCCAAATCAATCAACATGATATACCACATTAATAAAAGAAAGGATAAGATCATTACAATTCTCTCAATAGATGCAGAAAACGTATTTGACAAAATACAATAGCCTTTCTTGATAAAAACCCTCAACAAAGTAGGGTCAGACAGAACATACCTCAACATCATAAAGGCCATATACAAAGACACACAGCTAATATCATCCTCAGTGGGGAAAAACTGACAGCCTTTCCCTTACAGTCAGGAACAACACAAGGATGTCCACTCTCACCATTACTATTTAACATGGTACCAGAAGTCTTAGCCTCAGCAATGAGACGACAAAAAGAAAAGGCATCCAAACTGGCAAGAAAGAAGTCAAACTTTCATTATTTGCAGATGTTATTATACTTTATATAGAAAACCCAAAACACCACCACCAACAACAAAAACCTGCTAGAACTAATACATGAATTCAGCAAAGTTGCAAGATATAAAATTAATGTGCAGAAATGTGTTGCGCTTCTATACGCCAATCAGTCCCATTTACAATTGCACCAAAAACAAAACAAACAAACAAAAACAATTGCACCAAAAACAGTAAGATATATAGAAATAAACCTAACTAAAGAGGTAAAGTATCTGTACTCTGAAAACTACAGAACACTAATGAAAGAAATTGAAGAGGACACAAAGAAATGTAAAAGCATTCCATACTTAAGGAATGGAAGAACAACCATTGTTAAAATGTCCTACTACAGAAAGCAATTTACACATTTAATGCAATCCCTATCAAAATACCACCAGCATTTTTTCACAGAGCTCAGTCTTAAAATGTATATGGAACCACAAAAGACCCCGAATAACCAAAGCAATTCTGAAAAAGAACTAAACTGGAGGCATCACAATTCCAGATTTCAAGGTGTGTTACAAAGCTGTAGTCATCAAGACAGTATGGTACTGTCATAAAAACAGACACATAGCTCAATGGAAAGAATACAGAACCCAGAAAAGGACCTTCAGCTATACAGTCAACTAATCTTTGACAAAAGAGGAAAGAACATCCAATGGAAAAAAGACAGTCTCTTCAGTAAATGGTGTTCGGGAAAACTGGACAGCCACATGCAAAGACTGAAACTGGACCACTCTCTTACACGATACACAAAAATAAATTCAAAATGGATGAAAGGCCTAAATGTGAAACAGGAAGCCATCAAAATCCTAGAGGAAAACACAAAGAGAAACCTCTTTGACCTTGACCATAGCAAATTCTCACTAGACACATCACAGGAAGCAAGGGAAAGAAGCAAAAATGAACTACTGGGACTTCTTCAAGTTAAAAAGCTTCTACAGGGCAAAGGAAACAATCAACAAAACTAAAAGGCAGTCTACAGAATGGGAGAAGATACTTGTAAAAGATATATCAGATAAAGGGTTAGTATCCAAAATCTATAAAGAACTTATCAAACTCAATACCCAAAAAACAAATAATCCAGTTTAAAAATGGGGAGAAAAGATGAGCAGACATTCTTCCAGATAAGACATACAGATGGCCAACAGACACATGAAAAGATGCTCAACATCACTCATCATCAGGACAATACAAATCAAAACCACAATGAGATACCACCTCACTGAGTGGCTAAAATTAATGCAGGGAACAACTGGCATTGGTGGAGATATGGAGAAAGGGGAATCCTCATGCACTGTTGGCAGGAATGCAAACTCGTACAGCCACTCAGGAAAATAGTATGGAGGTTCCTCAAAAGCTTAAACATGCATGAATCTTGAAGACATTATCCTAAGTGAAATAAGCCAGACATTAAAAAGACAACTGTTTGCTTCAACTTATAGGAAATATCTAGAACAGGCAAATTCAGAGAGACAGAAAATAGATCAGAGGTTCCCAGGGGCTGGGGAAGGGGAGAAAATGGGAAGTGACTGGTTAATGCTTACAGAATTTCTCTTTGGGGTGATGAAAAAGTCTGGGACTTAAATATAGTGGTGATGGGTATATGACATTGTGAGTGCCATTAATGCCAATGAACAGTACACTAAAAAATGGTTAAAATGGCAAACTTATATATCCTTTACCGCATGTTAAAGATTAGTATAATATAGTATAATTACATATATATTTATATATATATGTAATATAATAGTATAATATACCCAAACCACTGAATTATACATTTCAAATGAGTGAATTATTTGGTATCTGAATTATATCTCAATAAAGCTTTTTTTTTTTTTTTTAAGGAAGAAATCTTAAAAAAAAAAAGGGGGGTGCTAAGTTGGGTTGATGCAGACAGGCCTATTAGAGTTGAAAATGGGAGCCTAAAAAAACTATAACACCAAGATCTAATACTTTTAAGTACTGGAGCTTTGATTTCTTAAAAGGAGCTTTGATTTCTACTATATAACAGGATCACAAAACAAAGGTATCATTCTCCCATAACTGAGTTCTTCCCAAGGCTAAATCAGAAGTCCAGAAACAGATAAATTACATCTCTAATTATTCTAATTTGTGGTTAAAAATGAACAAGGGACTACAACTGTTAAGTATCTATAGAGGATACAAAGTTATTATGATATTCAAACAGTATAAAGAAAATGAACCAAAACAATTAATTTGTATTAGTGAGCACTCCATTCACAATGTCTGAGACAGGTTAAAAGATGTTCTACTACATTAGAGCTGAGAGTTCAAAAATTCAATGAAATTTTAACATAGAACCAGACGATTCACAATTTCAATTACTTGATTATTTCTTATTTCTATGCTGCATTTGAAATAATTGATTATACATCCGACTTACTGCCAAAATTTCATTAGCAATATTTAACAAAAATAAGAAAAAAAGCTATGAAGTCTATCCACCATAAGGCCATCTCAGGCACTCTGTGTGAGTAAAATCATTTTGGCTACATAAGACAAATTACAAAAAAAACCAATAACAACAATAACAAAAAACTTTATATTCATTACAACAGCTGGAAAAGATTTAATAACAGCTATATTACTGTCTCTGACAAAAATCAAGGCCATCTAACTAGTCTGTTGTACTTCTAGACAGGAGACACGTCTCTACTGACTACATGTTACATTCAGTGACATTTCACAAAGCACTACACCATCTAATGATAACAATACCTTGACTTTCTTTAATGCTGTACAGTTCAGGGCTTTCACTTGTGGCACATTCTTTGTGAAATGTCTGTCATGCCACCTCCCTTCCTTTCTCTGAAAATACTTCCCTGATTCTCAGGTCTAGTGTCCATCGCGGAGCCTCCGTTACAAGAAGCCACGTGGAAAAGTGACCAAAGCTGTACAACAAATCATTTAAAACTGTGCTCAGAAAGAGTCTCTGCAGATGGCTGTAAGTAGCAGCATCAACACTCAGTAGGTATTGGGGCAAGCATTCCACCATGAGGCTAAAGGCAAAGGAGAAAATCATATGAAAAAGATGGAGAGAAAACGGCAAAGCACATGCGCAAAGAGAAGCAAAGATGAATGACAAGAGTTCTGCCAGCTCTCTCTTATGCCAGGCTCCAGGAGATTCCTGGACATTTGCTTGCAGTCCTGACTTGAATTCCTCCAACACCCCCGAATGTTATGGAAAGTAACCTGCTTTTCCACTCACAGCCACTCAGAGGTAGCATCCAAACTAACACCTACCTTATGGTAAATGTTATGAACACTTATTTATTCTGAGGCCTATAAGCAGTATGTGACTTCACTAGGAAGTCACAGAACCTCAGAGAAGGACACACCAACATGGAAGTAACTGTTTTACTTAAATTCTGAAAACCTGTCTCAATTTCAAGAATATGGTATTTTTTTTAAATATTCCTTCATTGCTGTCTGAGTGGACCCCATTTTTTAAAGTGTTTCTGGGCTACAAAATGACTCAGTCTAAGGACAAACTTTGTGTAATAATAATGATCTTAGCAAGGACCATTTCATTATAAGCTAAGTCAAAAACCATGTTAAGCACTTGTCCTACATTATCTCTCACTCTCATTATTATTCAGAATAAGTAATATTATTCTGATTTTCCAGGAAAAAAAAAACAAAACAAAAAACACAGAAAGGTAAAATAAACTGCTGAAGTTCACAATGCCAGTCAGTGACACAAAGAGGACTCAAACTCTGACGGGTCAGGCTCCAAAGCCTTTCTAGTATTCCATGCTGCCTCTTTCTTCCCAAAAGTTTTGAAGTAACCATAGATGCAAAAATTAAGAGAACAAATACAAAATAATTCTAGTTTAAAAAAAAAAAAAAGAAAAGAAAAGAAAAAGGTCTCTTTGAAACAGAAAAGATGAAAGCATTATTTCCATCTGAGCCCCAGCATACAGCCTGCTTCACCATACACTACTGAGTAAATGGATAAATGAATAAATTATTCTAAGAGAAAAAGAATGTAAACTTCCAGGATGAAATGCCAGGTACACCTTGCAAGGTATCCCTTCCTCCCTGCTGAATGTAGATCTAAACATGGAGTCTCCTTCAATCTGGCCTCCAGCCTCCCTCTTCCTCACAGCTGCTGTCCAGGCCTGAGAACAGGAACACGGGCTGCTGGCTTCGAGCCACTGGTGACAGCTACCATGAACTGAGAAAGGAATCAAGCTCGAGGTTCCAACAGAAAAAGGAAGTGGCGAAGGGGAGGTACAAGTGAGCAGCTGAGGAATAAAGGCAGGGCCCAAAGGCGCAGAGAGGCCTGGAAGAGAATAGGGAGTACTAGAACAGAGATTTTAAACTTCCCCTCACCTGGGATTCTTGCTTCTCCCTTTCCTTTCAAACTTCTCCATCTTCCTCCCCCTTATCCTTTCCATGGCATGTCCTTCCCCTGTGGGTGCGGTGGCTCACACGCAGTGGAGAAACAGGAGAGGCAGAACCACACGAGGGCAGGAAGACTCAACCATCCACGCAGAAGGGTGAGCAAGGGCACAATGACAAGACGAGTTTCTAAGCCACGTTAAAGCTTTTACCACTTGTAGCGAATTCTGGGTCTAGATTCTCAAATAAAACATATTGGGAACTTTAAAATTAATATATAGTTAAATATTGTTGAAAGAGAATGTGATTATATACTAGCCCCTTATAATCTACAAAGAAAAAAGTTACAAGTAGTATGTTTCCATGATTGTTGGCAACTACAGATACTTGGAAGCAGGTATAATACTGCACCTTACTCACTTTTTTTTTTTTTAAGATTTTATTTATTTATTTGACAGAGAGATCACAAGGAGGCAGAGAGGCAGGCAGAGAGAGAGGGGAAAGCAGGCTCCCTGCTGAGCAGAGAGCCTGACTCCGGGCTCCATCCCAGGACCCTAAGATCATGACCTGAGCCAAAGGCAGAGGCTTAACCCACTGAGCCACCCAGATGCCCCTCTTACTCACTTTTAAGCACCTAAAATACTATCTTTGACAGACTGGGTTTTTTTCAATTTTTAGTAATTGAGTTATTATTCAAAGAAATTTCAAAGTAGTCCATATAGTTTTGGCAATTTAATAAATAAGTAAAAGTAACATAGTTTCACACACATACAACCATAGAACAGACACATAAAACACAGAAATGCTGAATAAAATAGACAATGATAAGAAATTTTATATACATATTCAAACTCAAATAAGAGGAGAGAGAGAAGAAAATCCCCAGGAGCCAAAACTACAGAGAGAACTCCAATCAAAATTTTAAACACAGTAATAAATGCTGCAAAAAGCTTTATGGAAAGAGCCCAGATGTTCATCAACAGATGAATGGATAAAGAAGATGTGGTGTGTACACACACACACACACACACACACGTACACATATATGTGTAAGGGAATACTATGTAGCAATCAAAAATGAAATCTTGCCATTAGCAACAACGTGGATGGAACTAGAGGATAAGACCAAAACTAAGTCAATCAGAGAAAGACAATTATCACGTGATCTCACTGATATGTGGAATTTGAGAAACAAGGCAGAGAATCATGGGGGAAAATAGGAAAAATGAAATAAGATGAAACCAGTGAGGGAGACAAACCAAAAGATACTTTTTTTTTTTAAGATTTTATTTATTTATTTGACAGAGATCACAAGCAATTAGAGAAGCAGGCTCCCCACTAAGCAGAGAGCCCGATGTGGGGCTCGATCCCAGGACCCTGAGATCATGACCTGAGCTGAAGGCAGAGGCTTTAACCCACTGAGCCACCCAGGTGCCCCCCAAAAGAGACTCTTAATCATAGAAAACAAACCGAGGGTTGCTAGAGGGGAAGGGATGAAGGGATGGGGTAACTGGGTGACGGAGATTGGCAAGGGTATGTGTTGTAATTAGCGCTGGGTGTTATATAAGACTGATAAATCAAAGACCTGTACCCCTGAAACAAATAATACATTATATGTTAATTAACTGAATTTAAATTAGAAAAAAAAAAAAAAAAAGAGGCTTACAGGAATCCTGGCCCTCGACACAGGTCCTACTAGATGGACAAAGAATCATGAGGTATTGCTAGTGACCTCAGAGAGGTAGAGAACTAGAGTCAAAATCCCTGAATAAAGAACCCAGGACCCTTTCTCCATGTAAGGAAACAACAAAAATTCTGAATTCTGGAAGACAGCCCAGGGTAGGAGCTAGGGATAGTGCAAAAGGAAAACATGTACAAGTTTGGAGTCTACACTGCTCACATGGTAAAAGAACCCTTAGCCAAGAAATTAACATGAAATCTAGTCCCTACCCCACAAAGTAAAAGCACTCAGGGGAAAGAGAACTCAACCCAGAAAAATCTACCCCAATCCAAAAGTGAGCTCACAAACTAAAACTTTAAAACCGATGAGGAAATAGTCCATTATAATGGAAAGTTGGCCATCAAAACAAACAGATTAGTACTCAGGAACTCAAGAGACTAGTATAATCTGAAAACACCATAAAGTAAGTGGAAAACAATGATTAAAGAGATAGAATATAAATGATAAGGAAACTAATTGTGGAAATTAACCAAATAAACTTTAAGAAATGAAAACAGTGAAATTTAATGTTATGTTGTCACATATGCATATCACATCATTTAAATCACCAACTTACTGCTCTATACCTGTTTTTAAGTATTCAAACCTTATTTAAAAAGAAAAACAAGCACTCTGAACCAATAACTCGAAAACAAGAGGGAAGGGGGGAGGATGTACTGTTACAGGGTGAATCCTGACCTCCTCAAGAATATGGTATAAAATTATGAACTCCTCCCCAGAAAACGCATATATACTTCAAATTTTAAATATCATACAAAAGATTAACTAGATATCTCATGAACTTAGATTGAGGACATTTTCTAAAGGGTATTACATATATAGACATATTTCAATATTTACTATTAAGTATAAATTTAAACCAAATTATATGTCATCAAAGAAAATATCACCTGGTTTAAAAAAAAAAAAAATTAGCCTTTCAAGACACAGGATATCCTGAGAATGTCCTCTAACCGTAGCCAGCATCAAAAATTCTACCTTCCATGACACACTGCAAGAACAATAAGGAATTCAGAATATGGTGTTCAAATGACAGGGCAAAATTTAAATAGGAAGCAAAGATTTAAAAACATCTCACCTAATCAATAATCTATTGATTATAACATTCCTACAATAAATGTGACTTTCATAACAGCAAGTGATTGCAAGTAACAAAACAGCTACTTTAATGTATAGATTTTCAGCAATTTTCATTATATCACTTTTTACACAGAAAGGCTAAAGGAAGAATTTCATTTATATGAAAATAGAATGGTTAAGAGTGTAGGCTTTGGGGGGCGCCTGGGCAGCTCAGTGGGTTAAGCGAGTTTTGGTTTCAGGTCAGGCCATGATCTCAGGGTCATTAGATTGAGCCCCGTGTCAGGCTCCCTGCTGAGCAGAGAATCTACTTAAAGAGTCTCTCTCTTCCTCCCTCCCTCCCCCAACTTGCTTATTCACGCTCTCTAAAATAAATAAATCTTTTTTAAAAAAAAGTGTAGGCTCTGGCATCAAAGCTCTGAGGAGTCAGTCTGACTGACCCTCAGCACCTGTGAGACTGAAAAGGCAGACTTTACGCACCTGCACAGGCACCTGTACCTCGTAATCCTCAATCACAGGGACGCAATCAACAACGAATGCTAAGTACAGAGGGTCCCCGACTTAAGATGGTTTAACTTAACAATTTTCAACTTTACCATGGTGTGAAAGCAACATACAACCAGTAGAAACCATACTTGGAATTTTGGATCTTTTCCCGGTCTACTGATAAGATCCTGTCCTGAGATGCTGGGCAGCAGCCACAGCTCCCAGTCAGCCCCACAACCATGACTGCGATCACTTTCAGGTCAGTATTGGATAAGTTACCTCAGACAGTCAGCACTTTCACAGGCTTAGCCTTAGAGGATTCCGCCCACCTGTACGCTAGTGTTAGTGTACTGAGCAAGTCTAAGGCAGACTAGGCTAGGTAGATTAGATGTATTAAATGCACTTTCAACTTAGCATACTTTCAAATTACGATGGGTTTAGTGGGAAGTAACCCCATCATAAGTAGAAGAATATCTGTAATAAGTTAAGTACCTGGACTACACAAGGATTCAAGAGTTACTAGTTGGTGTTATTAAAAGAATAATCAGCACCACTTATTACTTATTGGATCTTAAGTGTACTACCTCTCTGGACCCCAGATTCTACTTTTCTCTGAAACAGAAATACTAAGGCAGAGTTGCAAGAATAAAACATTTTTAAGCTAAACTACTTTCTTCCAAGGATCTCAAAACATATGTATTTTAAAAATCTGATGATCCAAAGACGGTACTTCAAATTCTAAGATGTATCATGAGCATTCATGGAACAAGAAAACGCCTACATAATATCCCAACAGCATAACTGAAAAGGAAAATGGCAAGGAAAAGAAAAAGTCTCATGAATTCAAGGGAATAGATCTGTTTTGTTCAGTACTTTAACTTATTACTCTGTAAATCACTGTAAAATGAATGAATATTGTGGCATCACGACAAACAGTCTAGTTACCTCTTAACAACTATTCTTCCTTACTAATGAACTCCAGATTTGGCGGGGAGGGGTAGCCATATGCTCTTTCCCAGATGCTGATTGTAGCTGATATATGCCAACCACGGCCACCCCTTGCCCCTTTTCCCATAGTTTGGTCAGGCCTCCGTGTGCAACCTGCTTGTGACCAATGAGGTAAAGGGCCTGAGGACTTCTGAGAAATTTTTCTCCCTGATAAGTAAGAAGAATAAAGAGGAAGCCCTTTCCCAAACACACCCTTCCTATCTACTTAGGATGTTACACTGATGGTGCTTTTCCAGGAGCTGTCCTGCACCCATGAGCGGAAAGCCCTGCTAATCTAACTCTGAAACTGTTGAGCCGCGGAGAACCAACTGTGTGATTGCCTGCCTCAAGACTTCTCATTTAACAGTCAATGTCCTTGTGCTTTCCCCATTGTTACTTGGGAGTCATGGTAACTTACAGCTAATAAGCATACCTTAAGTGTTACAAATATTAAGCACAAATTTGAAATACAATTCTATCCTTTTCAGACAATATTCTGTGGAAACTGCGTCAAGTTCCACCCTAGTCAATAACGTCACCTCTACATTTATTAACTGAAACTATACATGTTTGTAGCACTTTTCTAACCTCTCCCAAATTAGGTCATCAGAATAGTATTCATCATGTTAAGATTCATTCCATTTAACAAGCTCAGCATTTTACATTCCCCCTTCTTCTCTCCTCTATGGAGACTTTAAATTAGAAAAAAGAAAAAACGTATAGGCAAAATCCTTACTCTATCCCTAGTCTTAAAGGATCTGGGACACCCAGACTACATTATGGGAAACCATTTTTGAAAAAAGCACAAAGTAATAATTTTTTAAAATCAGCACAAAATAGTAATGCTAACTCCTCACTAAAAGTTTACCATGTGACAAGTTGTTTAAAACCTTGCCTCATAGAATTTGAGAGGCAGGGCGGGGGCGGGGGGGCTCGGGTCATGGGGGTTAGGGAGGGGAAAAAAAATGAAACAAGATGGGATCAGGAGGGAGACAAACCATAAGAGACTCTTAATCTCACAAAACAAAATGAAGATTGCTGGAGGCACCGGTGGGGGGGGGGGGGGGAGTAGGAATAGGGTGGCTGAGTTATGCACATTGGGGAGGATATGTACTATGGTGAGTGCTGTGAAATGTGTAAGCCTGATGATTCACAGACCTGTACCCCTGGGGCAGATAACACATTACATGTAAATAAACAAATAAATAAAACTTGCCTCATAATAACTCATAAGGACAGGTGTGATCATTAGCTTCATTTCAGAAACAAAACAGAAGCAAGAGAATTTATTTTGTTTAGTATTCTTTGTTTTTTTTTTTTTAACTATATTTTGACTAATTTTTGAGGATTTTGCTGGCTCTTCGGTCAAATAAATAAAAGAACTGGGATTCAAACCCAGACTCTCTATCAAACTGTCTTTAGTAGACAGAAAGGGCAGGAAAATGTTGACCTGAAGTTGTTGAGGAAGGCATAATAAGAGGTAAAACTTAAAATGGCTATTGCAAATTTAGGAAAGAAAAGTTAGTCAAGCTAATGCGTCAAATAAAGTTTGCTCTAAGAAAATTAAGAGACTTTGTTTACATAGCTTCTTCAGCCAAGAATTCATACTTAATGTTGAATGACATAAATATTTCATGAATGATATCCCTACAATCTCCAATTCATTTTTAATCAGTTACTCAGAGAGATATTCAGAATATATATTGCTACAAAATCAAGTTAATTTGGGAACCCAGTGGTCTCTTAACACTTAAATCAGATACCGATCAAAGGCCTATGGAAAAATGGAGTATTACAACGGTATTTTAATGTTTTAGGAATATTTCCTGGCCCTTAATCATTTTAGAAACATAAAACCTGGTCTGTATCATCTATCGTGTATGTGTATGCAATTCACATAGACACTATCAGCTAAGGACAGAGATCTGTTAATGAAGCTAACAGGAAGTCTGAAGCAAAAGATAAAGTACAAAGAATTCTGGACAATTCCTAAAATCACATTCACTGAGCATCTACCATGTGCCAGGCACCATGGCTAGTACTGAGTAACTTAATCAAATATTTTAAAACTGCAAAATTATAGTTAAAATATATCTAATATCTTTGAAAAGCTTTATTTTTTAAAGTATGCCTTAAAAAGAAATCCCGAGAGCACCTGGGTGGCTCAGTTAGTTAAGCGTCTGCCTTCAGCTCAGGTCATGATCCCAGTGTCCTGGGATCGAATCCCACATCAGGCTCCCTGCTCAGCAAGGAGTCTGCTTCTCCCTCTCCCTCTGCTTGCTGCTCTGCCTACTTGTGCACTCCCCACCACCCCCCTATCAAATAAAATATTTTAAAAATAAAGAAAAAGAAATCCCAAAATGATATTTGATTGAGGTTAAAAGCAGTTTCTAAAGTTTAGCAGCAAGACAAAATGCTAAGTAACCAAGAAAATATTTTAAATCATAGACAGTAGATAGGTATGGGTTTATTCCTATCCAGTATCAAAACATTATACAAAGCTATAGTAAATAAAAGAATGTGGCAGAGTGGCAGATTAATAATACAGAGGTTGGCAAATTTTCTGTAGAGGCCACAGTTAAGTATTTTAGGCTTCGTCAAAACTCCGCCCTTGTATCATGAAAGCAAACAATATATAAACAAATGGGCAGGTCTATGTTCCAATAAATCCTTATGTACAAAAACAGGCCATGAGCCACATTTGTCCAATGTGTCATATTCTGCTGAACCCTGGACCAACAAAACAAAAATAAGCTCAGAAATAGGTCCATAATTATCTGAAAATTTAGTGTAAATTCAAGAGGAATTTCAAATCAGTGGGGGAAAGACAGACTACTTGGGGGTAAAAAAAATCAATCCATATTCCACACAACCCCAAAAATACTACCATCACTGAAGGAATAAATGTTTATAAAAACTGTAGTACTGCTGGGAAAAAGTACTTGGCATACTCCTGTAATCTTGAAGTGCAGACTCTCCTAGCCAACAAGCCATAAAAGAAAAAGAAAAAGCCATAAAAGAAAAAATGTGCTAAATTTACTCACATAAAAACTTAAGTCTTATTTAAGGTTAAAGTTAATGTGAACAAAGTTAATTTTAAAAAACTGAAAAAAAGTATTTGCATCAAAAACTTATTTAACAAGAATACACAGAACATGGGGTTTTTACACAATAAGAAAAAGACTAGTGTTAGAAAAATAAGCAGGGTAAACAAATGGGTAATTAAAAAGAAGAAAACCATATGAAAAAATGTTCAACACCTGGAAGTAAATTAGAGATTTATATATGAAGTAATAACTACTGACTGTGGAATAGGAAGGGGGGTAAAAAGATTAATAATACCCCTGTTCCTGGAAAACAGACATATTCATATACCATTACTGGGAGTTTAAAATGGTATCCACTTTTGGGGAAAGAAACATTGCAATAACTTTTAACATTTTCAATGTGAATTCCATTTGCCCCACTTCTGTATATCTACTCTTGAGTAATGCACAAAGATACACGAACAAGTCCTGTAACACCATATGTTAGAACAAAAATCCAGAAACAGGTAAGGAAATCGTATCAAATTATACCATAAATTACATGACAAAGATTATGCAGTCAATAAAACAAATGCAGTAGAACTATGTGAATTAACCAGGAAACATCTTTAGGGCATATTAATAAGAAAAGCAGTCACAGAATAATATGTAGAAAATTACCACAATTACATTAAAAAAAGAAACAGTGTACACATTTGTAAATGAACATATATATTTAAGTAGATGCACAGGAAAAAGGCCTAAAAGGGTACAGGTCAAGTAATAAATAGAAATAACATCTGTGAAAGAGAATGGAAAGAGGGAATAGGACAGAAGGACTTTCACTTTTATTACTGAAAGCAGAGAGCTATTTGACTAAAATTATTGATTAAAAATATGGAATCTGAGGTCAGATGGACCTGGGATTCAAGGCTAAGATTGGTCATTTTATTAGTTACACGATCACATACTAGCTATCTTTTCTAAACTTCACTTACAAAATGGAGATAATAGAACCGAAGATAATGAGTTGTTTTTTCAATTTGGTTAATATATATAAGCAAAATATGCCATTTAAACCACTTTTGAGCATACATCAGCAACATTAACTACATTCACAGTGTTGTGGAACCATCACTGCTATTTATTTCCAAAACTTTTTCACCACCCAAACAAAAACTATGCAACTACTAAGCAGTAACTTCCCATTTCCCTTCTTCCCTGAGCCCCTGGAAACCTATAATCTTCTTTCTTTCTCTATGAAGTCGCCTGTTCCAGGTGCCTCATACAAGTGAAATACAGCATATGTAGCTTACTGCTGGCTTATTCACTTAGCATGTTTTCAAAGATCATCCATGTTATAACATGTAACAGAACTTCTTCCTTTTTATGGCTGAATCATATTCCATTTATATATAATACATATTACTTTATTATAATTTATAAATATACACATACAAGACAGTCTTTTTATCCATTCACCAGTTAATGAACGCTTGAGTTGTTTCCACTTTCAGGTTTTGTGAATAACACTGTTATGAACATTGGTGTACAAGTATCTGAGTCCCTCAATAGGTTGTTTTATAATTAAATAAGAAAACTAAACACTTAGCAGGATAACTGGCATATAAAAAGGCTCAGTACATTTTACTTATACTTCTGTAGCATTTGGACGATTTAAATAAACATGTTCATACACAACATGTAAATTTTTTAAAATATTTAAATATTTGCTAATTCAGAACAAGATCTGATGGTAAAGAATTGCTAAAGAAAAATGTTTCCAGGAGAAGAAACCGATCAAGAGAGAATACCTGTGAGAAACCTATGGATAAGTTGATTTTTTTTTCCCCACAGTAGACAGGGTGTTGACAAATGAATAAAATATTAATCTACTTGACATGTCATTCCTATCATGGACTACCAGAACTTAAACCCAAGTAACTATCCTTATTCCAATCCCATTGTTTAAGTAAACTTCTGACAAAATTTTTCCAAAGGGGGACCAAAAAAAAGCACTGGTGGGGCTGACATAGATGACTCATGTTTGATATAGTCTTTACTGTAAATTGCTAAACTAGCATTCTAGTTCATCTACTGTGCCTCTTCTAAATCAGTAAGATTAGCGAATATATTAGTTCTATAAGGTACAGACTGTGCTCACTTCAGCAGCACATATAAGGTTGAGACAGGGTCTCATAAATTCAACTACATAATATCTTCATTAATCATATACCTCTATAAATACTCATTTAAATTTAAAAGAAAGATAAAATACAAATCAGGAAAATATCTATAAATATGATTGTTAAAGGGCTGCCATCCTTAAAATTCAAAGAGCTCTTGCAATGCAGTAAGAAAAAGAATAGAGAGGGGACATTATAATAGAAAACTGGACAAATGGGTAAATAATTTTTTAGAATAAGTACAAATTGATTTAAAATACACATTCAAAAAGCCTTAAATCAAGTATACCAAGTAATTTAGAGCTCTGTCTTCACATTCAGAACTCTGATTTGAGTTCCAAATCAGACTATAACTGAATAGTTGTGTAAATGTTGGGATTAATACCTTGACCTCTCATTTCTTCATAGCTACTAAATTATATATCAACTGAAAGATAGTGTAAGTATTTTATAGGCAGAGGAGAGGAAAACTCCAAAATGGCAAGACCTGGCTGTAAGATGACTGATTAAAATGAGAAAGAGTTCAACTTGAAATGAAAATAATGATGAGCAGTGGTGACTTCCAAAGAACGTCTTATCCTGCCAAAACATTTGGGTGTGAGACAGATAGGTGGTTCATATACATCTGTCCGTGGTCCTGAACCTCCACTGACTATTAGGTCATAGTCCATTATAACTGTGGAACATTGGTAACCCATTCAAAGTTTCCTAGGAATTCTCAACCAGGTAAACACTAACAAGGAAAGAGACATACATAACCCAAGGCTTCTGAAACAGCACAGCCATGGAGACATGACCAGTTAGGGTGGGGAGGACTTGCTTTGATAGATTTCAAATATTCACATATACAAAACAGAAGGGGGAAGTGAAGTAGAGAGGAAGGGGGAAAGAAAGAATAAGGAGAAGGAAGGGGCAGAGGAGGAGACCCCCCACACACACACACACGCACATGCCTCTGGATTTGTGGAAGTCTTACTGAAAGCCTATGGAATTATACACATTTGGGTCTGGTACAATTTTGTACTAGTTATCTCCTGATTATGGTGATAAAAGTCAATAATGTATGGTGCAAGAAACGGGAAGGAGGTATGAAAGAGATAAGAGAGGAACTTGGGACTATATCTCTACTAAAATTCTCCCTCTCTCCCACACCTTACAATAGCTATGATCCAGAAAGAGACACCTGATCCAAGCTATTCCAATCAGAGTCTGTCTCTCCTTAAAAGAAACAGAGACTAGGAGTCACAGGAGAGAATCTTTGAAAGAGGCATAAGAGACGATTAACTTTACATTTTGGTAACTTACACGTGTAAGTTTCAACTGGGTACCTCTGAAGGAAGAGAAATGGAATGTATGTCATTCAAACAAGTAGAGGGGAAAACGATTCAGGAAAATATACTGAATTAATCCAAAAGACAGTGGGAACATATGGAAAAATAAGTATTTTTAAAGTTTTATTTTAAAAAAGGAGAGAAAATATGGTAGAAGTAAATCAAAACAAATCTGTATTTACAATAAATGTAAATGGCCTACACACTACAGTTAAAATACAAAAAGATCTCACACTAGGGGCAAAAAATCCCATTATGACAAAAACCTTCCTTCAGCATCATTGCATAAAAGTTGCAATTCATCAGGAAGAAGTAATAATTCCAAACTTTATGTACTTAGCTAATCTAGCCCAAAATATATAATGGGCAAAAAGTCATAAAGTTACATGGAAAAACTGGCAAATATGCCATCAAGACAGGCAACTAATAAACATTCTCAGTAATTAATAGGTGAAGCAGACAAAAATCTAAACAAACTAAGTAACAAGCTGAGTCTAGTGGACACAGATACAACACAACTACAGAAGAAACATTGTTTTGAAAAACATACGCAACTTTTATATATATTGAATACTGGGCCATGATACAAATAGGTGGGAATTTTTTTAAAATAATGACCTTTTTTAAAAAGGCATTTGGAAATTAAAACATACCCCTGAGATGTGTGGGTGACTCAGTTGGTTAAGCACCTGCCTTCCACTCAGGTCATGATCCCAGAGTCCTGGGATCAAGTCCTACATCAGGATCCTGGCTCAGCAGGGAGCCTGCTTCTCCCTCTGCCTGCCACTCCACCCTGCTTGTGCTCTCCTTCTCTCTTTCTCAAACAAATAAAAATTTAAAAAAAAAAAAAATATATCCCTAAACAACTCACAGTATGAAGAAAACAGAAAATTAGAAAACAATTAAAAGGAAACAATAATCAAAAGACAACATACAAAACGTGTAGGATATAACCATAGTGGCAATTAGAAATCTAAAGCCTTAAAACTCATATTAGAAAAGAAAATGATAAGAATTAATGAGTTAGTCACAGAACTTTAAAAGATGAAAAAAAGAATATAAGTAAATGAAAGAAAATAATATAGATGAGAGTAGGTATTAATAAAACAGAAATAGATATAATCAACATTACCAAATATTGGTTCCTTCTCAAGACCGACACATCTCTAAAAAGAGATCAGGAAAAGAGAAGACATAAATAAGCAATATTAGAAATGAAAAAATGTATACAATTACTGGTCTTTTTTTTTTTTTTTTAGATTTTATTTATTTATTTGACAGACAGAGATTACAAGTAGGCAGAGAAGCAGTCAGAGAGAGGAGGAAGCAGGCTCCCCACCGAGCAGAGAGCCCGATGTGGGGCTCGATCCCAGGACCCTGGGATCATGACCTGAGCCGAAAGCAGAGGCTTTAACCCACTGAGCCACCCAGGCGCCACCGACAATTACTGGTCTTAAGAGACTAAACTGAAGATCATTATTTTGAGCAAATTTATCAAAGAAATTTTAAAAGTAAGATTAAATCGGCAAATTCCTAGGAAAACTCACTTCTCACAAGAATAGAAAACTTGAATTCTATATTTAATAAAGAAATTAAACTCCTACTTAAAAATCTTTCCAGAAAGAAACCCCAGATGAAATAGATCACTGAATTCTGCCAAACTTTCAAACACCTGAAGTAGAAATGACACCAGCATTACATTAGGTAATGCTTTTCAACTTGTTTTATGAAGCCAGCATAATCTTGACACCAAAACCTTATACACATTATAGAAAAATAAAACTATAGGCTAATCTCCCTTGTGTACACAATACAAAAAAGTTATAATCAAAGCACTAGTAAGTCAAATTCAGAAATATGTTATACATCAAAACTAAGTTTAATCCAGGAATGCAAGACTGACTCAATATCCAAATGTCTATGTTAATCACCACGTTAATGAAATAAAGATAAAAAAATCATATGATTATCTCTATGAAATGCAAAAAAATGATAAAATGCAATTCAATTATATTAAACAAAATTATTAAATTTGTCATATATTTATATTAAAATAACCAAAAAAGTTTAAACCTTTTAGAAAACTAGGAATAAATATACCAGATAAAACCCTTAAATGGGTTGTTGTTATTGTTTTAAAGATTTTATTTATTTATTTGACAGTGAGAGAGGGAACACAAGCAGGAGAAGCGCAAGAGGGAGAAGCAGGCTTCCCGCTGAGCAGGGAGCCCAATTAGGGATTCGATCCCAGGATCCTGGGATCATGACCTGAACCGAAGCAAACACTTCACGACTGAGCCACCCAGGTGCCCCCTTAAATGGGTTTTAAGTCAACTTCTAAAGCCCATATTCCCAGGGATAGGATTCAAAGCCGGGCCACTCAGAGTGACTCTAAAACCCAGCCTTTTTCTATGACACTGACAGTGGTCATGAAATATTTTTGTTCACATACTGTCTCTACAGAGGTTTTAAAAACCAATGTATTCCCTTGGCAATTTTAAATCACAGCTCAAATATTTAATTATAGATTTAATGGTTGCAAATGACGTAATTTGCAATGTATTTCACATTGCATATATGCCTCAAAGAATATTCCAACAAAAACTTAAATTTATGAAAAATTTATGGGATATGTCCACAGTATAATCCACCTGGCAAAGCCAGTCCTCACTATCAAACCAATCAGCAAAAATAAGACTTATTTTGTTATAAAAGTAGGACTCTAATTTTTACTTCAAAGGAATGTGTCATTACATAACCCAGTATCAAATATTGTTTCAGAGTTCTGAGAAAGATGATGGATGACAGAACTTTGCCACTAGTTTATAAACTAATGAAAGCACCCACGTTTTTAGAAGCTCTTTTTGTTTTGCCCTCCCTAAGGAGCCATGCATTCTCAAACAGTCTCTTTTGTTTTGCACCCAGGAGATTTTCACAATCAAAGCAAGACAGCACAGTAAAATTCAAGACAGGTAAGGAGTATGCCTTTATAAAGCGGGAAATGGGCAATTCTGAAATGGGAGTAGAAAAAGAAAATCAGCAGACTGCAGTGTTCTCAAACAGATGGATTTTAAAAGAGAATACTTAGGGAAGTTGAGGATTTGGAATGGGGTCCCCATGAAACTGAATGCACCCACATACCCCCTAGGAAGTCTTCATGCACCCTGGGTACAGATTCCTGGTCGAAGACTACTGCACTAGATTACCAGAATCCGGAGCGTCAAGATGTCAACAGATGTCTT
The DNA here is from genome assembly GCF_010015895.1 of Lontra canadensis. Lineage (NCBI taxonomy): Eukaryota > Metazoa > Chordata > Mammalia > Carnivora > Mustelidae > Lontra > Lontra canadensis. The sequence goes on from NW_022631018.1 coordinate 11,872,991, forward strand.
TAAAAAGTGAAACTGATCATTTTTATTTTAACAAAAGTGTTAATCTGATACTAATTCTTGGGTGTAAGTGAATGATGGTACCTTAAAAATGGACTCCACCCTGGAGAATGTTTTCTTTTCTTTTTTTTTTTTTTTTAATTTTATTTTTTATAAACATGTATTTTTTTCCCCAGGGGTACAGGTCTGTGAATCGCCAGGTTTACACACTTCACAGCACTCACCATAGCACATACCCTACCCAATGTCCATAATGGAGAATGTTTTCTAATGGCAATCATCTGCAGTCTGTGAGAAGGGACTGTCTTGGCTGGAAACACAGATCATGCTCTTAGCCCTGTCCCTCTTCTCCTCACACTAAGGTGAGCTTGCCAGCCAGGGAGCACAACACAGTGTGATTCAGGGTGTTGGAGCTGTCTGTCCAGGCAGAACTACCTCTGGTGTCCCAGGGACAGACTTGCTCCTTGTGGCCAAGGCTCCATCAGCAGCTGTGTAGGGCCTCTCCCAAAATCCAGATACAGTGCCCAGTCTGCTGCCTTCCCACCCACCACTCTCTCCCAAATCCCAGGCCTCCATACCCTCAAATAGCATGGCACTCGTTGAGTGTGAGGAATGCTGAGCTCAGGAGAATCTAAGCCAAGTGAAACTAGTAAAGTCAGTCTAGTGTCCTATCAAAACCCCTTTAATGCTACAGTTTTAAAAAATTATTTTAATTTTTTACAAGTCCTTCCAAAAAGCAGTCACTTTCCTATTTGTAGAATTGCAGCAATTCTTTCCTTAGCTCTCAGGTTGAATTCACAGGTGTTCAGAATGATCTGACAGATATCTAGCTGAATTCAAGGGACCAGATGAAATGACGGTCCCTTACGCTCTGCCATCTTCCCTCCTCAATTTTTTAAAAGTCCTTTGAACGCTTCTTCCTGACTGGCTGCTCTGGTCTTACCCAGAACCAGGTAGGGGTAGGTGGGTTCAGAGTCCGTCAGCTTCCCTTTTTGTCCCTACTTCCCATGCCTAGGGAACATACTTCTCAGAACATAGCTCTTGAAGACACCACCAGGCTGCTCCCCAAACTGTGGGGCAGAGGCAGTCAGCCAGCCAAGGACCACAAGCTGGTCCCAGCCTCTGTGATTGTAAGAGCTGGATCATCAGGCCCAGTAGACCTGAGCCCCTGAGAAGCAGCCTTCTTGCTCACCTCCAGCTGGTGGCAAGTACCCTGTGCCTGCACTAAGCTGGGGGTAGTGGGACCCGGAGGCCCTGCCTTGAGCACAAAGGTAGCAATTTCACCTCTCAGCACCTCTACCCATCACTCAGATTTAAAGCTTTCACAAATTCTCCAACTCAGAGAACTAAGAGTTTGAAAACAAAGCCTGAGGCAGGGAACAAGAGTGGGACACAACACTGCCCAGAATCTCAGGAGACCTGAATTTCTGCTCTGGTCCTTCCATGAACTCAGAAATCACCCTGGGCACAACATGTCCCTTAATATAAAAAGGAGAGTGAGAAAACCCACCTGGTTCTAGATAAAACCAAAGCAGTCAGTCAGAAAGAGTTCTAATGATTAAAGAAAAAATTAAAAGTGAATGAGTAAATATTGCCTAGGAATGCAATATTAATATTCTTAGGGTGATAATAGTGATTTCCTGAAAATGACTATTTTTATGACTCCTATGCCACACTTCTTAGAAGCTTAAACTAAAATTAAATAGCTGTTTACATAACACCCCAAAATATCTGTATAGAAACCAGCAGAATCACTTCCAGTGTTTAGATAGCTATTACTACACATGTGTGATATGGAAATTTTGATAGGAGCTCAGCAGAAAAGGCAACAGAATTTCTCAAATACAATCCTGCAGCAGCAATGGGTTCTCTGTTACTATTTGCAGTGATCAAACATTTTGCTTAATATAGTTATTTTAAAAATACAAATAATAAATGGTAAAATAAATAAATAAAGTATTTAAAAATAGTAATACTACAGGGGCGCCTGGGTGGCTCAGAGGGTTAAGCCTCTGCCTTCGGCTCAGGTCATGGTCTCAGGGTCCTGGGATCGAGCCCTGCATTGGGCTCTCTGCTCAGTGGGGAAACTGCTTCCCCCCACCCCCTCTGCCTGCCTCTCTGCCTACTTGTGATCTCTCTCTGTGTCAAGTAAATAAATAAAATCTTTTTTAAAAAAAATAGTAATACTACATATCAGATAAAGGGCTAGTATCCAAAATCTATAAAGAACTTATCAAACTCAACTCCTAAAGAACAAATAATCCAATCAAGAAATGGGCAGAGGACATGAAGAGGCATTCTGCAAAGAAGACATCCAGATGGCCAACAGACACATGAAAGAATGCTCAACATCACTCACCATCACAGGCAAATACAAATCAAAACCACAGTGAGAGACCACCTTATACCAGTCAGAATGGCTAAAATTAACAAGTCAGGGAAAGACAGATGTTAGAGAGGATATGGAGAAAGGGGAACCCTCCTACACTGTTGGTGGGAATGCAAGCTGGTGCAGCCACTCTGGAAAACATCATGGAGGTTCCTCAAAAAGTTGAAAATAGAGCTACCCTACAACCCAGCAATTGCACTACTGGGTATTTACCCTAAAGATACAGACGCAGTGATCCAAAGGGGAACGTGCACCCAAATGTTTATAGCAGCAATGTCCACAATAACCAAACTATGGAAAGAACCTAGATGTCCATCAAGAGAAGAATGGATAAAGAAGATGTGGTATATACATGCAATGGAATACTATGCAGCCATCAAAAGAAATGAAATCTTGCCATTTGCAACAACGTGGATGGAACTAGAGGGTATTACGCTGAGTGAAATAAGTCAATCAGAGAAAGACAATTATCATATGATCTCCCTGATACAGGGAACTTGAGAGGCAGAGTGGGGGCTTTGGAGGGTAGGGAAAGAAAAAATGAAACAAGATGAGATCAGGAGGGAGACAAACCATAAGAGACTCTTAATCTCACAAAACAAAATGAGGGTTGCTTGAGGGGAGGGTGGTGTGGAGAGGGGGGTTGGGTTATGGACACTGGGGAGGGTATGTGCTATGGTGAGTGCTCTGAAATGTGTAAGCCTGATGATTCACAGAGGGGCAAATAATACATTATATGTTAATAAAAATAATTAAAAGAATAAAAAAATACAATAGTAATAGTGTTTGCTTAGGAGCAGGTAAAATGCAAACAGCGGAAAGGCAGAACACCACTTCACTTTTTGCTAATGGTTCTTGCATTTATTCAAGCACAGAGCCAGTGAACTCAGCCAGTCAAAAAAGGACACATAGTAGGATTCCACTCCTAGGAGGGATTTAGAAGAGTGAAACTCAGAGACAGAATGGTGGTTGCCAGGTGCCACGGGGAGGGAGTAATGGGGAGTTATTTTTATGGGAACAGTTGGAGCTTGGGAAGATGGAAAAAGCTCTAGGAACAGATGGCAGAGATGTCTGCATAACAACATGAATGCACTTGATGACCCTAAACTATACACATAAACATAATGATAAAGGTAAATTCTGTTATGTATTCTTTTACTGTAACTTTTGAAAATAAATACCTATGTTTAAAGTCACAAGAGGAAAACTTTAAATTGAGAAAAATCCTACCCACTAACTTAATCTTTCCTGCAAATTAAAGAAAAATTTCCATTATTCTATTTTAGTGGCAGAATGGGAGTGGCTAAGCAGCATGACCCACATACTAATGCAACAGTAACGTCCTGAAAAGATGCATATAAATTGGTCCCATGACTTTTTTTAATAAGCAAACAGTTGTAAATCTGTTGATATTAAATGATATGGAAGTTTTTATATAGGGTTTCTATACACACATAAACAAGAGAAATATAAATGAGCAAAAAGTATTTAACCCACCATAAAAACGAGGTTTCATAAATCACTGTGAAACACTTTACTACAATATGTAATAACAGCTTATACAAATTTTATCTTACTCATTTACCACTCTTCCTGCATTAAAAAAATACTAGAAATGTATGGAAGAACCAACTAGCAAGATTCTATTTGTGATGAAAATGTTTATGCTACAAGTTTGTGCTATTTACTTTCAAAATGCTTTAGTACATTGCTTTACATAACAAATGAACAACCCACAAACTATTTCTTTCTTCTATAACAGGAAATTAATGTATAGAAATTAATGCCTTCTTTTGCCATATTAGCTATGATGATGCGGTTTGATGGGAATTTAACAGTACATTTTAGTATTTTGTAACTAAAATTATAAAGACTTCTATTTCCTACAAAAATTACTGATTTACTTTTCTGCATTTTATTCTCCTTGAAATGAAAAACTAAAGTTCAACCAGTTCACAACTTATGAACTTGTCATAATCTGGAAATTTATTTGCAATTAATTAATTTGAAATTTAGAATATCACAGAGAAAATGTTACAAGTACCGGGTGTCAGTTTCCCAGACAACCACACGGAAGTCTGTAAACTTCAAATCTGAGGTTCAACAGGGAATTATCAATCCTTCTACTCACCATCACATTCAGGAGAGTGAATGCCAGAACTTAACAGCACTGAAGATCATGTTCTAGTTTTCTCAATCTTTCCCAAAGAAATACTAAGTCCCCAAGGCCTAAACTTTAGAGCAATAACTAGTTGAGTTTCTCGTTAAAAATCGAAGTTCTCCCAACCTTTAGAAATCCATTTAGTTTTAGACAGGCCAGCAAAAAAGATTCTCTGGCATATGACTCTAGGTGGAGAAACATGGTCCAAACAGTCCTCTCCAGTCCTCCCAGCCAGGCACACAGCCCAAAATGACAAATTCTTCTGATTTCTTGTATAAGAAAAACAAAATGCCTACACAGATTTATTAATGGAGGGCCCAAAACTTATCAGGATTAAGCAGACATTCTCCAGTTTGGAACCAGGTCTTTTTTTTTTTTTTAAGATTTTTTTTATTTATTTGACAGACAGAGATCACAAGCAGGCAGAGAGGCAGGCAGAGAGAGAGGAGGAAGCAGGCTCCCTGCTGAGCAGAGAGCCCGATGCGGGGCTCGATCCCAGAACCCTGAGATCATGACCTGAACCGAAGGCAGAGGTTTAACCCACTGAGCCACCCAGGTGCCCCTGGAACCAGGTCTCTTAATCATAAGTGAACATTAGAATCAACAGGAAAGTGGCGGCGGGGGGAGAATAAATAAATCAGTGAGAATCAACAGGGAACAATTTTTAAGATTCATATACCCTGGTCTCCAACCTGAGTTAACTGAATTATAATGTCTGGAGATGTTCATACATATTGTGAAAAAGCCATGCACGTTACTTGGATGTATACCCTATCTTAAGAACCACATCTTTTGAGGACTTGACAAATAACTATTCAATAACCACATAAATCTACAAAAAGCAAACCAAAATATGCATTCTCGGTTGTATTTACCACTCCCTGAAGTAACAGCATCAAATTCCACCCTCCAGCCCTGAAATAACTGTCCTAAAACCAAACCAGGTAGAAGGACCCCCAAAAAATCACAAAGAAAAGCTGTCAGGATCTGATGGTTTGCTTTTCTTGAGGATAGCCAGGTTATTCCATGCAAATTCTACCTTTTGTGAGGCTTGCATGCTCCTGTCATTAGGGACAGAATCATTTAGAACATACCATGAGATTACCAACTGAGAATCAAATCCAAGAAATCACTGTCTCTGTCTCAGACTGGAGTAAAAAAAGAGCAACTCCATTTTTGCACAAGTCAAATTATTTTGGCACGCCCTGGTTAAAACTGCAATTGCACCTGCGACTGGGCAGCTGGATGCAGTTAGAGAAAAAATCACAAACATACTGGCTAATTAAATTCATCACCAGGCATATCATATGAACACCATATTCTGACAATCTCAATAAACTCTCCCCGATGGTCGCTCTCCCACCCTCCAAAATTACGATGTCATATTGTGCGGGAAAGAGGTAGCATCAGAGGCCTAAGGCTGCTATTCTTAGAAAGGCCTGCTTGCAAGATTGGTGATGATTAAGTAAGATAATCCACGAAAATTGCTTAGACAGTGCCTGGCACACTGTAAATACTCAATAAATATTAGGCTGCTGTTACTCATCCGCTGCCCAGGCCAAAAACATGGGCCCTGTCTGATGACCAGCCAATCTAAAACCAATCTAAACTACCACCCACAACACTCTGTCCTGGCACACTTTTATTTTCTCTATAGCTCTTACTCATGTCTAAAATAATCCTATTTATTTTCATGTTTATTTCCTGACTACCCCCCACCTCAAATTATGATGTAAGCTCCATGATAGCAGAAACCCTTCCTGTCCTGGTCATAGTTGTATCTCCAGAAATTGGTACCCACCATGTAAGAGGTATGCAATAAACATCTGTTTTTATGAATTCATTAGTATACTCCAAAAACATTCTATTGGAACAAAAGACTACAAATCTTAAGGCTACTTAAGTTCTGGTAGACAGCAATTTCCAAGCCTCCTTGCTTTAAAAACAAACATATATTCAATGGCTTTGTACTGTCCAGAGTCAAATTCAACTTACGTAATAAGCCTTCTGAAATGGCCGCAACTCACCATTCCAATTTATTTCCCACTATTCCCTCACTCTGCTCCAAGCACATGCCTCTGAGCTTTCCTGCCTCCCTTCTCTTGTACTCTTCATTGCACTATTCCTCTCTGTCATCTACAATGCCCTCCTCCTATCTCTGATTCACAAAACACCTCTTAAGGTCAGCTCCAATGTCACCTCCATGACTGACCCTTCTCCTTTCCCCACTCTCCTTACCAAAAGCAATCTCTCTCTCTCACCTGCTCTAATGCACTTACATTCTCCTTAATTCTTCGAGGTCAGGAACCACTTGCTGTTCATCTTTATTGTTCCCACACTCCATTATACACATAATAATTCCCACACTCCATTATACACATAATATTTATTATACACAATAAATATTCATTGAATTAATTTTAAACAGACCTCCTAACCACACCTTCTGCAGACATCAGTAGCAAAAAATACACACTGAAATTCGGGTTAGAGACACAGTAAGAGATGATCCTTGGGGTGACATATATAAAAAGATAATTAATCATCCAAGATAATTCATACTGGCTGCCAAGCAAGCACCATTAACAAATTTTATAGGTACTCAGACAGGGTAAGTCAGCAGAAGATGACATGGCTGGGAAAACTATTATTTTAATGACTGTCTGCAATTTTAAAATTAAAATTTAATTATAGATATCTATAGTGCATCCTTCTCTCTCTTCCACACAATAACACTGACTCAGAATCATTAAATCAAAACCACACATTAGAGAAGGCATACTCTGAGTTGGTCAGGGAAAAGGAAAAGAACACCATAAAACTTTACTGTAGCATTAATAATCCGTAAAGAAAATGCTATGAATAAATTTGCAAAATACAAAGCCAAATGTAGTGGAGACTGTTTATAGTTTACCCGGAATCCATTCCCTCTTCCTAAAGAGAATCCAATTATTATTTAAACTTCCCTCACACAGCCCACAAATACCTTAATAATCCCTTCAATGCAATGACTAGTTCAAGAATAGACATAAGACCTAATTCTGACCATCAAGACTGGAGAGGAGACATTCTGGGTATTTCTGTGAAAGGTATAGTCTTGTTCATCTTGTAAAGGCTATAGGAAGCCATATCTCTCTCTCCCTCTCTCTCTCTTCCACCAAACAAGGATATTGTTCCAGTGCCATCCTACAACCTTGGAGAAAATAAGCGTTAAGAGAAGACTACACCATGGCAGCAGGGAGACTACAAGAACCTGGATGTTTGATAACACTGTTGAGCCACCAAACCAAGAGGCTTACCCTACCTCTACTCTTGATAGTTTTGCTAAGATATTCCTTATTATTTAAATGAGTTTGCATTGGGTTTTCAGTTATGTATAGCCAAAAGTACACCATCAACCACCCCCCATTTTTGCTGCTTAATCAACAACCTTTTATTATTGTACTAGCATTTAAATTGTTTTTTTACTCCAACCACTAAAATCGGGACTTGTACCATTAGAAATCTGACCTGTTTCTGCTACAGAATCATAAATTCAAGAAATAAAGTATAAAGGTTCACAAAATTCCTTTCAAGTTCATTTCAAGTTCATTTTAAAGGAAAGACAGCTTAAAAGTAACCAAAAGGCCTGAGGTGTATAACAGGCCTGCTAAAGTAGTTTTGAAAATATCACTGTTTAAAAAGAAATAAAAAGTCTAAGATGATGTTTTAAATTTCAAATGATAGCTACATATCACTAAATATAATCTCTATTCTTATAGATACAAAAGTGTTTCCACATTTTTATCCTAAAGGACATAAAAGTGAAATAGGTAACATTATGATATTATTCCAATTATTCTTGACAAAATGTCAGTAAAACAAGAATTTTGAAAATATTTTTGATAGCAAATGAATCACCAATAAAACTCACTGAATTAAAATCTCCTATTACCTAGAAGATACAGTGAAAATTCAAAAGATTTTAGGATAATTTGGTCATAATCTTACTACTTTCCACTGAAAACTAAAATCAAAATTCTAAATGTGTAAAACTGGACTTACAGAGAGGATTATGGGAGTTAAAAACATTTTAATGTTACTATAATGATAGTTCTTTCTACCTTCCACAACCAATACGATTATCCAGCATGAAGCAAGCATTCCATAACTGTTTGGATTTATTACTGTCATTATCATTAATGAACACTTTTTGACCTCTGGTCCATTTATCTCCCTCCTAAACATTCTACGTGGATGTCACGATCATTCAAACAAAACCAAAAGTCTACAGACTTACACATTTTGCTATTTAGATTACCCTCTTCGTCAAATTCTATTTCTTTCCTGATTTCTACAAAATTGCTTTAAAGTAGGAGTTCCAGAAGTTTTCTCTTCATAACAATGTTGAGATTTGACTGTATTAAAATAATTTTTATTTTATTGCCTATCTATTCCATTGTGCATTCACCAATTCTTTCATTTATCAAATAAATATCTAAGTAACTACAATACACCAAGGACTTGTGCTAGGTATTAGGAATGAAGTGATAAGCAAAACAGACAGAGTCCCTGCTCTGGTGGGGAAGTTAATATCTTAATCAAATAAGGACAAACATATATAATTTTAAAATATGTGTTGTAAATTAGGGGTTATGGTATATATTTTTTGAAACTGGTATATTTTCAATCACCTTTTAATCCTTATTGTTTACAATTTCTAAAAATTGTCACAAAAAGGGAAGTCAACCAAGCTGAATCCTCCAGCTCACAGAACTTAAAATGAATATTCTATCAGCGCAGTTCACACAATCTGTGACTAATATGATTTATTGTGAAAGAAGTCTGCATCCCCAATAGCCATCAGATTGATATGCAAGATTATGATGAAGTCATTTTTTAGAAAGACCTATTTCACATTTTCATCACTAGTTCACTGTAAAAGCTGCTTTGAAAAATGGCCCTAGCTTATAATAAAATCACATTTATACACAGATCAGTCTATAAGAGCATTATTTATAATAGCAAAAGAAAATTGAAAATAGCTTAAGTATTGAAAAAACATCGTAATGGCCAATAAATAACTGTGTATCTATTTAGTGAAATATTAAGCAGACTTGGAAAATGGGAATTATGAAAATTATACAAAATAGACTGGGTGTTATGAATACTATGAACACTACATGAAAAACAAATGATGTACTATATGGCGCCTAAAAGAACATAATAAAAAAAAATAAAATTCTACAATATAGAAAAAGGGGCTAAGAACATACAATATTGGGGTGCCTTGGTGGCTCAGTGGGTTAAACAACTGCCTTCAGTTCAAGGTCACGATATCGGAATCCCGAGATCAAGTCCCATGTCGGGCTCCCTGCTCGACAGGGAATCTGCTTCTCCCTCTGACCCACCCTCATGCTCTCTCTCTCTCAATCTCTCTCTCTCAAATAAATAAATAAAAATCTTTTTAAAAATTATATAACGTTGGTGACAATGATACTAGTATCTATTGAAGACTTACTATGGGCCAACATTTTAATATTACATATTAAGGAAAAATAATTCCAACAGTTAAATTCACTAAAGATATATACACAGTACAAAATTTTTACATTAGTCACAGTCCCAGCAATTCTGGCAATATATTCTCTTGCTTACTCCCTTCACACACTGCACACAAAGAAGACATAACAAATTAATATAGGAGGAAAAGTATGTAAGTTGAGATTCCGTTCAGCTCTACCTAACAGAAAACTCAAACATAGCTCAAACAAAATAAAAATGTATTTCTTTTTCAAGTAAAGTAAGTCTGAAGCTAAAAAGTCCAAGGCTGGTAAGGGAGCTTGACAAAGATGTCAGGAATCCAGGATGTTTTCAGTTCACTGCTATGCCATCCTTGGAGAAGCATGGTCCTCATGCCCAATCCTCATGGTCCAAGCTCTGAAGACATCACGTGTTCTGTGCAGCAGGAGGGACTAAGGTGGGTGAAGCCCCCCTCTTAATAAAACTTCTGATAAATAACACACATCACTTCTGCTTACATCAACTGATCAGAAGTAGTCATGTGGCCACAACTAACAGCAAAGAAAGCTAGAAGACAGTCAATCAAGTTTGTTAATAAAGAAGGTGAGCCCTACCATAACTCCAACAGTCTTTTCTGCAGAAAAGCCAATCCTCAAATTCACATGGAACCACAAAGAGACTAGGATAGTCAAAAACTCTTGAAAAAGAGGGGGCGCCTGGGTGGCTCAGTCATTAGAAATCTGCCTTTGGCTCAGGTCATGATGCCAGGGCCCTGGAATCAAGCCCCGCATCGGGCTTGCTGCTTGGCGGAAAGCCTGCTTCTCCCTCTCCCACTCCTCCAGCTTGTGTTCCCTCACTCTGTCAAATAAATAAAATCTCTTTAAAAAAAAAAAAAAAAAAAAAAAAACTCTTGAAAATGAAGAACAAAGTGAGAGAACTTAAACTTTCCAATTTCATAATTTGGCACAAAGCTACAATGATAAATTGCATATGTGGTACTGGCATAAGGATCAACATACAGATCAGCAGAATAGAACTGAGAGTCCAGAAATAACCCATACATCTATGATCAGTTGATATTTGAAAAGGATGCTAATATGTTCAATAGGGAAACAATAATCCGTTCAACAAATTATACCAGGATAATTGGATTTCCACACGCAAAGGAATGTTAGACCTCTACATCTACATCAGACCATTTACAAAAATTCAAAGGGATCTTTAGTTCATTTACTCTCCTTTCACAGAACTTTCACTTTAACTGCTTGATATGATTTATATTTCTTCTGCTATAATTCCCCAGAGTTATATCACAATTCCAAACTCATATTTCATACCAAATTCATATTTCCAAGGCACAGGGAACAGGAAGCATTTAGATGACATCCAACACACACACACAAACACACACGTACACAAAATAACCAAAGTTAAATTATGACCAAATAGTACCAGAAATTCAGCCACTATAATTGCCCTCACTCACCTCATATCTTTTTTTTTTTAAGTGGGCTCCATGCTGGGCAGAGCTTGAACTCACCACCCTGAGATCAAGACCTGAGCTGAGATCAAGAGTCAGATGCTCATAGGCAACCCCCATATCATTTTTTATAGTAATAACCTAAAGAAAATCGCTTGTTAGTTTTACTAATTTAGCTAAATATGTGTATAGACAAGTGATATTTGTATGTTGGTGCTATATAGCCTAAACACTTAAAGAAAATTAGTCTAAACTGAGCACAATACACTGGTCATCTATAAACCTCCATGTCCAATCTGCTAGGGTATTATATATGATCATATGTGTGTGTGTGTGTGTGTGTGTGTGTGTGTGTGTGTGTATGTGTGTATTTTACATTCTGGAGGCTGGGGACCTTCAGAAACAAACAACGTTAAAGAAGAAATATAAATCACCTGAAGCAGTTAAATAAAGTGAAAGTCCTCCTGTGAAAGGACAGTGAACCGAACTAAGCATTTCCTCAGTATTTTTTAAAGCTTTCTGGATCTTCAAAACAAGTAATTCAGACTCAAATACAGTTTGAGCCACTTGCAATTTCAGGGGGAAAAAAAGTTAAAACTGCTTTACCTGAAAAATCTTGGTATTAATAAACATTTAACAATTAAAGCTGTTTAATATCCCAATAGCTCCTACTGTAAAACTATATACTCTTACAAAAGTTATCTTCATCTCTTTTAGAACTGAAACATAAGTCAGACACTGCTGCAAAGGAAGTATCACCACGGCTGGGGAGAAAATTCCTTTATCATTTGCAAATACTAGTTATATTACATCATTTCCTTGTCTCTTTAAATGGGATGGTTGAGGTTGTATTTTTTGGGGACATACCTAACTGAAATCAAAACATGCTAGACTACCATAAATACCTTATCCTGACCCCAAGTAACTATTTCAAACTACGGATGCTGCAATCCAAGCACTCTTAGTATCTACTTTAAATCCTTCTCATTTTAAGTAAAGCCATTAAATCTAGAAACTAAAAAATGATCACCACTTTAAGATATAATTATCTTACATATGGCTTTACTATGTTCAATGTTTTCTTTTTTCCTTTTAGGTAAAATGCGAGAGTAAATACAGAACTTTTTTTATTATTTTTTTAAGATTTTATGTATTTAGAGAGAGAAAATGCAAGTGGGGGTGGGGGAACAGAATGGGTAGAGAATCTCAAGCAGGCTCCACAACCCTGAGTTCATGACCTGAGCTAATATCAAGAATCAGACACTTAGGGGTACCTGGGTGGCTCAGTGGATTAAGCCTCTGCCTTCAGCTCGGGTCATGATCCCAGGGTCCTGGGATCAAGCCCCGGATCAGGCTCTCTGCTCTGATGGCCCCTGCACACACCCCCTCCCGCCTGCCTCTCTGTCTCCTTGTGATCTCTGTCAAATAAATAAATAAGATCTTTTAAAAAAAAAAAAAAAAGAATCAGACACTTAACCTTTAACTGAGCCACCCAGGTGCCCCTTAAGATTGTTTTAAGTAATCTCTACACCCAACGTGAATGTGGGGCTCGAACTCACAAACCCAAGATCAAGAGTCAGATGCTCTACCGCTTGAGCCAACCAGGCGCCCCCAGAACTTTGTATTTATTTATTTTTCTCACAACTTTTTAAATATACAATCCCCAACAAAGTAAGTGACCAAACAAACTGAAAAACAATCAAATTAACCTTGAACAACAGAAGCAGTCAACAAACGAATCAGAAGAACATCTAATGCAAGGAAACAAAGTATTATGTTAATGTTTCGGTCCTCTGGGCTGCTGTACTAAACTACCACAAACTGGATGGCTTATACACAACGGAAATGTATTTCTCACAGTTCTGCAACGGTGGAACTCCACAATCAAGGCCCCAGCGCAGGTGCACTCCAGCAAACGCCCTCCTCCTGGTGGCAAGCTGGCACCGCTTCACTGTGTCCTCTGCGGCCCCTTTCATAAAGGTTCTAGTCCCATTCCTGAGGGTACCACCTTCAAAGACCATCATCATCTTTGGGGGTTAGGATTTTAACATACAAATTTGAAAGCAACACTAACATTCAGACCACAGCCATAACGCAATAATGATTTGTTTGGGGTGTGCTTTTTAATATGCATCTTAATGTTCACATTAAAAATGAAACCTGACCCAGGAGCAGCCAGAAATCAGACCAGTTTCCTAGTTAGGCCTATGTCTCAGCAACCCCCTGAAACAAAATCTCTTGACTCAGCCCTAAAACAGAAATGAAAAGGAGAGCTCATTTAGGTTTCAAAAACATCTTCTCTGTGAATGGGTGAAATTCATTCCAAGAAGACTCATTTAATGTGAGGCTTTTTTTTCTTTTTCACTTGCAAGGACCAACTTGGATTTCAGAAGACTCAAGAGCAGCCCAGTACTGCTGAAACAGAGTTGCCCTACAGCTGTATGTCTGACTGGAGTTCTGATGGCCCCTCTCCCGGTACCTAGTTGCTTACTAGTTGACAGAAGTGATCATTATATCCACCATATATATCACTTGTTTGATTTATTTTGTCCTTACTGCTGTTAGAGTTCCGGTCTGTGTCCAATTCCACAAACAATGAGTACTATGTGTATGCTGGGGTAACCTTTGAAGAATCTGGGTATCATTAATGTAAATACATAGAATTTATCCCACACAGCTCTTTCAGGAATAAACTACCCTCCCCAGGTAGATAAATACTATTTACAAATTACCATCTATGAGAATTATCACTAAAGAAGAAAAAAAGACTGATCTGCTCGAAGAATATCTCTCCTTTACTGTATCCAGTTCTGAGTTCCTCAGTTACAGGACTTAGAAAAGTTTGAAAATAAGGTCATGAGAAGAATAAGGTAATTGGGACTTTTTGACTCTGCAAAAACTAAAGGTATTGTTTAAGTTGTCATTTTTATTAGTTATTCTTGAACACAGATTTGATTGTCACTTTAAGAAAAACACCGGGAACACCTGGGTGGCTCAATTACTTAAGCCCTGGACTCTTGGTTTTGGCTCAGGTCCTGATCTCAGGGTCATGGGATCGAACCCTGACATTTCTTCACGCTCAGCACAGAGTCAGCTTGACATTCTCTCCCTCTCCTTCCCCCTATGCCCCTCTCCCTGCATGCACGCACTGGTGCACACGCACACACACATACACACACACAGTCTCTGTCTCTCTTACTCAAATAGTAAAATCTTCTTTTAAAAAAAAAAAAAAAAGTAAAACATCAAGCCCCAGTAAGCACCACCACCCTCACTAAATTTTAGTTAGATTGATATTCAGTGCATCCATTACTATAACCATATAAATTACTATTTTTCTTTCCTATACAAGTTTTTATTTTCTTAATAATTGCTTTCTCATTTGTTTCATTTTCTAAACAACCCCAGACTCTCCAGACTTCCAAATCTCCTCTCAAGAAGTCTATTCACATCAGTGTAGCAGTCTCTCCTGTCTGGACTGACTGACCTCAGTGCTGGGTGCAAAGCTGCTATTCTGCATTCTCCCTTCTCCATCATCCTAGCAAACCCCTTCTTCTCTCCCCTGTACTGGGCCTCCTGCTTCCTATAGCCTACATTTCCTCATCCTAGTTCATTCTCCTGTTTCGTTCGGGCTAGGATGACCTCCTCATCAGTCTGCCTAGGATCTTCCTGGCTTTCGCTCAAGTCCCAAATATGGAGCAACTTCTCGGTCCTAAGTAAGCCTGGATGGGGGGCTGCTTACCCTATTGGGAGCCCACTGATTGCAGAAAGTAAATTTTTTTAAAAACCTGCATGTCTAAAAATGACCTTAACCCATTCTCACCCTTGACTAAGAATCTGGGTACAGAATTCCAGGCTGGAAATCACTTGTCTTCAAACATTAACATTGCCTTTTAGCTTCCAGTCTTCGCTGCTGAGAAGTCCAAAGCCTTTCTGATTGCTGATCCTTTGTTTTCTTTCTCTTTGGAAACTTTCTGGGTCTGTTGTTTGTCCCAAGTTCTGAAAACTCCACAGCGTACTGACTGCGAGTCTTGATGTGAGTTTATTTCCATCCATTGTGCTGGGTGGGGCCCCTCTACAGAGAAACTCATAACCTTCAGTTCTAGAACATTTTCCTGAATTATTTCATTGATGAATTTCTCCCCTCTGCTCTCCCTATTGAAATCCCTATAATTCAGATTATTACTCAGAACTCCTAAATTGGCCTACAATGTTCTATGTCTTTTCTCTTTGCAGTTTTTGTTCTATTTTCTGGGAAACTTTTCCTGCTTTACTTTCCAACTCTTGTGCTGAGGTTTTAATTCCAGCTATCACATTTTTAATGTCAAAGAACTTATTTTTCATTCTTTTTTTCCTTTTTATGACATGCTGATTTGTTTCAGGATCTCTCTAATCTCTGAGAATATGCATAGTTTTGTTTTTGAAGTGAGTCTATTTCGCATAAGTTGTTTTTTTGTTTGTCTGTTTGCTCATTTGGAGCTACGCCTTACGCAGCAGAGGCTTTCCTTGGATAACTGACAATCTTTGGTTTCCTATTCATGCTTTTCTATTCATCCCATATTAAGTACGAGAAAATGAAAAGACGATCTGAAGCTTTGGAACAAGGACTGTCACTGTCTTGTGGCCACCACAGCCCTCCAGTGAAGGGCCCCTGATGTCCAAGAAAACTCTGCTAATCTTTTTGTTTTGAAGTAGGTTCCACACTTAGCGTGGAGTCCAAGGAGGGGCTTGAACTCATGACCCTGAGATCAAGACCTGAGCTGAAATCAAGAATCAGACACTTAACCTACTGAGCCACCCAGGTGCCCCTTAAAATCTGTCTCTGTATGAAGGCCAGCTGTCAGCATTCTGGGAGCCAAGCAGAAGTAAATAAACATTTATTTGACCTCATTTTCAGTAGCAAATGCCCACCCTAAACTACATCTAATATCACTCAACCCAGAGAATCTCTATTTTACTGAGAATAACCACCCAATCTCTGGGGAGCAAAAACTATAGTAGCCCAGTGGCACGCAGTAGGGAAGGGCCTGAGAGTTCCTATTGGTTACAGAAGTTTCAGTCACTCTTCCATATTTTAGTCCCACCCACACCTCAACTTTCAGAGGTTCCTTAAGAGACCAATTTCTAAGACTTTTGAGGATTCTGCTGAGTAAACTGGGTAAGCCCTCAGCTTTCACTCTTACTGAGGATTCAATTTTCTCAGATCTGCTAAGTCAGTTATCGCTCATCTGCCCACTTTTCGCCTTCCGTAATTTCACTGCTACAGCATCTCTCCTGTTTTTCTCATCTGTGAAGGTTTACTACTTTTTAAAAATTCCTTTACTCTAGTTTTAGGAAACTACAGAAGAGAATGAAATTATATTTGTGTGTTCAACTCATAATCACCAGACTTCAAAGTTTTTATAAGACACTGTGCAGGTAAGATTAAACATTACATACTTGATGGAAAAAAATTTTAACTTGAAAAATTAAAAATTTGATTTTATCTTATTCCTTAAGATAAGTAGCACCCTCTTCTCCTTATCTTTACTTCATGAAATACTTGTTTACCAACTGTCAACTGGTAAGGGAGGGGGTTATAAACCACTATTTATACAATCACTTTTGAAATAAAATAACATAAATCAACATTACCAGATGCCTACCATGTGTCATGTGTAGTAGGACCGGGGGGTGGTATAGAAAACAAGTTTCCAAACAAATTAACCAATGAGAGAAAAGTCATGGAATAGTCAAAGATGTGCCTTAATCAGTAGTAGAGACAACACTTCATTACAGCTACAGCAAAAGGTGAATGTGGTACAAAAGGGCAATACCAGAGAATCGGACGGGGGTGGGGGCTGTTGGTGATGGAAATACTCTGCATCTTGACTGCGCTAGAGCTCTACATTTGTTAAAACTCACAGAATACACACCAAAAAGAGTAAATTTCACTATATATGAATTATGCAAAGAATTTTTAAAGGTGAGGAGCACCTGGTAGCTTGTTTGGTTAAGTCTCTGACTTTGGCCCAGGTCATGATCCCAGAGCCCTGGGATCAAGTTCCTTACTGGGCTCCTGCCTTGGTGAGGATCCTGCTTCTCCCTCTGCCCCCCTCCTGCTCAAGCACTCTCTCTTTCCCCCTCTGACAAATAAAAAAAATCTTTAAGAAAAAATAAGATTTTTAAAGGTGAGAATGGGAAATAAATATAAAGAAAATTATAAACACACACACACACACGCCATCGGGTGGGGAAGATCAAAGTAAGCACAGGTGGGGACAGAAACCATTGTGGACCAGAGCAGGATCCTGAAGGCTGAACTAGATCAAAAGGATGTCCAATAAAAGGGCTGCATGGGATCACTTCTGGGATATTCTTGCCAAAGACGTATCATCATGAGGAAACAAACCCAAATTTAGTGTTACTACAAGTGTTGCAAAATACTGGCCAATAATCTTCAGAAGTCTCAGTCTGAAGACAGTCCAGACTGAATGAACACTAAAAGGCATGACATCCAAATATAACATGTGATTCTGAACTTTTTCTATAAAAATATTATCAGCACAACTGACAAAACTTGAATGAGGCCTGAAGATTAGATGATAGTGATAATAACACATCAATGTCAATTTCTTGATTTTTAATATTTGCATCATGATTATACAAGAAAATATATAAAATACACACAAACATACTTAGGAATGATAGGAAATCAATAGGCAATATATTCTCAAATGGTTCAGAGGGAAAGACACTGTATTGCACTTGCAATTTTTCTGTAATTTTTCTTTGTTTCAAATTTGTGGGTTTAAGTGATGAAAAAGATGAGGAAAATAGATAAAGACTATATCGTTAAAAATTCTGTATGTCACACTAAGGAGTTTAAATGTCATTCCAAAAACTATTAGTAGTCACTGTAGGATATTAAGCAAGATGTTGATATGATCAAAGGATCACGTTGTGTTTTTTAAAAATCCATCTACTAAACAAAAGCCCTGGGGCACCTGAGTGGCTCAGCCAGGTAAGCATCTGCCTTTGGCTCACTCAGGTCATGATCTCAGGGTCCTGAGATTGAGCCCCACATCAGACACCCTGCTCAGCAGGGGGATCTGCTTCTCCTTCTCTCTCTGCTCCTCCCCATGATTGCTCTGTCTCTCAATCTCTCTCTTTCTCAAATAAATAAAATCTTTTAAAAAATAAAATAAAAAATAAACAAAAGCCCTGGGTAGGATTCACAATATTTTCAGGTTAGGGACACAGGTAATAATGAGGTTATACATTACTCAGCATTTAATGGAGAAACAAAAGCATGATTAATAAGGTAAGATCCAGAAATGGGATCCATTTAGATACGTTTAATACAGGCAAGTCAACTGAGCCAGATAGACACAGAAGTTGAATAAAATCAGGATAACCCATACTTAATTGAGATTACCACAGGAACACAGGCTAAAGAAACAAAAACGATCATACTTAATCATAACCTGATGCAATGTAACACAGCAAGGACTCCTGGGGAAAACTGTTAACTTAGCATGCATCAGTGAGAAATGGGGTGACACATTACAAAGGCATGCAGCAAAAAGCAGAAATAGAAATCACACTAGACTTGCAAACGCTACTGTGGCTTTAACCATAAACTCTAGGAAAATCTTTATAAGTATGGAGCATGGAGAAACTTTATGGTATCATACCAGTATGTCAGCTTGACTATATCCCTGAGCTTTCAGTCTGTTTTTAAATGCTTCTTAGTTATAATTTTTGGTCAGGGCAAAGCCATACTTAGCTAGCAATACAATCTTAAAGTGGGGCTTTAGCCATTGCAAGCTTTTCCTAATCTTTTTTAACAAGCATTTTTTAAATCTTAGGACAGATATAAATGCTTAACTGCTGTTCATAAAGCAACTTGGGGCATTTCGCCTCTCCCAGTACACCAGATATTTAAGGATGGGATGCTGGCTGCAGCAGAACAACTATGTTGCTTTTACCAAACCCTCATAAAGTCGGCTTAGCTTTGTTCTGTTTCCCGACAGTCACCACAATCTCTCGAATTCTGAACCAATGCAATGATTAGAGAGGTAGCTGCACTGAAAAACGGAAACGACTAGGTTGAGCAGGAGCATCTCTGCAAACCAGTAACTGCACACACGAATTCAAAAGCATGTACGGGGTCTTAATGTAAACATGCGCATCCATCCATCCAGTGCAGACCTCCATGCTCACGGAATAAAAGACTACAGCTTCTGGGTGCTACAAAGGGCAGTGCTAAAAAATGTTAAGCAGAGAAAGAATAAAGGCAAGTCATTCAATCCTCACCTTTGGAGTCTGATGTAAATTGCAACAATATGCAAAACACCACGTGATAGATTTTAGTAACAACCTCTGTCACATGAGCAGTTCAAAGGTTCTGACGGCACCTACTGAGTCTAGTACACAGTCTTTTCCCAAACTGTTAATGTTCCTCATAAAAAGGGTTCAAAAGACAAATGACTGAGGCAAATTCTAGGTAAAACAAGGTTAAAAAGGGTTTCTGTACAGCACTTTTTTTAAAATAATTTTTTTAAAGATTTTTATTTATTTATTTGACAGATCACAAGTAGGCAGAGAGGCAGGCAGAGAGAGAAGAAGGGAAGCAGGCTCCCTGCTGAGCAGAGAGCCGCATGGATGCGGGGCTCGATCCAGGACCGTGGGATCACGACCTGAGCCGAAGGCAGAGGCTTTAACCCACTGAGCCACCCAAGGTGCCCCTACAGCACAACTTTTAAAAAACTTTTACTCTGACAATGAGTTTTGTAATAGCCAAAGATGCAATAAAACTATTTCTCAATCTTACATATTCACTGAACTCTTAATCTTCAGAATATTCATTTATATCCCTTGAAATATAGTTTAGAAAACACTAGTGTATACTGTTCATTTTCTTCATACTTACTGCTAGACCACAACATGTACTTACGGTGCTGCATAACCCTTAATCCACAAAAAGTCCTAGGTGAACAATACCTCAATGACCTTTCATGATTATTTTCATCTTTTGAGTCGAAGTCTAGAACTCTACCACTCACTTGCAGATTGGAACTATATAAATATAAAAATGAAACATAACTAGCCATGTAATAATATTTGCTGTTGGTGATGCAAAGAATAGGTACTGGCTTGATATCTGCTGAAAATAGTTCAGTTAATAACAAGATGTTCAATGCAAAGTATCTTGTCCTAAAAGCAGGAATAAGATGCTGTTGGCACAGTCACATAATGAAAGACATCTCCAATGCCAATATCATTTAAATAAAATATCATCAGTAAGAGATAAATATTTGTTACTGATGAAATACATCCCAGTATTAATACAGCTATACAATCCAATTAAACTTTACAAAAACAATAGTGTTTTAGTTCTTCTTTTATCATAATGCTAGATAAAAACTTAGAAAACCAGATAAAAGGGGCAAATGGGGGCTCAGTCAGTTAAGTGTCTGCCTTCTGCTCAGGTCGTGGTCCCAGGGTCCTGGGATAGAGCCCCACATCGGGGGGGTGGTGTCAGTGGGGAGTCTGCTTCTCCCTCTCCCTCTGCTCCTTTCCCTTACTCTTGCTCTCTCTCAAATGAATATATAAGACTTAAGAAAAAGAAAAAGAAAATCAGGAAAAAAAAGGAAATATAAATCACCAGAAAAGGAATAAACCTAAGTCAACTTTCAACCTTTTGCAAAATAAGCTATTACTATTATGTCCATTTTTTCACAAGATGATAAAACAGGGAGAGGTTCAGTAACTTGCTTAAATCATCCAGCCAATAACCAAAGCAGTCAGTCTGAATCCAAAGCCCTTGCTCTTTACCAGTATATTCATTTAGAAAGGAATATTTCGGGTTGAGGTATTCCACTTGCAGATCTTCACCATGGAAACTCTAAGTAAATTTAATTAAGCTTTATCACTATGAATAGAGCAAACAGAATAGGTGGGTGTTTTTTTTTTCACTGATTAAGCCTACAGTGATGTTTAAGCAATTTGAAATAAAACCGAAAGTTAAATGACTGCACATGACTGAACTAATTCACATGTACTCTTAAAAGACTGTTTTCATCCACATAAGAAGTATTTTCAACCATAATTAAATTTGGGGAGAGAAGAACAGTGTTGATGGGGAAGAAGGGAAAAATAAATGTGTATCAGAGGGGAGAGAAGAAAAGCTAATTAATCTGTCTTCCTATAAGCAATTTGTCTTTAAATAATCAAACAGAATTATCCTCTAGTCTTATTATCTGCCACCCTGATATCCAGAGAAGTTTATGTTAATCAGAGAGTTGCTCACATAGGGCTGAAACAGCACCAATTACCAACATCCCTCCTTGTTCCAGGACAGCACCCCCTCAGCTGGGACACTGCAGATAGTACTGAACCTTATATATACATTTTTTGCTATATGTATATACCTATGAAAAAGCTTTATTTATAAATGAGGCATAGTAAGAGATTAATAATAACTAATAATTAAATATAACCATTATAAAACTATGCTGTAATAAAAGTTATATGGCTGTGAACGGAGTCTCTCAAAATATCTCACTGTACTGTACGCAGCCTTCTTGTGACCATGTGAGATGATGAAATGCCTATGAGATAAGGTGATATGAAGTGAATGTCAAAGGCACTGTGACATAGCGTCAGGCTGTTGTGCTTCCTAGATAGCCTTTATTTTTTTCTTTTTTTTTTTTTCAAATTGAAGGTATATGGCAACATTACATCAGCACCATTGTT
The DNA here is from genome assembly GCF_010015895.1 of Lontra canadensis. NCBI lineage: Eukaryota > Metazoa > Chordata > Mammalia > Carnivora > Mustelidae > Lontra > Lontra canadensis. The sequence goes on from NW_022631018.1 coordinate 11,895,260, forward strand.
CCAAAAGCATTTGCTTTGTGTCTGTGTCACATTTTGCTGTATTTCAAACTTTTCATTGTCACATTTGTTGTGGTGATCCAGGGACCAGTAATCTGTGATGTTACTGTTGTAACCGTTTAGGAGCACTGCACACTATGCCGCAGAAGACGGAGAACTCAGCCGATAAATGTGTGTGTTCTGACTCTCCACCAACAGGCCATCGCCCAGTCTCTGTCCCCCTCCTTGGGCCTCCCTATTCTCCAAGATGGGATGCAACAGTATCGAAATTAGGCAGGTGAAAAACCCTACAATGGCCTCTAAGTGTTCCAGTGAAAGGAAAAGCCTCCTCTCACTTTAAATCGTAACTAGGAATGATTTAGCTGGGTGAGGAAGTCACATTGGAAGCCAAGACATGCCAAAAGCCAGGCCTCTTGTACCAAACAGCCAACTTACGAAAGCAAAGAAAAAGTTCTTGAAGTAAATTACACGTGCTACTCCAGCGAACGCATGAATGAGAAGAGAGCGAAACAGCTTTACAGCTCATACGGAGGATGTTTCGGTGGTCTGGACAGAAGAGCCATCAGCCTTCTGCCAACACAGCCATCAGCCAACATTCCCTTAAGCCAAAGCCTCACCCAGAGCAAGGCCCTGACTGAACTCTGGGAAGGCTGAGAGGGTGAGGGAGCCGCAGAAGAAAGTCTGACGCTGGCAGAGGTTGGTTCACGAGGTCTCAGGAAAGAAGTCGTCTGGACAGAAGTGCAAGTTGAAGCAGCAGGTGCTGACGGAGAAGCTGCAGCAAGTTCTCCAGAAGATCCAGCTCCGAGAAGTCATGAAGGCGGCCACACACAACATCAGATTTCAGTGTCGACGAAACAGCTTTGCCCTGGAAGATGCCATCTAGAACTTTCACAGCCAGAGAGAAGTCAACGCCTGGCTTCAAAGCTTCAAAGGGCAGGCTGACTCTCCTGTGAGGGGCTCGTGCCGCTGGTGACTTTAAGGGGAAGCCAGCGCTCAGGTGCCATTCCAGAAATCCTAGGACCCTTAAGAAGGATGCTAAGTCTACTCTGCCCGTGCTCTGTGACCACAGCAACAAGGCCTGGATGACAGCACATTTGTTTACAACCTGGTTTACTGAAAATTTTAAGCCCACTGTTGGGACCCACTGCTCAGAAAAAAGATTCCTTTCAAAACATTACTGCTCACTGACAATGCACCTGGGCACCCAAGAGCTCTGATGGAGCCGGACAAGGAGATTAGGGTTGTTTTCATGACCACTAACACAACATCCATTCTAAGCCCATGGATCATGAAGTAATTTGCACTTTCAAATCTTAATACTGAAGAACTACATTTCATTTGGCTATAGCTGCCACAGAGCATGATTCCTCTGATGGATCTGGGCAAAGTAAATCAAAAACCTCCTGGAAAGGATTCATCTTTTTATTTCATCTACTCTAGATGCCATTACGAGCATCCGTGATTCATGGGAAGTCATCAAAATATCAACATTCACAGGGGTTTGGAGGAAGTTGACCGCAACCCTCAGGGATGACTCTGAGGGGTTCAAGACTTCAGGGGAGGAAGTCACAGCAGACGGGGAGGAAAGAGCAGGAGAACTAGAATCAGGAGCAGAGCCCGAGGATGGGACGGACGGGATGCAACCTCATGATGGAACCTGAACGGATGAAGTTGCTTCTCATGGAGGCGCAAGGAAAGTGGTTTCTTAGATGGAATGTACTTCTGCTGAAGATGCTGTGAAGATCGTTGAAACGACAACAAATGTTTGGAATATCCCACAAACTAAGTTGATAAGACAGCAGGAGCATTAAGAAATTTTCCCATGGCTCCAATGCTATCAAACAACATCACATGCTACAGAGAAATCCTTCATGAAATGAGGCAAAGTCATTGTTGTTTTAAGAAATCGCCATGGCCACCCCAACCTTTAGCGCCCACCACCCTGACCAGTCAGCAGTCACCAACATGGAGGCAAAACCTCTCAGCGGCAAAAAGATTGCAACTTGCTGAAAACTCAGATGATGGCTACCATTTTTAAACAATAAAGCATTTTTAATCAAGGTATGTCCTTTTTTAAGATATAATGCTATTACACATTTAGTAGACCACAGTAATGTAAACATAATCTTTACATGCACTGGAAAACCAAAAAAAAAAAAAAAAAAAAAAAATCATTTGAATCAGTTTATTAGGATATTTACTTTATTGCAGTGGTCTGGAACCAAACCCTCAGTATCTCCAAGGTATGCCTCTATATATGTTTTTCTCTTTAATAAAAGGATTGTATTTTCTGGTTTCTTTACACCAGATATAAATAGGTGCTGGCACTTGAAACCCATAGCTTCATACATATGTTATAGGTAATAAGGAAATTCCACACTAGTTCAACAGTCTGAAACCAATAGCTTAGTTAAAACACTGTAACTTACAAAAAACAATACTTAATACGGTAATGAATTCTAAAATTGGCCAAGTCCTTGATCTTTTCCTCTTAAAAATCACTAAGTAATGAATAAAACTATTTCAGATAAACACTTTTGCAACGTGTAAACAATTATAGTAACTAAAGCTACAAAAGATAAAGTGAGAATTTCTGTATTTACTGTGAGTGCCTATACTTGAAAAGCAAGTTCAATTAGACCAAGAAAAGGTCATAAATAGTCTTCTCAGTAATTTCAAAGACTGTAGGAGCTGATAGCACTGGTTCATTACTTTATATCTAATTTCACTCTACTTTATAAGGTGCTTTTCCTAGATGTCCTTGTTCATCACCATCACACTTGTGCTAGACCACCATGATCAAGTTTCTCTCTCAGTTCTCATGATTATCACACAATAGACAATTAAAAATCCACAACCACTAAAAAGTAAAAGAAAATTTATTCAGATTCAGATTCTCTCTCAAACCACACAGTATCCCAAAATTATCTCTTTCTAATCCTCATATAAGGAACACCACAATCTCATACTAAAAGTGCATTTCCCAAAGAGTATTCCATGGAACACTGGTTGCCATACATCTTCCAGATATTCTTTAAAAATATGGTTCTATAATCATACCAACTGTACAAATTCTAGGATAACTGGCAGTATTTCTGATGTTTAATTTTGTTTAAAATAGTTTCCTAAATTTAATTAGCCACATAAACAGCTCCCTTCCCTCCCTTACCACAAAGCACCTATTAATATCCCCTGGGTTTCCAGAACACATTTTGAAACTAGGGATGGGGCTAGAGTGAAGAAGCCCTAATTCCAAAATAGAACTCAACAGTTCATAGGAGGAAAAAATTAAGGGTCAAACAGCAAGATGAGAGAGTGGGGAGCCAGATCTCCATACCTTCTGTTACCACAAGAGCTAAAGTGCTGTCTTCCTACAGCAGCAGATAGAGAAGCATTAGAAAGTGGGTTAGCCAATATAAGGTTAGCCATTGCCCATGTACTAGCTGGAAAAGAGGTGGACACTAGGAAGAAAGAACAAAGCAAATAGCTGGGAAGAGTGATCCAAGTGCTCTGATGGACATCAGTGGGGAAGAGAAAGAAATCCTCTGGACCTACAAAGGAGTTTTGCATGCAGTGATAACAAAAAAATAGCCATTCCTACATCTGGGATGACCTATACTTACAGTGAGGTCATTCAAAAACAAAAATTATGTAAAGAAATTCTTGACTCATTAACATACAGTGAAAGCAGCGAAAGCAGCGGAGCAGTTCTTGGCCATAGCTTCTGAAAACTTGAAGTCACTCACTCCCACTGGTAGTTTCATGAGTAGGAAGGGATCAGAAAATCCATGGAAGCAGCAAACCCTTCTCACTTGCATCTACTCTAGAATTCATCTGAAGTAACGGGAAGATATAACAAAAAAACTAATACCAATATCTACAAGTCATATGATCATCCCTCATGTTCAACAAACTTCCAACTCTGACAATCAATGAGCCAACATCCAGGACCCCAAAGTCAGAGAAGGAAAAATGTCAAAGGAAAAAGAAATGAACCATCAAAGACTCAGACAATACAAAGAAGTGAAGCTGGGGCGCCTGGGTGGCTCAGTGGGTTAAGCCTCTGCCTTCGGCTCGGGTCATGATCTCAGGGTCCTGGGATGGAGCCTGTATTGGGCTCTCTGCTCAGCAGGGAGCCTGCTTCCCCCACCTCTCCCTCTGCCTGCCTCTCTGCCGACTTGTGATCTCTCTTTCTCTGTCAAATAAATAAAATCTTTAAAAAAAAAAAAAAAAAGAATACAAAACAGGAGTGAAGTCAATTTCTCTGTTCACTAAGTTCTTGTAAATTAAACATACCTATTCACAGTGCAGACTTAAGTAAGCAACCCAGGAAAACACTATATTCATGCTCATTTTTATCAGTCATCCTTTCTCCCGTTCTCCATCCCTCCTTCCAAGTTTCTTGCTCCTCTCTAAATTCCTCTTCTTTAAATTCTTAAGTCTGTCCCTAAATTTATCCTGTGCAGTTTTTTTTTTTCTGGGGGGGGGGGGGACTTGGTCTCTAATCCTTTTGCTGTCAAACAACATATTTTAGCTTCATCTACACTAGAGTTTCAAACTTTTTGGATCCAAATCTATAGTAGAAATACAGGAAGACACGAGTTTTGCATGAAAATACTTATTCTTTCTAAACATGATGTCCTTAACATTTTCTATTCTGGTCTATTTAATTTTTTAAATGCTGGTTGGACTTAGTAAATTGACTTTAAAATCCATCAAAATCAATAGGATGAAATACAATGGGCTACTATATACAACATACTGGCAATAAGAGTGCCAAAGGAGAAAAGATTTCAAAGCAATTTTTTGACTGCCACTGAAGAGTAGAATAATAAATTATTAATTCATACCAAGTTTGGTTCCTTTACCCTAAAATAGCCTGGGCTTACTCTATAATATTAATCAACTCCCAGGAATTATGAAATATTTCAGAAAATTGCCAACGTTATGCTATTTGTTTTTACACTGCTATACTAAAGCATGCCCTACATATCCATATGAAAAATAAATTCCTAAAATTCTTAAACTGTTACTCCTAACATGCTCATTCTCACAGAACAATAAATTCTTCAAAAAGAGAGACACACACACAATACCAAATGATTTCACTCAAATATGGAATGTAAGAAATAAAACAAACAGAAGGCAAAAAAAAAAAAAAAAACCCCAACAAAACAGACTCTTCAACACAGAACAAAGTGGTGATTGCCAGAGGGAAGTTGGATGGGAGGTATGGGTGAAACAGATAAAAGGGATTAAGAGTACTTTTATCTTGATGAGCACTGAGTAATGTATAGGATTGCTGAATCACTGTACTGCACACCTGAAAATAATACTGTGTTAGCTATACTTCCATTAAAAACAGAAACAAAAGAGAAATGCTAAAGAAATAGCCACTACTTATTGAACTTGCTTCTACCACGCACCAGCACTGTATTAGGTCAAAAAAATTCTACTTCCTCACTATCATTCTTAGGAAAAGAATAATAAATGACTAGTATAAAGGAAACAAGTGCCCAATCTGTATTTCCAATGACATTTATGACAATCCTGAGGACTTAAAAATAAACTTAATCATCTGTATGAAACGAACACTTTGATGGTTTGGTATGACAAATTCTGCTAACATAAAGCTAGTAAGGAGCCACAGAAGTGAAGAACCAGATGTCCCAGAAAAGATTCAGATACTTCTAATGAAGACATTTCCACCTCACTTAATTGACCCACACCTGAAAAAATGTGAATTAGCTTTAAAACTACCCCAGTGAAAAGTTTAAACCACAGTACCCACTGAAGTGCTCTAGAAACAAGCTTATTATTAATCATTTAGATGTATGTGTGTGCATACACTAAATAATCTATAAGATTATATTAAGGATAATTTAAGTGAAATATTACAAAGTATAAGATTCAGAAACCATCAAAAAAGTTATACAGATAGCCTTGCTTGCTTCTTTTGTATTGAGTAACATTATCCTACATGTATTCTTTAAGTAAGTTGGTAAAGAATTCCCTAAAATTCCAATTTCCTATTTCAAAGTAGAGGGTAGCCAATTCAATGAAAAATGCACTCATTTCAGTCACTGTGAGCAAATAAGTTTATAATATAAACATTATTCTCACTTCCACAACTGTATTGTAACTTTTGCTAGAGTTATATACTACTGACATCGAAACTATTACTTTATAAACAAACATTCAAACTATTATCATTTCACCAGTTAAAAAACAAGGACACAAAAGTCTTTCAAATCTTACTGGATATAACTAGAAAATATATATTATTAAATCTAAGTGGTCCATGGCCTTAAGTTACTCTTATCCCCTTGCTCTATTGCTCACTGCCTTAATTTCTTCTTCCTCTCTAAAACTCTACTTATTTCCTCCCTCAAGACATCAGCACAAGCAAGGAATGCGGCCCTCCTCCCGACCAAAAAAACATATCTGAGTAAAATATCAGTTGTTTTTGTCATGATACTGTAATGAACAAAACATTAACTATACCAATGTAAAAGTGAAACGGACCATAACTAGGAATAAAGTGAAACTGATGGAAAGGAAGCAAGGCAGACAGACAGAACCTTGGCTGACTCCATTTTTTAAAGTAGCCTATCACCAGCATAAAAATAAGGCATAACTAGATGACACATTCATTAATGTAAACAGCCAAACACAAATATACACCATGTAATTCAGAGTATTTAACTACTACTGCTCTACTGTTGCAAACACTGAGTCTTTTAAAACTCAAACTAAAAAGTGTATCATTTAACGCAAATCAGAATTATCATAGTTAAGCCCAATGAACAATCCCTATAAATTTCCAATACCAACCAAAAAAATAATGTTTAAGAAATTAAATTGAGGTCATTTCACTATCTGGAAACTTCATCTGTTCTTTATATAATGTTAGATGATAAGAATAACATAGGACATGTCCCCAAAATGTAGCAATCAAGTTCAACGCAAACAACAGCTGATTTATTTCAATACTTAAATGGAGGAACAGACTGGCATTCTTAACCTAAATTCTCAAATAACTTAAAAATAATAAATACACCACTCAAGATACATCTTTTGACAGCTTTTCCATTCTTAACTTTTTCTTAGTCTTCACCCAAATGTCTATGGTTGGTAACTCCCACTTTTGAGACCTCACACTTAAAAATGCCTGACTAGACACTGCCTACCCCAACAGCGTACAAATTCCTTAAAAATTCTAGACTCTTTTTCTCTACTACTGAAAAACAATACAAGTTTACTGGAGACTGTACATTTTTGTTACATCCTGTCAGACTTCTAAGGAGGCAAAATATGAAGGATACCACTGAAACTTAACTTACTTTATTAAACCGTGCAAAGTCCCTGGTTTGAAATACTCAAACATATTAAGAAAGATAAAGTATATTTGGCCAAATACTTACTTGACTTTTGGCTTAAACTAAATATGCATAAGCAAGTTTTTTAATAGAGATATAAGAAACAAAATCCAAGAAAACATCTTTGGTGAAAAAATATAAATTATTCTAGCAAAACAGCAAAACACCTTCTTGCATGAAACTACGTAAACTCAACCAAAAGGCAACTGAGGATACGATTTTCTCTTTTACCACAATTTTAAAATCATATTTATTACTGGTGCATACACAGAGTTCTCCCATCATTTTGTAGATGAGAAAGAACAGCTACTAAATGATAATCATGATCATAGTCAAGAGTGTCCCTATGGTACTTAACTCAAGAACTGAAATTCTAAAAGTACCTAAATCTTTTCTTTAAATTTTCAAAACACTAAAAAAAAAAAAAAACTCTGAATCTAGGAAACATGGGATGCAAAACAACATACGTTTTGCAAAATATTTTACTCTACACATAAAAATAAAAGACGTATGAAACCAGTACCAAAGTCAATCAAAATTGTCTCAGTCTTAAGAGAGAAGATAGTTTAGACTTCTTCCATTCCTAATATAAGCCTGGCGGTCTGTTTGTAAAAAATCATCCTGTTCACATTTATAAATACATACACATACACACACATTTTTAAATACCTCATGACATTAACTTGTTAGAAAACTTCTGATACTGGCAAGTTGGATAAAGTTATTACCTATAGGCCATCTTGAATGAGTTCTCTACCTAACCAACTAATTTTTTTTTCTGACCAACTAATTTTTCATAAATTTCAAATCAAAAAAATAAATGAACAAAATAGTCACCACCTGACTTTTACTTCAAGAAAATACAGCTTTACTTGGGAACAAAGACATTTCAGGACATTTTCCAACAAACTAAAATTATTAATATTCCTAAGGTACAAACACTTTTTTAGCTAATACTCCTCAAAGGCCGATGTACCAACACAGGTGTGGGTGGTGATGTGTGTTGGATGTTGGAATGTGCTCGCGTGTAACACGGGAAGCAGAACTTAAGCCAAGCCTTCAAGCCTGAAGGTCACATGGAGCGTCTGCGCTCATCTCTGATCTATGGCACTACAGAGGGTCTTTGAAATCACATCTCTATTTCGGGAAATGGAGACAAAAATCTCACCGGTTTAGATCTGCATTAAATGTATAGTCCGTCTAACCCTCAAGTGGGAGCTGTTCCCAAACATTCTCCACCAACTACTATCACAAAATTTTTTAACTATTATGTCACGCTATCTGAAGAACATGACAATTTTTGGAAAGCCCATGTTTAGTAGTTTCCTTTGCTTGTACCACAGGGAAATGAAAACAAATCCCCGAGATCACCACCTTCCAGTTCCTGTTGACCTAAGACGTTTCACTATCTCCTCCCCTTTTCAAGAGCGATTTCCAAAGACCGGGAAGGAAAGCTTCCACCAATAAATACCTTTCAACTGAATGTGTGTTACTCCGCCATGCGTTAGGCAACTGTGAGCAATAATCCATTTTGCTCATCACAGAATTATTCAAAAATCTCTTACTATTGACCTCTAAACATAAGTTCTTCCTCCTAAATTCCACATTAAATCAAGGCAATAATTGAGTCGCACGGTTTTACTCTTGGGAAAATATCTACCAAAAACTTAGCAAAAAAAAAAACCTTGAATAATTGGTATCTATACCTTCACTGCACATACATCTAAATGTACGTACCATACCCATTATTTAAGTCTCTGTTATAAATACATGGTACACGGACCATCTATCTGCCTATCTACACACTGATGACAGAGTCTAGGGCTTACTCACGGCAACTCCCCGGCGACAATTAAATCCCAGCGCCCACCTCCAGGGAGCTTACTGAAAAATACAAACTCACCCCATTCCAGGTATTCAAGAATGTTCTTCTCTCTTCGCAGCGGAGAATTATTGCATTCATCATAAAGGCAGATGAGTATATCCAACAGCGTCTCCACACTGAAGCATTGCCCATTGGTCTGAGCGGGCCCGTCCAAAATGAACTGCTCCAACTGCCTCAAACGCACTTCCCCGGACATGTTTGCTTCGGGGTCCGCCGCTCTTCCCTTCAGTGAGTATTACAGTTTGCACTTCGAGTATGTGATCCTAAGTTTTATAAGGTGCGGTTTTTAAAAATAAACCCTTCGTCCCGCACACCACTGTCGTGCACGGCAGGTACTGAATGACACCCCGACACGCCAGGAAGCTCCCGTCACCGAAGCGTCTTCGATCCCGCACAGATGCATGTATCGGGAGGGAAAGTTACCATAAAATAGATCTCTAAAACATCTTAAAAAGAATAATACAATTAAGTCGTATATTTAAATAAAATAATAATTAAAAGTACAGCGAACCAAAGAGTCAGGACTTCTTTTTAAAAAAGAAGAAGAAGAAAACAAAATACAACTCTTCTCCTTCATTCAAAATTCAGCTCGTGCAACACAATCCCGCAACGAATCCGGCTGCATCATTAATGAATCGGGTCCGATCCGCATCAGCAATTCACTTCCCGGGAAGGAGGAAGACGGAAAAGGGAGGAAAGCCCCAGAAGGTACATGGGGGAGGGAAAAGCTCGGCGCTGCTGCAAAGGCTGCCGCCCGCCGCTGGGAGAGCGCCCCGGCGGCGGCGGCGCGGCGGTGGCGGCGGCGGGGAGGGGGCGAGGTCCCCGAGGCAGCCCCTCGGCTCGCCGCCCGCCCGGTCCCGCCCGGAGGACGCTCTTCCTTTCTCCTCCCGGCGTCCTCCTCCTCACGGCTCCGCGGCGAGTCGTCTCTCCCGCGGATTCCGGTCGAAACTCCTCATCTCCCTCGCAGCGTCTGCCGGGGCCTGACGCGCGGCGCGGCCGGGACGGGAGCGCGGGCTGCGGCGGCGCTCGCCCCGGCTCCGGGGGGCTGCGGCTACTCGGCCGCCCGCGCCCGCCCCATGGCGGGGGTCGCCGGCCGGGGGCCTGTGCCGCGCCGGGCGGACAGCCGCTCTCCCCCCTCGACCGCCCCAGGCTCCCGACGCCCTGGCGCGGGGCGGGCGGGGGGTTGGGGGGGTCCGGATTCAGAGGACGCTGGCGGCTCCTTCTCCCCCTTCTTCACGCCCCGGGGCTAAGGGCATCTTTCCCCGACGAGGCGCAGGAGGAGGGGTGGGTGCCGCCGCTGAGGCGAGCAGAGGCTGCGGCAGCCGGGCTCGCAGCCACTCCCTTCCTCTCCGTCCCACCCCTCCCCCGCCTTCCCGGCCTGGCGCGCTCGCGCCCTGGGCTCCGCGAGGCTCCCCCAGCCCCCGCCGCGCGCGCGCCGGCCTGAAGCGCGCCGCCGCGCCAGGATCCAATATGGCGACGCGGGCGCGCGCGAGCGCACCGCCCCCTACGCGCGCCGCCCCCGCTCGAGTCCGAGTCCGCGGGCCCAGCGGGGGTCGGTCCCGCGCCCGCGCGGAGCAGAGCGGAGGCCTCAGCGGGCCGCGGGCCGTTGCACCCCACCCCCTCCCAACAGGACGGCCGGAGCCGGCGGGGCCGTGGCCGCCGCGACGTGGAACGCAGGGATGCAGGAGGACCCGCGGAGGCCTCTCGTGCGGACCGCCATCGGGCCTCGCCCGGCGCGCTGGAAGCACCACCTGCCCCGCACGTTTGCTCTGGGTTTGGGGGTGGAGGGGCGCCTTCCAGGAGCTGCCGGCGTCAGGCCCCCCCAGACCGGCGGAGGACCGTGCCTCTCTTACCGCCCCTCACCTGTGCACCACCCGCCCTGCCAAATGCGGCGCCCGAGCTCAGCCGACTGGCAGTTCCCCCGGTGTCTAATTACACCACTTCGTGTGTCATTCCCAGGACAAATGCAGTGACACACTTGTGGGCGCTACCGTCCTAGTCGGGAGAGTGTGTGCCAAGGGCACAGTGCCCATCTCTTCTCCCGAAACTTTCCCTACGCGCACCACTGGCTTTCCTCCTCCGGAACCACTCCAGCTCCTGCCTGTTCGTCCCTCGCCAGGGCTACCACCTACAGGGGTTCAGCGGATGCGCGGAGTCAGGATCTGGCTCCGCGGGCTTCGAACCTCCCGCCCCCGTGTGCGCGCACACGCACACACGCGCGCGCCCCGGACATGTGCCCCAGTGGCACTGCAGATGCTGGGCAGCAGCGGCAAGTCATTCGGCTGCCACGGCCCCTGACGCATTTAAGCATTTAGGGTCTTCCAGGTGTTTTCTAGTCTTGATTTCAGAAGAGACCTGTTTACTAATTTCTCATGGAAGGCCCCGCAGGGAAATGTATCACCAAACTGGGTCACTGCGCTTCTGTCATTTCCTCTCAAAATTGCCATATCCTTTACAATTTTCCTCTGAAATATGATTATTTTATATTATCTGCCTATGCCCGTGGGCCAATTATGTTTTCTGCTAATGCCCACAATTGCATCTTTTTTACCTCTTAGTAATATGGAAGCTGAGGAGCAACTAGAAATGAAATCTAAGAAATGAAGGCTAACGGAAATCATTCAAGTTTCTGTGATTCACAAAACACTATGAATTTCCCGTGAAATCTACGGTTGCGACGTCTACACTGGCCTGGCTTAAATAAGGACAGTATTATTTCCCATGTGCTGTTGACACATGAGTGACTCTTAGACAAAAGGTGAATCATTTCTAGCCATGACGTCTATGTGTGTGTGTTGTCTAATTATGCAAGTAATAAAAGAAAAACGAAATGTTTAATCCTAACACAGATAATAATGTTTTGGTGTTTGTTATGCAAGGCTTCTTCCCCCGCATTTTAATAAAATGATACAAAATAAAAGAGGTTTATAACCTCTTCTTTTCACCTAGCAATATACTATAAACATCTCTTCAGCTCAACAAAGGTTCTTCAACAACATGGTTGCTAATAGTGAAGCCAAGACATTTTAACAATCCCATTTGACCTTGAGGTGGGGTAGCCAAGAAAGAAGCCCTTTCTTCAGCTTTTCCACCATAGAACTGACTCCAAGATACTTACCTATCCAACTTGAAAATAACTGTAAAGACAAGCTTAAAAGAACCTAAATATGTGAGGTTTCCATGAATACTAAATAACGGGGAAAGTATGTGAGATACAGATACATTTTTTTTTTAAGATTGTATTTATTTATTTGACAGAGCTCACAAGTAGGCAGAGAGGCAGGCAGAGAGAGGGGAGAAAGCAGGCTCCCCGCAGAGCAGAGAGCCCGATGCGGGGCTCGATCCCAAGACCCTGGGATCAGGACCTGAGCCGAAGGCAGAGGCTTTAACCCACTGAGCCACCCAGGCATCCCCAGATACATGTTTTTTAACAGAAAAGTAAAGCTGCCAGTCCTCTCTCTACCTATTCTGTTAGCACTTGGGTACCACCCACAGACCAGGGTATTGACGGTTGCTTAATAACCTTTTCCACATTATTTAGAGAGTCAAGGGGAGGACTTATTTTTATTTAAAAAAAAAAAAAGGCACAAAGAGAAGGAAGAAGGTTGAACCCAATCAATTTGGCTTGAATAATTCAAGCTCAGAGACTTAATAATTAACTAGACACTAAACACATTGTGCGGGTGTTATTTTAAATGTTCCGGTTGAAGTGTGAACATGCTTGTTAATGAAACCGGTCTTAAGCCAAAGAAAGGCGCAGCCCCAGCAGCCCCACAGCACTTGAAGTGTTCCTGGGAAGCCGGAGTGGCATGGTGTTCTCTGGGAAAGGAGCCTGGAGGAGGTCTTTGTGAAATTCTGCTCAGGGACCTGCAGATCAGATGTACGCTACCACAAACACAATCTTTTTGAAATTATCGTCAGAAGTTTTATACGAAGGTGCTGGGAATTATTCAGACTGTTCAGGACAGAAAAGACAGACTAGGACCAGAAGAGAGGAGAGTGAAAAGAGTAGGACAAGACAGGAGTCACTAAGCCTAGGCTCCAATGCAAGCTCTTTTCATCTATCTACTCCTCTGATTCTAACCTAAGAGCAAGAGAATCCCGGCACCAGCAAATATTTGTAACCACCAACCCTACCCTTACCTTGCTGGGTCTTACTCCAGAATGATGGCTGGTGGAGAACAGGACCCAAAGTGTGGTGCGTGCCATATCACATCCCCTTTCCACACAGCACATCCTGACCCTGCAAATGATCAACCTGCTTTATCACTCTCTGAGGTTGAAACCCCACTTGTCCTCACTTCACATCTGGCTCCCAACATGAGTAACACCAACTGCAAAGGCTTACCTTATGAAAAAGGCAGACTTTGTAATTAATAATTGCTTCCTTTACAGAACACTGGCAGTGGGTAAACACTGTCCTGAGTCCTTTGGACACATTTTTCTATTCAGTCATCATAAGCATAGGAAGTAGAAAAATTATCATCTCCATGTCATAGACGAGAAGACGAGGTCTAGGGAACTTAGATCCACAGCTAGCAAGTGACCAAGGACCTGTGGGTCAACACCAGGCCCACCCGGTCATGCCAGGGCCCATGGTTTGTTTTACTTGTGCATTTATTCATGCATTTATTTTTAGATTTTATTTTTAAGCAATCTCTACACCCAACATGGGGTCCAAACGTACAGCCCCAAGATCAAGAATCACATCCTTTACCAACTAAGCGAAGCCAGCCAGGGAGCCCCAGAGCCCAGGGTTTTTTTGTTTTGTTTTGTTTTGTTTTGTTTTTAAAGACTTTATTTATTTATTTGACAGAGAGATAAAGAGATAGAGCACAAGTAGGCAGAGTGGCAGGCAGAGGGAGAAGGAGGCTTTCCACTGAGTAGGGAGCCCAATGCGAGGCTAGATCCCAGGACCCCAGGACCATGACCTGAGCCGGCCGCTTAACCAAACAAGCCACCCAGGTGCCCCGAGGGCCCAGGGTTTTAAAGATGACACAAGTGTGGTCTGAAAGTGCAGAATTCTATTGTAACCAAGAAGCAGGAAAATAGAGTTGTCTGTTCACATATTTGGGCCTTAGAAATTGACATTCAGGCAAAAGAGGGAAACCAGTATGATGTGTCAGGGTACAACGAGGAAACCAGAAATCACCTATGTATTTGAACCAAGGGAACCATAATTCTGGGAAATGATTTCACAGGTGATAGGAGGGCTGAGGAAACAGACAAGGGAGAACAAGGTTTTACCCAAACTACCACAAAAAAAAAAAAAAAAAGATAAAACAAATGTTTTATCTCTGAACAAACATTAAGTGGTTTTGAAGTGCCTGGTTTTAACATAGGAGAAATTTTCACTCCTCTCTTTTCAGATTTATTTTGTTTTTTAATCCCTCAAAAAGGTGAAAAAACCAACCAACCAAACCCTACTCATCTAGGGCAACTTTAATTAGGTTCACAGACTAACGTCCCATTTGCTCATCAATGGATCTTATCTATCTTTAAATCTCTTGCTTAAACTTCTCATTAGAGCTCTGCATAAACAAGCTCTACCATAAATGGAATTTTCAAAAATATGCTTCGGGTCATTATCTATACTTACTGTATAGATAATGTCTGTCCACTATTGGACCTATTTAGGAAATTTGAACACTAAGAAGAGAGGTGGTCTTCTCTTGTAAATTCCATCAACAGGGAACATTTGGCAAGACTCCATGGCCATGTGTGATGACAAAACCCAAGCCCACGAAGCCAGTGTGTTCCTCTCAGGCCTGAGGTGACACTGGAGGTGACACGGCCTACACCCAGGGGCTGCCAGCTGAAGAAGTGAGAATTGGAGAATCCAGTTACCACACATGGAAATTATTCAGGTCCAGGTGAGCAATGACTTCCATATTACCAAAGCCAATGATCATTGATCCTAAGCCCACTTTTCATGTGACCTTTTAGAGGTACTCAATAGGACTGATCGCCCCCCTTAAATGAAACACCTTTCCTTTTTTTTTTTTCAATTAAATTTAATTTTTTTTCAGTGTTCCAAGATTGTTTGTGCACCACACCCAGTGCTCCATGCAATACATGCCCTCCTTAATACCCACCACCAGGCTCACCCAATACCCCACCCCTCAACCCCCATAAAACCCTGTTTGTTTCCCAGAGTCCACAGTCTCTCGTGGTTCCTTTCCCCCGCCGATTTCCCCCAACTCACTTCTGCTCTCCCAACTTCCACTGTCCTCTGTGTTATTCCTTATGCTCCACAAGTAAGTGAAACCATACGATAATTGACTCTCTGTGCTTGACCAATTTCACTCAGCAGAATCTCCTCCAGTCCCGTCCATGTTGATACAGAAGTTCGGTATTCATCCTTTCTGATGGAGGCGTAATATTCCATTGTATATATGGACCACATCTTCTTTATCTATTCATCTGTTGAAGGGCATCTTGGCTCTTTCCACAGTTCGGTAATTGTGGCCATTGCTGCTATGAACATTGGGGTACAGATGGCCCTTCTTTTCACTATATCTGTTATCTTTGGGGTAAATGCCCAGTAGTGCAATTGCAGGGCCATAGGGTAGCTCTATTTTTAATTTCTTCAGGAATCTCCACACTGTTTTCCAAAGTGGCTGCACCAACTTGCATTTCCACCAACAGTGTAAGAGGGTTGCCCTTTCTCCACATCCTCTCCAACACTTGTTTACTGCCTTGTTAATTTCTGAAACAATTTTCTTCACTCTGCTTTTGCGCTTTCTTGATTTTTCTCCTACCTCACTTGCCACTCCTTCTCAGTCTTCTTTGGTAGGTCCTCCTTTTCTTTCTGCTTTCTAAAAGTGGGATGCTCCAGGGACCAGTCTTTGAGCCTTCCCTCTCTTCTAACTACACCCATTCCCTTAGGTGATCTCAAATAGGCTTAAGAATTTAAATACTATAGCAGCACCTGGGTGGCTCAGTCCTTAAGTGGCTGCCTTCAGCGCAGGTCATGATCCCAGGGTTCTGCTTCCTGTTCTGCTTCCTGCTCAGCAGGGAGCCTGCTTCTGCTTCTTCTTCTCCCTCTCCATCTCCATCTGCCCTGGCTTGTGTTCCCTCTCTCCCTATCTCTCTCTGTGTCAAATAAATAAATAAAATCTTAAAAAAAAAAAAAAAGAACTTAAATACTACATATGATGTTTGAAAAAACACATCACAAATTCTTCAACACTCTTCTCATCGAGAGGTTGGGTCTGTATCCCTTCACATTGAATCTAGGCAGTCTTAGTGGTTCCTTAGTGGTTCCTTTGTTACAAGTAGGAGGTAGTGGAAGTGACCATTTCACGTCCCAGGCTGGTAGCCTCACCTGGCCCACCGGAATACCATCACGAGAATCCTGCACTGTCATGTAAGATGTTCAAGTATTATAACAATTCCAGCTGTCCCCAGGGCTGCCATGCAAGGAGAGAGCCCAAGCCATAAAAGAAACCCATGCAGACACAACACAGTCAACAGCTCTAGGCAGCATCAACTTCCAGACATCTGTCTGAAGATGCCTCTGGAGGATTCCAGCCCCCAACTGTCAATCATCCCAACCAAGACCTCAAGTCTTCCCAGTTGAGGCTCGGTCATTGAGGAGCACACAAGCCATCTTCACTATACCTTTTCCCATTTCTGGTGCCCAGGATCGATGAATCTAATAAGAGGATTGTGTTAAGCTGCTACATTTTTAGATCATTGGTCATGCTAAAGTAGTAACTAGAACAAAATATAAATGCTGGTAACTGCCACGTGTATTTTATCTGATTCATCAGCACCTAGTACCAGGGACTGTATGCTACCTTCTCTCAGGTTTTGTCTGTAGCGCCTATCTCCCACAAGAGAACTGGGGGCAGGCACTCTCTCTTCCTAACCAAGAGGGAAATGAAGAGACATTTTCCTAAGGAAAGAGCCTCCCTATTGAGCTGCCTACTGAGAAATATACCTGAGAAAAGAAGTAGAGCTGTCACTCCTCTGGAGCTTGATGACAGGTACAAGGGCCCTGAGGAAGCATTTTTTAGAATCTTGGCATATCAGATAAATGGCTACTATCTTAGACCTATAGAGAACTTGCCAAACTCAACACCCAAAAAACAATACAGTAAAGAAATGGGCAGAAGACATGAACAGACATTTCTCCAAAGAAGATATGGCCACCAGACACATGAAAAAATGCTCAACGTCAGAGAAATACAAATCAAAACCACAATGAGATACCACCTCACACCAGTCAAAATGGCTAAAATTAACTAGTCAGGAAGCAACAGATGTTGACAAAGATTGCAGAGAAAGGGGAAGCCTCTTACACTATTGGTGGGAATGCAAGATGGTGCAGCCACTCTGAAAAACAGTATGGAGTTTCCTCAAGAAGTTAAAAGAAGTACTACCCTATGGCCCAGCAATCGCACTTCTGGGTATTTACCCTAAAGATACAAATGTAGTGATCCAAAGGGGCATGGACACCTGAATGTTTATAGCAGCAACGTCCACAATAGCCAAACTATGTAAAGAGCCAAGATGTTCATCAACAGATGAATGGATGAAGAAGATGTGGTTCATATATACAATCGAATATTATTCAGCCATTAGAAAGGATGAATATTGGGGATAAATATGATCCCATGGTCCTGGGATCGAGCCCCGTATCGGGCTCTCTACTCAGCGGAAAACCTGCCTCTCCCTCTCTCTCTGCCTGCCTCTCTGCCTACTTGTGATCTCTGTCAAATAAATAAATAAAATCTTAAAAAAAAAAAAAAGTGGGGCGCCTGGGTGGCTCAGTGGGTTAAAGCCTCTGCCTTCAGCTCAGGTCATGATCCCAGGGTCCTGGGATTGAGCCCCACATCGGGCTCTCTGCTCAGCAGGGAGCCTGCTTCCTCCTCTCTCTCTCTCTGCCTGCCTCTCTGCCTACTTGTAATCTCTGCCTGTCAAATAAATAAATAAAAATCTTAAAAAAAAAAAAAGCAAGCAAGCAAGAAAGAAAGGATGAATATTTACAATTTACACTGACGTGGATGGAACTGGAGGGTATTATGCTGAGCGAAATAAGTCGGAGAAAGACAATTATCATGCAGCTTCATTCATATGTGGAATATAAGAAACAATGCAAAGGATCACAGGGGAAGGGAGGGAAAACTGAATGGGAAGTCATCAGAGAGGGAGACAAACCATCCAGGAGAGACTTTTAACAATACGAAACAAACTGAGGGTTGCTGGAGGGGAGATGGGTGGAGGGATTGGGTAATTGGCCGATGAGCATTAAGGAGGGCGCGTGATGTGATGAGCCCTGGGTGTTATACACAACTGATAAATTACTAAACTCTACATCTGAAACTAATGATGTCCTATATGTTGGCTGACTGAATTTAAATTAAAAAAAAAAAAATCCTATCATCCTAACATTACAACTCCCAAATTCCTAAAGCATAAAGTAACAAAGACACTCTTCTTCGAGAAAGGTAGATGGTTTGTCTACAAAATTTTTAAAAGACAGGAAAAAAAACCTTCGGTAATTAGGTTTGGGGAAACCAAATGTCCTCTACCGTACCGTGGACATCGAACAGCAGCAATGACAGCAAACACGGAGTGTCTTCTAGGTCAACACCAAAGTGAGTTCCTACATTCATGGAATCATCTTACTTTGATAGGGCTGAAACTACACCATTAATTCCCTCAGCTCAAGCTGCTATAGCAAATTACCACAGACTGGGGGTGGATGGGGGAAGGAAGGGGCTAAACAACAAAAGTTTGTTTCTCACAGTTCTGGAGGCCAAGAAGTCTAAGATCAAGATGCTGGCAGATCCACTTCCTGGTGAAGCACCCTTACTGGTTTGCAGATGGATAATGTCTTGCAGGTATCTTTACATGGTGGAGAGCCCAGGAGAGAGAGGAAGCAACCTCTCTCTCATGTGTCCTGTATGGCTCCACCTGGTGACCTAATCCCCTCCCATAAACTCCACCCCCTAAGACCATCACATCGGGAGTTAGGATTTGAATGTATGAATGGGGGAGAGGGAGGGGAGGTGAAGACACAAAATTCAGTCCATAACATTCCCATATGACAAAGGACTAGAGAACTTAAGTAGCTTTCACAGGGTTATAGGACTGATAGACAGGAAGGTCAGGATTACTAGCCAGGTGAGATCATTAGAAAGCCTGAGCACTGAAATACTTTGCTAGCTACCTCATAGCAAAGCTAGGAGAAACTAGTATCAGTTACCTGATTAATAATTAGATTAAGCCCTATTGTCTAAACAAAAGAAGGGAAAATTAAAATGACTTCATTATAACCTTAAATCATAGAAGACATTCTCTTGCAGGAATTTTGGTCAATTATTCCCCACGTAAAGAAGAGCTAAACCAGAGAGAATAGTTTTACTAAAATAGAATTTATTTCACATAGAAAAACAGAGAAACTCTTCATTATCAGGATGGCAGACCCCAAAATCAGACACAAAGAGAGATAGTGGACTTATAATCTCTGAAGTTCTTAAAAACAATCATTTCAAGCCTATTTCAACAGCCATTTCTCTTGAATAGTTTGGAATCCACCTGCCAGAAGGTAAAAGGCCCAGAACAGATAGAGGCACTCTCCAAGCTCCATTCAGCACAAAGATTCAGTGCTTCCACACCAGGACGGGGGACTAATTAAACCCACAGTCATATGGCGGAGCCTGTGATTCTGTTTTAGAATAGACTGTGACCTCTCTCTGACCCAGAGGGTAGCAGCATCAACACTTACAGGCCAAATGAAATAAGGCGCTGTCAGCAATGTTCCTCATGATAAAAAAATGTAACAATAATAATAATAATAAAGTATCAAGACATAAACCCTCAAATAGGATGTTATCCAGAGCACCCCAGGCGTTCATGAGAATAAAGGAAATGAAAATTCAGGAAAATGAAGTCTGAGATATCAAGAGGGGTTTTCCTCAAATTAAAAAAAGGCCCCCAACGTCATAAAATACAAGCAAAAGTCCACGCAGACAATAAGAAACAATATAAAAATCTTTGTAAGTATTAGAACTTGGACTCGTCCCAACCACTTCAGATACTAGCATGGCATCGCTCAGGGAAAAAGCTAGAGAATATTAGGGACTGATGTTAGAAGAGTCACATTAAGTCTTTTATTCTACTCTAACATTAGATATCCTTGGTCTTTGAAATTTTCTTTCTCATAACGATAACATGTTACCCTATATAAACAACTGATCATGACTGGTTTATTATCTCAGCAATGGAGCTGAATTTTCTCTGAACCATCCATACCTTTTTGTTCACCCTGCCTGTGAGATCATGATTTAATGACAAGCCCAGTGCAAGGTACCAAGTATAACTGTGGGGCAGATAATTTCTCTGCATAACAATAAATTGTCTAGGCAATAATAAACTACTACTTCGTCCTCTCCAAAGAAGACATCCAGATGTCCAACAGACACATGAAAAGATACTCAACATCACTGATCATCAGGGAAACGCAAATCAAGACTACAGTGAGTGATCACCTCACGCCATCAGAAAGGCTAAAATCAACAACACAAGAAAAAATGGATGGGTGGTGAGGATGTGGAGAAAAAAGAACATTCATGCACGATCGGTGGGAATGCAAACTGGTGCAGGCACTGTGGAAGCAGTACAGAAGTTCCTCAAAAAATTAAAAATGGGGGCACCTGGGTGGCTCAGTGGGTTAAAGCCTCTGCCTTCGGCTCAGGTCATGATCCCAGAGTCCTGGGATCAAGCCCCACATCGGGCTCTCTGCTCAGGAGGAAGCAGGCTCTGCCTGCCTCTCTGCCTACTTGTGATCTCTGTCTGTCCAATAAATAAATAAAATCTTTAAAAAAATTAAAAATAAAATTATCATACGATCCAGTAATTCCTCTACTAGGGATTTACCCCCAAATTATAAAAACACTAGTTCTGAAAGGTATATGCACCCCTATGTTTATTGCAGCATTATCTATAATAGCCAAATTATGAAAGAAGCCCGAGTATCCATCGAGAGATGAATGGATAAAGAAGAGACGGTATGTACCTACGATGGAGTACTACTCAGTCATAAAAAAAGAATGAACTCATGAACTCTTCCCAATTGCAACAAATGGTTGGAACTAGAAAGCATCATGCTAAGGGAAATAAGTCAGTCAGAGAAAGACAAACACCGCATGATTTCACTCATACATGGAATTTAAGAAACAAAACAAATAAAGGAAAATGAAAGACAAATCAAGAAACAGACAGTTAACTCTAGAGCATAAAATGCTGGTTACCAGAGGGGATTGGGTGGAAGAGGTGGTGGAGATTAAGCAGTGTACCTGCGGTGATGAGCACCAGCTGATAGATGGACGTGATGCATCGCCATATTGTACACCTGAAACTAATACAACACTTATGACAACTATCATGGAATTAAGATTTAAAAAATAAAAAATAAGATAAAATAGGTAGTTTTAAGAATAGCAGATCACAGGGGCACCTGGGTGGCTTACTCAGTCGGCCAGCTGATGCTTGATTTCTGCTCAGGTCATGATCTCAGGGTCGTAGGATGGAGCCCTGGGTTGGACTTTAGGCTCATTAGGGAGTCTGCTTCTCTCCCTTTGCCCCACCCCCTGTGCTCTCTGTGTCTCAAATAAAAATAAAGAAATAAATTTTTTTTTAAAGAATAACAGATAATAAAAATATCTCTGAAAAACAATCACGACTTTGTCCTCATTAATCTTCACACTTAGGTTGGAATTAACCGTCTCGCAAATGTGGTAGCTAACTATTAATCAGGATACTGGAACAACAATTCCCAGTTTTTTTTAAACCACTGTTAAGCTGTTCTAATATACATTCCTCAATGGTCATTTACCAAGCCCCCAAACTGAACTAGGAACAGAGCACAAAGTGTAGGTGGATAATGTTCAACCTTCACTGTACAACTCCCCCAAAGATATAAATGGTAAGCAAAGGTATCACCATATTATTAGTGTTCTTTTAGTTGGAAGGTTAGCTGGTAGGAGGTGAAGAAGCAGAGACAATTCCCTGAGAAACTGAATGAGAATATGCTTTTTGGTAAGCTTTGGATTACTCACACAACAGAGAAGACAGAGGGGAATTTTCCAAATAGGGAGGAAAGAGAAAGCCAACTTCAGTGCTGCGGGAAGCATGCTGGGACAGAAGAATCAGGCCCTCCAGAAGGGACAGCGGAACCGATAACCAAATCCGAGTGTGGCTAAATGAAATATTGTGTAGGTGAATTACCATGCAAGTGGCTGATTCCATGAAGATGGGATTGGGTAGAGCCATGTCTTAGAAGCAGCAGCAATGGTTGTCAGATGGATGCCAAGACTATAGATGATAGTGGTCCTTCTAGGTTAGGGTGGCATTGGTTAGTAAAAGAGGTGAGAAGAGGAGACAGAGGCAGGAGCCTGTAAGAGGTTCCTGGCCAAAAAGCAACAGACTCCAGTTTCCACAGAGAATTGGAACAGAAACCCAAACCCAAGATGCCAAGTTGGGCATGACATAGAATAAGGGTCGGGTAAAAGCTTTCTGAGGTGTCTGGAGGCTAAATGTGCCTTTGGGTCCACCAGACCCCACATGCAGAAGCAAGGACCTATATCACGATCTTGCTACCTAATGGTCAGAACTGTCGGTGTGCACTGTAAGGCTGAGCCTGCCATAGTCAGGTCCTCGATGGAGCGGAGCCGAGGGTGATCAGTGCTGGCATGCGGTTGGGACTGGAACAGCCATGGACCGATGCCACCTGCCTAAAGCTACCTCCCTTGCTATCCTACCATGACTACTAACACCTTCAACAGTCTGACCACTGCTTTGGCTTAGGGTGAAGTTGGGGAACATCTTTCACAGGGCAGATGCAATCCAAAGCTGGGATTGACCTGACCACCAGTATAAGGATTCTTACTACTTTGAGCTAAAGTCCGAACAACAATTTCTTCCTTACAAGCAAATTGGCCTTTAAGGGAAAATCATTGGAATAGACAGCCAGGGAATAACATCCTCAGCCCAAAGAACCATGGGGGGCACTTTTAACTGAAGCTCCCACCTCAGTCCCTTCTACACACTCCCATTCAGTATGCATATATTGAGCTCTGACTGTATGCTAATCACGCTTCCATCTCCATGAGGTTTGAGACTAGAAACCATTCTCTTCTCTGCTCTTTCTTGCTGCTCCTTATTTCTACCCTCCCCTCACTTCAAACTCTGCCGATGTAAATTTCCTGGCTGTTTCCGTTTATCTGCATCTTTCCCCTTTTTCTTCTGCCTTCCTTCCCTCCCCCCCTTAACACCCTTTCTCTTTCTTGGCCTTCTCCCTTCTGTCTTTCCCTTTTTTCTCCCTTACCTTCCCACTACTTTCCTTTCCCTTAAGTCATCGTCATCATAAATAAACATTGAGTTTAAAATACGTATTAGACATAACCAATCTCAGGGGGAAGAAATGCATGATTTCACATATGCTCCTGTGAAGGCCGTGAGTTGGGACCAACAGCAGGAAGTTAGCCCTGACTAGCCCATGCCTGTAGATTTCGATGAACTCCCTCATCCAGCGGGGACAGGGCTGAAAGAAGAGAAGGACAAGCATGTCATTTTTTCCAACAAAATGGTGACTGGGAGAAGGAAGAAGAAACGGTCTGTGCCTGGGACATTCCGCAGGGCGGTGAGAAATGGAAAAATCAGAGCAAACATTTCATGGGGAGTCCATCCTGAACATTCTTCTTGCATCCTTTCTTTGGCCCTCATGGCATCACCCCCAACTAGGCAGCATTATTATCTCCAGATAAGGAAACATATGTGAAAGGTGGTGGCAGAGCTGGAGCCAGGACCCAGTCAGCCAGATACCAAAGGCCATAGCGACAGAACGAAGAGAAGCTTCGCCAACTTCCCAGTGGCGTCTACTCGAGCAACGTCACGCAGGAAAAGGAAACCGCAGTCAGGATTCTGGGGGCTCACAGGCTCCTTCAGCCTCACACGGTGGGCCCTGCGGCTTGCTGGCATAGACTTGTGGGGGGAATCCGCGATCAGGGAACACACGAGCAGGATTCAAAGCAGCAAGCGTTGACATTTCTGAGCTGGAAAAATCATTATCTTACCCAATTCAGGAGTCACGCAGCCTCTGCATAAACATTCCCAGGGACAATTCTCCTACAAAATAAGAGTCACCGTTTGGCCGCATTTTTGATTCAACCGTTCAAGGCCTTAAGCTCGCATGTATGCAGCAGCTTTAAAATATTTTTCCGATGCTCCCACCTTTGTGACATTTCACCCATCATTAATTCTTTAGAAACCACCAGAATGCAAGGTGAGTATATTTAATGCTACTGAACTGTACACTTAGAAATGGTTATGACGGTAGGTTTTGGGGCTGCGTGTTTTCACGACTAACACTTTAAAGAATCGTGAGAATGTAAATAATTATGGATGTGAAATACACGTAATCCTCAAATATACATCATGAAATTTGGTGGCATGGACAACTTAATCGTTTTATTTCAGAAAAAAATTAAAATCCAATAGATGACTAAGCAAGTCTGTTTGTCTGGAAACTTGCTCTGAGCGGTAATTGATGCTAGACGCCCTATTAGTACCATTCACTTACATCTCTTCTCTTGAAAGTTCTAAAAACTCCTATTTTCCTTCGCTTTCTGTATAGACATGTTACAATTGTCTATAGTAGTTAATATCTTATGATTAATTCAGCTTGATCATTCGTGTTCTAACCTGATTATTTCCTCAATGATACTTTTGATTGGGGATAGTCATGGCTCAAGCAATATATTTACTTGGATTTTCTGCTTGGGAGACTTCATGTGGTAGTACTTTATATGTTGACGCAATTTATCTTGAGTTCTCCACTCTTTGGAAGGAATACGTGATTAGCTTACACCAGATCTCAGGAGGGAAGACCATCCTGTCCATTGTACTGATCATGAAACCAAAACTCAAGGGTAAGCAACTTCATGAAGTTCTGTAGTAATGGTGGGGAGATATTAAAGACATGACCATGGCTTAGAATTAGAAGTCGATGCCTGAGCATCAGAATTTATCACTTTTTTTTTTTTTTTAAGATTTGTTTATTTGACAGAGGCACAGAGAGAGAGGGAACACAAGCAGGGCAAGTGGAAGAGGAAGAACCATGCTTCCTGCCAAGCAGGCAGCCCGATGCGGGGCTCGATCCCAGGACCCTGGGATCATGACCTGAGCTGAAGGCAGACACTTAACGACTGAGCCACCCAAGCGCCCCAGAATTTATCACTTCTGTTACTATGTCCACACACGACCAGTTGGCTTTTTTCAATCCACCCTCAACAGGTTCTTTACTAACTTGGGATATTTTCATGCTAATGCACAGATGTTTCATGTATGGGAAGAAGAGAACAAAATGTTTTGAATGTTTTATTTATGTTAAATATTCAATATGCTTTTGAATGTTGCATTTAGGATGATAGAGAAATAAAACTATCGTAAAGCAGAATTTTGGGATCATGGAATTGAAAATGCTACTAGGATCATTATTTCCCAGGCACAGCATAGGAATCACAAAGCCTTTGCTTGGAGAGTCCCGTGATAAGGATCTTACTGCTTTTGTTTTTTTTTTATTTTTTTTTTAGGTTTTTATATATTTATTTGAGATAGAGAGAGAGAGCATGCATGAGTAGGGGGAGAGGCAGAGGGCAAGAATCTCAAGTGGACTCCCAGGCTGAGGGCAGAGCTCGGCTCGGGGCTCGACCCCACAACCCTGAGATCATGACCTGAGCTGAAACCAAGAGTTTGACGCTTAACTGATTGAACCACCCAGACACTCCAGATCTTGTTGCTTTTCAGGTTAGGCTTTATTGCTAGATAAATCTATTTTTTATTATGAATAATAAATAATATATTGCACCAGTCAGCAATTAGGGCTATTATATAACAAACCACTTCAGAACTTCACGGCTTAATGCAAACTTTTCTACAGCTTGAGACCCTAGAGGCAGCAGCTTCGGCTCTGCTTAGTGGTTCTTCTGCTGGGCCAGCTATAGGTCAGTTTTGTCAGTGGTGGGTGGGCTTTCAAATATGTCCAGAGCCTTACCTGGCACAACTGAGCTCCCATCCACATGGTCTCACATTCTCCAGCAAGCTAGCCTGGACTTGTTCACATGGCAAAGGCAGGAGTCCCTGTACAACAAGGAGAAGCACACAGGCCTCTAAACGTGTTGGAACTGGCACAGCATTCACTGCCCCCATATCATATTGGACCGAGCAAAGTCACTGGTCCCACCTAGATTCAGAGAGTGGGAAAATGAACTTCTCAGAATGGACGAAGACACATGAGACAGGCCACAGATATGGGGAACTAGGAACAACTGTGGCCATTTCCCCATCTACCACATAGATAATAAAAATTACATGGTGGGGGGAGGGCTCTTCAGGGACTCAGTGGATTAAGTCTCTCTTCGGCTTGGGTCGTGATCCCGGGTCCTGGATCAAATCCCACATCAGGCTCCCTTGCTCAACCAGGAGCCTATTTCTCCCTCTCCTCCCCACTCATGCTCCCTGTTGCTCTCGCTCTCAAATAAATAAATAAAATCTTTTTTAAAAATTACGTGGGTATGATAGTATGATGTTAAGAATATGAGAGGTGATGTTTCAGGTGTCAAGAGGCCAAACCACAAGGCACGGAGTCCAAGCATTAGAATGGACGATGTCTGGAAACCACAGTTAATGTGTACTGACTGACCTGAGGATGAGATATTAAGGATGAGATTTTACTAAAATGCCAGGACAGCCCAAATTCCCAAATTCCACCCCTGTTTGTGACATTCCCACGACAAATCCATGTTCAAAAAATACAGCAAGTCACCTTATCATTGACTGGAGCTTTGGTCCCATCTCCTAGCAGAGAACTCAAATTCAGTCTGAGTAGCCTCAAACCTAAAGAGACCCAAAGGCCTACCTCACTTTTTTCTACTGGAACCTGGACTTGAATCTCAGACCTTTTCACTCCTCTGGGTGGACAGTCATATACACCAGATGTGAAGCAAAAGATCGAAAGGGACACAGCAAAAGAGATGGTTTGCCTCAAAGCCTAAATTTGTCTACCTCAGTCCCTTAGATCCAGGCAGAATCACAGGACCTCTCAGAAAGTCACAGAATGGGTAGGGGGAAAGGCCTGTGAAAAGGAGATGGGGAATGTTTATCACAGCAGCAACCTCATCTTTCCGTGAGGGATGGGAAAGTCCTGGGTGAGTCTCCATCCTGATGGTGGGGTTCAGGTTCCATCTCCCTTCTCTGGCTTTCCAGAGGGAGGAGTCTGGAAGGAACCTGACCGCAGATACCAAACGGCTCAGCACACGGTTTCTCTCCGCAGATACAGAATGGCTAATAAATTATCCTTCAACCTGTGTGTCTGTACCAAAGCCTGGCATTTGGTTAAGAGTAAGGGTGGGGTGAGAAAGGAGAGCAGAGGGACGAGAGGCCAGTGCAACTGACCACTTTACATTTTATAAAATACTTTCAGGCATAAACTCTCTTAACATGTCCTGAACTTTCAGGAATCTCTGTGAATTTACTTCAACAGTCACGTTTGCATGAAGTGTTCTATTCCCTGTATCTATGAGTATTGGTTGGGATTTTTGTGGTTGCAAGTAACAGAAACCAATGCTGGAAGGGGTTTGCTATAAGCTTCCGAGATAGTGCACAAAATCAAAGGAAAGACAGAATCATTGGGCTAGCTATAAGATCCAGTTGGCAAGAACTGGTCATTCCTTCTAGGTGCTAATCACAGGGCAAATTAGCTCCAACTTTTTATTTTTTAAGATTTTATGTATTTATATGAGAGAGAGAGAGACAGCAAGAGAGAGAAAGATCACGAGCCAAGGGGAGAGGGAGAAGCAGGCTCCCCACTGAGCAAGGATCCTGATGCAGGGCTCCATCCCAGGACCCTGGGATCAGGACCTGAGCCAAAGGCAGATGCTTAACTGCCTGAGCCACCCAGGCACCCCTCCAACTTTTTAAAAAAAGATTTTATTTATTTATTTCAGGGAGAGAGAGAGAACACAAGCACAAGTGGTGAGAAGAGGCAGATGCAGAGGGAGAAGCAGACTCTCCACTGAGCAGGAAGCCTGATGCAGGACTTGATCCTAGGATCCCCGAAATCATGACCTGATCCAAAGGCAGACACTTAAGCAACTGAGTCACCCAGGAACCCAGGCTCCAACATTTTCGATCCTTGGGTCAAATGATGCAAGGACCAAAAGTCAAGAAACAATATCCAGCTGACTTAGTTTGATTGCATGCTCATCCATCGGACAGAGTAAGGTGTGGCACCTAACCAAGGACTAATCTGGGGAGAAAGGAAAAATTTCTCATTTTCCAAAAGAATAGGAAATTTTGCGGGGCCATCAAGAACAGTCCACTGCAACATCATAGCCAAAGCATCATTAATACTGAGTGAAGATAGCGAGGGTCAGTTGTCCTAGGGACGGTAAGACATAACAGGTTAACAGGGAACCTTGGAGAAATCGGTTAAGTTGCAACAGTCTAGGTGGAAAGTTGAAAAGCTCAGTATATTGGCATAACACAGTTGTTCTACAAAGGTCCCTGGGGCTTATTTTGAGCAGGTATGAAAATAAAACATGAAAATGATTGCAACAAAGGAAGACTTTTTAATTTTTTAAAATTATATTCACTATCCCCTAGGAATAGGAGCCACGCCACACCATCCCACACTGTGCAGGTCCACACAGGGCAGTACCAAAGTAAGATGAGCAAGCAGGGAGAGGGGGGCCGTGGGCAGGAGCTTTTATTGTGCTTCACACAGAAAGGAATGGGAGAAGCAAGGAAAGCAAGCACTACAAACTTATGATAAGAGTCTGAATGGTTTTTGGCGGGCCCTGGGCTCTAGGGATAATGCCCCGTTGTCCAGTAACTGGCCCCGTGGTGATTAGGACAGGATAGTGTCCCAGGCTGAAGTGTGGTCAAAGAAAATGAGTGGCAGGGTATGGTTTGCATATCAAAAGTGTGCTGACAGGCAGGTTGTTATCTCCAGAAATTGCTTAACTCTGGAAAGAGGAAGTTCCCCAGGTCCACAAGGCCGCCAGTGCTAGAGCATCAAGAATACAGAAAGAACAGGGGCGCCTGGGTGGCTCAGTGGGTTAAAGCCTCTGCCTTCAGCTCAGGTCATGATCCCTGGGTCCTGGGATCGAGCTCCGCATTGGGCTCTCTGCTTGGTGGGAAGCCTGCTTCCTCCTCTCCCTCTCTCTGCCTGCCTCTCTGCCTGCTTGTGATCTCTGTCAAGTAAATTAAAAAAAAAAGAGAGAGAGAATACAGAAAGAACATATTGCTAATGCAACTGTGTTCTCTGGGCAGACACGTGAAGCCATATGAAGATCCTGGGTAAGTGATACAGAGTGTGGAAGGAAGCCTGCAGAGCCCGATCCTAAGTTCCATTTTGTTGACTATCCCATATGCTGCAGGCATGGTCTGCTGAATCTCCCTCCACTCCTCTGGGTCCTCTCTCGCTTTCCTCTAGCCTTGTAAATTGTCTTTTTAATATTTTATTTATTCACTGGACAGATAGAGATCACAAGTAGGCAGAGAAGCAGGCAGAGAGAAAGGAGGAAGCAGGCTCCCTGCTGAGCAGAGAGCCCAATGCGGGGCTCGATCCCAGGACCCTGGGATCATGACCTGAGCCGAAGGCAGAGGCTTTAACCTACTGAGCCACCCAGGTGCCCCTAGCCTTGTAAATTTATCGTGCCCAAACTCTAGGCTTTATCAAAGCAGTTCCTATAGCCACAATTATTGTATGAATCCATTTATAAATGTGACAATAAAACATAGCCAAGCATATTTTAATAATCCATTTTAAGATATAAACAATTCCTTTTTATGTTATATTGTAGATTTGCAGATGTATGATCTTCCAAAATGATGCCAACATAAAACAAATTCCCAGTAACTTAAAATGTTTAGAATGTGAAAATACTCTACTTTATTTCTACTTTGATGTCCCTCCATCTTCACGTTTGTCTCAATTCCTCTACTAGAATCATATTCTTATTTATTTTTTCTCTGGGCATTCTTGGGATATTTCCGCTCTGTAGAAATTCAATATCAAGCTTCACTGTTTTATTAAATATATCAAACAGCAGATTCTCTGGCTAGTGAGCTAAAAGTTGCCAAAGGATGTGTTTCTTTTATCTGCTGTGAATTACTCCAGGAGGCTCAACAGAGTGGTAAAGACTGGGTGTTTTATATCATTAAGTGAATATGTAAGAACAGATCCCTGCAAAGGATCTGATTATCCTCTAGCCAGATGCCATCACCAAGAGAAATTTAAGCATTTTCTCTGTCTCCACAGATGAAGTGTATGTTTTCTTTGGCTTTACTTCTATTGAGTTTAGTTAATCCCTTTCAAACCAGGAAACCCAGACTTAATGTATATTGACTCTCTGCACAAAATCTTCTCTATCTTGCATTTACTGACACACGGTTTACCTGTCATTGTAATTGCGCTCACACAAATTATGTTGGTTTATATTTTACTGTACCAAATCTCATTTGTGATTCTGAGTTTGTTTTTTGATTTTCAACAGCAGTTGGAAGTGAGCTGGCGGAGGGCTTTGAATGGTTTCTTTTGTAAATAGTGAGAACGCAACGTTCCCCCACAATTATTTCCTTTAAAGTTAGTTTTCATGTTGATAAAAAAGGAAACTCAGCTAACACTGGCCCTCTACTTTAATTTTCCAGTATCTGGGCATCTGGGTGGCTTAGTCAGTTAAGCATCTGCCTTTGGCTCAGGGTCCTGGGATCAAGTCCTGCTTCTCTCAGTGGAGAGCCTGCTTTTCCCTCTGTCTGCTGCTCCCCCTGCTTGTGTCCTCTCTTCTCTCTCTCTCTCTCTCTCTGTTTCTGTCAAATAAATAAATAAAATATTTTTAAAAATCAAGCTTTTAAATCTGATGTTTAACACTGACTCATTGCATAAAACTGCTGAAATGACGGTCTTGTTTTATTTCCATTTCCCCATATATAAAAGAGTTAATAATGTAGCTGCCACAGAGCATATGGTGAAATTCCATGGAAAAACCACAGCGATCTGCTGCTTTTGGAGCCAGGAGGACGTCCATAAATAACGGGTCACACCAGTCTTCCCCGACCACTTCTTCAACACACCACAGTTCTGATACACAGATTTCCGCCCTACTCTAGAGTTTCAGATTTTCTCCTTTTCTGAAGTAACCATTCCCTGTGAAGTTTAGTCCCATACTGCTCATTTTCTCTTGCGCCTCCATTTCCTAAAGAAAGGTGTGGAACGGATCCAGCTCCTGAATTCTAGGAACTTCTATAAACTGAGATATGTTTAAAGAAAACTTGATGAATCATTATGCTACCCCACCCCCACAAGACTGTGGAATGTTAGCTTTAAAAGGAATAAAGAGAACATCTAATCCAAACTCTGCATTTTCCAGATGAGAAAACTGAGCTTGTGGGAGCTTGAGGAAGCTGGAGATTTGGCCAAAGTGGAAAAGCTAGTAGGTTACAGATCCATATATGTACAATTTCAAAAGCATGCATATTGATATTTATTTCATTTTCATTACTTTCTTTTTAAAAATGTATCTTAAGACTAATATAGCCTGGTTAAACTTTTGAAGTCTCAAAACACAAAGACAGTAGCCTGTTGTATCACATTTCTTTATCAAAGAATTACTACTGACACTCGTACCTCTAAGAATGGTTTCTAAGAAATGTTCACTCAGAGGTGAGATTCAACACATTTAACAACAGTACATCAAAGACATTGCCCAACAATAGGAATGTCCATCCTGGTTCCACTAGCTGCATGTAAGAGTATATTACTCAAAAATGGACAATTCCCATGCTAGAAATAAAGAAAGCACCCTGAAAGGTGGTCGCGACACAATAAAAATATAACCATCCCTAATAAAGCTACAAGACTGTCATTATCACATTTGTTCAATACACTCTGCCTTTTTAAAAAGTTTTAAAAGGAAACAAAGGCTTTCCCCACCCCCCACATGATATTTCTGGCAGACTAACCATTAGGTTTAACCATTGGTAACGGTGACAGGACTGTCCTCCCAGAACTGGTAAAAAATCAGTTGCCTCCTCAAGTTAGAATTTTTAATATATTCTAAAATAAGCTGTGGCTATAGTTATCATGTATATCATGTATATCATCCTGTGTCTACCATGTATATGTCATATATATAATCATGTATATATCATGTGTGTTATGTAATATGTTATAAAATTTGTACAATTATTACATGGGTTTTGGGAATGAGGACATAATAAATCCACTTTATTAGCAAACTTGCATAGGGGCTAAATGTGTATTTGCTGATTTACTACAGAACAGGATAAACAATACCAGCGTATTTTTCCCAAAGTCAATACGGAAATACACAACAGTACTTACTTTACTAAACAAGTCTGATTTTGTAGCAAGGACACACTCAGTTTTCCTGTGTTTCTCTTTTATTTGGAAGAATCAGATGGAGTGTTCTTTTAATCCTTTGCTCTCACCTAGAAGAAATTTTTAAAAATCATAAAATATCACTGTGATATAATTTTTCACAACATGAAAAAGATCCCTCTCCTGCATAATTCTTGAAAATTTTTCATCCAGCTGTTTCCTGAACACGTTCTACGATGGGGAGTTCATTGCTTAATGAGGCTGCCCCTTACTTATGAGCTGTGGTTGCATAAAGGTCCGTGTTAACCCTTCACCAGCATCTCTGGACCAGTAGCATGAGCATCACTTGGGAACTTGTTAGAAAAACAAATTCTCAGGGATCCTGAGTGACTCAGTCTGTTAAGCGTCTGCCTTCAGCTCGGGTCATGATCTCAGGGTCCTGGGATTCAGCCCTGCTCAGCAAGGAGCCAGCTTCTCCCTCTCTCTCTGCCCCACCCACCCACTCATGCGCACACGCTCTCTCTCTTTCGAATAAATAAAACTTAAAAAAAAAGAAATAAATAAAAATTATCAGGGCTCTACCCTAGATTGACAGAATCCGAAATTCTAAGAATGGGGCCCAGCCCTGTTTTAACGAGACCTCCTCCCCACCCAGGTGACTCTGATGCAAGCTCAAGTTTGAGAACAATTGTCCTATATGCAACTCCACAAAACAGAATTAACAAAGACATTGTGTTGTGTATGACTCATTGGGTTGCAGATATCAGAAATGTAACTCTACATTTTGCTTAGCATCCAAAGGGAATATCTTAGTTCATAAGGCTCTGGATAATGGGGTACCTCGTAGATCAAAGGGATTGATCTGGACCTCAGGAACCTTCTGGAACTGGAAAGAAGACAAGGAATGTCTCACTCTCCTTGCCCACTCACAAGCGCTACACTGGCTTCACCACCACTGTCTGCCCATATGTTGCTGATTTCTGGTCTGCTCGATTTTATCCTCTTCTATTATAGACGGGCTTCAGCTCACGATGGAGAAGATGGCCACGTCCCCCACCCTCCTACCCACCCACCCATGCCTTCATATGCTTGTAGTACCCAACTTCAGAAGCAACGCTGTTCCTCTTTATGCTGCAAATCAAGATATCCCAGGGAAGGACTCCTAGGGCAGGAAATACTAACTCCACAAAGGTGTTGGGAAGTCTTGCCAGGCCGGCAAATAACAATAGTTACTGTAGTCTATTACATAAACTGTAGTCAGTTTTACTTTGTGAAAAGGAAATTTAGAAAGACCAGTCACCTTGCCCAAATCATTCAAGTCAGTGAAAATCAAAACCAAAAATATTTTAGAGTAATATTATTTAAAACTATAATATAGTCACTCATCTGCTGAAGACCTTCCTAGAAAAATCTACTTCGGGTTTTAAGTCAACATATTTGTACTGAACTTTCTTCCCCCGTGGAAAAAAAAAATAGTTTTATAAAAATAGCTTCATGAGCTTGCAGTAAAACAATGGTGAAAGAAATACAATTTTTCCTATTGCAGACAGACAGTTGAGATTTTTTGGCATTTGTGTCATTCAAAATGATTGTTACAAACTTCCAACTTGGCAGGAATGTACTCCCAGTGGAGGAAGGGGGGGGGAAATCAAGCCAATCTAAAGTCATGAAGATTTAAATAATGTATTTAAGAACAAGCACAAAATAGAACACTTTATGGGTTTTTGCAAGAACTTTGACTTAAGGCTTCCTGATTGAAAAAAATTATAATTTAGGAATTTGACTTTAGCAAAACAATCACTTTTTCTTTTGGTATGCCTTCTATCTAAACCCTGAAAAAATGATAGTAATGAAGCATATGGGTAAGGAATATACGTGATCAAAGTATAAGAGATTCCAAAGATTTTCATGGCAAGACTCAATCTCTTCAGCCTTAAGTGAGTCTTCCCACTTTTCCTTCCAGTGGTATATTATAGCTTAACACATTATGGTTGCTCTCTTCAAGGTCTGTTGTAAACCATGTTAAATGCGCTATATAGTGAATCAGTATAAGAACCTTAACTCTATGGGGCGTCTGGGTGGCTCAGTGGGTTAAGCCTCTACCTTGGGCTCAGGTCATGATCTCAGGGTCCTGGAATCGAGCCCCCCATCAGGCTCTCTCCTCAGCGGGGAGCCTGCTTCCCCCTTCTCTCTGCCTGCCTCTCTGCCTACTTGTGATCTCTCTCTCTGTCAAATAAATAAAATCTTAAAAAAAAAAAAAAAAAGAACCTTAACTCTGGAACTTCCTGGTTCTTGAATGTCTAAGTTCATACTTTGTGTTATACCATTTACAGTTTCTAGAAACCAAGTACTACCAACCCCTGATCCTTTCCACCATTTGGGCCCTCTTGTTTCTCCAACACAGCCTGGGACAAGGGTTTGTGTAAGCAGAGTTGAACTAATGTGGCACTAAGTAGATTGTGAGATAGAAGCTCTTATTAATATTTGAAGAAGACTCTTAAGTGAAGTAATTGGTTTTTAGACCTTAACATCATTATTGCCTCCTACCACAAATTTCACAGCTCTCTATTTTTCATGACCTTTTGCAATAAATGTTGAATCTGAAAGTATGTAGAACAGAGGGCTTAGACTCAGTTTCCCCTAACTCACTATCCCATCTTAGTAGACGACTGATAAAAATAAAATCAGAGAGCCCCATTGTGTTTCCCATTTTGGACACTAAATAAACCCAACCCATACCATTTTGCCACAAGAAGATTCTGTGAGAAATGCTGAATTCCAAGCCTCCGTGTGGATATATCCCCAAAGTCATCTGGTTCTACTCTCACTTGTCACTCTCAGCTGGAATTCAAAACTGCCAACCTCCTACAACCCGTTCCTACTTTTAACAAGAACATAGAGTAAGCCTCTGGTTGGGGTCAAAATCTTGTTTTAGGATGGTTTCTCCTTATGGTCCCTTGTATGCTGGTTCTGTATATTAACTTTCTTCTCTCTTCTAAATTCCCGACTAGAGAGAATTCATACATACGATGATCATTTTGATGATGAGTATGAGGCTAATGGTGATAACAACGATTTCACAATCATCCAGGAGCATCTGCAACGAGCCAGCCTCTGTACTAAGTACAGTCTGCTCTGCTCCGGCAGCTAGGTATGTAATGCAAATTAGCTCATATATGAATGGTAAATAGGGGGATATCGACATAACTGAGATCGCTTTGATTTGTATGTGATTTTCATGTCAACATTTTGCAGCTCAGGGTACACATGTTAATATTTTACAGTTCAATGCACACTATTTAATAAGTGTTTAAAAACCACCGGAAGTCATGAAGTCATCCAGCGCTGAACAAGGTGCCCATTCACCTTGCTGTCTTCCTCTTGGCTGTGCTCACCAGGAAGCTTTCCTGGATCCGAGTGCAACTCACCCTCATCTCCATAACTTGACATCTACTCTTAGTAATACCCTCTTCCATCAAATAGCCATCCCCTCTCCTTAAAGGCAAGTTACACTTACTATTTTTAAGAAGTTTTATTTATTTTAGAAAGGGAGAGCGCGCCCGAGCCCGGGGAGGGGCAGAGCGAGAGACAGAATCTGGAACAGACTCTGCACTGAGCGTGGAGCTCAATACAGGGCTCCATCTCACGCCCCTGAGATCATGACCGGAGCCAAAATCACAAGTCAGAAGCTTAACCAACTGAACTCACACAGGGACCCCTACGTAGTATTTTTTTAGGAGTGTAACCCGAGGGCATTGTATTAGGGTGGGGATTGTTATCGTCAATCCTTTGGCAACAAAGTTACATGGGTTCTTCAGCCGCCAGTCCCAATCCTGTTTTTTTTCCCATAAACCCTCTTACGGGCAGGGCACAAGTTTGCAGAATGAGTGGTTTGTTGTTTCTGCCCCTAGGGAGGAAATGCCTGCTCTCTGCTCATACAGTCTTACTTGGTGCTCTCCACTACGGCCCAGCAGGGGTATTATTTCCATTAGCTGATGAAAGGGAGCAGAGGCTCAGAGAACTTCAGTCACCCTTAAAATCTCTCAGTTAATGCGAAGGCAAGATGACATGGAGTCATTATATACACCCCATTTGTTCCCTGGCCCCTGGCCGGTCTTAAATAGGACCACAGTGCAGACACAGACCCTGAGCCACAGACCCCTGTCATTGGGGCCTGGTGGGAGCATCAGCATTCTCCAAGACTGACACCGCTTCCTCCTCACGTCTTGTGGAAGATAGCCCCCAACACTGTTTTTTTTTTTTTCTTGTTCCAGAAAAAGGCTCCATAAAAATAAATTAAATATTTGGGTCAGCTGTAGCAAGCCACTGGTAGCATCACATGTTGGGGACCGCGGAGCTCTGCAGCAGGAAAGAGCCAGGCGGAGCTTGACCCAGCTCTGGCTTCACACGGCGGTGATACAGCACATTCCAGAAGAAGAAAATAGGATGTGGAGGATTCAAATAAAAAATAATCCCAGAAGGGATTTTCTGTCGTCCATTGACTTCCTTTTAGAAATTGAATGTGATTTGAGGGAAGGACTACTGTTCTTCTCCCAGATGAAAGCCATGCCTTTTGAAAAGAAATTCTCTTACGCAGCACGATCCTGTTTTTATTAAAACAGAATACATGCACACAAAAACTTTGGATGGTAAACATCAACATTATGATGCAATTAACCTCTGAAGGGTACAATTGCGGGTTGCATTCTTTTCCCCCATGAATTTGTATTTTACAAGATGTCTAGAATACTTGCTCTAAAAGCGAAGTGATAAAAGTCACTTGTGAAAACAAAATTTCAAGAGAATTTTGGGACGGTCTTTCCCCAGAAACAATTGATTTTGTATTGGGAAAGGCATTCATAATTTTTTTGAGGCAGCTCAGTCTTTTGGTCTCATTCAGCTTATCCATTCTTCCAATGAATGTCACAGTGTCCTTTGTTCTATTCTTTTTACAGACCCCACTCCTCCCTCTTTCCCACACTCACCTGCTCTCAGTTCCCCCTTCCCTCCACGCTTTCCCTCTCCCCGTCTTTCCTTGGGCATCCCTACTTCCTGGAGACCCTGCCACCCCAGTGCTGACTCAGACGTCCTCTTCTGACCTGCGGTGTGGTCCCAGTGCTCACACCTGATTGCACACTCCTTCCTATTGTTTTATGCATCTCCCCCACCCCCATGTTTGTGGCTCAACCATAACAGCGGCTGTTTACCCACTTGTAAGGAAACCATGCCATTTCCAACAACTAGAAAATTATGCCCAACACAACAACAGATGTGTATTTCTGAGGTTTTTCTGTTGCCTCTCACTCGTTTGTTCCTTATCTGGAGAAGATCTGGGGCCAACCCTAAAAATCAGGAGGCACCTCAGTAAACACATGAAAGGCTATTGTAGACCACCCTCTCCGGACCTTTTCCGTATATTGTCCGTTATAGGTGAATTACAATAACAGGACCCAATCTCCCCAGTAGTTTCTTAACCTTGGTGGAAAGTGGCTGTAAATCATCGGAGCTTGTCTACAGTCACATTGACTTCCACCCATGAGTTCTTGCAGTGTAGATGATCTCCCATCCTTTGACACACATGTGTTTGACTAGGGCATTCAAAATCTGCATTAATTCCTGCTCTCCAAATCAAAACGAGTGTGATGTTATTAATCTAAGAGATCAGCATGGTAGCCCGCGTCTGTGGGTGATTAAAATGGTCCAGGTGCTTGTGGGCTGTGTAGTCATGAAAGAAAAAAGAGTGAGCACAACCCTGTGGCAAGACGGTGGCTGCCTCGTGAAGGCAAACTGGTCCTGCTCTTCCTTTGCCATGGGCAGGCTAGAAAGAGTGTGTTTCCCACATCCACGGCTGCCCTCCAAGAACCAGCCAGTGTGTAGTACACTGCAATAAAGACATAACATCTGGTACAACAGGAGCTACTGGTCACCACCTGCCTTAGTCCATCTGGTCTCCACAAGGGCAGTACAGGTAGATTGAATGCAGATGTGATGGAAGCAACTACCTTTGCATCCCGTGGCTTATCTGCACAGTTCTCCTTGGGATACATAATTGCTTCTGATTTACTGTCTTGGCTGGAAGGGGGCAGGTTTAAGAACGTCCATGTGTTCCTTCCTACCATAATAGCTCGTACTCCATTGATTGGAATTTCAGTGTAAGAATTCTGCTTGCTGTTAGGTACATGCATCCAAATTATGCACTTGGGGACTGGGACAGTAACCACAGGAGGGTCTGCAGACTCACTAGACCCAATGTCAGATGGGCTTATGCAGGATTCCATTTATCATCTGGCTTCCATGAGTTTCTACCGTGACTAGGGGATTGTAATGGTATTTCGAGTCCCTTATATGCAATAACCACCCCCCCGCTAATGTCTGACAATTTCCCTTTTCCTTCTCTATACTGCTGGCACATGATCACAGGTCATGGAAGAATGCAGGAAGAGTTAGGGGAAATGATGTCTATTCCTGTAGTGGCATTATGGGCTCCTTTCTCAAGTGGACCTGGTCCTCTCTTCAGTCAGTGGCCTCAGGGTGTGAGAACTAGGTCAGATCTGGAAACTGGATGACGGGTCATGATTTTCCCCTTTTGGAGTTGATGTTAGCCTTCTGCTCACCAGGCTCTCGAGTTTTTCTGGTTATGTAAGTGAAGAAACATCTCAGTCAGCTGTCCGTCTGTCTTGCCTCTCCAGAATCGCAGTGGTTAATATATTAGCCAGTGCCACAAAACTTTGTGAGAAGAGGCACCTGTTTTAGGTTCTGCCCTTACTGCCCGGTTCTGTGATATCCACCCTGCCCATCTCTGTCAAGTGCTACGCCTGGGCTCTGCTATTCCAGAATCCTCTCACCTCCATTCCTACTGGAGAGCCCAGTTCCATGGCAGAATCTCCCATAGTTACTTCCGCCCCATGGAAGATAACCATCACCGGGCTTCTCAGAGAAGCCGGGGGCCCTCATTAGCACACCCCTATTGCTTCAGGGGAGGGAATGTTCCATGGACTGCATGCTCAGGGATGGGTCATCTACACCATATAATTAATCCATTCCTATATTTCCATCTCCTTGAGCTGTCTAACCCCCTTCTCAATACTCTAAAAGATAGCTCCAGCATCTTGACCGCATTTACTGCAGGTCGGTCAATATGTTTGAGCAACCCTAGTACATATTAGAACTGATTTGAATGAAACTCCTAATCATAGAACACTCTCAGGTCAATGAATTCCTCCCAATCCACCACCCCCAGCTTTAGATCCCGACCTCCTTAGCCCAACTCCCTCAAGTTCCACCTCTAGTTATGCCTTCCCATTTCTCGCCAGTACCTATAGCCAGATCTAGAGGCAACAAAGGGCAACAGGAGGAGATCTGGAGGAGGACATTCATCTATGAGTCAAGAGCCTCAAGTAAGTTCTCTGAAGTCTTCTAGGAGAGAAGAGGCATCCTTAGCATGGGATGGCGAGCGACTTCCGCCAACCTGGAGAGCTCAGGCGAGTTGGGAGGCTCAAGCTTCTCTAGTTCATCCAAACCAATGTTTGCTTTCTGTGTCCCGGGGAACACTCGTCCCTGTTAGGGCTCTGACTCTGGCATTTACTATGTGTTGTAGCTCTGTATCCTTATAATTAAATCCTGGGCCCGAGGTACAGAAGACAAGAGCCTTTTTTTAAGTATGACCGTGGAGGCTTTCTGGCTTGGGTGGATATTTGATCAATCTGAGCCTATCGCTTTCCTTCTCACGACTTGTGATGCTGTTAACAAAACCGAGAGGTGTATTTCTGGTTGCACCTGCACGATCTTGAGACGTTCTCTTCGACGAGGATGCCAGCCAGCCACACTTAACTCCACATCACACCAGTCATATCAATGGCTAGGATAAAAAGGTGGGCTAAGAAGATGTAGGACACACAAGATGTCTCTGATATATCCTCTCCTAGAGCATTGCCTCATATAATCCTCATGGTGCGAACCTTCCATTTCACCTACCGTCACTCTGATTCTTTTCTGGAAACAGTCTCAACAGGGAGTCTTGTCCCCATCTGGAAAGCTCAACCCAGCAACACTCTCCTTATCTCTCAGCGCTATTCACCCAATGCCTCTGTGCCATTTCCTGTGTGAATTACCAGATAATGACTCTTTCCCCAGCTTGTTCCTCATATTATTTAACTCTGCCTGGCCATAAATTATACTAAATTTGCAACAATGTTTTCTTAGGTCACATCCCCTGGGATATAGGGGAAGATTGTGTGAAACAGATTTGCGTGCAGGAAGTTCACTGGGGAGAGTCTTTGGGATCAGCACCAATGGCGAGCGAAGGAAGTAGAGGAAGGAGCTGAACTGGGATGCATAAAAGCCAGGCTGCAGCTCAAGGGGACCCGTGCAGAGCCTGTCTGGTCCCACCTTGACGCAAAAGGCTTAGACATTCGTATCCTGCATCTATCGGTCTTTGGTTGGAAACTGGCCCCTGGGTGGGTATGTTCTTGGGCGAGGGACTAAGAGCATTTCTGGAGAGTGACTCAGCTGAAAGCCTTCAGCTGCCAACACTCCCAACAGCTGGAGAAATGGTATCTCAGTCCCGAAGGGAAGATGAGGACAGTATATGCCAGGATTAACTACTAACTGCCTGCATTCGTTTCTTTGTAAAGCAAATTCTGCAAACAGGACTCAGATTGGTTCTTTTTCTGGAAAATTTAAAAGAGGAAACACTGCAACTTCTGTCACCAGAGCAATGGATCCTTGGGTGCCGACAGGTCATTTCCCTTTTCTACCACCTGTTCTAGAGTCCTCTCACCCTTGGTTAGCAGCTCTGTTGGTCTTGGTGGCTTACTTTGTAGGGTGCCCTAGACTCTCACCCCTGATAGGTTTGAGACCCTGGTTGTCATGGCCTTCTCAGGCTGTGACTGTGGTATTATTATTATTGTTATTATTATTACTATTATTATATTATT
Organism: Lontra canadensis; assembly: GCF_010015895.1. Taxonomy (NCBI): domain Eukaryota; kingdom Metazoa; phylum Chordata; class Mammalia; order Carnivora; family Mustelidae; genus Lontra; species Lontra canadensis. The sequence goes on from NW_022631018.1 coordinate 11,936,870, forward strand.
TTCAGTTAGCCAATATACAGTACTTCACTAGTTTTTGATGTAGTGTTCAACGATTCATCAGTTGCATATAACACTCAGTGTTCCATGCAATACGTACCCTCCTTAATGCCCATCAGTCAGTTACCCATCCCCCCACCCCTCTCCTTTCTACAACCCTCAGTTTATCTCCTGGAGTGCAGAGTCTCTGATGGTTTGTCTCCCTCTCTGATTTCTTCAAATTCAGTTTTCCCTTTCTTCCCCTGTGGTCCTCCAAGCTATTCCTTATGTTCCCATCGACATTGGGAAAAGGCGTACAAGGAAATTCTCCCGGAGGCAATGTGGTTTCCAAGCATATTTTTCTCCATGTGTATCAGCAGCCCCACCTCCTTATGATGATCACAGTCGACAACCCCTGCTGTGTCCCCAATACGCCACATTCCAGGATGATGATTCCTTTTTCTCTTCTTGACTCTCACAATCAGGAGACTGAAGGGATTGCGCAGCAGCTATAGCTTACGCTTCATGGAACAATCGCTGTGTCTGCTAATGGAAGTGGTTCCCCCTCTAGGTACAAGACCTCTAAGACCACAGAGTCCAGAGTCGCCAGGACAGAAAGTACACATTCCCATTAGTCACCGACGGTGATGACAAACACAGCCGTTCCTGTCATCACAGTGTTTCCCAGACCCGCATATTCTTCCCTCTGGGGACCCAGCACTACACAGTGCTCGCTGATTCAGGGTATGTTTTCTGCAACCTGGTGGATGATACCCCATCCTGGCTGGTTATCGTCTCCAAGCCCGAGCCTCGGCCACCCGTTCAAAGACCATCCCACCCCTCTAGCAGGCTGGCAAGGTTCAGTTGATCCCATGGTTGTGTGTCCACTTTGATATTCTTTATGCTATAAGGTGGGTCCTCGGACTGATAGGGCATATGGATGTACTGATTCCCGCCAAGATTAATTGCCATCGCTTCCAATGTAGCAGGTGTCTGGTGTAGTTAACCTGGCACCAAGTGGCTAAAGGGTCTCCTTGAGAGATGGGGCTGCACGGGGAACTCAGAGTGGGCTTATGTTGCTGGTAGGTTGGATGTTTGGCAGTTCCAGACCAGCCCTGGTGAGTGAGAGGCCACACTTCTGAGCTCATGCGTAGACTCCATCCCTGCCACCATGGCTATCTGTCCACATACCCACTGAGCCATCACTGGTGTGGCTGATGACTATCCATTGTTGTTACTTCTCCTTGGTTCTGGAACCTTGTTCGTGGTGGATGTTCTCTGGTGGGCACAAACTATAGGATTCAAAACCCTTCATGCTCCAGGTCATGCCTGTTGGCCCATCAATATGTCACTTCTACAAATGTCTCTGCCCCTGTCTTCTAACATTGTCAGGGAAACTAATCATTGGGAGTAGATGCGAACATTCTCCAGAAATCTGCCAACTGGCAGGATGTCCTTCGTTGTCTTTCTGGGTCTCCCTCCACAGTAGTGCAGGAGGGTCCCTTTTCATCTTGAATCCAAACTCCAAGCTGACCCTGCGAGTTCAGCCTGACCTTTTCCCTCCCCGTCAACAGGTCAGAAAGACCCTCCATGATCCTTAGGTGTGAGCTGAGGGGGAAGAACCAGTGGCGGGGGACTCATTAGCAACCCAGCTCTAGATCCATGTTAGACCTGGCTTCTTCAGATCATTCCCGAAACCAACCATCCTGGGTCAAGCTGCCCAAGAAGCAGGCTCTGAGTCGGGAATCAGCGTACATTGGATTTATAAAGGAAGGAGTGTCATGAGATCAACATGGAGAGGAGAGAGGGATGAAGGACTGAGAGAAGGAAGACATGAACTGTTCTATCATCTTGGTGAGGCTCTCAACAGGTCCCATAGTGAGTTCTGGGCTAGTTGGGGACCACCTAGGTCGAGGGCATGACTTGGGCAAGGTGGCTCTCTTTGGCCAATGGCAATTCACAGAAAATCATTCAGACCAGAGCAGCCAGCTGTCAACACTCCTGACAGTGGGGTAAATGAGTGCCTGTTGAAGAGGCCTACGGACACCACACAGTAGCATCACTGTGTGTGGCCACATCTCTTGCGGGCAAAAAGATCTAATTGGCACATAACTTCCTCCATTATAAGGGAGGAAACTTCGCCCAGAGACATGGGCCTAGGAATATCAGCGGTGTTAATAAGATGGTAGCTGTGGATGGGGCTTTGTGTAATCCCAAGGTTGAAACAGCAAAAACATGTCTTCCCCACCCCCAGATGCTCTCATGGTATTTTGTATTTCCTTCCCCTAACAGAGGTGTAGTGGAGAAACAAAGATTCTGTCCTCTGAATTTCCTATAAACTTTTAATATCACCCCTCTGTAAAGATGAGACTTATGGTCTGTCCAGGTGTTGAAACTGACCCTTTCAAAGTCCATTTTCCAACAAAGTAATTCTGGCAGAGTTGAGAATAGGCCAGACTTTCTAAATTCCTCTTCTCTGAGTGAGTGCTGCTATTGCCTTCACACCTGTGCACTCTGCAAATTCACTCTTTTGTCAGAAGGTCTTTTCTTACCTTTTGTCTTCCTCCAGAAGATTCTTCAAGACCCTCATTAAGTATTCATTTGTTCATAGGATTGCCATATTAAGTAAAGAGAAATACAGGACACACAAACAAATTTAAGTTTCTAATAAACAACAAATAATTTTTTAGTGTAAGTATGTCCAAGTATTCCACAGGAAACCCTACTACTAAACAATTCATGTGTCATTCATTTGAAAGTCAAGAGTAACTAAACATCCCATATTTTATCTGCCAAACCTATATATTCCTCCTCAAGTATTTAGGGAACATCTATCACATGCCAAAAAGTATTCTAAGCACTGGGAATTTGGCGGTGAGCAAAGTAACCTCAAATTCCTGCTCTTGTGGAGTTTATATTCTAGCAGAGGGAGTCAAGCCATGAATGGATCCACAAGTTAATATACACTAATATTGTTAGAGCATAAATGAATGTCGTGCGGAAGTATACAGGGGAGGATGGGGGCAGGGAGTGCTGCTGGGCTTGCAGGTAAGACAGTGCTATTTTCCAAAGTTCTCTCTGATTCCATGAGCCCAGAGAGAAGTGAGAAAGCTGGCCATGTGTACATTCCAGGTGGAGTGAACCCCCCATACAAGTCCTGGGGATAGAGGCGTGCTTGGCTTCTTTGAAGGACCGCAAGGGGACCAATGTGGTCGGAGCACAAGAGGTCAAAGGGGCAGACCATTTTCAGCCTTTTGGCCATTGAGAGTTTGGCATCTAGAGATACAGCAGACACATGACAGGCTCTCGCATCTCAGACAGAGCACATGTTCCATCAATAAATACTTGTTAAGGGACACCGGGGTGCCTCAATCAGTTAAGCGGCTGCCTTCGGCTCAGGTCACGATCCCACGGTCCTGGGATCGAGCCACACATGGGGCTCCCTGCTCAGCAGGGAGCCTGCTTCTCCCTTGGCCCCTGCTTGCCCACACTCTCTCTTAAATAAATGAATAAAATTTTTAAAATAAGTAAATAAATAAATGTTTGTTAAATGGCTTCTACGTTGAAAATGGACCCTTCTTGCTGGGACAGGGAGCCAAGGTGGAAACAAGGAGATCAACAACGAGGCCAGTGCAATAACTCAGGAGAGTGGGGATGAGAGGATTTGGACCTCCTTGCTTGTAGCAGACGTAGAGGTGGTTGGTTAATGCTTGGGTCCTGAGGAATCATGAAGATACAGCTGACCGAACTTGCTGATGGATTAGACAGAGGATGTGCATAGAATAGGAGAGTCAAAACTGAGGCTGGAGGCTCTGGAGGGATGGACTGGCCATTTTCTGAGGCCAGGAGACCCACAGCAGGAGCAAGGGTAGTGGTCTGTCGCCAGAGCGGAGGCCGCAAGCAGGAGCTCAGCCTCAGACTTTTGATATGCCTCTTAGCCATCCAAGGAGGGATGTCGAGGCAGCAGCTAGACGTTAAAAGCGGAGGTTCAGGGTGCCTGGGTGGCTCAGTGGGTTAAAGCCTCTGCCTCCAGCTCAGGTTATGATCCCAGGGTCCTGGGATCGAGCCCCGAATCGGGCTCTCTGCTCAGCAGGGAGCCTGCTTCCTCCACCCCCTGTCTGTCTCTCTGCCTACTTGTGATATCTCTCTCTGTCGAATAAATAAATAAAATCTAAAAAAAAAAAAATAAGTGGAGGTTCAAAAGCGAGATACAGGGGCACGTACGTGATTCAGTCAGTTAAGCATCTGACTCTTGATGGTGGCTCCAGTCATGATCTCAGGATCGTGGGATCGAGCCCTGCACTGGGTTCCACGCTCAGCACGGAGCCTCCTTGAGAATCTCTCCTTCTCCCTCTACCCCTCCCTGCTCATGCTCTCTCTCTCTCAAATAAATAAATAAATCTTTTTAAAAAAATGGGAGATACAAATGTGGGAGCAATGAGCATACAAAAAGTGTGTGTCTGGATGAGATCTCTGGGGAGTGGGTAGAGCCGGAGAAGAGTTCTAAGGCCTGAATCCAGGGTCTCCAGGTGTCTGGAGGTTGGGGAGACACATGGAAACAGAGAGTCATCATCAGCTGAGCAGGAGAACCAAGAAAGAGTATCCCGGAAGCCACAGTAAAACAGCGTTTCAAGAAAGAAGGTGTGATCGCTGTGTCAAGCACCTCCAGAAAGTGAACTCTGATGGGGCCTGACCACTGGGTTTGGCAGCCCGGAGTCGCAGACCCCTTCCACCAGAGCTATCTCAGTGAAGCAGTGGGAAAGAAAGCCTGACCAGAGTGGGTTCAAGAGGAACGGAAGGAGAGAAAACAGAGAACAAGAGGAGTTTTGCTATAACACAGGGATGACCCCAAATACAAGATGAGAAATGACCACATTGGAGAGGACGGAAGTCATGTCAGGAGCGCTGCTCTCGAGCAGAGGACAGAGGGCGGGAGCTGGTGCAGGAATGGAGAGGTTGGCTTGTGACAGGAGCACAGACAGCCCACCGGGAGTCACAGCGGGGAGTGGAAGAGCCCGTGAGGGGAGGAGAGCAGAAGGTGGCAAGAGGCGATGGTGGGAGCACGCAGGAGACTTCTGCTGACTGCCCATTTCCTGAGATCAGAAGCAGGGTAGGGGTGAAGAGAGGGAGGGGTGTGTTAGCTGGGGAGATGGAAAGAGGGTGAAGTTAGACCCAACAGCATGGCTGTATGTCTTCTTCGGTCACACGCAGCTGTCCCAGTGCAGACGAGGTGTAGGCAGAAAATCGGATGTAAGCAGGGGTGGAATTTTGGCAAGCAAATAAAGGGCAAAGTGAGAGAGAGACAAGGGAATGCTTATGATGCTTGCCCAAGAAATCTAAATCAGGTTAGGAGGGAAGCAGGGACATCGGGGGTGAAGGACAGTGAACAGGTGGTGGGGCCAGGGGATGGGAGGATCCAGCAGGACCGCAGGATCATGGGCCCCGGGCTCTAGAGAGAGTGCTGGAGAAACAGGAAGTGGTGGTCAGAATGGGAGCCTGGAAAGTGAAAGTTACAAGGACCTGCAGTCATGAGTAATGTCACCGGGGGGACTCTGGAGAACGCAGCGACTGACTGAGGTAGGGTCCAACTCCCTGGAAGAAAGGGCATCGGGCTGAGAGACCACAGCGCTGGGTGAGTCTCTGCGTGTATAGGAAATCACCAGGAGGGGCGGGTTCCAGGGAATGAGTGAACTGGTGTCTTGGTTTCCTATTGCTACTGTGACAGATTACTACAAACCTAGCAGCTTGAAACAATACATTTTATTATCTCAAAGTTTCAGAGGTTAGAAGTCTAAAGTCAATCTCATTAGTCTTCAGTCGAGGAGATCACCAAGGCTGGTTCTTTCTGGAAGCTCAAAGACAGAATCCTCCAGGCTTCTCTCCCATCTCCTTTGGACTCAGACCCGCTTGCATCTCTCCCATAAGGACCCCATGACTACATGGGGCCCACCTACTTAATCCCCCCCATCTCAAGGTCTTCAACCGAGTCAGTCCTATCTGCAAAAGTCCCTTTTGCTTCTTACATATCACATGTGCTGGAGATAGGACACAGACATCATTGGGAGGCTGTTACTCTGCCTACCACACCAGCAATATATTTTTTCCTCTATGAAGACTTCCTTGATTTTGGCCTCCCGCACCCCTCCTGCCACCCCAGGCTGGGTTGATAAGTATTCCTTTTGGGTCCCCACTGTACCCTCTTAGAACATTCCTATATTAGAGGATATGCATTCTTCACCGGAGTATTTACTGTGTTTAGTTCTGGGTTAGTCACTCTTTATAAAAACAGGACGTAGCATCTTGAAAGCTCTCACCCTAATTGCCAACATTTGCTTATGCTTCTATCTCCCCAGGTAGACCGTGGATCATGGCAGGACGGGAACTGCTCGCACTCATATCCATGTCCTTGGCACCTGCCATAGCCCTTGACATATATATTCCCTCAGTGGATCTTTTCCAATGATTAGATGAGCTCTGGTTGCATCTAGTAACAGAGGCACCTTCTCTAAGTGAACACATGCACGTGAAAAAGAAACGACTCTCATAACCCTAACACAGCTTCCCGACAATGCATGTGCCTTAACGTGTACACAGATCGTTTTACTAATCTGCGTGCTAATCCCTCAGATGTCTAGAACCAAGTGCTGGCCTCCTGAATACTGTGTATTTTTACATATCAGCTTCCATCTTACTTAAGGAGTGCTTGGACGCCAATGTTTGCAGTGGGCCTGCCAAGCCAGCTTGTGTAGGAAATTTAGATTGGGTCATATCTCCAGGGAATTCACTCGAATTAGAAAGGAAAGTATCATCTATTTCCCATTTAATCACAACAATTGGAGACCAGTAAGAATATGCCAGCAATCATTCGAAAATGGATCCCTCAACAAGCAGCCTTGTAAAGTCATAAATAATCTTATACACAAAAATTACCTGCAGACACTTAGGAAATTCATGTCCTTTTAAAATTAATAATTCAAAGAACTCTTTGGTAGCGGTGGGTTCCAAGGAAGATTTCGGTATCTGCAGTTATAGATAACGGTGAAATTAGAATCTGGGACGGAATCCATTGTAAATCTTTCATCAATGGAATTCAAGCTTGAGTCGTGTTTTCACAAGACCCGTTGCTCTCTTCAGCTGTGTAGCCCTACCACTATGGGTGCAGACATCTTTGGGTGCGTCTTCTGCGCTCTGTAAACACCTGTAGCATAACCCATCTGAAGAGCTGAGCAGATACGCAGTTGGAAAAGCCCAGAACAACGCTGTTGCCCTATACTGCTTTAGGAACCCCAGTCCTGGCCAAATTATTGTCCCTAATTAACAGTAGGGGTATTTTCCCTCAGGACAGTAGACGGCGGTTCACCCATCCCCTTTTCAGGAAACACTCCTCAGGTTCTAAAGTAGAATATTAGAATTTCTTTAATTAGAATTGGAATTTCTTCAAACTCCAGGCCTACTTCCTCTCAACAAATTGCTGGGTCATAGTTTCTAAATTTAGACTTTATGTAAAGAACGAAGCTACTTCAGGTTCTGAAGGGACACTGGTCACAGTTTCTCTGTTTCAGCTTGACAACAAGAAAAAGCCAAACAACTTAAAGACTGTCGACAGCATTTACCAATCATTCATCAGCCTTTGACTCCTTCGACGAAAGCCATCTGAAGGCCAAATCCTCCTGTCCTCAAAGAGATAGAAGGCCCTCATGTTCCTGTGGAGCACCAGACTGCCACTGAAATCGAACTCAGGCTGGGTGTAGGTATCTATCCCAGAGAACCTCATGTGTCCCTGAACGAAGGGTCATGGCCAAGTGCATTCACTGGGTATTGTAGGGAACAGCGAAAGTGAAAGAGATCAGATTCCATCTATCCTTGGAGAAACACGGTGACTGGACAGGGCACGTTTAATTCTTCAGTAGGGGGAAGAGGGGGCTGATTACACAAGAGTGTTTCGTTTGGGGAAATACGATCATTTGTACACTTTTCTGAATGTAAGTTACATTTCAACAGAAAGCTTTGAGAGAGAGAGAGAGAGAGAGGAGAGGGTGCCTGGGTGACTCAGTTGGTTAACTGTCTGCCTCCAGCTTGGGTTATGATCCTGGGGTCCTGGGATCCAGCCATGCATGGGACTCCCTGCTCAGTGGGGAGTCTGCTTGTCCCTCTGCCCCTCCCTCCTGCTCAAGCACATGCTCACACTCTCTCTCTCTCGCAAATAAATAAATCTTAAAAAAAAAAAAAATCAAAAGACCTTTGCCCTGCTCTGAAGGAGTTGCTGGTGCTTTCCGCAGGAAGAACAGTCTGGACTTCTGACTCTCCGGCCCCACCCCCAGCCTCCTGAACCAGAACCTGGGTTTTCATGGGATCCCCAGGAGATCTGATGTACAATGAAATTTGAGAAGCACTGATCTAGGGCACAAACAGATAATCAAAAGCATGTATGGAAGTATAATAAACCGACAGAGGGTGCACAGGGCACTGAGGAGGCCGGAGGAGGCCGCCCTCACCCAGACCAGCACCAGACGTTGCTACTGGGAGCGTCTAACAGCCAGAAATGTGGGCCGAGAACCTTGGGTTTGCTTCCTCTCTCATTTACAGGTTAGCATTTTAGTGGAGAGCAGTAATTGGCTGGAATCAGTACCAAAGAAGCCTGCATCTCAGGCCCAGAAAGTGATGCTGTCATTCTGCCATTGTTTAAAAAGATAAATGGTGTCTACGGCCGGGGACAAAGCAAAGTAGGGCAAGCACGAGGAGAACCTGATAGGGAAGTGCTCCGCAAATAATTAGCGGCTAATTTTAGCCCGGCAGCTTACCTATTTTTTATGATTCAGGAAAGCTGAGTTGTAAAAATCTGACCCCACAGGAGGGAGTCGAAAGTCATACCGAAGATCTAGTCATGCTATCTCGAGTCAGGAACACCGAAGGCAGGGCCCCAGCGGCATCTCCGCTGTGAGGAGCTCCTGCTTTCCTTATCCTTCTGTGTGTCACGTCTACCATCACCATGAGGGTCTTTGTCTAGACCGTTTGGTCTTTTTAAAGTAGGATCATAAAAAATGAATTCCAGGTCCTAAGAATGCTAAACACCACAAAAAGATGATCTCTGGTGTTGGTGTGGTATACTCCCTGCATCTGGCCTCGATCACAGCGAATTGTTTTAATTATGGTACGGCCTCGCTAACTCGTTTAGTTTATGGCCTGCTGTGGGAGCACTTTGTCCTGTGTTCGTGACACTTTGGTCTCATGGCCCCCTTGGGTTGACCTCCCTGACTCCCAAGGATTTTAACATGCATTTTGTCTCTGCTGAGATGAAGAGCCAATTTTGGTTTTCATAGACAAAATTTCTGGTTTTTCAAAGTCATGCCACTTTCTGTTGCTAAGATTCAAGTTGATGGCATCCCCTCCCTGCAAATGGGGGCCCTCTCCAAATTTAGTGAATACTTTCAATATCTTTGTCTGAATTGCTGATAAAGAACTTACCCCTGAGGACGTCCTTGAGTCGATAAGGAGTCACTGATAAGAGTTGTTTAGGAATTTTCAATGGGCTAATAATAGTATTGCCAGCCTCTCAACTTCTGGCTTAGGGTAGCTTGGGAGGTAGAATCTAGAATCGACTGACTTATTCACGTCCATGGGGGCCACTCCCCTGTCCCCCACCCTCCACTCTCCACCACCCGAAGTCATATATCCTGCTCCCATTAGCGCAAAAGGAAATAACATAGGTCTGGCATAATCCTCTTCTTACCAGCCCAAGCCTTGGCCTTAAAATGTAAGGAAATAAGACCATTTTCCCTGCGTCATGGCCAAGGCTGTTTGCAGCTAACCCAGTGTGGTTTCTGAGCGGCATTCAGTAAGTGGAATAGAGCAAGCCTGATCGCCCGATGCCCGGAAACATGCACGGGGTGAGATATTTATTAGTAAAAGTGTCAGGAATGATGCAAGATCTGAGGTCACCAGCGCCTGAGAGCAGCCCATCAGCCACCGTGGATAGAAGCTGACCTCCTTCCGCACTCCCGCTCCAAGGTCCGCTGGCTCTGAACAGGCTACAGCATCAGCCAAGGGAAGCTCCAATTTTTATCTAAAACAGAAACGCAGACCATCATCAAGCCCAGACAACCACATGCTCTGTAACGAGAAAACATACGTCGGTCTGTGTTAAATTATACCTTAGCCATGCACAGGCAGGCCCCGTCGAGGCTCGATAATTCTACTCTGCTTTAACTTGTCCTGATAATTTACTTTTTGGATCAAATCCCTGCCGTTTTGGTGGGACTCCCAGGGGCGTTATTTTCATCCATAGGAACCACCTCTTTTGCAAGAAATAAACCTCATTCTTCCTTCTCCATTTCTGATCTGACCATAACATATGCAGACTTTGTCCTGGGGTCACAGAACTGCCCCCTGGGTTCCTTATCAGTGCCTGAATCAGTGTTTCAATTGTAAGCAGCGAGCTTGCAGGAACTGTATGTGTGCCCATGTGCGCGTACGTGCGTGTGTGTGTGTGTGTGTAGATTCTTAACACTAGTGGCAAAGAGAAGGAGACTACCAAAGTTCAGCATTAGAAAATAAATAGAGCAGGGGTGCCCGGGGGTCTCAGTCATAAGGCATCTGCCTTAGGCTCAGGTCATGATCCCAGGGTCCTGGGATCGAGTCCTGCATCAGGATCCCTGCTCAAAAGGTAACCTGCTTCTCCCTCTTCCCTGCTTGTATCTCCTTGCTGTCTGTGTCCAACAAATAAATAAAATCTTTTTTAAAAAAATTAAAGAGATCAAAAAATAAATTTAAAAAGGAAATTAATAAAGCAGGGAATTAATTTCAGGGTTTAGAAATTTCTTTTTCATGGAATCCAGTGACTTAAATTGCTGTGTTCACTGTGGCATGTGACAGTGGACACTTGTCCTCCTCCTGCAGGATGAATCACCATGGGTCCATCTGCCTGGTGACAGATGTGACAGCCCCCTGAGCCCCAGTGAGGGCTTCTAGACCAATACCAAAGGTCCCAACCCTTCACCCTTTCTTTTCCAATGATGTGACAAATGCCTGGGGACCAAAGTCTCTCATCTAGAAGGCTCCCCAGGTCCCCGACCCCGTACCCTCCCACTTATTCTCTTGCTCTTGCTTCCCCGGATCTCAGTCACATGGGGTCAAAGGCCCACTGTTCTCCCTGCTCGGCCTGACACCCCTCGATTTGCCTCTATGTCCTCATCTATCCTCCCTTGACCCTACCTTCTCCAGAGCTCATCTCTCCAAAATAGAATTCATGACACAGAATCATACTTTCTTTTTTTTTAAGTAGGCTCCACACCCAGCGTGGAACCCAGTGCGGGGCTTGAACTCAAGACCCCGAGATCAAGACCCGAGCTGAAATCAAGAGTCGGATGCCTAACCAACTGACTGAGACACCCAGGTGCCACATACATAGCCTGTATGGGATCTAAATCACCTTTGATGACCAATCCTTGGTTGCCCCTCATAGACGGGGATTTCTGTAACCCCTCAGGACTGCTAAATCCTGCTGTGCTGTGATGTGTTTATCCTTGTACCATTATTCATTCACACATACATGCACCCGTGTATTCAACCATATATTTAAAAAGCGTTTGTTGGGGCGCCTGGGTGGCTCAGTGGGTTAAGCCTCTGCCTTTGGCTCAGGTCATGATCCCAGGGTCCTGGGATCGAGCCCTGTGTCAGGCTCTTTGCTCAGGAGGGAGCCTGCTTTCCCTCCTCTCTTTGCCTGCCTCTCTGCCTACTTGTGATCTCTGTCTGTCAAATAAATAAATAAAATCTTTCCAAAAAATAAAATAAATTAAAAAAAATAAAAAGCATTTGTTAGGGAGGTCTGGGTGGCTGAGTCGGTTGAGCCTCTGCCTTCAGCTGGGGTCATGATCATAGGGTACTGGGATGGGACAAGCAGGGAGTCTGTTTGTCCATCTGCCTCCACCCCTCCCCCGGCTCGTGCTCTCTCTGTCCCTGTCTCTCTCTCAAATAAGGAAAATCTAAATAAATAAATAAATAAGGTTTGTTAAACATCTGTCTTGTGCCAAGCAAGGAAGAGATAAACAATTTAATATTGCTTCCTCAAGAAGCTCACAGTCCAGTAGTGGAGTCAGATAAATAAAGATAATTATGGTTATGAAAGAATAAAGAAATAGCAATATTGAAATGGGAAGAGTATTTTGGGAGCTCTGAGAAGAGGTATCTCATGCAGCTTGGGGGGGGTTAGGAAAGCCTTTTGGACAAGGCTGGGGTAAGACCCAATTTATTGCTTGCCGTAAGGCAAATCTAGAATTAAGGCAGTGAGTGAAATCAAATTACATCTCAGAAAATCAAATTATAGGTCCATAAAGTTTCAGCCAACATATGGAAAAAATTTTTATCATGTCCTTGACCGAATGCATCCAATCTTCAGTAGGGCAGCTTCTTACTGTGAGCGCAATTAAATGGCGTAAAGATGTTGGTTGTTGTAGTCTTTAGGTCCTTGGGAAACGTCTTGAGGATTCAAGGTCCACTTTCTCTGCCCTGGCTCACTGCTATTTTCATAACAGATCTTCAGAGGGACCGATTAGCCGGAGACCAGGCTGTTTCTAAGAGATGATCTCTAAAGTCAGAGACATTGAACAGAGACTCACGGGAGGTTTGCATTGGACTCCGCAGACAGAATCACGTCCAGAATTTTCCTACCTAAAAATGCCTGAAAATGAAACATTAGCTATCCATACACACAAACCACAGTGCTGATCTACTTAGGCCTGCTGCTTCCCACAAATAGAAAGAGAAGGAAAAAACAGCTTCCAGTCAAAATGAGATCAGCTCATCTGACCCAAAAAAAAAAAAATCCAATTAATTTACAATAAGACAATTAAGGCAATTCCCAAGGAATAAACTAGCTTGGGCTTTTAACTAATCCTGGGTAAGCCTCGGAGACCAAGTTGACTTTAGACAGTGATCCAAACGTTTACACGCTTATTTGGAGTTTGGATCTCTGATTCACAAGAAAAGGCTCCCGATATTGGTGACAAGCTGTGGCATTTTCCCAATACTTGTCATTGTCAAGCCCCTGAATGGCAATTTTTTGTATCCCCAGTGTGTAACATCTTGGAAACTAGAACAAGCTTGATCAACATTTACGAGCTCGCTTAAAATCCGAAATGTGGAAAGAGGGTGACTGGAGAGGAGGAAATAATCCAATCTCTGCGGAGGGTAGTGAATCTGGTGCCCTTGGACAGCTCCAACCATCTTAGCCCAGAACATAAGAACCAGTCTGATTCCCAGTTCAGAATGTCAATATTTCAAATTACGTTTATTTGCTGGGTAAGGTCTCTGTTTATGTTTGACCATGTCATGCAGTTCTGTTTGTCTGCCCTTCGACATGTTTGTCTACCCTGATGGGAAGCTTCGACAGAGTGGAAATGATGCCTATTTCTGCGGCTTCGTGGCTCTCCAGTGGGTACTTAAAGACGCTCTTCTGAACAGAGCTTTCGGGAGACCCTAATGAGGAACACCATTCTGAATGGACTGAAATAACCAAAAGACCTGCCTTCTGTTCGCAGAGAGAATGCTGGGTGACATCGCTGTGTTTTCAAAGCGCCATGCCGTCACGCAGAATACATTCCTCAGTGCTTTGCAAGTCTCTCCCTCCACGCCCCAACGCCCACTTCCCCCAGGGACCATGTCCGGGGTCAGCAGAGGAAGGGGAGGCAGACATGGAGGGGCCACACTGTTCAGTGGCTTCTTCCTTAGGCCATGCCACGCTCCGTAGGCATAAGTGACCAGCTCAGGAATGGCCAACCTAATGCATATATTTTTTTAAGATTTTATTTATTTATTTGACAGACAGAGATCACAAGGAGGCAGAGAGGCAGGCAGAGAGAGAGGGGAAAGCAGGCTCCCTGCTGAGCAGAGAGCCCGGTGCAGGGATGCGGGGCGATCCCAGGACCCTGGGATCATAACCTGAGCCGAAGGCAGAGGCTTTAACCCACTGAGCCACTCAGGCAGCCCCTAATGCATATTTCTACCCAGCGCCTCCAACAAACCTCCCAGCAGTGACTCACTCGGTCCGGGGCACCAGGGGAATGTCTGGTTTGCTAGCTAGAGGGGGTTCGGAGAGCTCCTGTTACACTTGCACTTTCCACGTTCGGTTGACAGAGGCTAGTCTGGTGGGTGGGGGGGTATGGCCTGGAATTTATATATTTAACAAGAACCCCCGGGGAAGTCCTAGGATCATTGATTCCTATCCAGCCCCTTCATTTTACACATGATTATCGATGATGAGACCAAACCAAAGACACGACAGTGACCTGGCCAGGGTCGTACAGCCAATCTCTCGTTGAGCCTTGGCAAGGAGCCATGTTTTTTACTTCATCCCACATGATGCTCTATTAACACTGTAATTAACCAGTCTCCTGGAAATGACACCTTTTCACAAGCAAGTTGGTCACATGACCTTCAGGAAACCCGTGAGACAGTGTTGGCACTTGTCAGTTGGCATGGTTTATTCCAAAGTGACTTGCTGCGTAAGACAAAATACCTCCATGGGTAGCACCTTCCTTCAGGCTGTGCGTAATTCAAGGAAATACAAGCCAGTCTCCCAAGCGCAGAGGGATTTGCAGGAAGAAAAAGCAGGAAAAGGAGTGCAGATACAATTCGATGACTATTCACCACCACAACAAAAATACTTCGACATATTTCAATGTCTGCGTTCTAATTCTTATTCTAACAAAACAAACTTTTTTTTTCCAGCTATAAACGTCCAAAGGCATTTTCTAACACTTTAAAGAAGGCGACTGCTTGTTTATTATTGAAGATCTCTATACTGTAACACAAATATCAAAACTTGATTTTAGAAAGATCACTAGTAGGCAAGGTTACAGAAACATTGGAAGGTCTCCAAGCTCCCTATTCATCCCACCCCAGCAACCACACACCCATGGAGCCATGGTCCTGCTCCCAGCCTCCTGGTCTTGAGCATTTCAACACTTTCCTCTTGTTCTCAGCCTTCTTAATACCAACTTCACCCTTTTTTCTCTCCTTAGGGATGGCTCCCATCCCTTCTTCAGATTTCCCCACAGCCCTTCCCTGCCGGCCTCCTCCTGCCCCGAATGGTCCCTCCTCTGCCGCATCTTCAAGTGGGTCTCCCATTTAGGTCCCTCCTGTTTTGATCCAATATAATTTCCTTGCGTGATGCATCTGCTTTGAGACTTCAGTGTCCACCTATAGACGTAAGACTCCCAAATCTGGGGGCACCTGGGTGGCTTGGTAGGTTAAGCATCTGCCTTCAGCTCAGGTCATGATCCTGGGGTGCTGGGATCAAGTCCTGCATTGGGCTCCCTGCTCAATGAGGAGTCTCCTTCTCCTTCTCCCTTTGCCTCTCCCCCCACTCATGTTCTCTCTCTCTCATAAATAAATAAAACCGAAAGGAAGGAAGGAAAGAAGGAAAGAAGACGGACTCCCAGATCTGTGTCTTGGGGCTGAGCTCCTTCCCCCGAGCTCCAGGCACCTTGTCCAACCACCCGGACACGCCACCTAGATGTCTTGCAGGCATAGCATATTCCACATCCAACATGGTGTCCTCTGGTCACACCTGCCCTCTTGCCACACTGCGGTGGCAGGGAACTGAGCCTCCAGCCATCCCACCCCTGAGGTTAGACACTCCTGTCATCTCAGACGCCTCTGTCTAGAGCAACCACTCCACACATCCCGTCAGCCTGTCTCAGGTCAGCACCGTTTCCAGTGCTCCCTCCCTTGTCATGTCCGGCAAGAGCCTCTGGACCAGCTTCCCTGCCTCCCGCCTCTCCTTGCTCAGCCCCCTGGTGCACTGTCTGCAGAGTTACCTTCCTTCTGAGAGGCTGATTGGCTCGTTTATCTGGATCCCCTTTGCCTGTAAGGTAAAGCTGGGATTTCATCCATGGTTGGTTCTGTCAGCCTAGCTTTGCTGATCATTCTGACTAACCTCTTCACTCCTCCAGTCTATGCATCCTCTTACCAAGTGAATGCGCTGTTCCCCGAACACTCCAGGCTCTCCTGGGATTTTGTGCCTTCGCACACTCTGCTCTCTGAGCCTGGACACCCCCCTCCCAAGACCCCTCTTTCTTCTTTCATAGTCTAGCAAACTCCTACTTGTCCATCACCTCCTCTGGACTCTTCTTCAATATTTCAGGCATGGTAACTGGTTCTCCCTTCCTGAATCCTACAGCACTTTGTTTGAATTTGAATTTCTGTGTCGATGTGTCTGCTTTCTTTACTTAACTGTGCGTTCAGATGCTCAAAGGCAGTGGCGTGGTTTATCTGTCTTGGCATCTGAGCACGTAGCACATGGAAGTTGTTCAGTAATTGGAGGGGGAGAGGGGAATGCGATACTGAAACCAGGCATGACTCTCTCATTTTTTTAAAAAAAGATTTATTTATTTATTTAAGAGAGAGTGAGCCAGGCGTTGGAGCAGAGGGAGGAGAGAGAACCTTAAGCAGACTCTGTGCCGAGTGTGGAGCTGGACACGGGGCTCGACCCCCAGACCCTGAGACCATGACCTGGGCCAAAACCAAGAGTTGGACGCTTAACCACCCGTGCCCTTGGAAGCCCCACCAGGCACACATTTCTACTTAAAATCATTTAGCATTAGCTTTACGAGGTATCATTCGCACACGATACTCACCACCTACATTAAGTGTACAATTCAATGGTTTTAGCAACTTCACAGGAGTGTGCAATCATCAATAATTTTAGAAATTGCTGTCCCCTCAGAAAGGTATCCCCTCTCTAACCCCCTCTCCCATTCCCTCAGCCCTAGGCAACCGCTGATCTACTTTCTTTCTATATACACTTGTCTATTCTGGACACAGAGTGACAAAATATGTGGTCTCTTGTGGCTGGCTCCATTCACATAACATGCTTTCCAGATGCATCCATGTGGTAGTATGTACCAGTATGTAGTGTGAATCATTCTCCCCTTTATTTTTTTTTAAATTTTATTTATTTGACAGAGAGAGATCACAAGTAGACAGAGAGGCAGGCAGAGAGAGAGGAAGGGAAGCAGGCTCCCCACTCAGCAGAGAGCCCGACGCGGGCCTCGATCCCAGGAACCTGAGATCATGACCTGAGCCGAAGGCAGAGGCTTTTAACCCACTGAGCCACCCAGGCGCCCCCCCTTTATTTTTTTAAGATTTTGTTTATTTATTTAAAAAAGAGAGAGAGAGAGAGAGAATGCGTGTACACAAGTTGGGGGGAGGAGCAGAGGAAGAGGCAGAGGAAGAAGCAAACACCCTGCTGAGCAGAGAGCCCACTAGGAGCTGATCCCAGGACCCTGGGACCATGACCTGAGCCGAAGGCAGATGCTTAACGACTGAGCTGCCCAGGTGCCCCGATCATTCCCCTTTCATGTTCAAATAAGACTCCATTGCATCATATCTAAGAAACGACTGGCTAACCCAAGGTCATACGGATTTACCACTGTGCTTTCTTCTAAGAGTTGTGTAGTGTTCAGTTCATTTTGATATGATCTATTTTGTGAATGGTGTGAGGTGGGGATCCAATTCATTCTCTTGCATGTGAATATCCTGTTGTCTTTACACCGTTTGTTGAAAAGACTATTCCTTCCCCACTGAGCTGTCTTGGCATTCTTGGGAAATCAACTGATCATAAATATAAGAGTTTATTTGTGGACCCTCAATTTTAGCCATTGAGCTATATGTCTATCTCGACACTAATACTAATCGAACCATTAATTACGGATCAAAAGATACTGTCCCTGTCAATAATTAAGCTGGAGGCAAAAATATGAAGCTCAGAAGGGTCCCTAAAATTGCACTAAGCTCAAGGTCCTGAGAGAACTCTTGCCCTAGAGGAAGGCAGTGGGCTTCAGCTGCTGAAAGTCTCTGCGTAGACACTGTTTACAGGCAGAAATCAAGCCCGGGTCACCATTCTTTGGAACTGGCTGTGTCCCTGCCCAACAGACTTCCTCTCTCCAGAGCCCTGCTGAAAATTTCCATTCTTTTTTTTTTTTTTTTTCCAAAACAAACCCCACTCGGTTCTTATCTCACACTTCTCCTTCATGCCAAGGTTTATATTTTGAGTTTCCCCACATTTTAGATACAGTCTTCAGGAACATGTAATTCATTTTTTCAACATGTATTTACTAAGCAAATGTTCTATATTAGATATCGTTCTTGACTCAGCAAACATACTAGTAAACGAAACATAGGATCCTTTGCCCTTAAAGAACTTACATTTTAGGGGCATGGGTAGGCAAGAAAACAAGCAATCAAATAAATGAAGTAACTCCAGATAACGATAAGTGCTAGTAAGAAAGTAAAGAGAGAGAACAGGATCGCAAGGGAAAGCTGGGTCCTATTTTAGACAGACTGGTGGAAGGGAGCCTCCCGGAGGAGGTGGTATTTGAGCCAAATCCTAAACGTTAAGAAGTGAGCCGTGTGCAAAGCCACCATCAGCCACCTCCATTCTGACCTCAGTCTGTACCTTCTAATTGATTAAATTCTTCTCTTCAGCTTATCTCTTAACTTTGGCAAAAGACCCTGCAGGCAAACATCTCCCCATGGGAACTGAAACTATCCCCTCCAGCAATAGGGGCTGCCTCAAGCCAGCAAGACCTCTTGGCGACTCACCCAAGACAATGATCGACCTGACCTTTGCTGCTCACCTGCATGGACCCAAGGACCTTTGTACCACACTTTCTTTATATAAACCTAGAAGAATCTTCAGCACTTTGGAGACAGTCTTTGAGACACTAGTCTGCTATCTTTCTACTGTTGGCCTTCCTGAAATAAATTCCTTACTCGTTTCTCTGCCTTTGGATTTTATCAGCAGCCAGTTGCCAAAACGTTTCTATTTGGGATCCCCAGAGGCAGGTGCTTTTGCACCCTTTGGCCCCTATTAACAAGAGGAGTTATCCAGACGGAGGTGACAGCAAGAACAAGGACTCCAAGGAGGGTATGAAGAAGAGCAAGAACGCAAATGTGGCTGGAGTGGAGTGAATGAAGGAGAAAGGGGTAGGAGGCAGAGGTCAAAGAAGAAGCCTAAGGCAAGACCTTGCATGCAGTACTTTGTCGATTAGGAATAAGAATTTAGACTTTTATGCTAAATATGAGGGAAAATCCTTGGAGACTTTTAAGCTAGGGAGTGGTGTGATCTGATTTACACCTTAAAAACAGCACTCTGCTGGAAGAAAACAGAAGAAAATCTTTATGACCTTGAGTAGGGCACAGATTTCTTAGCTATAGCACATAAAAACGTGATCCATAAAAGAAGATACGGACTTCATTAAAATTAAGAATTTCTGCTCTCGGAAATTAAGAAACACTTTCTCAGAGAAAATGTAGAGGATTAAAAGACAGGGCACCACCAGTCCAGTATGTAAGAAGCTTGGAAATTCCATCCTAACAACAAGCACAGAGCCGAACAGAGTAAAAAGTCAACCGCTGTTCTTAGATCTGTTAAAAAGAAACAACAGGCCCAAAATGGAGTCGCTTATGCTCAGCCCCACCAAGACTTAATACCTATCCTAACAACAGTTTCAGCCTCTCCAATGAGTGGAATCTCAAACCTGTCCCGAGCTTCCTGGAGGCACTAATGAGGTCATCCGCATGATGAGACCCCTGCCTTCTCCAAAGGGAAGGCAGGGAGCTTACCTGAAATAATCTGCTTTCCACTTCCTAATCCATTTCCCTTCGGCCTATAAAAACCTTCCATTTTGTAAAGCTCTTGGGCCTTCTTTCTGCTTGCTAGGTGGGATTCCCAACTCATGAACTGTTGAATAAAGACAGTCAGATCTTTACATTTACTAGTTAAAATTTGTTTTTTAATAGACTCATAAGAGGAGTGAGGTCACAAGACAAATTGCTGTCCACAAAAATTGGAGTGAGAGATAGGTGAATGCAGAGAATCATACTTTATCTGAGGGGAAGCCCATAAACTAGAACCTGTACAGGAACCAGAACTGTAATTGACAAAGTACTGGAGACTCAATGTGAACAAGTTTGGGGGTAAAAATGTCAGGTGGACCCATTCAGAGGGAGATAAAATCTTTTTTTTTTTTTTTAAAGATATTTATTTATTTATTTATTTGAGATAGAGTAAGAGAGAGCAAGAGCAGGGAGGAGAGGCTGAGGGAGAGGGAGAAGCAGGCTCTCCACTGAGCAGGGAGCCTGATGTGGGACTCAATCCCAGGAGCCTGAGATCATGACCTGAGCTGAAGGCAGACACTTAGCAGACTGAGCCACCCAGGCGCCCCTTAAATAAATAAAGTCTTTTTTTAAAAGCCTATTTACAATACTTCCCAGTACTTCAGGTCTGCCCACTAAGAAAAATTTACACAGCATAAGACAGAAAACACAGTTGGAAGAGACAGAGTAAGCATCATAACTAGACTCAGATATGGCAGGGGTGTTGGAATTATCCACTCAGGATTTAAAGCAACTAGGATGAAATATGTTAGGGATCTAATAGAGGAAGTAGACAGTAGGCAATGATGGCCAAGCAAAGTAAGCAGAGATATGCAAATTCTAAGAAAGAACCAAAAATAAATGCTAGAAATTAAAGAAAACCAGAGTAACAGAAAGAAGAATGCCTTTGATAGACTTATTAGTGGACTGGACACAGCTGAGGAAGGAATCTCTGAACTTGAGGATATCTCAATAGAAAGCAGTTCTTAGAAGGAAATTTATAACATTGCATGCATATATTAGAAAAGGAGAAAGATCTAAAATCACAATCAAAGCTTCCACCTTGAGGAGCTAGGAAAAGAAGAGCAAATTAAATCTAACATAAGCAGATCTCTTAAAAAGATAATGAAGGAATACTATGAACAACTCTGTGCCCACAAATTAAACAATCTAGATGAAATGGTCCCATTCCCTGAAGGGTGCCATCTGCCAAAACTCACACAAGAAGAAACAAACATCTGAATAGACCTTTTGAAGAATTTGAATCAATACTTAATAACTTTCTAAAATAGAAAGCACCAGGCCCAGATGGACTTACTGGTGAATTCTACCAAACATTTAAGGAAGAAATTGTACTAATTCTCTACAATATCTTTCAGAAGATATGACCAGAGGGAATGTTTCCTAATTCATATTCTGAGACTAGCATTTTTTAAATACCAAAACAGACAAGGTCATCACAAGAAAGAAAACTACAGAACAATCTCTCTCATGAACATAGATGTAAAAATCCTCAACAAAATATTAGCAAATAGAATTCAACAATGCCTAAAAAACATTATACACCATGACCAAATGGGATTTATCTGAAGTATGCAAAACTGGTTCAACATTTGAGAATCAATTAATGTAAGCCATCACATCAATAGACTAAAGAAGAAAATTGAATATATATATATATATATATATATATATTCATCTTACCCTTGAATATATATATATATATATATTCAACTTACCCTTGATAAGGGACCAAGCAAAATACAATGGAGAATAGTCTTTCCAGCAAATGGTACTGAAACAACTATATATTCACATGCAAAATAATGAGTCTAGGCACAGGCCTTACACTCTTCACAAAAATTGACTCAAAATGGATCACAGACCTAAAACTGTAACACAAACTATAATATTCTTGGAAGATAATACAGGAGAAAACCTAGATAACCTTGAGTACACCAATGACTTTTTACATACAGCACCAAAGAATTAATAAGCTGGACTTTATTAAAATTAAAAACTTCTGCTCTGTGCCTCTGATTGGCCTTGCCTTCGTCACATGCCAACAAACCCCTGGCCGTTGTGGCGGGAGGGGACTTTGACCCACAGCCCCGCCAGCCTGCAAACTTCTGATGAGGCAAGTGCTGTTATAAATTTAGAGCAAGTTTAATTGCCAAAACTTGGAAACAATCAAGATGTGCTTTGGTGGGTGAACGGATATATAAGCTGGGGTCCATCCAGACAATGGGCTATCATTTAGCACTAAAAAGAAATGAAGCCATGAAGGGACATGGGGGAACCTGAAATACACATTACTAAGTGAAAGAAGCCAATCTGAAAAGGCTACACAGGGCATCACCCCAACTCTGTGACATTCTGGAAAAGGCAAAGACAGTGGAAGATCAGTGGTGGCCAGGGGTTGGGGGAGGGGCCCAGAGGCCACCATAACATAATGGTGGAAACATGTGATTATATATTTGTCAAAACTCACAGAATATCTAACACCAGGAGTGGACCCTAATGTCAACTACGGACTTTGGGTGATAATGACGTGTCTGTGTAGGTTTGTCACTTGTAACAAGTGTCCTGCTCTGGTGGGGAAGGCTGTGTGTGCCAGGAGCAGGGGAGGGCGCACAGGAGGCATATGAGAAATCTGTGTACCTTCTGCTCAATGTTGCTATGAACCAAAACAGTCATAAAAAATAAAATATTTTTTTAAAGGCAAGGTAGAGACTGGGAGAACATATTTGCAAACCACACATCAAAAAAAAAAAAAAAAGGACCTCTAGCCGTACTATTAAAAACCTTTTAAACTCAACCATCAGAAAACAAACAATCCAACTGAAAAACAGCAAAGGACTTGGACTCTTCACTAAAGCAGATATATGAATGGCAAATAAGCACACAAAAAGATGTTTGACGTCATTAGCCATTAAGGAAATGCAAGTTAAAACCACAACAGATATCATTACACACTTTATTTTTATTTGAAAAATAAAAGAAACCGGATCCCTTACACAGCGCCAGTGGGAATGTAAAATGGTACAGCCACTCCGGAAAACAGTTTGGCAGTTTCTTATAAAATTAAAAATATACTTACCATACAACTTAGCAGTGCCACTCCTATTTACCCAGAGAGAAATGAAAATTTATGTTCACTCAAAAGCGCATAAGTCAATGTTCCTAACAGTTCTATTTATCATCACCAAAAACTGGAAACAACCTAAAGGCCCTTCAGTGGATGAGTGGATAGACCAGCTGTGCTGCCACTGAATAGTACTCCACGGAATACGGTATTCCATACCGAGGACTACTACGGAGCAATGAGAGGGAATGCTCTATTGAAACACGCTCCAACATGAATGAATCTCAAATACATAATGATAAGTGATGGAACCAGAAAGAAGATGAAAACTGTACGATTTTGCTTACATAACATTCTGGAAAAGACCAGAGGGACACCAGATGGTTGAGTGGTTTCCAAGGCTGGAAGCAAGAGGAAAGACACCTAATACAAAGTCTGGGGGCATATTTTAGGATAACGGATCAATTCCATGTCTTAATTGTGCTGGTGTACATTTGCCAAAATGTGTACCTTACAGACTGTGCACGTTTGTCAAAATTCTCAGAATGACCAGCTGGGCACGTAATGATGTCGTGAACTGAAATGGGGCAGACGGGGTGGGAGGTAGCAAGTTTCAGGGGTGTTAGCACTGAGAGTTCTTTCTCCTACGTTATGTTTAAGACAGTCAGGCACTCAAGTAGAAATGATATGAATGACCCTAGAGTTCAGGAGGGAGGTTAGAAATGCAAGTTTCCTTTGGATCTCGTGGGCATTTTCAAGGTGAGTTTATACCAGAAGCACGCCACCAACAATGACCAGATCAGTGTCACCTTTGTTATTTCTACACCGGGTATATATTCTCCCTTAGCCCTGATAGAAATGGGGATGAGCCAGAATGGGGATGAGTCACGTCCTCTGTGTCACTCTGAACTAAATCTAGATGTGTCTGGTCAAAAGCCCGTAAACATAACCTTTACCTTTGACCCACCTATTTTGTGAACCTCAAGTTGAAGCTCAGAACAAGGCCATGGCCTTCAAACTCTGAACCACCGTGAGCTATAAAAGAATGCCAGATTTGATTGGTCCTATAAAAGTGATTTATTGTACATATGCATGTGTGCAAAGGATTCGTAAGTATTTTCAGCAAATTGAAAACATATTTGGAACTTATGGAAGTTTGCAGGAATAAAAATGAGCAACAGATAGTAAGTAAGGGGGACTGCCACACTAGATTTGTGGCTTCATGGACGTAAAAAGCAATTGCTTCAACAAACCCATCCTATGTAAATAAAAAGTTAAAAGGAAAAGCCAGATTAATTTACTCTGTTTGCACTTCCGTAGTCAGAAGGCTTTCGTTTTTTGTTTTGTCTTGGAATTGGCTCCCTTATATAACACATGTCAAAATAGCTGGAAAAATGTGATGAAACGGTGCCAGCTGACATTCTTGTCCCACAAGGACAACTCCCTCTAGCTCCTTATTTTCTTTTCACATTTTGGGCACCGTGAGCAAGCGGCTGGAGTGCAGGCAGGCCGCCACGTGGCTGCGCAGGAGTGAGAGTTAAAGCCTTGGGCCTTCCCGACCCAAGGCGGTCTCACCCAGGGTGTGGTCAGCAGGAATTTTGCCATAAGTTCGAGTCCTCCAGGAGTCCAGTTTTGTTAAAGTGTAATTTGGGAGGAGGAAAAGGGGAGCCAAAGTACTTTCAGAGATGAAGGGCCTTTCGTTCAATTTCCTCATCACCAAGGAAGGAAAACATTGTATGTGTTTAAGAGCCTAACTTCCAGGGGAGGTTTTAAATAGGCAGGGCGCCTGAGTGGCTCGGTTGGTTAAAGCATCTGCCTTTGGCCCAGGTCATGATCCCAGAGTCCTGGAATCGAGTCCCGAATTGGGCTCCCAGCTCAACGGGGACCTGCTTCTCCCTCTGCCTGTCGCTCCTCCTGCTTGTGTTCTCTCTCTCCGACAAATAAATAAATAAAATCTTTAAAAAATAGACAGCCAGACAGCCACACTCTAACTCCGTTTCCACCGAATGTGCTGTCTGGGGCATCTAGCAACCCCTCAACGTCTCAGGCAATTCTCTAAAACAAAGCTCGTCCATGTGGTTAGAAAGTTCCTATGATGGAAAACCTTATTAGAAAGGAATACATTCAAAACAGATAACAGCTTTTGTCACATAGGTACTCAGAGAAAAGTGGGGTTTTTTTTAAGTTTTTACTTAAATTCCAATTAGTTAGTATACCATGTAATATCAGTCTCAGGTGTACAATATAGTGATTCAGCACTTCCATCCATCACCTGGTATCAGTCATGACAGGTGCACTCCTTAAACCCCATCACTTATTTCACCCATCCCCCCATCCACCCAAGAAAGATTTTGCACTGAATTCCTGAGATGACTGGAAAAATAATTCTAAAGGGTGTTTGCAATAAAAAAAAAATTATGGGAAATAAGAAATAATTTCTTTTTAAAATATTTATTTGTTTATTTTAGGGGGGGCACAAGCAGGGGGAAAGGCAGAGAGAGAGAGAGAATCCTCTAGCAGACTCCCCGCTGAGTACAGAGCCTGACTCAGGGCTCGAACCTAGGACCCTGAGATCTTGACCAGAGCTGAAATCAAGAGTTGGCCACTTAACCGGGTGAACCACCCAGGCGCCCCAAGAGAAATAATTTCTAAAAGACCTTTAATTTTTAGGGTGCTAAGTAAATCCTAAGATAAGACACCCCATCCCTTCTATGTCTCAGAAACTTTTCTTGCTCATACTAGATTCCTTTTGTCTACCTTCAATCAATCAATTGATCAGTATTTATAGAACATTTACAATATAGCTGACTCTATTGACAGGCACCAGAGACGATCTGGATGATACAGAATGGGTGGTCCTTGCATGAAAGAAGTTTGTGATCTATTTAGGAAATACTAAAATTCAAAATGGCAGCCAGCATTATATCTCTGCATTGCAGATGGAGTCAGGATTGGAGGCAAGGATGGTCAGTGAAGACTGGCGTCCTCAGGAGAAGCTTTGTTATTTTTTTTAAGATTTAATTTATTTATTTGTCAGAGAGGGAGCACAAGCAGGTGAAATTGCAGAGGGAGAACGATCCCGATGCAGGACTTGATTCCAGGATACTGGGATCATGACCTGAGCCAAAGGCAGACTCTTCACTGACTGAGCCACCCAGAATTCCCAGGAAAAACTTTGTAAGTTTCATCTTTCTCCTGGCACAGAAGGGGGAAGGAAGGACATCAAGTGTGGAATTGGGCAGCTCGGAGCCTGGTGGACAAGAGTGTCATTTCTCACTAAGGAGGCAATTATGCAATCCGGTTCACAGGGACAAGACAAGTCTATTTATACAAATGGGCTGCCAAGACAGTCTAGAACTATCCAATATGGTAGACACTAGTCACACATACCTATTCAAATATAAATTCATCACAATTAAATAAAATTAAACGTTCAGTTCTTCAGTCTCGCCACATTCAGATGCTCAACGGCCAGATGTAGCTGGCGGGTAGCATTTTGGACAGTGCAGATTTTTTTTTAAAGATTTTTATTTATTTATTTAACAGAGATCACAAGCAGGCAGAGAGGCAGGCAGAGAGTGGGGGGGAGGCAGGATCCCCGCCAAGCAGAGAGCCTGACGAGGAGCTTGATCCCAGGACCCTGAGATCACGACCAGAGCCGAAGGTAGAGGCCCAACTCACTGAGCCACCCAGGCGCCCCTGGACAGCACAGATATTAAACTTTTCCTTCCTTCCAGAAAGTTCTCTTGGGCAGTGCAGGCCTAGAGCCAAGGAAGTGTGAAGCGAAATGCAGGATAGCCGAGCATCAAAGAATCCCCCAAACGCACCGGTGTGTTGCTGTAGCTGTTTCAGATATGTTTCCTGTGGCAACAAGTTTCCCAAATCCCAAAGGGATTTGATTGCTTTAACAAATACACACTGAGGACCTACTGATACGAGGTTAGGTGACATGAAGAACACAAAAGTGAATCAAGCAAATGCCAGTAGTCAGGGAGCTCAATGCTTCCCAGAGGGGAGAAAAGATGTGTTCTCAAATCATCATAACACAAAATAAAAGGTGATAAGCATTCTAAGAGAGGTACAATGAAAGCATGTAGAAGTTCAAAAAGGGACAGAATAGTTCTATTTGGAGTTTTCAAGAAATTCTCTGAAATAGGCTTTAGAAGTTCAAATAATGAATCCTTAAAACGCAGAGTGGGGTGTGGTAGGAAATCCCTGAAAACCAAGAGTCCACAGATAATCTGTAGGCTCGGTTATGCCCTCACTGTGTGACCTTGGGTAAGTCAGGGCCCCAGCCTCCGTTTCTTTAGCAACTGAGTAAGAGGGAAAAAGGAGACATGAATTTACAGGTGGAGTGATGGACACAAGCGAAGGTATGGGGACAGCTGTGTGTGTGCAGAAAATGGAATAGTCAGATTAGTTCTGAAGAGAAACCACAGTCCAACCACCTTATAACTTGTTCCTGAGCATTATGTAATTCTAAGACATCCCCCTAAAAATTTTTTTAAAAATTAAAAGCCACCACCCCAAAAACAATAATTAGATTTTGCCCCTCCCCCAACTTCCCTGCCAGACAACATTGTGTAAGTTATAGGTGTACAATATTTGATAAACTTATCGATTGCAAAATGATAAGTTAACATTAGCTAACATCCTCCATGATATTGCATAATGCCCATTTCTGTTTAGGGGTGAGAACATTCCAGATATACTCTCTTAGCTACTTTCAAGTACGTGATATAGTATTGTTAACCATAATCCGTACATTAGATCCCCAGAACTAATCCATCTGATACCTGAAAGTTTGCACCCTTTGACCAATGTTTCCCCCTTTCCCCATTCCCCAGCATCTGTGCTAACCAGCATTCTACACCATTCCACTCTCTGCTTCCATGAACTTGGCATTTTTAGATTCCACACATAAGTGATAACCAGGATTTGTTTTTCTCTGTCTGACTTATTTCTCTTACTATAAAACCTTCAAGGTCCACCCATGTGATTCCAAATGGCAGGATTTCCTTCTTTCTCATGGCTAAATAGTATATATATGTGTGATATTATATACCATGTGATATATATGGTCATATATCACATATTATATATCGTGTATATGTCACATCTTCTATATCCTTTCATCTGTTGACAGACGATGAGGTTGTTTCCATACCTCGGCTATTGTAAACAGTGCTTCACTAAACACAGGCGGGCAGATCTCTCTCAAGATTCTGTTTTCCTTTTCCTTGGATACATATCCAGCAGTGGGATTGCTGGATCATATGGTAGCTCTACTTTATTTTCTTTTCTTCAACAAAAATTTTCAATGAGTGCAAGTTAGTATGCTTTTATTTTACCTGTAGCTTCTATTACAAAGGTCTTAAAATTACTATAAACCTGAGAAAGATATCGACATGCTTTGAAATTCCTTCCAGGTTTTGAAATTTACCTTCTATTGTGGGTAGATAAATAGGGAAAGATTCCTTTTCACTTAGGGAATACTGACTATAAGTTCAAATATTTAGCATAGTTTTAGTTTTTACTTGTTGAACATGATTTGGGCCGTAGATATGTAAACCTTCTTTTTTTATTATTTATTTATTTGACAGATGGAGATCACAAGTAGGCAGAGAAGCAGGCAGAGAGAGGAGGAAGCAGGCTCCCCGCTGAGCAGAGAGCCCGATGCGGGACTCGATCCCAGGATCCTGGGATCATGACCTGAGCCGAAGGCAGAGGCTTTAACCCACTGAGCCACTCAGGCACCCCTATGTAAACCTTCTTAATCTACTGAAACAGTTTTTATGTTAGTTAGTTGCTCCAGAAGATGTTAACTTCTGCGAAGTTCACTGAGGAACCTCCCTATCTTTGTGCACGGCGGCTGCACCAGTCTACATTCCCACCAACTGTACCCGAGGATCCCTTTTCTACACATCCTCTGCCAATACTTGTCTCTTGTCTCTTTGATGATAGTCATCTCAACAGGTGTGAGATGACATCTCACTGGATTCAATTTGCATTTCCCTGATGATGAGCGATGTCAAACACCTTTTTGTGTGCCTCCTGGCCATCTGCATGTCTTCTTTGGGACAAAGTCTCTTTAGTCCCTCTCTGCCTTTTCTTTTTTTTTTATTGTTTGCTACTGAGTTATATGAGTTGTTTATAAGTGTTGGATATGAACACTTTATCAGACATAAAATTGCCAAATGTTTCCTCCCATTCCATTGTTTGTCCTTCCATCTTGTTACTTGTTTCTTTGGTTGTGAAGAAGCTTTCTCGTTTGCTATAGTCTTGCTTGTTCATCTCGGCTTTTGTTTTCTGTGTTTTGTCAAAATATTGTGAAGACCAATGTCAAGGAGATCTTCCCCCTATGTTTTCCTCTATGAGTTTTATGATTTCAGGTCTTTTGTTTAATTCTTAATTGTATAAGATAGGAGTCCAATTTCATTTTTCTGCAGGTGTTAATCCTGTTTTTCCAACACCATTTTTTTAAAGAGATTTTATTTATTTATTTGTGAGGGAGAGAGAGAGCACAAGCTGGGTGAAGGGCAGAGGGAGAAGCAAACTCCCCACTGAGCAGGGAGCCTAATCTGGGGCTTGAACTCCCAACTCTGGGATCATGACCTGACCTGAGGGCAGACACTTAACCAACTGAGCCACCCAGGTGCCCCTCCAACACCATTTATTGAAAAGACTATCCTTTCCCCACTGACTATACTCGGCTGTCTTGTTAAGTATTACTAGATGGGATGTACATGGATCTATTTCTGGGGCTTCTGACTCTGTTCCATTGGTCTATGTGTCTATTTTAATGCCAGTCCCATACTGTTTTGATTACCACGACCTTGTAGTATAGTTTGAAATCAGCAAGTGGGATGCCTCCTGCTCGCTTCCTTCTCGGGACTGCTTTGGCTCTTGAGAGTTTTTGTGGTTTCATTTGGTAATTTTTGATACTTTACATCATATATGAGAAGCAAAGCAGATAAAAGGGAAGCAATTGTATTTGCACTTAACTCTGGCTTTTAAGTGGAGCTGAAGAATGACTCGACTAATTGGGTCCCCTTTGGGAAAAGGCTGTCATCGGTGAAAACCCGAGTGAGAGCCTCACTTCAGTAAACAATAAATAAAATGGCAGGACATTTCAGGGATGGGGGAAGGGAAGCAAGTCCGAGTCTGAAACTGAAAAATCACTATGAAAGCAGCAAAGCCAAGAACCCGGTAGTTAGAGTAAAATGCAGATCGTACAAGGAATGTGGAGTCCCTTTTTAAGAAGCAGACAGAACACAGAGCGTCCGTGGAATACCAGCTTGGCAGGTTTGCAGATCTCTATCTCGAGAGTGACTATGAAGATAGAGAGAAATACGTCGTCTGCAGCTGTGCCAAAGCATCTGTCAGCAGCCCCATTATCATTTTCTTACTCGTATATTTTTATAACCGCAGAAAAAGATTAGAGCAGGTAAACATATGTGCTCCATGTGAACAGGGGCACTAAATGTTTATTTGATGGTTAAAATGAAAAGTTCCTAGAAATCTAACTCCACAGCCCCCCACGGGCTACCAGCACATTTCTCCGTCCCTTGGTCTTCCTCTGAAAACCTGAAAATAGGTGCACCTGCGTGGTTCAGGCAGTTTAGCGTCTGACTCTTGGTTTCGGCTCAGGTCATGATGTCAGGGTTGTGAGATCGAATCTCGCTTTGGGCTCTACACTGGGCATGGAGCCTGCTTAAGACTTTTTCTCTCCCTCTACCTTTGCTGGTGCCCCACTCTCTAGCTGTCTCTCTCTCTTGATCTCAAATAAATAAATAATTAAATAGTAAAAAATAAAATAAATTAAAAAATAAAAATAAAAGCCTGAAAATAGTGTCCAGTACAAGTCAAGAGAAGAGATGTAGCTACTATAAATAAGGATATTATATGGTCATCTACCCATCCAAGTCTTTTTTTTTTTTTTAAAGATTTCATTTATTTATTTGAAAGAGAGAGACACGGCAAGAGAGAGAGAGAACATGAGCAGAGGGAGTCGGGGAGGGAGAAGCAGGCCTCTCCCAGAGCAGGGAGCCCCATGTGGGGCTGAATCCCCTGACCTGGGATCATGACCTGAGCCGAAGGCAGATGCTTAATGCCTGAGACGCCCCCATCCAAGTCTTTAAAACAGATTGAAATGCTACCCTGTCCAAGATTTACAGAATTGTCATTTAATATAAAATAAATGTGAGTGTAGATTGTGTATTAAGTATATGGGTGAACTCCATGGCCATATTTGTGCAGGAGCCCTTAAATCCGACCGTTGTCACTTTTCCTTCGCTGGCCTGTTGCTACAAGACTGCTGTCATTACTGTATGAAACCAGGTAAGATGAACCGCTAGGTTAAGTGAGTGGAACTGGCTTTCATTTGACAAAGTCCGTTATTCAATTACACATTCTTTCTCACTTTTGTTTTATTTTCTTTTTCTAAAACATGAACTCCAGAAGAGAGCATTTGCTATCTAGTCAGGATCCATTCAAAGGGAAAGACTGCTATAGGAACTCACACATCAAGTGGGGCTCCGAATTTCCCATCAAATTGCTGCTATATATCTTCAAGAAAATGATCCACGTTATTTAACTTTTCAGTCTGGTTGGCATGAAGTTACTCACAGTGTTCATTTTCAGGGTGCAGTGACTTGTGACTTTATAAACCCAGTCTGTATCGTGGCTGTATCTTCCTCATAACTCCTAATATTGTGTGTTTAAGCCTTTATGTTTGATCAGTCTTGTTAAAGACTGTGTAGTCATGCTAGACGTTTTTTAAATAACTTTTGGTTGTATTTATTTTTTCTACGGACTTGCTTTCTAGTTCAGCCTTTTCTGCTCTTATTTCTATCCATGCTTTCCGTGATGGGTCAAATTGTGCCCCATCTTTCCCCCCAAAATGGAAGCTAACTCCCTGTACCTCCTAATGTACCTTATTTGGAAATAAGGGTCATTGCAGGTGTGATTAGTCAGGGTGTCATGAGGTCAAACTGGTGTGGAATGGGCCATTAATCCAACATGACTGGTGTCCTTATAAGAGGAGGGAAATTTGGACAGAGGGAAGAAGTTGTGAAAACCCACAGGAAAGCCAGGTGTAGAGGATTGGAGTGAGGTGCCTACAAGGCTACCAGAGCCAGCAAGGAGCCTGGAACGTTCCTTCCATCGCACCTTCAGAAGGGGCATGGCCCTGCCTCCACCTGGGTCTCAGATTTCTGGACTCCAGAACTGAGAGACTGAGAGACAATATATTTCTGTTGCTCAGGCCACCCAGTTGGTGGTCCTTTGTTATGGTGGCCCTAAGAAACTAACTAATACACCTTCCTTCTCCACTCTTCATCTCTTACTCTACAATTCTTTCCTTCCTTTCTTTCTTTCCTTCCTTCTTTCCTTCCTTCCTTCCTTCCTTTCTTTCTTTCTTTTTTAAGATTTTATTTAATCATTGGAGAAGAGAGAGAGAGAGCATGAGCAGAGGGGAGGAGGCAGAGGGAGAGAGAGAAGAAGACTCCCTGCTGAGTGTGGAGCCCCGTGTGGGACTCAATCCCAGGACCCTGAGATCATGGCTGGAGCTGAAGGCGGACATTTAACCCACTGAGCCACGCAGGCGGCCCCTCTATGATTTTTCTACCTCTTATGTTGGATGGTTAACTTGTTTATTTTCAATCTGGTTTTCTTAAATACATTTAAGGACATACATTTACCACTAGATACTTCATGATTCATTTTTGTAATTTTCACCTTGATTTCCTTTTTAGCCTTGAGTTATTCGGCTTCAAAACATGTGGAAATTGGGGTGTCTGGGTGGCTCAGTCAGTTAAGTGTCTGCCTTCGGCTCAGGTCATGATCTCAATCCTGGGATCCAACCTTGCATAGAGCAATCTGCTCAGTAGGGAGTCTGCTTCTCCCTCGCCCTCTCCCACCACTCATGCTCTCTCTCTCTCTCTCTCTCCCTCTCTCTCTCAAATAAATAAAATCTTCAAAACATGCAGAAATTTAAATTACATTTTTAGTGTTGATGTTGACTTAGTTGAGTTCTAGTCAGATTATGGTCTGTAAGATATCGATCTCTTAAAAATTTGTTGAGACTACCTTTTTAATCTAGTATTGTGATAAATTTCTTTTGTAAAAGTTCCATTGATAGCTTAAAAGAATACACTGTATATATTCTTCATTTGATTGGTTCAGAGTATTATACATATTCAATACATGCATTTGATCAAATTTTAAAGTCTTATGTTCAGATATTCTGGGTAGTTGTTAATTTTTTTATTCTGCTAGAGCTGTCAGAAGTGTCTTAAAATCTTTTACCACTATCATTGATTGGTAAATTTCTCTATAATCTGGTTAGTTTTTGAGGTGCCCACAGGCTTATGACTGTATGTTATGAAGCATGTTGTGTTAATATATCTTTTGTCCCTCTTGGTTGTTATTAATGTTTTATGTTTTTAAATTTTATTGCATCTGATATGAAGATAGCCATATCAGCTTTCTTTTTGTTAGTATTTTTACTGTGTGGGGTGCCTGGCTGGCTCAGTCAGTAAAACATGTGACTCTTGGTCTCAGGATATTGTAAGTTCAAGCCCCAGGTTGGGTGTAAAGACTTCTTAAAAATAAAATCTTTAAAAATATATATTTTTGCTGTGAATCATTTTCTATTCCTTCATTTTTTATTTCTCTGTATTGTTTTGTTTTAGATATGTCTCTTGTATGTGGTATAGACCCTCCCACCTCAGACCTCAGATGGTTAATTGTAGAAAATCCTGAGCCAGTACCTCTTGGGAACTGCTTCCCACCACAGGGCTCAGTCTCCCTGTCATGGACGCAGGCAGGGGACCATCAGCCCATCCTCTCTCTTATCTGCCCGCCTACATTTTCATCTCCTGTCACTGTCCTGATTTCTCAGGGAGGTCCTCAGCATCCTTTCCAATTCACTAATTTTCTCTTAAACTCCTTCCTGTCTAGAGCTTAGCTTATCTATTAGATTTTTTGTTTTGATTGCTCTATTTTTCTTTTTTCCTTTTTTAAGATTTTATTTATTTGACACAGAGAGAGAGACCACAAGAGAGGGAACACAATCAGGGAGAGAGGGAGTGGGAGAAACAGGCTCCCCGCCGAGCAGAGAGCCCAATGCAGGGCTTGATTCCCAGACCCCGGGATCATGACCTAAGTCAAAAGCAGAAGCTTAAGGACTGAGACACCCAGGAGTCCCTTGATCACTCTATTTTTCATTTCCAAGGTTTCTAAGTTGTGCTTTTCAGTACCCGTGCATTCTGACTCCATTCATGCTGGTCTTTTTCTTCTCATGTTCTGGCTCTTTTTAAAATGGAAGCTCTTCCTTCATGTATCCTGAATGTTCTAAACACGTTAGACCTCTTCCCCAATGGAGCCATAAAATTAGTGTCCAGGGGAATCAATTTGTGTTTCATTTTGTTGGCTATCTTTCTCAGCATTGGGTTTGGGTGGAGATCATTTGGAGACCGGGCTTGCATTCCCTCTCTCTGCCTCTTTTTCTCTTCTCCCCTCTACCCCCCGTGCTTTCCCCTCCCTGTCTAGTGGGGTTTTTTGACTGCCTTCATTCTGCTCTAGGCCCCCTAGACCCCAGTTCAGACGAGTCTACTAATGGATCTTCAGAAATGTGGCCCACAGTGATACTGAGGACAACCCAGGTCTGGGTACCGAGCCAGGCGATGGACTGCTTCCCTTCCTAGTCACGTGGCAGTGTTCTGTCTGTGTGCTCTCTCCCCTAAGTCCCCAGTTTGCTGAAAGCTGTAGGCCAGGCAGAAAATAGCAGAAATTTTTTTTTTTTCATGAGTAGGAGGAGCCTGCCTCTGCCTCTGGCTTCAAGCAGGGAGCCTGGCTTCAGTCTCTGATCTCGGCACAGAAATCTTATTTTAATTTACTTTGGAAAAATCCAAATTCTGGCTAATATTGCCGGTTCCAGACCGAGAGCCCAGGAAGCTTGTGGGATCCACTTCACTCGCAGCTTTGTGTTTCTATCCCAATTCTGGGCCACGGAAGTGTTTATTTAGTTTTTCGGCTTGATAAATTTCGTTTGTCATTGCTGTGTGTTTGGAGTAAAAACATGTCAAACAACAAGCTTTCAGAACCATCTGGGCTAGGTCTGCATGCTGACTTCTTTAAGGTCTTGAGTCTGCAATGCATTCGGGTCAATCTTTGGTTCACTTTAAGGCAAGACCAAGACTCAAGTCTGTGACTACCTGTCATGGCTAAAACATGATTTTATCTTAACACCTGATTACCTAATAATTAGGTTGTTTACCAAATGATCTAATCCAGTTGTCATCATGTTGAAAATGTCAAACTTTCCACCTTCAAGTTCATTTTCTTATCTACATATTCATGGAATAGCAAGCATTTCTTTTTTAAATGAAAAAGCAAGATGGTGAAAATGTCAACTCTCAGCCCCTGAATTCTGGAATCTTCTAATGATTATTTCTTACAAGTAAATAAACCCAGGAGTAAATGAAATGTGGTTTACTGCTTATGCTTCCTGGAATTTCTTTCTTCTTACGGAAGAAATTCCTCATATGACCACACTGAATTTTTTTCCTGTTGGTCTGCATCAAATTTGTGAAGATTAGTGACTAAAAGTCTAAGACTTTAGAAAGTCCTGTGGCAAAGGTAAAAGCTCCCTTCAAGGGAAGCTTTGACACTCAGCTGGTTTCTTGGAAGACCATTCATTTTCATGGAAAAAGTTCTGAAAACGTTCTGTTGGGACCAGAGAGAGCAGAGAAGGTTGGGTCCCCCTTCATTCTGCTACGAATGGAGTCACAGTGCTAAGGGTGGCTCTCCAAGAAAAAAAAAAAAATTATTTTATTTAAAGTCAATTAATTAACATGTAGTATATTGTGGCGCTCTTAGTATCCTTGGATTTGTTCATTACAGGAAGTGCCCCTCATCACAGTGTTTGTTAAGGTCCACAGTGTTGGTTTAGTGTGTGAGTGCTCCCACCATGGCTAACCTTAGACCAGTGTGTCATGGCTGAGCACACAATCGGGAGATGCCTGCAGTCGGGGTTCTGGGAGGACGGGAGGAAGGTTTAGCATCCACTGTCCCAATGCCAAAACCAGTGCTTTGCTGGTCTCCGCTAGACCCTCACTGGCATTCAGCACAGTTGTCTGCATCAGTGTTGAAACTGGCCCCAGGCCTTTCTGTGAGCCACGCCTCCCCTCCTCCCTCCTGCCCAGGTTCATCCCACTGCCCGCTCTTCCTCCTCCCCTCCACGTCTGTCATTAGAGGCTCTCTTCATTAGAGGCTCTCTTCTCCTTGAGGAGGGGGAGGGGAGAGTGTTTCCCTGGTCTCCCTACACTTCCCCCTCCACCCGGTGATCTCACCCAGTCCCACAGCTTTAAATATCACCCCAAGGCTGTTAACTCCCATATTTTTATCTCCAGCCCAGACCTTTCTTCTGAGCTCCAGGCTCACACATCCAACTGCCTCCTCAGCTATCTCACACTCAACTGGTCCAAAATCGAGCTCAGGAGCCTCCTCCTCCCATCCTCCTTATCTGAATAAATGGAACTACCATCTGTTCCTGTGCTAAAGTCACAAACCCAGGAGTCATCTTTGCAAACTTCCTCCTCTTTTTGCTCATAAGAGCTAACCCGTTACCAAATGCCACTGATCCCACTCTCCATGCGCTTCATAGATCTGTCCGTGGCTCTCCATCCCCAGGGCCCCCACGACCTCTTGACTGGAACACTGCAACTTGTTCTCCTCCCGGTCCCTTCTCCTGTGCTCCCCACAGTGGCCCGGGAGGTCTTTAAAACATACTGTAAAACCGTCTCTGACTTCTCCTTGAATCCAGCAGAAAATAAAACATCCTTACATGGCCTCCTAGGTCCTGCCTGATCAGATTTCAGTTTAATTGTGGAAGCTCATTTCTTCCCACATTCTTGTTCATGGACCACATTCCGGCCACACAGGTTTAGGCTCTTAGCACACAAACCCTTGTGTGTTCTTATCTCAGGTCCTTGTAATTCTAAGTATCGATCAGATGGCCTATTTCACATCTGTCTTTCCCCAGAAGTGCAGGACCTGCTCATCTGCTAGGCTCGCTGTATACCCAAGGCCTTGCCCACGGTCAGTACTCAGTATTTGCTGAAAGAAGTAATAAATCAGGACACTTGGGGGTTCAGTCAGTTAAGTGTCTGCCTTCGGCTCAGGTCATGACTTCAGGGTCCTGGGTTGGAGCCCCACATCAGACTTCTGCTCAGCGGGGAGCCTGCTTCACTCTCTTCCTCTGCCCCTCCCACCTGCTCATGCTCTCTCTCTCTCTCTCAAATAAATAAATAAAATCTTGAAAAAAAATACAGCAATGAATGAATGAAACATCAGGTTTTCAAATAGATCTTTTTGGGTGACACATTTGGATGTGGATCAAGGAGACATTAGAGTGGCTGTCGACTAGAAGCTTTCAGAATGCTGGGTGGGATGGGACAAAAATTCAGTCACCTTGATTACGGGAGGGCACTTTCAGAGCAAGGTAGAGCTGGAGTGGGGAGGCTGGAAAACAACTGTGAGAAGGGATGAACTGCCCAGTGTGAGGTTAAAATTCACAACAAATGACCAAGCGATACAGTCACTAAGCAGCTTTATTCCTATGCAGACAGGTGCGAGGATAGAGCAGCTGCTCCACTGTCAGAGCAGATTCTGACAAACCCCGAAGCCTCTCTCCCCTCATCTGTAACACGGGGACACTACCATCACATCTTCCTTGGGGTGTCCATGAGCCAACGGATGGCAAACACATTCTGCCCCCGGATCTTCTCTACCTCGAATTTCCTTAACTTCTCTGAGCCCCAGGACTGTCATGTGTTAAACAATGAGTTTCTATTTAACCTCTTTTAAGCCCCTTTCAGTGTAAAGACTCCATGTTACTCGAAATAATATTAGTGCTCTAAGGCCATCCCAAGTCTCCGCAGATGAGTGGAGGAAAGGCCCTGCACTGTGAGGGGTGGACCGCGCGCCCGGGCAGAACAGGCCGTGTCTGGACGCTGCTGTGAGGGGACTGTCGGCATTACCCCACCCAGGACACCAAGTTCTAGAACGAGCTTTAGATACATGTTTTCAAAATAACTATGGTTTTTTCTCCTTCTTTTCCAGAGTAGTACCTGCTCAGTAGATTAGGGCCGTAGTCATCCATTTTATTCTCTTTCTTAAATATATTCACTCACGTTTTGGGTTTTGTTTTGTTTTTTTTTCCCAAGATTTATTTATTTATTTGAGAGAGAGAGAGACAGAGCAGGTGCAGAGGGAGAAACAGACTCCCCGCTGAGCAGGGACCCTGACTAGGGACTGGATTCCTCAACCTTGAGATCATGACCTGAGCAAAAGGCAGATGCTTAACTGATTGAGCCACCCAGGTGCCCCTACTCATCCATTTTAGTGGCTTTTTTTTCTGCAGCATTTTCAGGGTCATAGCAAAATTGAGCAAAATGTACAGATTTCTATGGGTGCCAGGATGGATCAATGGGTAGAGCATGTGACTCTTGAGCTCAAGGTCCTGAGTTCAAGCCTTCCATTGGGTGTGGAGACCACTTTTAGAGAAATTAAATAGATGGGGGTGCCTGGGTGGCTCAGTCGATTGAGCATGGGACTCTTGATTTCGGCTCAGGTCATGATCTCAGGGTCGTGAGATCGAGCCCTATGTTGGGCTGTAAAAAGGTACAGATTTCCCATATGTTCCCTGAACCACCCCCCACCAACATACACACACAGCCTCCCACAGAATGAGACACTTGTTACAAGTGACAAACCTACACAGACATGTCTTTATCACCCAAAGTCCATAGTTGACATTAGGGTTCATTCCTGGTGTTGGACATTCTATGAGTTTTGACAAATATATAATGACATGTATCACCTATTATGTTATCACACGGAGTAGTATTACTGCCCTAGGAGCCTTCTGGGCCCCTCCCCCACCCCTGGCCACCACTGATCTTCCATTGTCTTTGCCTTTTCCAGAATGTCACAGAGTTGGGGTGATGCCCTGTGTAGCCTTTTCAGATTGGCTTCTTTCACTTGGTAATGTGCATTTCAGGTTCCCCTGTTTCTTTTGATGGCTTCATTTCTTTTTAGCGCTTAATGATAGCCCATTGTCTGGATAGACCCCAGCTTATGTATCCAGTCACCTGCTGAAGGACATCTTGGTTGCTTCCAGTTTGGGCACTCTTGCATAAAGCTCCAATAAACATCTGTGTGTACATTTTTGCGTGGACATAAGTTCTCACCTCCTCTGGCTAAATACCAGGGAGGATGATTGCTGCATTTAATTTTGCAAGAAGCTGCCAAATTGTCTTACGAAAGAGTCACGCCATTTTGCAGCCCCACCAGCAATGAATGAGGCTTCCTATCCGTCCACATCCTTACCAGCACTTGGCACCATCGGTGATCTGGAGTGTGGCCATTCTAATACGTGTGTAGCGGAGTTATTGTTTTAATTTGCATTTCCCTGAAGACAGAGGATATGGAGCATTTCTTCATCAGCTTGTTTGCCATGTGTAGATCACCTTCAGTGAGATGTCTGTTAAGAGCTTTGGCCTATTTTTAATCCAGCTGCTAATTTTCTCATTGTTGTCGCCTTTTTTTGAGGGGTGGGGTAGACTCTACAAGGACTCGAACCTGGAACTCGCTTTTATTTTTATCCAAATGATGCTTGCACGTAATTCTGAAAATGAGTGATTTATAAGGCTTATTATGAAAATCAGCATTTTTCTGAATCCACCTTTGTTTCCTACACAGTAATGGCAACACTTTTGACAGATCCTTCTAATGATTACTTCCATATTTCTAAAAAGGAGGCTTATCTTGCTCCTTTGTGATTTGTCAATTTCAGGTCTTTGCTATTGGCTAATAGCAAATGAATTTTATTCATGGATGAATTTCATCCATTAATCTCATCTTCGTGAAGAAGCCTTTCCTGGAAACTCCTGATCTACTTCCATCCGGATGGGTTGCTCTGTAAGCTGTCATCTCAGACTCTTCTTTTCCCATCATCCAGAGGATTCCCTGAACTTCATCTGGGTTGGATCTTCTGTTCCAGGGATCCCATATCATCCTCTTTGGGATTATCTTCCTTTTCAGTGAAGAAAACTTGGAAAACTTACATGTCTGAAAAGATCCTTAACCTACCTCCACACTTAACTGAGAGTGTGTCTGGGTATAAAATTCTAGGTTTGAGGTTGCTTTCCGTCAGAATTTTGAAGACATTGTTCCATGGTGTTCTGACTTCCAGGGAGACTGTGGAGAAGGGTTGCTGCTCTGATTCCTGATTCTCTGTGTATTACATATTGTTTTCTTTTCCTGGAGGCTTTTCCTTGTCTTCAGTCTTCTGAAGTTTCTTGTGGCTGTGCCTTGGTGTGACTCTATCTCCCTTTGACCTGGTAGGCACTCAGCAGGCCCTTCTTATTTGCAGCGCATAGCCCTGTGCTCTAGAAAACCACCCTGAGTGTTTCTTTCTTTTTTATTTTTTTCTAGTAGTATCC
The DNA here is from genome assembly GCF_010015895.1 of Lontra canadensis. Lineage (NCBI taxonomy): Eukaryota > Metazoa > Chordata > Mammalia > Carnivora > Mustelidae > Lontra > Lontra canadensis. The sequence continues at coordinate 11,977,097 of NW_022631018.1, forward strand.
TATTCTTACTTCATGGGTTTAAAATCTTCCCTTATCATTCTGAGGGTACTAATTACAGCTTTTCTTTTGAATTATTATTCTCCCTTCATCTCTGATTCATCCATATAGCTTTTCCTGTTTGTGTGTTTTCTGTTTCATATTCTGTTTTCGTATGTTTTCCTCAAATGTCTGGGGACTTCTGGATGCCCACTTATTTTAAGAAAATTATATGAAGAAACAGATTGGACTCTGTATGCATATGTGGGGCTTGTGAACCATGGATCACACTGCAGAGCCACATAGCCAGGCCACGTCATCAGAAGACATGCCCCTCCCCCACCCATACCAGGGTCATCAGATCTTTTCTTAAGGGCTGGACAGATTCTTCAGAGAAGACTTGTAATTTTCTGCTAAAGGGGCTTCCAGGAGACTAGAGGCTGATGAACAGAAGAGGTGATACATGGACCAGCATTCAGTGAGGAAGAATTTTATTCAGTATCTCTGGTTTTAGTGTGGTACCCCCACCTTGAAACATGTCTGGCATTCCCAAGTCCAGAAAATATTTTCTTGGGTAGCAGAGACAATAGGGACAACCAACCACTTTCTTTAAACAGCTTTATTGAAATATAATTCACATACCATACAATTTCACCCATTTAAAGTGTAGTATTCAGGGGCACCTAGGTGCCTGCCAGTTCAGCATCCAAGTCTTGGTTTCAGCTCACGTCATGTTCTCAGGGTTCCAGGATCGAGCCCCACATCCAGCTCCACACTCAGCATGCAATCTAATTGAGGATTCTATCTCTCCCTCTCCCTCTGCCTCTACGCCTCCCCTCACTCTGTCTCTCTCTCTCACTCTCTCTCAGATAAATAAGTCTTTAAAAAATAGAAACAAGAGACGGTTTTAATCTGATTTTATGAACCACGCAGAAATAGTATAAAAATAACCGATATCATAAAGCATCTACAAACAGTTCACTTAGAAAATGTATGCATACAACAAGCTCTAAATAATACAGGTGTGTCTCTGGTTTTCATCTTAGACAAAGATGACTGCTGACAGTATCCTTGGTCCTCCCTGACCTCCCATTGCCCTGGCTCGTTGTCACCCGCTGATCCTTTCCTGTGTCCCACACTGCCTTCCACACCCTCCTCCATCAGGAAGCCTTCCTGGAATCAGGAAGCATTTTGCAGAGAATTCCCAGTCTCTCAGGCCATCACCACTCCCCTCTGTATACTCTTCAGCACACTCTCCTCGTCTACACGCACATTTCCACTTTCTTCCTGAACGGTTCCACATGCCAATGAGGCAGAGGGATCTGCTCACCTCCAAGATCCAGGAAAAGTGACTTCGGCATCTGCCCCCTTCCCAGGGGCAGCGTGTCTCCCGTTGCAGCGGGTGGGTAATCTGGCTGATTATTACACAGACCATGTCCCTGTGGTGACACTCCCACTCTATCTCAGGTCACAGGTCATACATCACATGCTTAAAAACATGACCCAGGGAATGACAGGATCAATTATGGCACAGTGGTGCCTCTCGAAGCCAGCTCCCCCAATACAATACCCACTGATTCTATTACTTCCTGTGTCTTGTTCTTAAAGACAAGACACAACATACATGCCACGTCCCTATAACATACCTTATGTTTGTCGTTTGCTGAGCAAATCTTCTCACAGCTGTGATTAGGTGGAATGTTACCCGTGTTCTCTCGGAATGATAACACGTCCTAAATTAGAATAATCCAGGAAAATTCGTGGCCATTCCGCCCCAGCCAGCAATCATCATTCCACCGAGGCGTCCGTCCCCGTGGGGACTCGCAGTCTGGGGTCTTAGCTGCTGCCTGTGGGTCAGCACGTGTTTGCGGGCTCAGCGTCTTAGGAAACCTTCCTTAGGAGACTCAGTTTACAGACCCGGGGAGGGCGTGGGAATTCCGAGTCCCATTCCAGACTCTTCTTCCAGCTTGCTGTGTGGCCTCCCGCAAGTCATTTCCTGTTCACGCGGTCATTTCTGCATTTCAACATGGAAATCGCGTCCTCAAGGTTCTCAAGGGCATCGTGAGAAAGGGGCGAGTGCTGGTCAGAAAGAAAAGGATCCGAAAGTACCAAGACCTCCTCAGCAGCACTGACCTGCTGCAAGACACGAAACCAGGCAGGACCAGAGAGCCCAGCCTAGACAAGGCCAGAACCAAAGGCGTGTTGTTGTTACAAAGAAGGAACAATGTCTGAGTTTAACATTCACACATTCCAAACCACAGTCTTCCAAGCCTGTGTCCTGCAGCCAAGCCACTTGGTGGGAGCCAGGTCTAGGGGAAAGTTTCCAGAAAACAGATTTTGGCAAAGGTTGTAGAGAAATTCAAACTTGTAGAGAATACAGTTCAGTCTTGTTTTGTGTGTTGTGTGTGTGCGCACACCTGTGTGTTTAAAGAACATTCTCATTCCTTTTTGTCACAGAATTTCACGGGCTGTGTTTATTTTTCCTTTTCAGGTTATAGGATATGGATTTTTCAAAGTCAGATGAGAGGAACAGACACATTTCTTTCCTTCCTTACAAGATTCTTCCAACTTGGAGGTGGAGCGAGGGCCCGAGATGGTATTTTAGATACTTGTTTTTCTTATGTTATCATTAAATTACTTCAGGAGAGGGGAAAAAAAACAAGAACAAGGCACGAAAATCTGCTTTTTTTGACTGCTTCGCAAAGAGGCTAACATATGCGAGTGAAAGGAATGATTATTGATTTTAATGATAGTCCTTGGACAAAGGGCCTATGTGGCCCAGTGTCCTGGCGTCCAGAGAGGGCAGTGAGCCCTGGCTGGTTCAGATAGCTTCGAAAACCAAAAACAGCCACTGCAAGTGCATTGGTTTTAGAGGAATGTCCAAGAAAATTGCCCTCCTTCTACTCATAACGTGTCATTACCGAAAAATAGAAGCCCATACATTCCAATCTGATCTGCATTTAACTCTGGAAGCCTGTACATGTTGCTATGAGGTAAGGGGCTGATTCCGAGCTCCAGAATTCTTTCGGTGCCTTAGATGCTATTTTAAAGTGGATAACCCTTTGGGTTTCTCGCCATTATCCCTCCTGGGTCCTGTCTCTGATGAGGACTCCCAGTCCTAGTAAACAAGAACAGTGGGACTGGTGGCCATTTTAAAGGTTCAAGTTCAGTTATCGTGGTTTGCACTTGAGTTAAAGTACGCACATTTGGTTGGAGAGGTGGCAATGATGCACAGTGAGATCTGGCCTACCCACGGCTAAGTTCTAGCTATGATTAATTCAACAAATACTTCCTGTGGAATTCTTTACCTCATAGATCCTCAGCAAAGGGTCCACATTCCAGAAAGTGCAGGAAAGCTTGATTTTCTAAGCCTCCTGCCCCCTACAAGATAGACACTTGAATTCCAGCACACAGACTAGAGTTCATACTTGACACATTTTAAAAAAATTTCTGATATATCTGTAGCCCCAGGCCTGCTTTCCTCTCTTCACTTTCTTTTCTCCTGATTTTTCTGGGGAGATAATAATGTACTGATTTAAAGGCATGTTCTTGGCACTGACGCCCCATTGGAAATAAACTCATTAGAAGAAAATATGATCCTGGGCACTTGGGTGGCTCAGTTGTTAAGCATCTGCCTTTGGCTCAGGTTGTGATTCTGGGTCCTGGGATCGAGTCCCACATCGGACTCCCTGCTCAGAGGGGAGTCTGCTTCTTCCTCTGCCTCTGCCTGTAGCTCTCCCTACTTGTGCTCTCTCTTTCTGTCAGAAAAATAAATAAAATCTTAAAAAACAAAAGAAAATACAACCCTGTATTAGGGCATCAAGGCCTATATTTGTATTGATCCAACCTTCCTAATATCTTGTTTTTTCTATAGCATTTTACCTGTTTATATTTATGTACATGACCTTCTTTTATCCTCCTAGCCATGGGTTAACGTAAATATTGTGCCTACTCTACAGATCCAAAAAATTGAGACCTGCTCCTAACCCCAAACTTTGCAGTGCTAAATGGTTTCATCACCATAGCAGAAGTGCTTCTTCTAGCCAAAAAGTAGAATCACATTCATACTCCAGATTTTGTTGCTGGTCTAACCCTTTTGAGTTATGCTTAGTAATGCCACTGCCATCATGTAAAGAAATATATACCAAAGTTCCCTGCAGATGCTGAACGCTTATTTATTTTTATTTTTTTAAAGATTTATTTATTTATTTATTTATTTATTTATTTAAGAGAAAGGGAGAAAGTGGGGAAGGGCAAAGAGAGTCTTAAGCCGACACAGGGCTCAATCCCGTGACCCCGAGATCATGACCTGAGCCAAAATCAAGAGTCAGAGGCTTAACCAACTGAACCACCCAGGCGCCCCCAGATGCTGAACATTTAAATGGTTACCAACAGTTGAACGGATTTAAATAAATCATCTCCTGTCTCATTCCCTCCCTACACCCAAAAAGAAAGATAAATAACTTTTCATGCCTCCTTGCTCCAAGAACTCCTGAAATTAGAATTATCCCAGTACTGGGGCCTGAAGTTGCCTCAGTAGGGAGCTCTCGTTTTTAAATTCAGACTCCAGTCACTTTCTTTCTAGGGGCTCCTTTTGCCAGTGGGACTTCGGGCAAATAATCCCCAGGAAAGTGATCTGTGTGTCTAGACGGGATGGAGACAATAATGACACCTGCTACTTACCTACCCAGCACAAGTGTTGGGAAATAACCAAATAATGTCTCTTGTATGCTTTGAATGCCAAAAGAAGAGAAGGTTTACTTGTAAAGGAGCAATTCTACTGAGTCAGCACAAAATCATCATCTATGTTTTACATGCACGCCCATTGCCTAAGACACTGATGAGCAGAATATGGCTCTCATGTTTAATGTTCTAAGAACATGATGATGTTACATTTGCAGAAGAGCCAGAGTTGGGAAGGTAAGACATCCTCTTCTTTATAAAAATCCCTGTACAACTGACATGGATTTTAGGTTGCCTTCTCCAGCTGGCCCTGCAATGGGGACAGCCCCCAAGATCCACAAAGCATTCCTTCCATTCCATCATCGGTCACGTGATGCCACCCCTAGGAAGGGCCAGGATGCTGTGGGGAGTGGTGACACGGAGAGGAGAGAAAACATGTCCATTTCTACTTGGGGGATGCCAAATTTGAAAGCCCAAATGTTGGGGATATCTATGGCCATCCTTCTGGAGAGTGTCTGCCTGTCAGGCCTGTTCCCCAAAACAGCATCCTGCCCCATGCCTAGCAGGACCATACCAGGTGACTGCCCTGCAACCACCATGTGAATCTGTTTAAAAGAATAATGCCAGGGTGCCTGGGTGACTGGGTGGCTCAGTGGGTTAAGCCACTGCCTTTGGCTCAGGTCATGATCTCTGGGTCCTGGGATTGAGCCCCGCATCGGGCCCTCTGCTCAGCAGGGAGCCTGCTTCCCCCTCTCCTCCCCGCTTGTGCTCTCTGTCACTATCTCTGTGTCTTTCTCTCAAATAAATAAATAAAATCTTCAAAAAAAAAAAAAAAAAAAAGGAAGAATGCCAACCATCTGTATCAGCTTCCTATCACCGCAACAACCAATGACCACACGTTCAGTGGCTCCAAACGACAGAAAACTATTCTCTCCCGGTTCTGGAGACTGAGAGTCTGAAGTCGGTTGCACCAGGCTGAAATGAAGGAGTTGACCGCCCAGCGCTCCCTCCTGAGGTTTGGGGGAGAACGGCTGCTCTCCTCTTTTTCCAGCTTCTGGATGCTACAGGCGTCCGTTGGCTTGGGACAACATCACTCCGATCTGTTTCTCTGGTCACACTCCTTTTCCTCTTTGGTCTGCAATGCCTGTCTCTCATGAGGGTGCTCTGGGCTGCATCTAGGGGTCACCTGGACCATCTCTCTGTCTTGAGGTCCTTAGCTTGACCACTTCAGTGAAGTCGCCTTTTGCCATACAAGGTAATATATTTGCTGGTTCCAGGGATGAGGACAAAGCTACCTTTATTTTCAGGGGTGGAGCGGGAGGGGCATTCGGCTGATCATACCACCCCTGTCTGAATCCCTGGGTCTCCAGGACAAGCCCAACTCATATCTCAATTGAGTCTCTCTTTACTTGCCTTCAAGAAAGCAGAGTAACACCTCTCTTCTTTCTTTAAGGGAGAGAATGGTGGGAGAGAACTTTTATGTGTTCAATAATTTACAGAGAGGAGTGGGTAGCCATTTTATAGATGTCTTCTTGTCGCCATTTTACAGATGAGGCCATGAAGGCTCGCTCAGAGGTCCAAGTAACTTGTCCACGGTCTCCCGGAGAGTAAATTGTAGAGACAGAGTGAGAATATGGATCTGTCTGGTTTCAAAGCCCATGTCCTGTCTACCCCACCAACATTCCTCAAATTCCTTTCACACCAACACCTTGTAAAGGAAAAGCAATTCTGACAAACCCCAGTCAGGGAAACAACTGACTTTTAAAAAAACTAAAATTTTAGTCCACAAAAACGTGAATTTACACATTCTCAAGTTCTCCCCCAATCCTGGGGAGACATGTGTGAGAGGCATTGGGAGAACCACGGTATCTCTGCTCTTGAGAACTCCTCTTTAAGGATCCTAATATTAAGCCCCAGGACAGCTGCTTTTCAACTGTCACTCGGCTGCTTAGGGAAGACTTTAATGAAACAAAGAATTTACTGCTGATTAGATTTTAACGCTCACAATCTCTCAGTATTCTGGGTGTGAGTTAATGATTCCCGCCACAGAGACGCGTGAGGAACTTTAGTCACAAGGAAGTAAGGGGCTGTGGCATTTTCTGAGCTTAATCTAAATGAAAGTTTACCTAGATGTCCCATGAAAGCTTTGTAGATTAGAAATGTCACCCTCATTTTAGCACAAGCTAACAGCTATAGTATGGTTGAAGCCTGACGCGTATCACACAGTTATTTGATTACAGTTCTTTCTGTGCCGGGGACTGCTCTAAGCACTTCACGTGAATTAACATATTTAATATTCACGAAAATCCTGTAATGCAGGTTGTGATCTTCTCTTCCTTTTTTAAGTAGTATAACGAAGACACAGAAAGGTTAGGTCATTTCTTAAAGTCACACAGTGACTAGAAGGGGCAGAAGTAGGATGACACAGGAGTCATCTGATTATAGGCGCCATGTTTTAACACAACTGAGAACGAAGACGCTCTGTGCCTACACTCATTTCCTGAGCCCTGGCCCGAGATATGAAGTGTTACAGAGAGCATGAGCACAAACACGGTCCCTGCCCCCATGCTCCTTCGTCCCTGCAGTTTTGCCAACAGGCTCTTCCTTGAGATCTTCTGCTCACTCTTCACTGTCCAGTATCCCAAGGGCACAGCTGAAGGTGAAAGGCCATTATCCTCACACTGGACACTAGAAATTCCTTCCAATCTGGTTTACAGAACACCTGTTCCCAACAGCCTGTACAGTGAAGGGAAAAGTGGAACATCCCCTCCACCCTCCCACACCGTCTCCACTTCAGTCCCTCAATCTACTCTTTGCGACCTTATTCCTTCAAAGGTTTCCTTGGAGAAATGTTGGAGTTACAGAAAGAGGCATCACGTGCCTTGTCTCGACCTTCCCAGGAACAGATGGGCCTCCAGTTCCAACAGACCCCTTGAGTTCTTAAACATTTCTTCACTTTTCATTACCCATTTGGTGTTCTTACCACAGATCGTTAAATCTTGAGTATGGCAGTGGAATCTAGTTCCAGGTGATGGAAGACCTACACGTAATTACGCTATCGAAAGGAGCTTTCTCACATTCCTAAAGACCTCAGCTTCTCTTTCGAGAATGCATTTCTAGGAAGACTCAGACCCCACTGCCAAATGTGCAAGAACTCCTTCTACCCAAGGAAATGAACTTGGTTTGTTTTCTTCTTTGCATTTCTGGAAAGTATAGTCTTGTTCCCAGTCCGACGGAAGAGTCTGCTCACATGAGGTGGGAAACACCCTCTCTGTGAAGATACTGATGGTCCTCAGAGGTCCCATCCACTGGCACCTGGGTGGCTCAGTTGCCTTCAGCTCGGGTCATGGTCCTGACCAGTCAATTGCCCTGTGTCGGACTCCCTATTCCCTGGAGAGTCTGCCTCTCCCTCTGCCCCTCCCCCTGCTCATGATGTCTCCCTCTCTCTCTCTCACATAAATAAATAAAATCTTAAAAAAAAAAAGATCCCATCAATAATGGAAGTTGTGCAAGTGTCTTGACAGGCAATAAGCAAAAGAGAAACAATTCACCATGGAAAATTATGATAAGATAGACATTTTACATAAAGTCAACTTCCTGAGGTTCTCAAACTATAACTTACTTACTCCAAGGAGAGCATCTCCATATTAGTTCCAAAACAAAGGGATTTTTCTCATTTGTTAATCCCTGATTTCCAGTTATACTCTTAAGACTCCAAACTCGGCCGTGATCAAGCCTAAGATTTTAACAGCAGACGCAGCCTTGTTGACTCTCTGTCTGGACCTCATCTTTTGGTCTCTGGACTCAATCCCAATGTTTGGACACTTTCAAGCAGAAAGAGATGTTCCCAGATGAGGAAGTCAATGAAAGATCCATGTTCCCACTGTCTACTCCTTTCCCATTCCTGTGATTGTAAGGCCTTTCTCTGAAGTCATTATCTATGCAATCAGCTTCCCTAAGCTGTAAGTTCTTCAGAGAAAAAAAAGCAATCCTTCCAGTGTTCTGTTATTCCTCCATTTCTCTCGGTCAGTGCCCTACAGGCAATCCATGTGGCTGACCCACAGAGTGACCGAGTCAGATAGGACTTCCACACTTGCCTCCGGGTTCCTCATTAGAAAATGCTAATTCCTGTTTTATTGCTTAGTGTGGTTTTTATTGAGAAGTCTTTTCTTCTTGAGGGGCAACTGACTGAGAAGCTTTTCCGTCTTAGGAACCTGGGTGGAGAAAAGGCCGTTCATTGCACAGCTCCAGAGGGTGAGATGGCCTCTGGACGTGGCTGGTTCTGTTTGCCCTGTCTCTCCAAGATACTAGCAGCCTTTTTACAGAATATATTAGGCATGTTGGTCATTCTGCCTACCAAGCTTGTAAACAAACTTCCTGTATGGGGGGAGCCCCAGAAAAGAGGGAAGGCAGGACTCCTTCCCCGACTTTAGAAGCCAAAGAAGAGTGCCTGGGTGGCTCAGTTGGTTAAGCATCTGCCTCTGGCTCAGGTCCTGATTGCAGTGTCATAGGATCGAGCCCCATATGGGCTCCTTGCTAAATGGGGCGTCTGCTTCTCCCTCTCCTGCTGCCCCTCTCCCACACTGTTCACTCTCTCTCTCTCAAATAACTATATAAAATCATTTTTTAAAAAAAATAGAAGCCAAAGAGGACAGAGTTTTTATCTTTGCCCCAGTAACTAGGAAACTATCACATCTTCTGGGCTCAGCCAGTCAGAGGCCCCATCTGGGACATGATGTGGTAGACCTGAGCGTCCAGCAGCTGGGCAATTAGTATTGGAGGTGGCAGAGCCCAGCAACACTATGACAAGTGTCCAGCAGTGATGGCACCAGTGGCCGCATCCTGAGCAGACCACCCTGTGTGAAGATCTCGGCTGTGATTTCCTCCTGTGATTTTGTTCATTTCCAGTCACCTGGTTCTCTAGCCCTTCCACCAATTCTGCAAGCTGCACATACTCTTCCAATAAAGTCTTCTGCTCAGGTCAATCGGAAGAGATTCCCGTTGGTTGCAACCAAGAATTTTGACTGATATGCCAACCTTTCCTTCTTGGACACATGATCCAGTAACAACTGAGGATGATGGCTCAACTGGGCCAGTTCCAGCTCTTGGGTTGACCCTCCTACCGAGCGTGCACGGCTTAACTTCCACTCAAATCTGAAGGAGCTTATACACTCCAAGGATGGACCCCAGAACATTAGCAGACAGGGGCTAGCAGACCCCAAGCACACTGGGAGAAATGACTGGTGTAGGAGGACATATCCAGTAGCTTTTCTGTAGAAAATTGGGTATTTTAAGAACAAATGGAAAAAACCTTGAATATTGATGATTCTCCTTTCTTTGAGAGAGAGAGAGAGAGCGAGCTGGGGGTAAGGAATGGCAGAAGGAGAGAGGGAATCTCAACCAGACTCCACACCCAGCATGGAACCCTATTTGGGGCTCAACCTCACGACTCTGAGATCATGACCTGAGCCAAAATCAGAGTCAGCCACCCAGGCACCTCGGATATTGATGCTTCTTTTAAAAATATAGTTTATTTACCAGCACCTGGATGGCTCTGTTGGTAAAGCTTCTGCGTTAAGCTCAGGTCATGATCCCAGGGTCCTGTGATCAAGTCCTACATTGGGCTCCCTGTTCGGTGGGGTGTCTGCTTCTCCCTCTCCCTCTGATGCTTCTCCCTGCTTGTGCTCCCTCCCTCAAACAAATAAAATAAAACAAATAAATAAAATCTTTAAAAAATAATAAAAATAAAAAATAAAGTTTATTTTGTTTCTCACCCTAGATACAAAACTAATTTGTGTTCATCGTGAAAGATATGGGTAAAACAAAGATAGGAATAAGGAAAAAAAAAATGCCTGTCATTCTACCAGCCACCAGTAGCCACAAATGAAATTTCAGTGTGTTTCTTTTCTAATATTTCTTCTACGGAAAATTCTCCATAACTACACTCATCTTCATCTGTTGCCTGCTAAAATTCTGAAAAGAGCAGAAACTTTCCCATTACATACTGTTACCTATCTCTCTATATACCCCCAGGCACTAAATATAAGACAGTAAATTTTACCTTTCGGCTGAAAGGAACATTTCTCAAAGTGTGTCCCGCAGAATACTTACTCCTTCATTTGTCATCAGATCCTATAGATAGAGTATAAAAAGCGTTTTTCTGAATCAGAAAAGTTTGGGAAATACTGAGATCCTGAAGTGCTGGGTAAACACGTCTCTTTATTGCATGAATTTCCAGAGCTCTGAACACACCAGAGGCTCTCAAAGACAGCAGCATTTGCCAGGCATATTGGTCCACAGGAATCCCCTTTGAAAATACTTTCCTCCGAACCAGTGTTCTAGAGAGGGCTGACCCAGGAAACTTAGAACTTTGTAACGTTTTACCCTCCTCCCACACCATGAGCGAAAACCCAGTTCAGAGTCAGTAGAGGAAAAGGATATATCTCAGATATATAAAAAGCAAAATTTGGGAAATAAATGGCAGAATGGGACCTAGGAAGAAATTTTTCTTTGCGGATTTGTCTACCTGTAAGAACATGACTGAGGGAGTGGGGTTTACAGACCTCACCGTTCTTGCCTGAGAGAACTAAGATCAGAGCATTGCTGAACTCTAATGGAGCATACTTGTCTTGGGAAATATTACTGTGTAAGTGGCTTTATCCACATTTTGGTAGAAAATCCAATTAACTTACTAAAAAGTTGTTTTTCCAGACTAAGGAGATTAACTTTGTGTTATTCGAGTATCATTATAGTACTTTCCCCCCTGAAAAAGGACAGGTCCTCATGACAAATATATATTATTATTGTTTTTTTTAATGATGTTAACAAGGACAAAGGAGGAAACAAAAAAACACAGAGGTGTAAGACAAGGAAAACATCCTCACTAGGACAAAGCATGGTGGACCCAAGAAACTTCAGCCAGAAATCCTATTCTTGCTCAATCACTTTCCTAGCTCTACTAATGCCTGGTCAGACTCCATGTAGAATGTGCCAGAGAATCTAGGGGTTCAGCCTTAGAGTAAAAATGAAAACATGGCTCCTTCCCTTAAGCTAACACGCCGAATGCCCATTTGCCAGATGCAGAAACTGAGTTTTAGAAAAGTTTCTAAAAGCCCTGAGATTGGGTAATGTCTCCTAATACACACTTTATGTAGCACCTTGGTTGGGGTCTGCTCTGTAAACTTGCTTTGGGCCAAAACCCAGCCACAAGGCTGCCACAACGCTCCTGATCTTGGTGTCTGTCGTTTTTGGAATAAACTACGTGTTTAGGAAAGTCTGGGAATTACCAGAGTTCAAAAGTACCTTCTTTCTGTGAAGGAGCCTAAAGGATCTTTTAGGACAACTTCTTGATTCTTTGCCTGAAGCTTTCGTGGTGCTTCTGTTGGGTGAGCAGCCCGGCAGACCCCCTGTTACGGAGCTGGACAGCGAGAGCTCAGTGACCCTCCAGGGAGAAGTGGAATCTGAGGTCAGAGCTGGGAAGGACCTTGATGATCATGCCTGCTACCCCAACCCCCTCTATTTACAGATCCCAAAACATGACGCCTGAAACCCACCCAGAATCCCAAGAGTGAATGTGCTCTCCACCCCTTCTGTTTGGGCGCAAGTTTCCCATGGCCTCCAGCCAGAGCGTCTATATCAGTAATGTCTAGAGGATTTACGAGGCCACGCGATCCTCTGGGTTTCTACGCAGACCTAAACAGGAAACCCACACAAGGAAATGCTCTTTCTGTTTGCAGGCTGGATTCCCAGGATGCTTTCACCAGAGTGCCCTGGCTGAAACAAAACCAGGGCCTGGCCCCACAAATGCCCTTGGATCCCGAGGCCGAGGTGCCCTCCCCACCCCTGTCCGTGCCACCCCTCCTCCAGGCCTGCGCTAATTTAAGGGGAACATGACTAGCTTCTCTCAGACCTTGATGTCAGGTGGCTCCATTGGTCTAGATGCCAAACAGGGGTCAGTCGGGAGATACCCACCCCTCCCCCAATCTCGGAGTTCAAGATTTTGCTTCTCCTCACCTATGTGACATCAATGAACCTGGGAAAGTTAGGCACCCCGCTCGCTGCCCCCTCCTATTCTGTCTGCATGTGGCATTTTGCCTTGGGGCTGAAAAACTGGTGTGCATTTCCCAGCCCAGGGGCAGCCAGACCCTTCTGGGTCCTTCTGAGTCATCACTGTACGTGATGGACGGCCACCTGACCTGACCCAGCTCTGTTCTCCTTTGCTGCAACCTCGGCCTGGTGTTCTGCCCAATCGCCTCTCCCCGGGTCATCCGTCCATCTGCCCTTGTGTCCAGCCCTTCCGGCCCACGATGGCATTTTTCATTCCTTTCAGTTCTCCTGGAAGATTTGCAACTTCAAAGGCTGCTGTTCAGACAGGAAGGAAGTGTGTGTTGCTGGCTCACAGAACAGAGTGGCACTGGTGACCCTGCTCCCCTCCTCAGGCCTCCCCCCACCACACCCCCCACCCCGGGGCTGACACCAAAAATAGACTCTGTTCTCCCTGGTTGCCCCCCCCACACCTCCCCCAGGAGAGAAGACACAGGCTTCTGGGGAGCTGCGCTGTTATCGGGACTGACTGTCTTTTAGGAATTACCAGATGTTGGGAGAGGATAATGTGTCACTTCCTCTAACAAATCGTCTGGGCGTCTGTGCATTTCCTTTCAAGCCAGCTCTCCAGCAGAACGTGATGCGGTGACGTCGAAGGACAGATCATTCTGGCCTCTGCTCTCGGGTACTGGGAGGCTAGGGGAGGCTCTCCAAACACTTGGGTTCCCATCCTCCATTAAGAAACTGTTTCTGGGGACGCCTGGGTGGCTCAGTTGGTTGGACGACTGCCTTCGGCTCAGGTCATGACCCCGGAGTCCAGGGATCGAGTCCCGCATCGGGCTCCCAGCTCCACGGGGAGTCTGCTTCTCTCTCTGACCTTCTCCTCGCTCATGCTCTCTCTCACTGTGTCTCTCTCAAATAAATAAATAAAATATTAAAAAAAAAAAAAGAAACTGTTTCTGGGGTCACCTGGGTGGCTCGGTCGGTTGAGCGTCTACGTTCCGCTCAGGTCATGATCCCCGGGAGTCCTGATATCCAGCCCGCAGGGCTCCCTGCTCAGCAGGGAGTCTGCTTCTCCCTCTCCTCTGCCCTTCCCCCCACTTGGGCATGAGCTCTCTCTCTCTGTCTCTCTCTCAAAAAAAAATTAATAAAATCTTAAAAAAAAAACCAGAAACTATTTCTGTCCTTTGTATGCATGGGTGGCACCATGAGGGGACAGCATAAGTAGTGGTTAAAGTCAAGGGCTCTGGAGGGGTACCTGGGTGGCTCTGTCAGTTAAGTGTCTGCTTTCAGCTCAGGTGATGATCTCGGGTTCCTGGGATTGAACCCCACATGGAGCTCTACGTGCCGTGCAGTGTCTGCTTGTCTCTCTCTGCCCCTCTCCCTACTTATGCGTTCTCTCTCTCTAAAATAAATAAATAAATATTTAAAAAAAAAAAAAAAAGGCAAGGGCCTGAAGACAAGATAAAGAGTCTAACGGAAAACACAAGTAGCCAAGAACACCAGGAGGGGACTTGGAGTAATCAAATTGCCCATCAGTAGTCTCAGTGGAGGGCAGGCACGGGCCATGTTACTGGGGAGCTCAGCCCACCACTCCACCAGCCCTACTGAATCTGAAGCTCTGGGGATGAAGCTCAACACCCTCTTTTGAGCCTTCCAGAAGGTTCTGATGGGCCCTCCAGTTTGAGAATCCCTGACCTGGATAGATGCACATTGGGAATTTCTCAGCAGCCAAGAGGAAAAGAGATGGTTACCCAAAATGCTTCAGCAACCCCACAGAGGTGGGACTTGATGGGAAGGCTATCTTGGCAAGAGAAAGACCCTACAAATAGAAATGAATTGACCTCAGAGAAAACAATCAAAGATGTAGCAACATCTCTTTGCTGATACCGGGCTAATTTGTAGCACTTCTAGAATATGGCTTAAGGACTAAGAATATATTCATAGGATATTTTTCAGATTAAAAACAATGTACAATGTGGACCCAAATATGTAAAATGTATGTGTATATCAGTTCATATATAGGGAAAATATTGGAAAATTACATATGAAAATGTTAACAGCGATCATTCCTCCCCCAACCCGGTGATGGATTATGGATAGTTTTTATTATTCTCTTAAGCTTTTTTCTTTACGCCCTCAACTTTTCCATAATGAATAGGTATTTTTATAACCTTTTTTTTTTTTTTTTTACAATACAGTGACAAGCTTGTTGGGTCAAACAGTCCTTTAAACAAATGTGTAAGGCCCTCTGCAGAGGCCAGCTCTCCAAGAATTTATGTCACACAGATAATTAGCACCACCTGCTACATTTGGGCTAAAAGGGGGCCTGAACAACAACGAATAAGGGGACTGTGAAACTCATCAGTCCCAGTTCAGACCCGCACAGCAGGGACAGCCCCACACCCCCATCCCCGCCCCGCCTGCGGCACCTGCCGCCTCAGAGGCTGGGCGCCCCTAGAGCGCGGAACTGGGGTGCTGGGCATTCTCAGCTTCCGCGGGGCCCAGGCCCCTCCGCGCGGCTTTGCGCAGAAGCCCGGGGCCTCTCGGATTTTACACCCCGATTTCCAGCCGGAGATAAGCTAGAGGCAAACACACAGCCAAACAAAAACACTGAAAGAGCCCTTAAAAGCCTGGAAAGGAAGAAAGGACAATGAAACGTGATGTAAGAGCCACTGAACGGCCAGTGACTCAGCGCTCCTGCCCCATCAACACCAGCTGCAGCCCGCGGACGGGGACACACACACACACACACACACACACACACACACGCCCGCAAACGCGCGCACGCGCGCGCTGTGCAAACATCCCAGCGCCTGGAGCGGAGCAAAAATTCCAGCCCTTGCGCTGCGCCGCCGCCAAGACCCCAAGATCTCTGCAGCCGCCGCCCCGGCAGCGTGCTTACGGGTGTTTGTTGCACGTCAATTCCGCTTTCTATTAACATCTTTTATCCAGACTCCATCCCTAAGGAGCTGGACGCGTGTCCCTGGGAGCGCAGTCAGCAAACTGGAACCAGTTCCGGCCTGCAAGCCCGGCGGTCTCTCCCTCCGCCTCGGACACGTCGCAGGGCGCGATCTGGTTAGTGGGGTCGGTCGGAGAGCTGGCTTCTGCAGGAGGCTGGGCCGGGAGGGCCGGGAGGGTGCGTGTTCGATCCCCACCCCTTGTGAGTCAGGGAGGAGGGGCCTGGGAAGATTCGCACAGACCACAGATGGGAGTGGGACTCTGTCCCAGGGGATGTTTGACTCAGGCGGTGACTCCGTCTGCAAACGTCTCCTCTTATTAAAAGTTGCATTTTTAAACTCCGCCTTTACCACAGTTCAGATCGGTTGAAGTGACCCCTCCCCTGGAGTCGGGTCGGGCAGGCCCCGCTCCTCCCAGCCGCTCGGCTACCACAGGGCCCGCCCCCAGGGGCTCTGCCGAGGAGGCTGGGCCCCGAGGTCGGCCGCTCCCTTCCAGCACCAAACCCACATTGCCCCGGCGCTGCTCTCCAGACTCGATCCAAAAACAGCTTTATTTTTGTCACCCGCGGCTCCTTCAAAATGTATTTCACAAGGATCGCTCACTCCTGCCCTTCAATGAAAAAACCCCATGAACTCCAGAATTTTTTCTGCTGGCTCTGAGGTATGAGGTCATCCTGTGGACAGACGTTCAAATCAGAAACACAGTCTTGTTTCAGAAATTAGGTGCTGGGCCAAGAATCCAGCAGAGTGACACTGTAACGTTCATTCCAAGGTGGGGCTTCACAGCAGTCCTCGCCCCGCTCAGTGGGAGGGAGCAGGCGTCAGGGGACCGTGTGGCCCATAATTGAATGGACTCTTTCCTGGGTCTGCTTGTTGGTTTGTTGCAGTCTCATTTAGGCACCCAGATGCCATCCTCAGGCTGTTGGCCGCTCCCCCAACACAGATGACCCTCTAACCCCCACTAGGCTTCCCTCATCCCCTCACCTCTCAGGCCAACTCTTGGATCAAATTCCAGACCTGGGCTGGCCTGCTCCCTCCATCCGGAGTCCCATGCAGGTTGGTCCCCGCTCTCTGCAGGGTGCAGTTCTTGCCCAAATGAAGCCCTGTTTTCTCTTTTCTCGACTTCTTCCCACTGCCAAGACTGCTGCTGGAGCTCTCTGAGCCGCTTCGAAAACACAGGTCCCAGAGTGGGCCTTCTCCGGCAGGACCTGAGCTGCCCCAGCCCCATCCCTCCTGGGGAAGCCAGGGCAGTCATGGCTTTCCTAACAAATGCCCCCCTCTCCTTTTTCTGGAACCTTCTCTATCCCTTCACAGGTGAGGGTTTCTACGGGCTGTGAAAACCAGTTTCTGGACATTTCCATTGAAAAGCTGCATATGGTCTGTGCGACCAAATACACGTGCCTCAAATGACTATACTGTTCAACCAGCCACTTGCGTGGGGCACGTGAGAGTCGTCTATAAGGTGGGAGTAATACCATCGGCCCTCAGGAAGTCTCCAGGCATACCACTCAGAATACATGGCCCTCACGTGAAAACAGTGTTTGTATTCACCTATTAATGGTGTTACCAACTTGCTTCGAGTTCAGCTTCTCAGCATTTTGAGATCATATCCCATAGAGTATGGAAAACTTCTGCATACATTTTTTTATTTTTTAATTTTAATTTTTTAAAAGACTTTATTTATTTACTTAGAGAGAGAGAGAGAGACCATGAACAGAGTCAGGGGCAGAGGGAGAAGCAGTCTCCACGCTGAGCAAGGAGCCTGAAGTGGGGCTCGATCCCAGAACTCTGGAATCATGACCTGAGCCCAAGGCAGACAGTCAACTGAGCCACCTCTGCTTATTTTTAAATTTGCATTTTCAGGCAAAAGCTATAGTTTGTAATTCTTAATATTCAACAGTCAGTATTATGACACCATTAAAAAAAATACCATCTGACCTCCTCACCTCCTAGACCTGTCTGGATTTGGAACAAGACCAGAGAAGCTCTGGTAACTCGCATCTGTCAGTGGTGGGCTGGAGTTGCTGCATGTCTTCCCAGCTCCCAAGCTCTGGAATATCACACTGGTAGCTTGCGATTGGCCATGGAGAGGGTATTTCCGCAACGGAATTGAGCAAATGTTGCAAGTTAGAGCTTTCTCTCCCTTCCCCACCCAAAGCTGATTATTAAACACTCACCCACATACCACTGCATGCGATTATAATGCAGTAAATTTTATTGCTATATATGGTCTATAGCTGGAGGCCCCACATGACATGGCTGAAGATAAGGCCCCGGGTAGAGCCGTGATAAAGAAGAGAGCAGAACGAAGGCTCCGCCTCCCATAGGAATATCCCTGGGAGTGTGGCCCCAGACATGTGCCCAGGGGCAGGACAATAGGGTTCTCAGGGCCTGAGGAAGCACCTGCTTTCTGGGAAAAGTGATTTCCTAACAGATGGAGCAGAGAGGTGGGCGTGTGTTCCTCAGAGTGGGAACACAGACTGGGGTGGCTAGAGTGGCCCTGGGAGGCAGGGCGGCCCTATTTTCAGGCCTAGACCCATCTCCACTCCTGCAGGTCCTCCCTGATGCTGGGATGCTGGGAAAGACACTCCAGCCCCACGAGGAGCATGGCCTCTGTGGCCCCAGAGCTGGGCTCCCCTCTCTAGCGCTTGAAGGCAGCAGAATCTAGGATAGTGAGGCCACCCCACAGGAAGGGAACAGAGGGGGCGTCAGTAGCCATCTGGGATGGCGGAAGCCTTCCTGGGAGCTGGCAAGTGTAGGTCAGGTGAAGGGGGTGGTGTCTAGGATTTTGCTCCTCGGGCTTTGACATCTTACCCCAGGGTAGTGAGGATGGGCCTGACTCAGAGCCCAGGGCCGGGCAGGTGAGCGCCCCAGGCTCAGGGTGTGATGGGCTGGTTCCTGACAGTGACAATTATGACAGAAAGGGGCGGTGCGTAACAGAGAGCCTGTCACTGAGCAGCAGCAACAGGGGTCCTTAGCAGTGACCTAGTGAATGACAGTCCCGCAGGGCCCGTCTCCTAAAGGAGACTGAACATGGGGGGCCGGGGTAGGGGGGGGCGGTGAGGAGTCAGAACCCAAACAGGTGAATGGCATCTGCAGAGCTACACCCCCGGGGCCCATCTGAGATGCCATCTGTCACCCTGGTTCCTAAGGTAGGAAAACTCCTACATGGCAAAGCTGCTCCGTTTTCTCCATTGCCGAGGATTTTGTTTTCTTCTTGGACTATCTTTACAGAAACTAGGTCTCATTGGATTTTTTGGGTGTTGTCTTCTGCCAGCCATGGAGAGCCCCATTCACTTTCTAATATTGTTTGGAGAGTCTCAAGCGTATGAGAAATTAAGCCAAACCTGCCCTTCCTCAAAATGTTTAAATTTCCATGTAAGTCCCCTTGGCCTGGTTTTCTTTTGTCCTCTTGGGGCACAGAATCCCTGACAACACCCTCTGAGCTGTGGCAGAAGGAAGACACCAACGTCAGAGAGCAGTGGTCTGTTAATACTGAGGAGGGACAGAAGACCAGAAAAGCCATCGCTTCCTTTCCAGGTCACACATCATGTGGGAGAGAAGCTGCCAAACCCTAGCCTTGCTTGCTTTTTAAGCATCAACGAAGGAGAACATAGACGTGAGGAAGAGGAGATTAAAATCTAATGGAAAGATACGTACTTGTATTTGATATCAGGGAGCAGTGATAAATTATACATTTGGACATCCAAATCCTAAAAAGTAGTGAAGTCCAAAGCTGTTCTGAGCCTGGGAGGGCTCAGTAGGTTAGGCGTCTGCCTTCCGCTCAGGTCATAATCCCAGGGTCCTCAGATCCAGTCCTGTTTGGCAGGTAGCCTGCTTCTCCCTCTCCCTCTGCCAGCTCCCTCTGCTTGTGCTCTCTCTCTCAAATAAATAAAATCTTCCAAAAACAAACAAACAAAAAACATGATAATTATTCCAGATCTGGAGGTAACAATGCTTCCACTAGTAAGTTCATAGCATCAGTCCCCATCTGACTTTCCATGGAGTCTAGTAGACGATTCTACCAGACCAGCTTAAGGCTCTTTGAGCTTATTTAAAATGGGTGACCAGAGGCCCCAAATTGTCATGTCTGTTACTACACTGCCATCTAATGGCGAGGTGTATTAAAACACAAATGTCAAGGACAACTGATAAACTCTCAAGTTGTTTTTTTTTTCATGGCAAATAGTTATAATGTGTCTCTGTGTCTCTCCAGAGAAGTGGCCAAATGGCTCCCATAGTTCACAGAAAGGAAAGTCATGAAGTCTCTAATTTGACTATCTGAGAAAAGATTGTGTAGGCGTCAGTGAGGACAGGCCGACTTCTAAAATACTCTCAAAGTGTGCAAGAGAAGACTGCTCTTTTAAGAGCGTTCTTGTTTCAACTTTCCTGTATATGAGAATTTAGGAACATCAGAAGGATTTGTACAATACTCTATGTGTATAATGAATTATTATCTTACAGAAAGGAGGACAAAAATTTCAACCATAGCCCCATCCAGACACTCTCCACTGCTCTAAAAATAAAGTCCCACAGCAAAAATCAAGTTCCATTGTGATACAAGAAAATGCTGATATGTTACCAACGCTTTTCCCTCTGCTCCTGCTGGTCAAGATTTTAGATTACTGGTTTTCCCTCCAGTGCTAAATGTTAGAAGCGGATATTATTTGGGGGAAATTTACTGAGCTATGAAAATGAAGGCTGCCCCTCCCCAATGCTCCCCAACTCCCCCCCACCACCAATGCAAAGGACACACATATCAGGGATTTTTCCACTTCCTGAGCAATTCCATTAGTGTCACCAATAACTCAACTCTAAATCACATGGGAAGACAGCTGGAACCCCAAGAATTCCTGGGTGCAGCTAGCTGGACCACTGTGCATGGAGGCTTGCTCCAGAAACCCTGGGGACTCTGGGGGCTGAGTGGTTGGCATACACCAGTGACACCCAGACACTCGACCAGCTTGAAGGCAACAAAGGGCCATGGGAACAGCAAGCAAGATGGGTAGTAGAATTAGGATACCCTGAAACCTGGCTTTGAACACCAGTTATACTATGGAATTTTGAGAAATACTGTTAACAAACTTACAACCTAGAAATGCTTTTAAAAATATGAAAGGATTCGGGGTGCCTGGGTGGCTCAATGGGTTAAGCCTCTGCCTTCGGCTCAGGTCATGAACTCAGGGTCCTGGGATCGATCCCCCCATCGGGCTCTCTGCTCAGCGGGAAGCCTGCTTCCCCCTCTCTCTCTGCCTGCCTCTCTGCCTACTTGTGATCTCTTTGTAAAAAAAATAAATAAAATTAAAAAAAAAAAAAGTAAGTCTAACTAGAACCTGAGGCTCTGGAATCAACATTTCAGCCCCATGTCCTCAGCTCCCTCAGTATCAAGCAATGCATCATCGTACCCCACCCGCCCCCCCACGCCCCGAGGTCCCCCTCCGGCCCCCCGCAGCTCTAGTAGGTTCTGCCCACCTCCTGAGCCTGCTTCTCCCTGGGAACCGGAGCAAAGCCACTGGACAACACTAGTCATCTATGGTGGGGCTCAGCAGGGAGGTCCCTGGGGACACTCGATCTCCTTTTTTTGTTGTTTAATCTTTAGCATCGGTGGTTCTTTTCCAGGTCTAGCAAGAATGGCTGGCAAGCACGGTTGTTAGGTGGGAGAACCGGAACACAGAGATCTCCCTGTGCTCAGAGGAAACTGCTTGGGAGGGGAGAGAGCAACAGACCCAGCATCACCTCTGTAAGAGGATGGAAAGCAACAGATTTTAGGGCTTTTCTTTTGTTTCTGATAAAGTCACAGAATTGTCTAAGTACAACTTTACAACCTACCTTCCCACCACCTAGAAGGAACGACTATGAACATTGTGCCTGATTAAAAGGCCAGTTCTCGAAGCTATAAGCGACTGCCCATGAGCTGGGGGAACAGAGAGCAGCTGGAACTGGGCAAAGCAAGGAAGTTTTTCTGAAATAATTTAACAAAGGATGTCCTCGTGCTTCTATCAGAAAACATTTCCACTTGTGAGGTTTCCACATAGCTGCTAATAATAACTTGTAAATTTGCCTAGCTGGTGGCTGGAGCATTGGAATTTACGAATAACAAAGAGCAGAAAAAGAACTGAAGAGGAAGCCAGCTCTTTTCCTTGGGAATAAACACAACGTGCTTTTGAACAACCCTCCCCTTCCCTCCAAAGAGAGCAGGAAAGAAATCAGGCTAGTCCAAAGAAATTCAGGCTATGGATCATTAAAGTGGAAGGCTTTTCCACCCCTGTTTGTGGAGTCAGTCGGAGCCAGAAGCAGGAAGCCCAGAAGCGAGAACCGCCACGCAGGGCACTCCCTTCCCTGGCTCTGACCTTGAACTATATTTGGTGTCACCCACAAACCTGGGAAACAGTAAGAACGCAGGCTGAAGTCAAGTTCATGAGCCACTGGTGCTTGTTCCCAGGGTGGGGAAAGGGGGCGGGGTCAAGGCTGGAGGGCTGGTCACTAAAGAGGACAAAGCCTTGCGGGGACCTGAGCTTGCCAAACAGGTGCAAGGGGCTGTCATCCTTGCTCTGACCCAGTTTCCCAGCAACATGGAGAACTTCCAAAATGAAATCACCTATGGCACTGAGGACCTGCCTTCTGTTCTTTGATAAGCTCATTCCACCTCTAGGGGCAAAAAATATATATATTAAAATACTCATCCTCCCACTTAACCTTGCCTGAAAACCTCATCCTTCCTTAGAGAAACCCGTTTCCATGGCAAGCAGAACAAAGTCAGAGGGGGCAGGGGAGTTCTCCTGTCTGTGCAAGAGGGCAGGGTTGCCTAGACCAGTACCCACTGGGTGCTTCCCTTTTGTGCACCGATGGGTAAAATGAACATACTTGCAGGCAAATTGAATAAAGTTAAGCTTGCAGGCCGGCTGGGCAGCGTCCGAAGACCTTCCCACACCCCCACCCCCAGCAGGTGCACAGCCGGGTCTCTACCAACCCTTCCCACACCCCCACCCCCAGCAGGTGCACAGCCGGGTCTCTACCAACCGGTGCCCCACTTCTCAGAGCAACTCCGCCCACGCCCCCACCCACCACACACACATACACACACACACACACATACACACACACACACACATACACACACACACACACACACACACACACACGCAGGTGTTGCTTCTTCTCACATCCCTCTGAAGCTCTGTGGAGGCAGCGGGAGCCTGTTGGTGGGGGCCAGAGCACCGTGCCGAGGAAGCCTGCAGAAACATTCAGGCCCATTAAAAACCAATAACAAGAAATGGGTTTTTCACCTGGTTTCCTATGGAAAAAATAATGTGGGGGAGGGAGGAGGCAAGTTTAAAATACCCGTGTGGGTGGGTGCGTATGCGTGTTCTTACGCAGATTAGAAATCCTTCCAGCCAATAAACATTTCTTGGTACCTACTCTGTGCAAAGCTCTGTGCTCTCTGATACGGACGTGAGACACAGGAGCTCACGATCTAGAGGAGAAAAATGACACATACAAACTAGAAAATCCCAAGTCCTATAATAAAGGCTCATTCATCTATTCAACAAAGATGCACTGTGCACAGTGTGCCAGCCCTGAGGATGAACAAATAATTTTGAGAGCACGGAGGCCGAATGTAACTACCATTCCTCTTCCGAACGTGGAAGGATGTGGTCGGAGAGCCGCCGTGCACACTCTTCAAGGAGAGGGTCCTTTTTCCACAACTGTCCCACCTGGCGTGCAAACATCCAGAAAGTACTGCTTCCCAAGGATGGATTTCCTGTCCTCTCGTTCCCTAGGCAATTTCAACCCGATCTTTCTTTGCCGGAAGGCTTTCTGGAGCGAAGCCTGAACTGAGTCTCAAAGGTTGTGTGGGAATGAAAACAAGTTGTGTGTGTTGGAGGGACAGCTGGAGAAAGGCAGGAGAAAAAAAGTCCAGGCTCTTGACTGTGGCGATTTCACATTGACCTTGCCAGAGCGGTCTGCAGTTCTGCAAGCTTTCGGGAGCCAACCCCATTCTAGAGAGGATGGCGGAGCAACTAGCCTGCCAGTTTCTTAAGTCAGAGTGGCTCTGGCCCGTGGGCCACGTGGCTTTGGAATCCAGGTGGACGCAGAAGGATGCTGAGTGAGTGGGAAATCAGAGTGAGTTGCAAAGCCAGGGATGTTGTCATCGCCCGAGGGCAGCTGCGGTCTCTGGTTCCCACCCCTCTCCCCACCGCACAAAGCCCAGTTTCCAAGAGAGGCACTTTGCTTTGCTCCCTCAGCCCCCACAGCCCGTACCCCACCCTCCCCTGCACCTGCCTCCGCAAAGGCCACGAGTCTCTCTGGTTCCTGGCATCTCTGATGCCTCCGAACCTGAGACCCCTCTCCTGCGTCCGTGTCCATACACCACATCTTCCCGCTTTCCCGCCAATCAGTCTGGCTGCTGTTGCCGCGTCCCCGTGTCGTCCTCCTCCTCTGCCAATCCTGCCTCTGATTGTATCCCTCTCTGTCCTCTCTCCAGGTGAGATAGCAGATTCAAGTGCCATTGATATGGTCTAAAAATTCCCAAATCCCCATCTAAGGCACAAATAAATAAAATCTTTAAAAAGATGGGGGGGGGGCAGCATTGAGCCATGAGCATTTGGCAAAGAACAGCAGAGGTCGGGCTGGGAGACCTCGCTGTGTCTCCCACACAGCGAAGCCCTTCACCCCACGTTCCCTCAGTGACAAAGACTGAACCAGGATGGATAGAGTCCTGGATGTCACATATGGCCCCAGACCTTTCCACTAGTCTATAGAAACCAGTCCCCAGCACTGGGTAAGATGGTTCTGGAATCTGATCTGTGATCCTCTTATAGCTGGGGCTTTGCGGGTGGGAGTCCCTTGCTCCGGAGGTCCCAGACAGACCAGGTTCAGCGGCTCCCTCTTTGTGGACAAAATCAAAGGCGGAGAGCGGAGTGAAACAGGAAAGGAATTTATTTTAGCAAGGCCAATGCTGGGAAGACAGCAGACTAGCATCTGAAAGATGGTCTCCAAAGTGCTGAAAATACATCTAGGTTTATATAAGGACAATGTGAGACAAAGGTCAGTGGGTCCGCTCAGGTGGCCAGGGAAGGTCAGATCAATCACTGTCTTGGGGTGGTCATATGGGGTCTTGCCGGCCAGGGCAGTCCCTACTGCTTGGGAGCGTACTTGTGCTTCCCATTGGGGGTGTTTGCCTGAGTTAAGAGAGAAACTGGAGAGAAGAACTTGATCAGTTAAAAGGTACACACTAAGGTCAAAATAGAGGTGATCAGAACCCTCCGTACCCCTCCCCCCCACAATGTGTCCCCTAAACTGACCTTCAACTTCCTGTGTCCCTCTCTAGGTCTTTGTTCTGTGTACTTTTCATCTGCCTAACACCCTTCCTCCTTCCACACCCAGAGAGGAGGAGTCAGTCCTGCCAGTCGGTCCTCCGGTGAGGACCTTTGAGCCTGCTCCGTCCCCACCCCGTCCCACCGCCTCCCAACGCCCTTCAGGAACAGGCTTCCTCTCTCTCTGGCCATGCTCACCCTAAACCCCCTTTCCTAGACCCAAACCTACCCTCTGACTCGAGTGAGGCATTCCATAGCTGGGTCTTGCCACCTGCCCCTGACATGACTGGGAAGGCTCGTGTAGACGCGGCCTAGGATGCCCCGGCTGCAGCACCAGGAGGAGAGAACCGTCCCGCGCCGCCCATCGGCTTCCCCTGCGTGCTCTGTGCAAGGCGGGAACCGGGACCACGAAGCTTCGGGAAAACCACGGCCCTGGCCACACAGGGAAAGTTCCCCGGTGAAGTCACACCCACCACAGAGGCAGCTCAGAAAGGCTGGGGAAAGAGGTCTTCTCTGGGAATTGGGAATGGGAGAAAACGTCCGCAGGGGGGTCAAAAGCCAGGGCTGCAGGAGACAAAGCGCAGGTGGGGGTGGGGGTGGGGGTGGGGCGTGGTGGGGGCAGTGGCCGGCTGGTGTTCGCGTGCTGCCACCTCCCGGGGGACTTCAGAACTGCAGAGCCTGGAACAGAGCCGTACCGAGCAAGCATTAATGGGGCACCCCGATGTGGGCGGCCAAAGACAAGGTCCCCGACCTTGCTGACATCGCGGCTTAGGAAGGGGGTGACGGTAGCAGGTCGTTTGTGGTAAGTGCGAGAGACAGAAGGATGTGAATACGCCAGAGTCGCGGGGCTACTCCCCAGCTCCGCCCCGTTACCGAGACCTCCAAGTCCGGAATACTCCCTAGATCACCCACTCCTCCCGACCGCCACTTCTCTCCGCATCCAGATCTCCCCTTTGCCTAGCCTCCTCCCTAAATATTCGCTTTCTTTCCCTCAAGCATCCACAGCAGCTTGCTTAAAATCATTTGGTGTTTTATGATTGCTCTCAGGATGGAGACCAGGTAGGTGGGTGCTCCCTGGGGCCCCAGCAGCCCGTTCTCCAGACAAGACCAGCTCTTTCTTGCCTTCAGGAGTCTGCCTGACTGTCCCCGCCATCAAGCAACCTCTTCCTTACCCCTCCCCTCTGTCTGTTTAATTCCATTCACCTCTCAAATGGCAGCTCAAACCTCACCTGTTTACAGAAAGCTTCCCGGACCTGAAAGTACCGTCCTTCTGCTAGCTACTCTAGAACATACAGTGCCCTCTCAGCAAATACCACGATTTAATGACATGTGTGCCCCTTAAGTGGACCCATGTGCCCTCCTCCCCCAAGCCCACAAATGCCACATTGTATCACCCAGTACTTCCCATGGTACCTGCCGTTTAGTAAATGCTGAATAAACATTTATGGCATTAATGCGAGTGGGCCTGTGGACTTCTTATGTGGGAGAATGGAACAGAGAATAGGGCCAGGATTTCCCCTGCCTCTTGGTGGGACGCTTTAACCACGGTGGCAATTCCCTGTAAGACTCAACCATAGTTTCATCCTGAATGGGTGAGACTAATGACCCAGGGGGGTGAATGTGGAGAAAAGTAGTGGAGAGAGACCATTAAAGTCGGAAGACCTCCAGCCGGGCTGATTACCCCTAAAGCACATGAAGTGCACACATAACTTTCTCCGGGTGTCAGAGTGAATCATGTTGTGTATACGTTGGGGAGAGGGTCCTAATCACCTCCTTAGCATCATACCCTGGGGCTCTGGCTGGTTGCCTTCTCTCCTTCAGCAGGCTTTAGGGAATTCGGGTCGTCTAGGAGGTTATACCCAGCCACGGCCTCCAGAGGGCACCATGGAGGCGCTTCCGGGCAGCCTGTTCTGCGCTCGGGAGCTGATCTGTTTCCAGGGTTGGTGGTCCCAGATGTGAAAGCTGCTGAGGTCAAAGCAACTGATTAGGGAGCAGGGTGGGTGGGGGAGTGTGGGACACTGAATGTCTACTCTGTGAGCTGAGAGTCCTTGAACAAACGTCTCCGTTTGTTGGGTCAGCTCCTTGCAACCAAGGAGCCACGACATGTTATTGTCTCTGTCGTATCTCCCGAGTGGCCAACCACAGATGATGAGTAAAATATATTGTACAAGCCTTGGATAGTAGCTGCCAGGGGAGGAGGTGGCCAGGAGCTCCTGAAAGTGCTCGGGACTCCATCATGGTACTTGGGGAGTGCTCGGGACTCCATCATGGTACTTGGGGGGCTATACAGGTTAGTACTACTCGGGAAGGGTGGATGGGATGGCTGGGAAAGGAATCACACCATCTTGCTGAAGGTGTCTCTTGCCAGTGGGAACGAGCCAAGAGTAGATCAGGAAGGAAGGGTGAAGACGAAGCCCAGAGCACACACAGTCCAGGGACATTTGGGATTGGAGAAAGTCCCAGACACAGATGTAGCCGTGGTGCCACAAAGCAGGAGGTCGTGGGGCAGGCAGATGATAGAGAAAAACGTCCTTTTCTAAAAGGGCTCTCTGACCCCTCTTATGGCCAGATTCAGAGAAAAGCAGGCACAGGGGAGGCCCCCTCCTCTGCCGGAGAAGTCATTCATCCTCCACAGCGTGAAGCTCTTCCCGGGTCCAGATAAGCCAGGATGATGCTGGAGTGGGCGTGGCTGTCATCTTGTCACAACCAGAAGGACCCCTTGCTTCTTCATTTCACTAACTCCAAATTCTGACTCTAGGGTGTGTTTCTTTTCTTAAAAAAAAAAAAAAAGAAAGAAAAGAAAAGAAAAAGGAATTAAGTGTAACTCCCTTCTACCCCCACGTAGCCTCATCCTTCCATTTCCTCTTTTTTTTTTTTTAAAGATTTTATTTATTTATTTGACAGACAGAGATCACAAGTAGGCAGAGAGGCAGGCAGAGAGGAGGAAGCAGGCTCCCTGCTGAGCAGAGAGCCCAATGCGGGGCTCGATCCCAGGACCCTGGGATCATGACCTGAGCTGAAGGCAGAGGCTTTAACCCACTGAGCCACCCAGGTGCCCCCCTTCCATTTCCTCTTATCATCCAAATTCTCCCATGTACGTGCTTCGCAGAAGAAATCTTGGCTGTGCCTCTGTTCTAGAGGCGGTGGTGCTCAGACCCTCCACCCAGCTGCTGAGGGCCGGGGGCTGACAGCCCACAGCAGCCCTTTTGCCTCCCCTTGCCCGGGGAGCTGCCCAGCTAAGAGTCCCGAACCCTCTTCCCCCCCAAAGAAGGGGCAGCTCCAGACACTGACTGACTGGGAGGGGGGCACAAACACTGGCCCCTGGCCTCAGGGCAGGTTAGGTCCCAGAGCACCCCTGCAGCAGCCTTTCCCTGAGACCACTCCCCTCCCCTGAGTTATTCCTTCCCTGGGACCCCAACTTCACCTGAGTCAGACTTATCTAAGGCCCCACCCTTCACTTGAGTTAGACTTTACCTAAGATCGCATTCTTCGCCTGAGCTAGACTTTACCTGAAATCACATTTTTCACCCGAGTTAGACTGCCTGTGATCCTATCTTCACCTGAGGTGGAATTTACCTAAGATCGCATTCTTCACCTATAAGACTTTACTTGAGATCCTATCTTCACCCGCATCAGACTTTACCTGAGACCACATACTTCATGTGACTACTTACCTAAGATCACGTTCTTCACCTGAGTTAGTCCTTACCTGAGACCCCTGTCATCACCTGAATTAGACCTTATCTGAGACCCCATCCTCACCGGAGTTGGACTTGACCTGAGACCACTTCCTTGCTCGGTGCTCCCTTTCCCTGTTCCTATCTGACCTTTCCTTCCTCTCTTACAGGATTTCCCTGAGAATAATCCCAAGGTAAATCACAAGCACCCGCTACCTCTACCTGTCTCGGGCTCTGCTTCCCTAGCCGGCCTCGGGCACTCCTTTGCCCTGATCACCTGTCCCTCCCCTCACGGGGAACTCTGCAGTCTAAGGGTATCCCCTTCTGCTCCTGCCCTGGAGTCATTGGAACAAGGCAGGGGCACACAGGTGGCCAGGGAGCCAGGGGGCGGATTTAGGAGAACTTTCCCTGTGACACTGGCAAGATTTGGTGAAGGATTTTATGGGGGGAGGAGGGAAGAAAGGGAGGTGTCAAGGATGATGTCTGGGTTTCTGGATTTAATAACTGGGAGGGGTTGGAGGAACGGGGGGAGGCAGGAGGGCCGGCTCGCCGTAGCCTCTGCCTTCCTTGCAGGTGATGGCAGCCATCACCCAGCACGTGTGGCTGGCCCTCCAACATATTTGTGTTCCTTCCACCATTGTCTTGGGTGGCAAATGGCTCCCCTCCATGATTGGCCCTCCATGATTCCAGCTTGAGTCAGTGCAGGTGACGGGTGAGGGGGAAGGAGAAGGCAGGGCTGTGGGAAGAGGGGCAGGGCGAGGTGGGCAGCGTGGCTCCTGTACGTGGAACAGGTCTTACCTGTCTGTATTCGGGCTCATCCTCTTTTTGCCACAAGGTCTGGAGGGCCTCGGGGTCTTTGCAGTCCCCTCAGCCCCATTCTCCGTCCTCCTTAATTGCCTCAGTGCGTAGAGCACCTCTTCCTGATCACTCCATCCAAATTTGTCTGCCTCTACTTCCCCACCAACTCTGTCACCCCGGCGCCCAGACCAGCACGAAGGACACAGGGCACTGAACGCGTTTTCTAGTTCTCTTTCTACCCGTTTGCAGGCTGTTAGCGGGCCACACTTGCCGTCCACCGAGCTGAGCTCCTCTCTGGGATCCTTATGTCCGTTCTGGCCAGCAGACCCCAGTTCAGACCACCCCGGTTCTGACGTGATTCCTTTCTTTCCTCAACTTCTCATTATTACACTTTACCCAATGTGACCTGTGAGAATTTTATTTTAATCCTGGGACATTTTGCAAGGGACTAAGTGGGGTGGGCAAAGGTTTGGCAGAACTTTGAGCAAGAGACAGTGATCGTGACTTTGATCATCTTTTACCAGCTTGCCTGAAAACCTTGTTGAGAGAAAAATCAAACTCCAGCTTCTCCTGATTAAAAAAAGAATTCTGTTGTAAGCTCTATTCACATCAATAATTCCAAAGACTTGCAGGGACATCTGGGTGGCTCAGTCAGTGAAGCGTCTGCCTTCAGCTCAGGTCAGGATCCCGGGGTCGTGGGGTTGAGCCCCACATTGGGCTTCCTGCTCAGTGGGGAGTCTGCTTCTCCCTCTGCCCCTCCCCCCACCTCTCTCTCTTAAAGAAATGAATAAAATCCTTAAAAAACCAATTCCAAAGACTTGCAGATTCCTGTCTTCATTTGTATTCATGAAATGTGTTTGGGTTTTTTTAAAGATTTTGTATTTATTTACTTGGGAGAGAGGGAGAGAGCACGAGTAGGGGGAGCAGAGGCATATAACCAGAAGCATTTGTATGAGGACAAATATTAGTTCTTCCCAGCATACATAATAATTGTTTCCTTGTTGTTTTAATTGCTTTTCCACCAAAATTGGTCTTTTACATTTTTATAATTATTCTTTTTTTTAAGAGTTATTTATTTGTTTTAGAGAGAGAGAGAGCACAAAAGGGAGAGGGAAGAGAATCTCAAGCAGACTCCCCACTGAGCACAGACTCTGATGAGGGACTTGATCTCATGACCCTGAGATCAGGACAGGAGCTGAAACCAAGAGTCAGATGCTTAACTGACTGAGCCCCCCAGGGGCCCCATAGTTATTCTTTAAATAATAAATGCATTCACAACAAAACACTCAAAAGTTACAAAAACTCAGAACCCTTGCTCTAGAGCATCCTTGGCATGGGGGTGCTTAACCTGGGAAAAAAAGCAAATGTCCCTCAAAGAGCTAACACTGAAGAATATCACAGTCACTTAAACCGTGTGTTTGCCCAGATCTTTCTGTGAAAATGAGCCCCAGAATTAGGAGTCCTTGAAAGGACTAGTCAGCTGAGAAAGATTAAGGGACACCAAACGGGGAAAGAAGACATGTGAGCCAAAGACCAGGGACATCTCGGCTCACCAGAGACAAGATGGGAAGCTCCGTCGGTCACCGAGGACAGGGCTGGGAGTCAGAAGCCTGATCCTTGGAAGTGTCTGTGTCACACCAGATCTCCAGCACCTGGTCCTGTGCATTTCCTCATTCAGATCTGTCTTTTCCCAACTGTAACTCTACTCATTCATTAACTCAACAAGTATTGAGCACCACCTGTGTACCAGAAAACGCACTAAGTGCAAACAAGCACCCTGGGCACGTGGAAGGTACATCCCAGTGGGGAAGACAGACAATAAACAAGTAAATGAAGAGACAACACCAAGATAATTACATATTTTAAGTGCAGTGAAGAGATATGCAGGTGTCGAGATACGTGAGGGAGAACAGGAGCACTTTAGAAAGAGCCATCAGGGAAGTTGTCTCTGAGTACGTGGTATCCGAGCTCTACCTGATGATGAAGATGAGGTCACAGACACAGAGGGTCTGGCCTCACTGAATTCCTGGAGGAGAGCAATCCATGCTGAGGAAAAAAACAATTGCTTAAAGCCCAGGAGGCAGGGAAGAGTTTCCCAGTGATGGATGTCGGGCTGGTGTAGCTGAGGAGCAGGGATGGAGGAGGAGGGCTGTGTGAGCTGGGACCGGTAAACTCAGAGAAGCCAGATCACGTGGGACCCTGTGTTGCTCAGGGTCTAGTTGGGAGAGAAAGCACACACATAATTTTAACAGGGAGCATTTGGTGTGCAGTCTCTTGACTAGGTAACTGAAGAGGCAAAACCATAGAGTAAGGTACCATGGAAGTAGCAAATTCAGGAAGCAGCTAACATCCCGAGAGCTGCAGGACCAAAAGGAAGAGGTTGGTATTATCAAAATGGGTGAGTGTGGAGGAGGACCCCCCCGGCCTGACACTCAGACCTCTGAGGAGGGGGCACAGCTGGGCTCATGTCAATGTCTCTAAGCTCAGAAGACGAATTCCTTCTGCCTGAATCCATAACTCTGAGGAGGCAAGAGCTGACTGGTCCTGGCATTTCTGTGGGTCGTGATGAGGCTGGTACTGCCTGCACTGGAAAGACTGCAGACTTGTCCCAACTATTGCTATGGGAAGGAGCTACCACTGATAGAAGGGAGTGATGTTCCCAGAACTCTCACGCCCCACAAACAAGCAAGCAAACAAACAAACAAACAAGTGCTAAGTGCAGAAATGCAGCTCTTAGAATCCTAAACCCAGCAAAACAACGTTAGAAAAGAAGGATGGGTTTGGAGCTGAGAGACAGCCAAATAACCAGCACAGACCGTGGATGCCACAAAAGGGGAACTTCAGTTTTGTTTTAAAAGCAATGGGAAGTCACTGGTTGGTTTTATGTAGGAACTTGGTCTAATCAGATTTCCCTTTTGAGAATATCACCCTGTGACTGTGTAGACATGAGAGCAGAGGAAGGCAGAATCCACAAGGTCGATCAGGAGGCTCCAGCATTGACTCTCAGGAGACATGGCGGTGGTGTGTTGTGGATGGAGAGATGTGGCTGGATTGCAGATGGGGAACAGACTCACCTACAGCTCAGAGGCGGGGACAGCGGGGATGGCAGGAATGATGAACACCAATGATCACCTGGCTTTCCTAGAGACTTGGAGGCCAATGTCATTTACAGAAACAAGAAGGCTTGGAGAAGTGAATGAAGACAGGGAAATCCCAGGATAACATTTTGGATCACATCATATTATAACATTCCCGTTAGACAAGTACATGGAGAGATCAAATAGGTAGTTTGATGGGAGTTAGATTTTGGAGCTAAGGAGAAATGGTGGGACACTATCATAGGTGACATGACTGGGTAGAAGAGGTCCTGGGACTCAAAGCTGGAGACAGTGTCCAATCGGGGCAGAACACTGAGGGAAGCTTCTGGACTTACTGTACAGAATATTTTTATTTTAAAACTCCATATGTTATATAAGCTCTTCAACTGCAGGTAACAGATGTTTACTCAGATTAACTGAGATAATCAGGGTGTATTTTCATCAGAGTCATGAAAATAAAGATGAGGACGTTAGCCCACAGCTGACCTTATGGTAACTCAGGGACACACAACTCTATTTTAATAGAGTTTGGTGGAGGTTAGGAGGAGCTAACACAGCAGAGTAAGAGGAGGATCCTAGACTTCCTTGAACACCCCTAGAGAAATATCAAATCCTTCTATATACCCAAGAAATCAATCTGAGGACTGACAGAACAAAATACTTAACTAGAGAGAGAGAAAAGGCCACACCGTGGAAGGCAGGAGGTGTGGAGATGTGATCTGGAGGAGAAACGGGTCACAAATGCTGTGGAGAGGAGGGGCCTCTAGTCACAGACTGGGGGTGTGGGGTAGTGTATAGGGGTATGCGGAGGAAAACACTTTCCAAAGCCATCGACTGGGAAAATGAGAGGGGCTGATTATTGGGAGTTGTTACAACCAGTGGGGTCAAAGACTGGAGGTTTAGAGGTCCAAAGTGTGGTTGGTGTGGAGCCCGGTGGGCACTGTAATGCCCCTGTGGAGAAGGCGAGCAGATGCCCAGGAGAGGATGGAACTACCTGAGGATCCCCTAGGAGGCACTGGGAGAGATGGTTCCCCCTTCTTGAAGCACATCTGGGAGGGGTGGCATTGCCTCTCCGGGGACAAAAGAGCCAATCAGCACCACTGCACTCCTCTGCCCCTTGGCATACGTACAGAGACACCTGCTGAGGGCAGGTAACCTGGACACTGGCCTTTTGTTGTGCTTTGCTCCAAACCCCACACTCCTGTGCTCTGATGTGACCACCCTTCTGGGACAAACCTGCATGAGTCCCAGCATGACATGACCCTCCCCCAGAGGACCATTCCCCAACCCCCCATCAGCATAAACTAACTTCAGTAAGCAGCACAGTACCAACAATGGCAACCTAAACTGCTTACACCAAGCCCCAGCTCCCTGTGCTCTGCAGGTGCTGTTTTTCTTGGGCAAGTGTGCTTGAGAACCAGAGCATTGGGCCCCTCTTCCAGAAGACCAGCACAGGCCCGCTGTCACGAACCACACCTACTGATCACAGGGTTCTGCAAAACTTCAGCTCTAGTGGAAATAGCATCAGATCTCTGCTAACAAGCAGACCAGAGCACATCTAGTTAAAACTCACCACACTCTGGCCAAGGGCCAAACACTGCCCACTGCAGGCAAGGAGAAACTCTGCGGAGGACTGACCTGAGGGAAAGAGCAGCCCAAACACAGCAGCGCGGTGCACGCCCCACACAACAGGACACTGCCTGAAGCACCAGGCCCTGGATGATATATGGCCTCTTCATAATAAAGCCATTACAGTACTCTCAGGAACGGGAAACATAACAGGCCTTCCTAACATACTGAAGACAGAGACTTGGACAAAATGTCAAGATTGAGGAATTCATCCCAAAAGAAAGAACAAGAAAAGGTCGTGGCCAGGGATCTCATTGAAATATATAGAAGTCATATGCCCGAGACAGAATTTAAGGCAACAATCATAAGGATACTACCTGTGCTTGAGAAAAGCATAGAAGACACCAGGGAGTCCCAAATCAGAGATAAAACACTTAAAACCTAGTCAGGCCAAAATAAAAATATGCTATAACTGAGATTTGAAACTGACTGGATGTAGTGGCCACAAGGATAGAAGAAGCAGAGGAATGAGTACGTGACATAGAAGGTAAAATTGTGGAAAATAATGAGGCTGAAAAGAAGATGGAAAGAAAACTCTTGGATCATGAATGTAGACTTCGGGAACTCAGTGACTCCATAAAATGTAGTAATGCTCATTTCATAGGAGTCTCAGAAGAAGAAGAAATTCATAGGCGTCTCAGAAGAAAAAAAAAGAGAGGGCAAAGGAGGCAGAAGGCTTATTTGAGGAAATGATAGCCAAAAAGTTTCCTAATCTGGGGAAGGAAACAGACATCCAAATCCAGAGGCACAGAGAACTCCAAACAAAGTCAACAAAAGCAGGCCAACACCAAGACACACTGTAGTTAAACTCGCAAAATACAGAGATAAAGAAAACAGCCTCAAAGCAGCAAGAGAAAAGAAGTCCCTAACTTATAAGGGAAGTCACATCAGGTTAGAAGCAGATGTCACCGCAGAAGCTTGGCAGTCCAGAAGAAGGTGGCCTGGTATGTTCAACCTGCTGAATGGGAAAAATAGCTAGTCCGGAGTATTTTATCAAGCAAGACTGCCATTCAGAATAGGAGAGATAAAGAGTTTCCCAGACAAACAAAAACTAGAGGAGTTCATAACCACTGAACCGGCGCTGCAAGAAGTATTAAAGGGGTCTTTGAGTGGGAAAGAAAGACCAAAAACAACAAAGACTAGAGCAGAAATTCTCTGGAAACAACGACTTAACAAGTAATACAAGAACACTAAATTCCTATCTTTCAATAATTAGTCAGTGTAAATGGACTACATTCTCTAGTCAAAGGACATAGGGTATCAGGATGGATTAAAAAAAAACAAGACCCGGGGTGCCTGGGTGGCTCAGTGGGTTAAAGCCTCTGCCTTCTGCTCAGGTCATGATCCCAGGGTCCTGGGATCGAGCCCCGCATCGGGCTCTCTGCTCAGCAGGGAGACTGCTTCCCTTCCTCTCTCTCTGCCTGCTTCTCTGCCTACCTGTGATCTCTGCCTGTCAAATAAATAAATAAAATCTTTAAAAAAAAAAAAAAACCAAGACCCAGGGGTGCCTGGGTGGCTCAGTGGGTTAAAGCCTCTGCCTTCAGCTCAGGTCATGATCCCAGGGTCCTGGGATCGAGCCCCACATCGGCTCTCTCTCTGCCTGCCTCTCTGCCTACTTGTGATCTCTCTCTCTGCCAAATAAATAAATAAAAAATCTTTAAAACAAAACAAAATAAGACAAAAAACAAGACCCATATGTCTGCTGCTTGCAAGAGACTCGTCTGAGACCTAAGGACACCTGCAGATTGAAAGCAAGGGGATGGAGAACCATTTCTCATTGCTAATGGACATCAAAAGAAAGCCGGGGTAGCCATCCTTAGATCAGACAAACTAGATTTTAAACCAGTGGTTGTAACAAGAGCTGAAGAGGGGCACTCACTGTATCATAATAAAGGGGTCTATCCAACAAGAAGATCTTAACACTGGTCAATATTTATGCTCCCAACTTGGGAGCACCCAGATATTTAAAATAATTCATAACAAACATAGAGGAACCATAATTTAAGTGGTGGATTTTAACACCCCACCTACAGGAATGGACAGATCTTCAAAGCAGAAAATCAACAAGGAAACAATGGCTCTGAATGACACATTGGACCTGATGGACTTAACAGATATATTCAGAACATTTCATCCTAAAGCAGCAGAATACACATTCTTTTTGAGTGCACATGGGACATTCTCCAGAATAGATCACATACTGGGTCACAAGTCAGACCTCAACAAGTATAAAGAGACTGAGATCATACCATGCATATTTTCCAACCAAAACAATATGAAACTTGAAGTCAACCACAAGAAAACATTTGAAAAGACCACAAATACATGGAGATTAAAGATCATCCTACTAAAGAATAAATAGGTTAACCAGGAAATTGAAGACAAAATTTAAAAAATACATGGCAACAAATGACAATAAAAACATGACAGTCCAAAACCCTTGGGATGCAACAAAAGCAGCCGTAAGAAGGAAGTATATAGCAACTCAGGCCTATCTCAAGAAGCAACAAAAATCTCAAATATGCAACCCATCCTTACACCTATAGGAGCTAGAGAAAGAACAACAAATGAAACCTTAAGCCTGCAGCAGTAGGGGAATAATAAAGATTAGAGCAGAAATCAATGCTATAGAAACAAAACAAAACTCAGAAGAATGGATCAATGATACCAGGAGCTAGTTCTTTGAAAGAATTAATAAAATTGATAAACCCCTAGCCAGACTTATCAAAAAGAAAAGATAAAGGACCCCAAAAAATAATCTCATGAATGAGAGAGGAGAGATCACAACCAACACCACAGAAATACTTTATATTTAAAATATATAAAATAATTATAAGAGAATATTATGAAAAATTATATGCCAAAAATTTGCACAATTGAGAAGAAGTAGATAAATTCCTAGAAACATATAAACTACCAAAACTGAAATAGAAAGAAATAGAAAACTTGAAACAGACCCAAACCAGCAAAGAAATCTAATCAGTAATTAAAAAAATCTCCCAACAAAAGTCTGGGCCAGATGACTTCCCAGGGGAATTCTACCAGACATTTAAAGAAGAGTTCATACTTACTGTTCTCAAACTGTTCCAAAAAATAGAAATGGAAGGAACACAACCAAACTCATTCTATGAAGCCTTCATTACCTTGATTTCAAAACCAGACAAAGACCCCACTAAAAAAGAGAATTTCAGGCCAAAATCCCTGATGAACATGTGTGCAAAAATTCTCAACAAGAAGACTAGCAAATAGAATTCAACAGTGCATTAAAAGAATTATTCACCACGATCAAGTGGGATTTATTTCTAGGATGCAGGGGTGTTTCAATATCCACAAATCAATCAATGTGATACACCACATTAATAAAAGAAAAGATAAGAACCATATGAACTTCTCAATAAATTTAGGAAAAGCATTTGACAAAGTACAGCACCCATTCTTGACAAAAAAACCTCAACAAAGTAGGGATAGATGGAATGCACCCCAACATCATAAAGGCCATATATGAAAAATACACAGCTAATAGCATCCTCAATGGGGAAAAGCCGAGAGTTTTCCCTCTCCAATCAGGAACAAGAGAGGGATGCCCACTATCACCACTGTTATTTAAGATAGTGCTGGATGTCCTAGCTGTAGCAATCAGACAACAAAATAGAAATGAAAAGCGTCCAAATTAGCAAGGAAGAAGTCAAACTTTCACTATTTGCAAATGACATGATACTCTATGTAGAAAACCCGAAAGAATCCACCAAAAATTTGCTAGAACTGATATACGAATTCAGTAAAGTTGCAGGATACAAAACAACATACAGAAATCTGTTGCATTTCTATACACCAATAATGAAGCAGCAGAAAGAGAAATTAAGGAATCAATCCTATTTACAATTGCACCAAAAACTGTAAGATACCTAGGAATAAACCTAGCCAAAGAGGTTTAAAGATCTGTACTCTGAAAACTA
The DNA here is from genome assembly GCF_010015895.1 of Lontra canadensis. Lineage (NCBI taxonomy): Eukaryota > Metazoa > Chordata > Mammalia > Carnivora > Mustelidae > Lontra > Lontra canadensis. The sequence goes on from NW_022631018.1 coordinate 12,015,234, forward strand.
TAGAACTCTTGTGAAAGAAATTGAAGAAGACAAAAAGACATGGAAAAACATCCCATACTCATGGATTGGAAGAACAAATATTGTTAAATGTCAATAGTTCCCAAAGCAATCTACACATTTAATGAAATCCTTATCAAAATACCACCAACATTTTTCACATAACTAGAACAAACAATGCCAAAATTTGTATGGAACCACAGAAGACCCCAAGAAGTCAAAGCAATCTTGGGGGGAAAAAAAAAAAAAGCAAAGCTGGAGGCATGACTATTCCGGACTTCATGTTGTATTGCAAAGCTATAATCATCAAAACAGTTTAGTACAGACACGTGCAACAAAATAGAAAACCCAGAAGTGGACCCATAACTCTATGGTTAAGTAATCTTTGACAAAGCAGGAAAGAACATCAAATGGGAAAAAGACAGTCTCTTCAACAAATGGTGTTGGGAAAACTGGTCAGCAATATGCAAAAGATGAAACCGGACCACATTCTTACACCATGCACAAAAATAAACTAAAAATGAATGAAAGGTCTAAATGTGAGACAGGAAACCATCAAAATCCTTGAGGGGAACAGCAATAGCAACTTCTTACTAGATACATTTCCAGAGGCAAGGGAAATAAAAGCAAAAATGAACTATTGAGACTTCATCAATATAAAAATCTCTGCACAAAATCTTCTGTCCAAGAAAATAATCAACAAAACTAAAAGACAACCTTTGGAATGGGAGAAGATATTTGCAAATGACATATCTAATAAAGCATTAATATCCAGAATCTATAAAGAACTTAACAAACTTGACAGCCCCAAAACAACTAATCCAGTTAAGAAAGGGTTAATAGGCATGCATAGACATTTCTCCAATGAAGACATCCAGATGGCCAACGGACACATGAAAAGATGTTCAACATCACTCATCATCAGGGAAATGCAAATCAAAACTACAATGAGAGACCACCTCACAACTCTCAGAATGACTAAAATCAACAACATAGGAAACAAAAGATATTGGGGAGGATGTGGAGAAAGGGGAAGCCTCTTACTATGTTGGTGGGAATGTAAACTGGGGCAGCCACTCTGGAAAACAGTATGGAGTTTCCTCAAAAAGCTAAAAATAGAACAACCCTATAATCCAGCAATAGCACTACTAGGTATTTACCCAAAGGATACAAAAATACAGAATCGAAGGGGCACATGTGCCCTGAAGTTTACAGCAGCATTTTTCACAGTCGCCGAATTACAGAAAGAGCCCAATGTCCCTTGAGTGATGAATGGACAAAGGAGTGGTCATGTATATATACAATGGATTCTCAGCCATAAAAGAGAATGAAATCTTGCTGTTTGCAGCAACGTGGATGGAGCTAGACTGTATTATGCTAAGTGAAATAAGTCAGTCAGAGGAAGACAAGTACCATATGATTTCACTCTTATGTGGAATTTAAGAAACAAAACAGATGGCGGCACCTAGGTGGCATGGTTGTTTAAGTGTTGGACTCAGTTTCAGTTCAGGTCTTGATCTCAGGGTCGTGAGACTGAGCCCCACATCAGGTGCCACCCTTAGTGTGGCATCTGCTGGAGATTCTCTCTCTCTCTCTGTCCCTCTGCCCATCCTGCTTGTGCTCTCTCTCTCTCTCAAATAAATGAATCTTAAAAAAAAAAAAAACGGATGAACATGGGAGGGGAAGGAAAGAGGTAAACCATAAAATAGACTCTTGGGGGTGCCTGGGTGGCTCAGTGGGTTAAGCCGCTGCCTTCGGCTCAGGTCATGATCTCAGAGTCCTGGGATCGAGCCCCGCATCGGGCTCTCTGCTCAGCAGGGAGCCTGCTTCCTCCTCTCTCTCTGCCTGCCTCTCTGCCTGCTTGTGATCTCTCTCTGTCAAATAAATAAATAAAATCTTAAAAAAAATAGACTCTTTTTTTTAAAAGATTTTATTTATTTATTTGACAGACAGAGAGAGAGCACAAGCAGCAGGAACAACAAGCAGAGGGAGAAGCAGGCTTCTTGCTGAGCAGGGAGCCCGATGCGGGTCTCCATCCCAGGACCCTGGGATCATGACCTGAGCCAAAGGCAGACAGTTAATGACTGAGCCACTCAGGCACCCCTCAGTACATATTTTTAGAAAGAATGAGAATTATTTTATGTTGCTAATTAGGAATATATCCCAATACATTATTTTATTTTAATTTATTTTCTTAGTGGGGGAGGGGCAGAGGGTGAGAGCCCAAGCAGGCTCCACACCAGCGCAGAGTCCAACACAGAGCGGATCTCAGGACCCCTATACCATAACCTGACCCGAAATCCAGAGTCAGACTCTTAACCGACTGAGCAACCCCAGGCACGCCCCCACCATACTTTAATTAGAGGTAGGCCGCTGGACTGACCAAGAGTCTAATTCACAAAGAACAGCCAAGGGAATATTTGTGGGCAAAGCACACATTATTTCATAGAATAGTTCTGAGTCCTTCCCAGCACAGGGTGACTAAAGGCCGAACTTCTATGTTATGAAATATCATCATGATAACTTTTACTCAGAATTTTCTTTTTTACATGAGGATTAACAAATGTCCCAAATAACAATTACAAAATCTCAATAAAGTAGCCATAAAATGGCTAGGGGCCAAGAACGTCAATTGGCTGTCTGTATCTGGGTGACTTTCTAGACTCTATTTCCTTGGTCTGTATATCTTATCATACACCCTACACCACACTGTCTTCATGCGGATAGCTTTGCAGTAAACATTAAAGCCTGGTAGTGTAAGTCCTCCAGTTCATTTTTTTTTCTTTCTTTCTTTTTTTTTTTTTTAGATTTTTATTTATTTATTTGACAGAGAGAGAGGTACAGCGAGAGAGGGAATACAAGCAGAGGGAGTGGGAAAGGGAGAAGCGGGCTTCCTGCCAAGCAGGGAGCCCAATTCAGGGCTCTATCCCAGGACCCTGGGACCATGACCCAAGCCAAAGACAGACACTTAATGACCGAGCCACCCAGGCGCCCCTCATGTCTTCTTTTTCTTTTCTTTTGGTTTTTTTTTTTAAGATTTTATTTATTTATTTGACGGACAGAGATCACAAGTTGGCAGAGAGGCAGGCAGAGAGAGAGGGAAGAAGGCTCCCCACTGAGCAGAGAGCCCGATGTGGGGCTCTATCCCAAGACTCTGAGACCATGACCTGAGCAGAAGGCAGAGGCTTAACCCACTGAGCCACCTAGGTGCCCCCCCTTTTTTAAAAAATATTTTTTCATTTCTTCTTTTTCAACTTTCAACTTATTCTAAGACTTTGGGTCTCCTCCACAGATGTTGATATCAGCCTCTCTGTTGGGATTTTTATCAAGATTCCACTGAATCTCTAGGGTCATGTGGGAGGAATGGACATCCGAAAAACATAGAATCTTCCAACCCAGGACCAAATTCTCTTTCTCTCCATTTATTTAGGTCTCCTTTAACTTCTTCTGGCAATGTTTTATTATGGAAGTCATCCCATATTTTGTTATATTTATCCAGTGGTGCACCAGCAAAGCAACTTTTGGTGGGTATCATAAAACCCCGATTTGTTCTATGCCAATTTATGTGTGTAAAATAGACACACCATGATCAATTTCAAGCGATCAGCGTGAGGTCTCTAAGTGGTTCAGGAGAGATGAGAGAATTTGAGCCAGTTCCTACACACGGTGGATACAATCCTAAATATTTCATGGGTTTGGGGCTCTTTTAAATTCCTGGCATTGCGACTGTAATTTTGTTATCATCTCCTTTTATGGAATATTAAAGTCTGTTTTGTTGGGTGGTTATTTGCAGATGGGGTTGATGATTGTTTGTTTGTTTGTATTAAGACTTTCCTGTCAGGCTAACTCAGCCCTCCTACTAAGGCAGTGACCCTTCTGGGGTCTTTACTCAGTACCCCAGATGTTCAACGGGGCCCTCCACTGTGCAGGGCAGAAACTCAGTCTCCCAGCCCTGACTGAGCTAGGGGAATCATTAGGCTGTAGAATCCCAACCATTGTTCTTTCCAGGCCCCAGGGTGTGTCGCCCTATTCACGCCCAGATTGGTCTCCACACAAGGTCTCTAGGGAACCCCCGTTTCTGGAGCACTTTCCTTGCCTAGCTTCTTCCTCCTCTACCTTCTGCCCCACAAACTGAGAATCACCTCAGCGCCACCCACCCTCATTCTTTGTCTCTTCAATTCAGCAAGATCTGCTTGGGTTCTGCATGGGTTCCCATTCCCTGCCCAGCAGTGTCAAAATTGCTTTCAAGGCAGAAAGCTGGGGTGATTCAGGGCTCACCTTATTTGTTTCCCTCGTCTCAGGGACCACAGGCTACGTGGCGAAATGTCCCAAAGGCCGAGTGTCCCAATATGAAGGCACCTGTTATCTCATATATTTTGACCAGTCTCCTAGTTGTTTATGCCAGAAGGGAGCAAGCTCCATTTCAGCGACTCCTTTGCTGTCAGAACAGAAGTTACGGGTTTGCTTTCTAGTCTGAGTCAACACGTGCTTAATCTAAAACATCTGTGTTCCAAGGCTTGTTCTGTGTGCTAAGGGCCCTGACAGCAAAACACTCCCCGGAGTTATGGGAGAACCAGGGTGCGTCTTCTGAGTGAGGGGAGAGACGGGGGAAGGCTTTCAGGAGAACATGCTGGAGTGTTCAAGAATCCCCAACTTCCCAAGTCCAGCTGGGAACTCCTGATCTTATGCCCCCAAACCTGCTCGTCCAAGTCTTCCTGGACACCATGCTTATCACCTTTCTTTCCCTTGTACCCCACATCTGACCCTTCGGCAAGTCCATGAGACCAGCCTTTACACTACCTCCAGAGCCCAACCGGCCTCACAAGCCCACCATAGCTGCCCTGGTGCTCGCCCCATCCATCCCTGCCTCACCACCCAGCAGCCAGCGTGATCCTTGCAACATGTAATTCCTGGGCTCTACCTGCCAGCAGCTCCTCGTCTCATAGGGAGTAAAGCTTCATGAGGCACCCCCAGTCTCTCACTTTGACTTTTGCCATTCTCCCCCTTACCCATGCTGCTCGGTCCACACTGGCCTTCTTCCAGAAGCTTTGGCCTCAGGGACTTTGCCCTTGTTCTACACTCTTCCTTGAATGATTTACTGCCAGACACTCTGCTGGCTCCTTTCCTTCCTTGTCTTTGTTCAAATGTCCCTTCTCCATGAGGCCCTTCCTGACCACTCTGTCAAAAACTAGAATGGCCTCCACAGCCTCTGGGGCACTCCTGGTCCTGCTCCCCTGCTGCGTTTCTGTCCAGGACACCCACCCCTTCTTGTTTGTTACACGCCATGCTCCTTGTCTGCCCCCTCCCACCACCACCACCACCACCAGAAGGTAAATGAAGGGGGTGAGTATGTGATGTGATCAGGAAACTAGGGGGATGTGGCTGGAATGAGGGACATGTGGCAATGGGCCCAAGCAGCAGGTCAGCTCGCCATGCTGACGTGTTTGAACTTCAGCCTGAAACAGCAGGTGTTGCTAAAAGTTTCTAAGCTGGCATGGGTGACAAGGTGTGGAGTGAAATCTGAGCATATTAGTAGTAATTTGGCAGAAGATATTGACTTAGAGGTGGTGAGTCTGGACACAAGGAGGCAAGGTTCTAAGATCAACAGTTCAGGTGATGAATTATGAGTACCTGAATTCAATCAGTGGCAGAGGTGGGCTTTTTCAGGGAAAATGGTGGTGGAGTAGGAGGCCCCTAGGCTCACCTCATCCCACAAATACAACTAGATACTATCGAATCATCTTAAATACCCCCGAAATTTATCTAAAGACTGGCAGAACAAAGTCCACAACTAAAGGTAGAAAAGAGGTCATATTGAAGAAGGTAGGAAGCATGGAGACCTGGTTTGGGAGAGAAGTGGATCGTGGCTTCTGCAGTGGGGAGGGAGCCACAGTCTTGGAGAAGAGCAAGTGACAAACTAGAACACGGGGAAGCTCACGGGGAAAATGAACCACAACAGCAATTGGCTTGGAAAGCAAGAGAGGCTGAATTTCATGAGTTCTCATAACAGTGGGGCTTAAAGCCTAGAGTTTTAAAGGTCAGAAGCTTGGCTTGGGGAGAGCTCAGGGGACACTGGGGATACTCCAAGAGAAGGCAGGCAAACAGCCAGCAGACAGAAATCTGAAGAGCACCTGCGGCACACAGTGGGGAGGTCAGTTGCTCACCTCAGAGCATGTCTCAGAGAGGCAGCATTCATGTTGCATAGACCCCTCTGGGAAAAAAGGAACTGGCTGGTGCCATTTCCCTCCCCTACACCTCAGCATAAGCATAGGGCCACCTGCAGGAAGCACTCGCTACTTACTTTGCTTGCCCCAAGCCCCGCTCCCCCAACACTCTGGTGGAACCACCACTCTCAGTCACGTTTGCCTCAGTCCCAGAGCAATGGAATCCCTCCTCCAGGAAAACCCCAGGCCCAAAGTCCTGCCAACACTGCATCTCCTTACCCAGGAGTTTTGCAAGGCTTCAGTTCTGGTGGCAGCAGCAACAGGTCTCATTTCACAAACAGACCGGAGCACACCTAGGGGAACCAGGATACAACAACAGCATTAGCACATATTGGAGACAGGCTTGGAAGCAGCAGGCCCTGGAGAGTAGGGGACACTACATGGCAGGAGGACATTACCCTCAGGAACAGGAAATGTAGCTTTCCTAACACAGAGAAACAGGCACAGAGACAGACAAAATGAGGAAACAGAGGAATTTGTCTCAAATGAAATAACAGGATGAGGCCACAACCAGAGATCTAAGCGAAACATATATAAGTAACATGCCTGATGGAGAATTTATTTTTTTTAAGGATTTTATTTATTTATTTATTTGAAAGAGAAAGAGAATGCAGTGGGGAGGGACAGATGGAGAGGAAGGGGGAAAGAATCCCAAGCAAACTCCTCGCTAAGCACAAAGCCCAACACGGGGCTCAATCTCATGACCCTGAGATCATGACCTGAGCTGAAACCAAGAGTCAGATGCTTAACTGACTGAGTCACCAAGGTGCCCCTGCCTGATGGAGAATTTAAAGCAATGACCATAAGGATACTCACTGGAATTGAGAAGAGTGGAAGACCTGAGTGAGACCCTTAACACAGAGATAAGGAATAACATAGCAGAGATAAAGTTCTCAACAAATGAAATGAGAAATACACTTGATGGAATGAACAGCAGGCTGGAAGAAGCAGAGGAACAAGTTAATGACCCAGAAGACAGAGAAATGGAAATTAATTAGCTGAACGAATGAGAGAAAAAAAAATTATGCAAAATGAGAAGAGATTTAGGGAACTCAGTGAGGCCATCAAACATAACATTTGTATTATAGGAGTCCCAGAAGGAGAAGAAAGAGAAAAGAGGGCAGAAAATTTATTTGAAGAAATTCTAACTGAAAACTTCCCTATTCTGGGGAAGGAAACTGATATCCAGATCCAGGAACCCCCAACAAAAATCAATAAAAGCAGATCCACACACCAAGACATAGTATCTGTTTGGCTTTGAAGGTTTTATTTATCTATTTTAGAGAGAGAATGAGAGAGCATGGGAGTGGGGAGAAGGGCAGAGCAGAGATGGAGAGACAGACTCCATGCTGAGCACAGAAGCCAACATGGGGCTCAATCTCACAACCCTGAGATCAGGACCTGAGCTTAACTGACTGAGTCACCCAGTTGCCCTAATGCCAAGACATAGTATAATTAAAATGGTAAAATATAGTGATAAAGAAAAAATATTAAAAGCAGTGAGACAAAAGAAGACAGTTACCTACAAAGGAAACCCCATCAGACCATCAGCAGGTTTTCAGCAGAAACACCAGAAGGGAGGTGTATGTTATGTTCAAAGTACTGAATGGGAAGAACCTACAGCCAAGAATACTCTATCTAGCAAGGCTCTAAGATTAGAATGAGAGCAAGTTTACCAGACAAAACAAAACAAAACAAAACAAAAATTAAAGCAGTTCGTGACCACTAAACCAGCCCTACAAGAAATTTTAAAGAGGACTCTTTGAGCGGAAAGAAAAGACCAAAAGTGACAGGGTGAGGGTAGGAAACAATACTCTAAATCAGTAAAAAAATCAGTCAAGGAACTCACAAAACAAAAGGATATAAAATATGACACCTTATACCCAAAACCTGGGGGGGAGAGGGATTAAGAATGGGTTCAAACTTAAACCATCAACTTAACACAGATGCTATTTGCAGAAGACGTTACATACGCCTAATGGTAACCATGTATCAAAACCACTACTAAATATGCAAGTAATAAAGAGAAAGAAATCCAAGTATATTACTAAAGAAAACCAGGAAAACATGAAGGAAAGACAAGAAATGATCAGAGAAAGTCAAGAAATGATCAGAGAAAGTCTTCAGAAACAAACACAATGCAAGTAATAAGATGATAATAAATACATTACTCTGAGGTGATGAATCAACAAAATCTACTCCTGAAATAAATATTATACTACATGTTAACTAACTAGAATTTAAATGAAAATTTGGAAAAATACTTTGGGCGCACCATTCAGTAGAGCATGTGACTCTTGATCTCAGGGTTCTAATTTTGAGCCCATGTTGGGTGTATAGATTACTTTAAAATAAAATCTTAAAAAATAATAATGGGGGGTGTGTCTGGGTGGCTCAGTCAGTTAGGTATCTTGCTTCAGCTCAGGTCACGGTCCTTGGGTCCTGGGATCAAGCCCTACATTGAGCTCCCTGCTCAGTGAGGAGTCGGCCTCTCTCTCTCTCTCCACCCCTCCCCATGTTTGTGTTCTCTCTCTCTCACTTGCTCTCTCTCTCAAATAAATAAATAAAATCTTTAAAATGATAATAATGATTATTACTTTGAATGAAAATGGACTAAACACTCCAATCAACAGACATAGAGCGTTAGAACAGATTAAAATACAAGACCCTTCTATATGCTGCCTGTAGGAGCCTAATTTCAGACCTAAAGACACATGGAGATTGAAAGTGAGGGAATGGAGAAATATTTTATCACGCAAATGGATGTCAAAAGAAGGCTGGAGGGGTGGCTGGGGGGCTCAGTTAGTTAAGTGTCCAATTCTTGGTTTCAAGCTCAGGTCAAGAACTCGGGGTTGTGTGATTAAGCCCCGTGACAGGCTCCCCACTGGCTGTGGAGCCAGCCAGAGACTCTTCCCTTTCCTTCTCCCTCCCCTTCTGCTCCTCCTCCCACTCCAGCATGCACTCTCTCTAAAATGAATAAATACATAGAATCTTAAAAAAAGAAAAAAAAGCTGGAGTAGCAATATTTATATTTAACAAACTAGACTTTGAAACAAAGACTGTAGCAAGAGACAAAGAAGGACACTGTATAACCATAGAGGGGACGATCCAACAAGAAGATACAACAATTGTAAATATTTATACACCCAACTTGGGAGCACCCACGTACATAAAACAGTTAATAACAAGCATAAAGGAACTCAATGATAAAAATACAATAATAGTAGGGAACTTTAACACCCCATTTTCTTCAATGGACAGACCACCTGAACCAAAAATCAACAAGGAAACATTGACTTTGAATGAGACAGTGGAACAGATGAACTTAACAGACATATTCGGAACTTTGCAGCCTAAAACAGCAGAATACACATTCTTTTCAAGTGCACATGAATTATTCTCCAGAATAGATCACATTTAAGTCTACAAAACAAGCCTCAATGAATCCAAGAAGATGGAAATAATGCCATGCACCTTTCCTGACTGTGATACTATGAAACCAGAAGTCAACCACCAAAAAAAAAAAAAAAAAAAAAATCTGGAAAGAGCACAAATACATAGAGGTTAAATAACATATTACTAAACAATGAACGGGTCAACCAGGAAATAAAGGAGAAATAAAAAAGCATATGAAAACACATGCAAATGAAAACACAATGGTTCGAAACCTTGGGGACTCAGGTAAAGTGGTTCCAAGAGGGGGAGTTCATAGCAATACAGACCTAACTCCGGAAGTGAACCAGTGGCAGAAGCACTGAAAGAAAGGGATGGATTCCAATCGTATCTAAGAAGCGAGGCCCTCAGGACTTGGTAGATAAACTGGTGTGAGGGGGGTGAGGGGGGCAGAGGAAGAGTTTAGGATGACCACCGGACTTCTAACTCAGGTCACTCGAGGGGTGGTCGTGCCGTTGGCCATCACACAGCATTACCGATCGTCCTCCTGCTCCTGGGTCACCAGGGCCTGTGACGCTGGGCTCGACAGCCAAGCCATTCTTTGTATTCACCACAGGGGAACACCCCGCTGGTGGCAGGAAGTCTGACCTGAGTACCATTTCGTCGCAGCTTCCCTTCCATCATGAACAACCAAGCCCATAATATAAATATTGCTTCAGTCTGTCCACTAGGGCTTTGTGGTTTCTCCACCCACCCCGACTGCCCTATGAAGTAACGGAGAAGCAGATTTTGTCTGGGTTTCCCTAAAGAGAAGTTTAGATTTGTCGAAGGGGACAAAAGTACACAGGAGGGATCATCCCACCAAAATCTGCCTTGACAACAACTATTTGGGCACAGCACAGTTCCAGACACTAAACTCAGCACATATGCCCTCAAGGGACTACTTTATCCTTCTGCCTTCCTGTGACGATCATTCTGTTAACTGGGTGGTGAGAAAAAGAAGCTTTGGCAGCCAAAGTTGACCGGTCAACCATGAAGTCAATGGTCACGGTGGTCGGCTCGCCGTTACCACCAAGTCCAAGCCATCTGAATGTCCCTCCAAGGCTGGGACTGGCTGTCCTCCCCAGGCTGCAGGATGAGGAGCCCAGGGCTGGTACCCAAGAGGAGAGTGTAAAGCATCTTTTTTCTAGAAGAGAGACCAGCCTGATGGGTGAATGCCGGATCTGAAATGAAGGGGCTCTAAGCAGAATTAGTAGAGGGGGCGGGTGAGTAGCAGGGTAGAAAGGAAGCATCTTGGAAAGATTCCCTGAGGGTCTGGAAAAGAGAAGCAGAATCTGTCAATGAGTATGGGGACAGCTGTTGAAAGCAACTCCCTTGAACTCAAGCAGCGTAGACAGCTATGACCCTGCATTTTATGGAATGGAAGTGGGGGGCGATATGGGGGTTAGGATAGAAAGGCGTGCACTATAGGACAGTAGAATATTTGCATTCATTTATTTAAAAAGCTTTTCTAAAACAATAGGTAGCAACATGAGATTGTCACGTTATTGGAATAGGCAGATTAGAGGCTGGTGCTGTTTAGCCCATGGATAACTCCTAATAAAGGTTATGCCCAATTAGAAGAATATATATAATTTCTTTTTTTTTTTTAGATTTTATTTACTTATCTGACGGACAAATCACAAGTAGGCAGAGAGGTAGGCACAGAGAGAGGGGTGGGGAAGCAGGCTCCCTGCTGAGCAGAGAGCCCGATGCGGGGCTCTATCCCAGGACCCTGAGATCATGACTTGAGCCGAAGGCAGAGGCTTTAACCCACTGAGCCACCCAGGCACCCTATAATTTCTTTTTAAATGATACTGTCAAAGATGGCAATTTCAAGTTAAGTATATATACTCTGTAAGAGTTTTATCCCATGGGTTTGAAGTTGGTAACTTTTCTTGAACATTAACTGACCCTAATATGAGTTTCAATAAGTGGATCAAGCCAAAAGGTTCACCTTTGTGATGTTTTTAAATGATAAGGGAAATAAAAACATTTATGCCCAAAACAGCACCACAGATTCTTTCCTTCTGCGGCTACTTGAACTGTTGTTTGGAAGAGAGTTAGCTTCCTTGGACTATTGAGAGAAGACCTGAGTTAGCGGACAGACGTGAAGACAAGAGCTTGTTCTACATGGCCAAGCAGTTCCTGTATGGTTTTCATACTCCAAATGGAAATAGATTGTACCCTAAATATATTATACCTTGAATATTGAATATATATAGATATATATGAGATATGTTTTCACATATATGTGTATATATATATATACATACATATATATGAAACATGGGTGCTATTCTGTGTTTCTGCACTTACCAGCCTATCTTTGCTTTTATGTTTATGACAAATAGCATCGAAGAAAGTAGCAAGTCACTGCAAAAAGCCCTCTCAATAGACAGAAAGAGACAGAGAGAGAGAAAGAGAGAGAAAATGAGATTGATTGATCTTTTACAAAACAGTAAACATACAGCCTTGCTCACGTATATCAAAATGCATCTGTGTCACTGAGAAATTTTAAGGTTTCAGAGTTGTTCTCTCTAAATATATTAGTGTTTCAGGTAGAACCCTGGTTTCCTTTTTGCTAATGTGTTTACAATTTCTTTAACCAGAAAAGAGGAAGTATTACAATACGACTAAGTTTCCTTAAATAATGACATGGCAAAACTGTGTGACTCTGATAGGAAACGTAAACAATTATGGGGCATCTGGGTGGCTCAGTGGGTTAAGCATCTGCCTTCAGCTCAGGTCATGATCCTGGGGTCCTGCCTCGGGCTCCCTGCTCAGCGGAAGTCTGCTTCTCCCTCTGACTCTCCTCCTCAGGTGCTCTCACTCTCTCTCTCTCAAATAAATAAACTAAATCTTTTAAAAAAGGAAACATAAAGAATTATGAATTCTTCATGAAATTTCTCGAACTTTCGTTCTGATGGAAGAAAGAGCAAGACTTTTCAAAACTGGGCTTGTCAATGCATCTCACTTTGTTTCAAAGGGCACCTTTGTGAACTATATAATTTGATAAATGTGCAGGGATTGGCTTGAGGTGAAACTATTTATTTCATGAGGACAACAACCTACCAGAAACATCTAACCCTCGCTGTGAAAGCAAAGAGAGAGCTAATAGGTCAGAAACACGGGAGGGCCCCTACTTTGTGTTGGGCACTGCTCCCGAGGACACAACAGTGCCCTCAGGAGCTTATATTCCAGACAGGTAATAGAAAAGAGCTGAGTTTGGGAAAGTTAACAGTGCTACGTAAATACAGGGGCTTGTCATGTTAGCTCAAGGACTGAAGCAAGTTTTGAAAAAACATATTTTATACAAAAAGAAATGAATTTGGATTAAAATGAAACCATTTCTGTTCTTTGTAGGCATTTGGCAAGCTCAAGGAGGAGATGAGCAGTGCTGAACAGATTGACGATTTTGGAGTTTGGAGCATGTCAAACGCTGTATAAAGGGATTCTGCTTCTAATTAAATAAAATTAGGTGCTAGCGTTTTGTCCCACCATCCCTGCCAGTTTTGACATTCTCAGTTATCATCCTTCTAACTCTTTAATAAGCAAGAAACCTATATCACAACAGAGATGGTGAGGCTCACGGGGTCATCTGATCCAGATTCCACGCTCTGACAGATGATCTCATCAAGAATCTTGCAGAGGGATTCGCCTGGAACTTACAGCTCTGGATGCACTTGGCTTCCATGAGCAGAAGCCCAGTTCTGAAGTCCCCGCGGTTAGATAAGGCTGTTGGAATCTTGTGTTGTCTTGATCTGTGTTCCTCGTCTTCCATTACGTGCATTTTTCTGACTGTCCCATGATTGCCAAACCGGTAGGGCCACCTTGGTGTGACGGCAATGGCCAGTCTGGAGACTGGTCTTATGCCACTGGTGGCGACGGGTGGGTGGGGGTTCCTGTCTGGCAAGGTTGAGCCTGAGATCATCTGAGAGCCTTTCCCCTGGAACAGCTGCCATTGTGTGTATCCACCTTTGGCTTTAAGCTGCTGGGCAACGCGGTGGGGAGTGTGCACCAGTCCTGGGGAATTTTATTCTCCTTCTCAACAGTTCTTTGTGCAGTTGGCTCTCAGGGAAATTCTGGACAAGTTCCTTCTGTGACTTCAGGGTTAGCCTGATTGGCAAGGGAGGGGGGCTTGTCCAGCTGAGCACAAATTGAAGACACTTGTTCATTCATGGGCTTGCATCCCTGTTTTCAGGAACAGTTATTCTAAGGGTAGCAAAGTGGAAGACTTCAGAATTTCAGATAATGCCGACTGGCTATCCTCTCCGGACTCCTGAGGGCCTCAGCAAAGTCCCACGTGCTACACTTACCCTGAGTTTCAGGTTTCTTTGTTTTTTTATTACTGAAAGTATTCTGCAGGTTTTCTTAAAATAAATAATCAGCTGCTAGATCCCCATTTACAACTTTGATGACCTTCCAGAATTCTCAAACGAATAGAACAACAGTTAGCAATGTCCCATTAACTGGTTTAAATCCACTGGAATCTGCCAGTGTTCTGTTATGCTCCCCTCCAAAGGAGGCCTGATGTTGGAGTAAATGATAAGGAAACACTTATTAGAGTATACCAAAGCCAGTACTGAACCAGGATTCTAGGGGTGCTGTAGAACCTGGCTATTGGGAATGGGGAGAATTGTAGTAGGGACATGCCCCTTCTAGTATGGCCCAGGCCTGGCCAGATCCTTTTGTTAGGTTTTCTTCAGCATGGCTGAAAAAGGCAATACTTTCCCAAGAGAAGTTATTTAATATGGTATGGGGGAGAGGGGAAGGTGAAACCCAGAGAATTAAAAAACCATACCATCATTTATTCAGAAATACTCCTTGAGCATTGAGTATACACCAGAGACACAAACAGTAAACAAAGCTTGAGAGAAAACTCCAGTCCCCACTATCAGCCCCCTAAAACTCGTAGTTTTTAATACCCTTTGCTGATTAAAAGGACAAAAACTGCAAAATATAAGGAGACACATGAAAAAAAATTTTTTTTTTTACAATCACTTGTGCAAAGTAAAGGGACATGAGAGAACATTTGATAAATTTTACCAATGGTCCCCATTCTTGTGGTGGAAATTGTCCTTGGGAAGTTAGACAGTAAACAGGTGAAGTGAACGTGTGTCATCTGGCGTCAGGAAGACAGAGCAGGTGAGGGAGAGAAGACCTAGTGGGGGGCATCAGGGAAAGCCTCTCTGAGAAGGCCTGTGGATCTCATTCTCTCCCTCTCTAGTCCCAAAGGGTTGACTTGACCTTGCAAGCACCTCCTCGCCTTCTAGCCCACCTCATGCACTCGCCTCATGGAAGCTGGTTTTGCAGACAATATGGAGTCCTCCAGCTGAGGACTGGCACTTCTCCGCCATTGGCCCAGGACTCGCCTCTCCGTTCTACTCTCTGGTCGGGGAGCCTGGATTCGTTTTCTAGAGCTGCTGTAACAAATGACCGCAAACTGAAACTTGCTCTCTCACTGTCATGGAGGCCAGAAGTCCAAAATCATGGCGTCAGCAAGGCCACACTTCCCCCAAAGCCTCTCTAGGAAGATCCTCCCCATCTCTTCTGGCTTCAGGTGTCCTCAGGCATTCCTTGCTTGGGGCTGCATCAGTCCAATCTCTGCCTCCACAGGGACACCTTCCCTCTGCGTCGTGTCTCTTGTCTTCTTAAAGGACACCAGTCATGTTCATTAAGGGGCCATCCTACTCCAGTATGATGATGGACCTAATCACATCTGCAATCACCCTATTTCCAAATGAGGTCACATTCTGAGATACTGGGGTTGGGACTTCACCATAACTTTAAATTTTTTGTTGTTGTTGCTATTTAAGTACAGTTGACATACAATGTTTATTGGTTTTTGTACAACAGAGTGATTCAACAGTTCCATACATTACTCTAGTTCACATAATCAGTGTAGTCACCTTCTGTCACCATCCAACGTTATTGCAATCTTCCTGACTGTTTTCCCCGTGCTGTACTTTCATCCCCCTGACTGACTTATTTTATAACTGGAAGTTTGTACCTTTTAATCCCCTTCACCCATTTTGCCCATCCCCCCAACCCTGTCCACTGATGGCCACCAGTCTGTTCTCTGTATTTATGAGTCTGTTTCCCTTTTCATTTGTCTGCTCTTTGTTTTGTTTTTTAGTTTCCACATATAAGTGAAATCATATGGTATTTGTCTTTCGCTGAGCAACTAGCTTGGTTAGCATAATACCCTTCAGGTCCAACCATGTTGTTGCAAATGGCAAGATTTCATTCTTTTTTATGGAGGAGTAGTATTCTAGTGTGTGTGTGTGTACCACATCTTTATCCATTCATATATCAAATCTTGGCTATTATAAATAAAGCTGCAATGAAGAGAAGGGTGCATATATCTTTTCAAATTAATGTATTCATTTTTTCTGGGTAAATACTCAGTAGTGAAATTGTTGGGTCATACGGTATTTCTATTTTTAATTTTTTGAGGACCCTCCATATTGTTTTTCACATGGGGTTGCACCAATGTCCATTTCCACCTACACTTTTTATCCAAATCCTCACCAATACTTGTCATTTTGCGTCTTTTTGATACTAGCCATTCTGACAGGTGTGAGGTGATCTCTCATTGATTTGCATTTCCCTGATGATGAGCATTTTTTCACGTGTCTGTTGGCCATCTGGATGTCTTCTTCAGAAAAATGTCTATACATGTATACATTTTTTGATTGAATTATTTGTTTTTTTGTGTGGTGAGTTGTATCAGTTCTTTATATGTATTGAATATTAACCCCTTATCACAAAAATCATTTGCAAATATTTCCTCCCTCACTCATCAATAGGTTGTCTTTTCATTTTGTTGATGGTTTCCTTTGCCGTGAGAAAACATTTTACTTTAGGGTAGCCCTCACAGTTTGTTTTTGCTTTGTTTCCTTTGCCCGAGGGCATATATCCCGAGTATGTTGCTAAGGCTGATGTCCAAGAGATTATGTTTGTTTTGGTTTAGGAGCCTCATGTTTTCTGGTCTTCCAGCTAGGTCTTCAGTTATTTTGAGTTTGTTGTGTGTGGTGTAAGAAAGCAATCCACTTTCATTCTTGGTCATGGTGGCAGCCCATGTTTTCCAACACCATTTATTTGAAGAGACTCTCTTTTCCCTGAAGTATATTTCTGCCTCATTTGTCATAGATTAATTGACCATATACTCATGGATTTATGTCTGGGTTCTCTATCTTGTTCCATTGATCTGTGTCAACGTATGTTTTAGGGAGGACACAATTCAACCCAAAACAGAGACCAAGAGTCCACACAATTATTCCCCAAACAAGTGACTGGGCCAAGAGTGAATGACATCATGACTGAATGCGCACATACACAGAATTTCTTAGTGCCTCCATGGGAGGCCGACTGTATGACAACACTTTAATTGTGTGGAAAGCACAATCTTCTTGCAATATGAGTAACACCCTTCTGTCACAGGAGAATGATTAAGGTCAAACTCTCAGTTTATTACTAAATATACGTAGATTGGTAGTAAACAAGGGAATGTGGAATTTGAAGAAACTAGAGGCATCTGCTTAATTTTCTTAAATATATAGAGATCGTAGGAATAGCTAATATTTCCTGAGTGCTTGTTAGGTTCCAAGTAGAGCTGATTCTTGAACAACGCATGGGTTGGGAACGCAGACCTTTCACATAGTCGAGAATTCACATGTAACTTTTGACTCCCAAAACTTACCTACAAATAGACTACTATTTCAAAACCTTACCAATGACACTAACAGTTGATTAACACATATTTTATATAGGTATTTCATCCTGTATTCTTACAATAAAGCTAGAGAAAAGCAAATGTTAAGAAAATCATTAGAAAGGAGAGTGTGGGTGGCTCAGTTAGTTAAGCATCAGATTCTGGATTTCAGCTCAGGTCACCATGTCAGGGTCATGGGATCGAGCCCCACCTCGGGTTCCATGCTGAGCATGGAGCATACTTGGGAGTCTCTCCCTCTCCTCCTGCTTCTTCCCCTCCACTTGCTCTCACTCTCTCTCTCTCTCTCTCTCTGGAAAAAAAAGAGAGAGACACACACACACACACACACACACAAGTGTTACTACGGACTGGTGATTATGTTATACAATAGAACAGTAATTAGTCTTTTCCATTACTTTGCAACGTGGAAAAGCTATCAGCAGTCACAGCGACCACACACTCCACATCAAGAAGGAGGGGGAGGTGAGAAGGATCAGTCACTCTGGGAACACGTAAGAATAAGGACATTCAGCTCAGTCAGAAAGCATAGCCCACAGTTCACGTAAGAGAGCTCTGTAGGAGACACTAGTCCCCTGCTTTCAACAGGGCTGTATTGAGCCACAGTTCAGGTTCACGTGCATCTCACAACATTAAGTTAGAGAAAAATACCACACTATGGTATTTCTATTTTCATTCTTACTAGCAGGGTCCTTCCTTTTTATTCCTCACTTTAATTTTTTTTTTTTGAGTTTTGGAGTCACTGTCACCCCTGGAAAACTTTCGCCTATGGTTGTTTCCATGAATATTAGGCTACCATTCCTGAAAGTATCCTCACAGCTGGTCAAAACGAGGGAAGACAACTAGCATTTATTGGACCCGACTATGTGCTCGGCATCATTGTGACGGTTTTACATAGGCTGTATACTTTAAGTCCCAGTGACGACTCAAGCAGGGGCACTATTCCCGCCCCAGTGTCCACATGAGGAGTCCATGCTGAGAGATGTGCTGGCGCTGCTGAGTTGTGGCATCAATGACAGGTGTAAGCCCTCAGCCTCCCGCTTCTCTTCACTTCTGTGAGCCTGTTGCTGAGCTCTAATGCTAGGAAACCCCTCTGCTGGTGCGGTTTGGTGCTGAACTGCAACAATAACAACAAAATAACAGAAGAGATGATTATGTATTGTAGTCCTGGCATGTATCATGTGTCCTCATTAGTCTTACCCCTATAATAGCGCTCTGCTTAGTTGATATTATTCCCAATTTTATTGCTAAGGAGACAGGGCTGGAAGGTAAATCAACACACTGCTTTCTTCACTGAGAAAGTTCCTCTTTAGACAAAGTCTCTGCACTTAGTGAATGATTTCCCATTCTGGTGGCGGCACCGAGTTCCTTAAAACCTGTCTATGCTGTTTGAAGACCGCGCTTGGAGGCCCGCTGGCTTCGAAAGGTCAGGTAAATTACTCGGGGTCTCACAGGGAATGAGTGGTAGAGACAGGATTCCAACCCAGGTCAGACCGTGCTCTCTCCCAGCACCAAGCTCTTTTTCCCTGTATTCACGGATCGGGGTGATGGCCGTAGCAAACAACCCTGTAAAAGTGCTTTGTCTCCCCCATTCCCTGCCATGATTTAACAGTAAGTTTATTATGGCAGAAAGAACAACGCCTTTCATAAATGATCTGTTAGAATTACAGAAGCATGTATGGGGCGCCTGGGTGGTGCGGTCGGTTAAGCTTCTGACTCTTGGTTTTGGCTCAGGTCATGATCTCAGGGTCCTGGGATCGAGCCTCACAATGGCTCTCTGCTCAGCAGGGAGCCTGCTTCCTCCCTCTCTCTCTGCCTGCCTCTCTGCCTACTTGTGATCTCTCTCTCTCTCTCTCTGTTAAATAAATAAATAAAATCGTTTAAAAAAAACAACAACACAGAAATTCACACATATCTTGGATAGACTTGACCATCAGTGGGAGTGAATCAAGAGACTGGACGAATCCATGTGGGTGGGGAAGAGTAGAATGACCCCTACCTGCATCCCTCGAAGGCACCTGGAAGCAAACTCGGGGAGCCAGCCTGGTTGTCATTTCGCCAGCAGAACCCCCATCCCTTGTACTGGGCCCTGTCTGGACTGACCTTGCGCTCACATTGGCAGCAATGAACCTTTCTCCCAGGACAGGAAGTTCGGGGCCCGGAGCTGGCCATGTTTATCCAGCACAGACTGTCCTCTGTTGTAAGGCCATTTTGAGTCATCAAAACAATTCCCCCCTTCAAACTCTGACTTCATGTTCATCAAGCGATCTTTTATTATTCCATTTCCCGGGTACCTCGCCATCGGAAAAGGGGGTGCTCTGGAGAAGACTTACAGGGATCCTAGTTGAAGCAAGGACATATCCACTACTCTAAGCTAATAAATTAGAATTTGGGTTTATATATAAACTTCTAATGAATGTGGTTCCTACAAGTCCGTTCCTTGAGACAGATGAGCTCTGGGAGTCTTGGCATGACCCAGTTTCTGGCCCTCCGAGGCAAAGTCTGGAGCCAAAGTCATGGTGCCCTCACCCTGAGGAGGTCCGAGAGCCTGCCAAGCCAGATGCATTGCTCCCGAAGCTCCTCCTCCCAGCCTTCAACGACAAACACAATGGTTGGCCATATAAATGCAGGGAAACAAGTGAAGGTCAGCAAAGTTTTCAGAAGGCTAAAAAGTGACTCAGATGGCACACAAACCCAGAGATTATAGGAGCCACGTAATTCAGAAAAGTGGCAAAAGGAAAGACCAAGCTTTGGAAGAGAATGAAAGTAAAAGCACGTCGGAGGGAAACAGACGGAAAACGCCACGGTGTCCACACGAGGCTCTGTCACGCAGCGATTCGTGGGCCCAGAAAAGATCGGGAAGCACTCAGGTGGTCAGTGCAGGGGTGGGGGGGGATGGGGGTCAGGAGAGTCACAGGGCTTGAAAGTAGGGACCTGAGGATGACGCCTGGGCTGGCAGGTGGGGGGAAGGGTTTGCCATTTCCACGGCTCACTCTTAAAGAGGAAAGAAAATGAGCTAAAACAAGCAACAGGAAACATCCATATTTATGGAACTATGGCACGGCTTTACGTTTCTCTCATCTTCTGGTCATCTAAATCTTCTCAGAACACTAAGAATTCAAAATGCGAGTGGTTAGGAAGACCTCCCTGCTTGAAATAAGTCTTCATTCTGAAACCGTGGGGTGTTCCGGCACAAGTCGTATCCAAGGAGCTCCTGGGTGTGGACTGTGAGCTGCCCTAAGAGAGCCCAAGCAGAGTCTGGCGGTGGGGAGGGAAGGGGTGCGAAGGCTCACCTGAGGTTGGGAGCCACAGTTTGGATCACTTCTTCTCCAGGAGGCTGACGATATGCAGGTTTGACAGCAAAAATCGCAAAGGAAAGAAACGATTCTAGTTAAGTACCATTAGCAAAGCCACTGGGTTCTTAAGGACCCGCCTGCAACAGTCATTGAATGATCTATGGAGATTTCTTGTACATAACAAACGGTTTCCAAATCAGTTGGAGTCATACCCAGCTCTGCCAAGGTTGGTTTTCATGCATCGCTTTGTCCTTTCACGGTTCTGCCCCATGACTCTCCCCGAGCCTTGCAGCATCGGTGGGACTGTATTTGACTCTTTGAAATCTTCATGATCTTTATTTTTAACTTTTTTTAGATTTCATTTATTTATTTTAGAAAGAGAACGAGTGCACGCTTGGGAGGAGGGACAGAGAAAGAGACAGAGAAACTCACGCAGATTCCCTGGGGAGTGTGGAGCCCCATGCAGGGCTTGATCTCACGACCCTGAGAGCATGACCAGAGCTGAAATCCAGAGTCGGACACTCAACCAACCGAGCCACCTAGGCGTCCCCTTTATGATCTATATTCCTTATTTTTATTTTTATTTATTTTTATTTTTTATTTATTTATTTATTTTTTATTTTTTTATTTTTGAGACTCCTGTCTTCCCTAATCTTTGAACACTAACTCAAAAAGACAGGAATTCTTCTACGATGGCTCTGCTGTGTCCCTCCTCCCTCTTCTTTTTCGAAGTTAAAGTTTCCACTGAAGTCCCTGTTGAGGAGCAAGCTCCCCAGCCTTATTTACTAAGTATCTGTCAAGTGTCTGTTTTCTAAAAGCTGCCCCATTGATGAGGCAACATGTTTGTCTGATTGGGATTAAGAGATCACTGGAGTGCTGTGTCAATAGTGCAGAGAGTGTAAAAACCTCCTAAGCACACAAAAACATAAATGCTATGGGAACAATGTACAGCAAGGGAGTGTTTTGTTATTCATACTTTAATCAAAACACTGGATTATATTTAATACCCGAAATTTGCCACGTGTATTAAACTTTCATGCCCACAATCTGTGGCCAACATAATGAAGGTAGCTTTCTAACTTCAAAATTAGACCCTTTAAGGGATGACTCGGTGGCTCAGTCGGTGAGGCATCCAACTCTTGATCTCAGCCCAGGTCTTCATCTCAGGGTCACGAGTTCAAGCCCTGCACTGGGCTCCATACTGGGCATGGAACCTATTTAAAAAAAAAAACAATAAAATAAAATTAGGCCCTTTAAATAAGAGAATGTAGAATCATACAAACAAAAGAAATCTGGGATTATAGAGCCATCATTCAAAAACATAAAAGTGGCAGGCCTTCCTTAAAAGTGCCTTTTGTCCAACTGGTAAGAAATGAGTCTGTGACCCAACCCATTCTTTTGAATACATGGCTTGACCAAAACCGAAAGGCGAAGGTAGAATATTCCTATGACTGACTAGGACACCGAGTGTTCATTATAATTGCCAATAAGATATTCGAGAAAGAGTTGTAGCTCTCTTTGATTTCAAAGGAAGGTTTAGGGGCACCTGGGTGGCTCAGTCAGTTGAGGATCAGACTACTGATTTCGGCTCAGGTCATAATCTCAGAGTCCTGGGATAGAGCCTCACACTGGACTCTGAGCTCAGCAGAGTCTGCTTGGGATTCTTTCTTTCCCTCTGCCCCATCCCCTGCTTGCACACACACATGTGCTCGCTCACTCTCTCTCAAATAAATAAATATTTTTTTAAAAAAAGAAAGGAGGTTTTGTAAGAAATATTTTAAACAAAAGATAATTTTCATTTCATTATGTTGTCCTCAGTGAGCTGCTGAAGGACACAGATACTGGTCTTATCAAACTCTAGCCCCAGTGCCTTGAGTAACAACCAGCCTACTGAAAACATTCAATAAATATTTGAAGGATGGACAAAGTAATGAATGAATGACAGGGAACTGAAACAAAACTATACAGAAAAATATGACTTGAGAGTTCTGATTTAGAATCTTAACGATGTCATTTTGATTTTATTAAAGTTCTATATTGTTTTCTTTACTAAACAGGAATTCTGTGTCCCACTAATAAATAATTTACTTCTAAACCCTATAGGTCTTCTACACTTAAACTTATTTTCAGGAGAGGAATGTTCTAGGGTATGCTGAATTTTATCCTGGACATTCCATTGCTGGCTTTCCCCCTAGGCATTCTAGTGAACACCTTGTTTTGATTTTCAGACATTTCATCAAGAAAAATGGATACTGTGTCACCTACGCCCTTCTCTAATCAAATCCAACAAATCTACCTGAAGTTTATTAAAAAACCATATAGAGGACACAAGAAGGAGTAAGGATCAGAAAAAGGCAAAAGGGATGGGGCGCCTGGGTGGCTCTGTCCTCAAGCGTCTGCCTTTGGCTCAGGTCATGATCCCAGTATCCTGGGATTCGCCCAGTGTTGGGCTCCCTGCTCCGCCTCTCCCTCTGCCCCTCCCCCAGTTCGTGTACATGCATGTTCTCTCTCTCTCCAATAAATAAATCTTTAAACACACACACACACACACACACACACACACACACACAGAGATTTTAAGAAGTAACATTGGGAGAGGACGTGAACAAGGAAAGGCAGAAATGGAAATAATTTTAAAGAAGAGATTCATTGTGCTACCGTGTTCATGATAAATACCATCAATGTTCAGAGGGAAAGAAAGACACTATGTGGCTTTTTGGGTATCATTCATGTAAAACATTATTTCAAATGCATAAAGACTACAGAAATAGGGACATCTGGTGGGCTCAGGTGACTCTTGAACCATAGATTTGATTTAATGTCTATATATATTTTTAAAAGAGAATAGATAAAATCCACCCCAAAGTATTTGTGGAAAATCATTTGACAATGACAAATGTCATTGACAATGACATTTCCCCATCTGTAAAATGAGCCTAAATATCTCCAGGCTCCCTTTTAGTCAAATACTGCATATTTTGCTTTGAATCATACATGTACACTAATTCACTAAACAATTATCTTAGCACTAATTTTTATGTTGGCATCATGCCATCTCTGGAAGCATAGCGGGGAAGAAGGAAAATAAGACCCTTCCCTCATCAAGCTAATTGTCAATTGGGAAAGTCAAGGGTGGGGCACTGCTTCTAGCCAATAATCTCTATAAGAATAATGAAAATGTAACTGTTGAGACAAAAGATTGCCTGCCTCTATTTGAGACAGACAAGCTCCCTTTGTTGTTTTGTCCTTAAAGTAGGAAGGTTCCCTGCCCCCACCAATTTCTTTGAAAAACAAACAAGATCTAAATCACAGCACTTCAATGAGATGCTAAGATCTGTGAAATCACATAGTTGTCTGTTTGCTCCCAGGATGCTGGCTGGCATGGTCTTGAAATATTGCCTCTTAAATAAAACATTCCAAATGGAAGCATGAAGGTCCCCACTGACATGATCACGCTGTAGGCTTTTTACCAGAACCAAAACTGTAACAACAACAACAACAACAACAACAACAACAAAAAACAAACCCTGAGAATCTACTGGCCATATAGGTAAAAAGGGAATAATGTTCTGAGCTGGGCACACACTTCGCTTTAATCTCTGCAAGAGCCCAGCAAAGGAAGTGTGTAAGTAACATTCTCCTTTCTTCCCAGAGGAGAGAACAGGTTCAGAGAGGGAAGTAATTGTTAAAGTCAGGTTGCCAGAAAGTAGGGAAAATAATTAAAATCCAAGTTCTTCTGACTCCAAATAACCATATTCTTTTCATGACACATGCTTCCTCCGGTAAGGGAAAGCTTTGAGGCCGGGTTTACCAAGGCGCATTCTGGGGAACACCAATGAGGCCAGATAATCCAAGAGCATATATGGAGTCCACCGTCAAGTAACTTTGGGAACTGCCAAGCCTATTAAAGCCTGTGAGGTATTACATAAAAGAAACATTTGATTTTATTTAATCAGTTTTTCCCAAACTCATTTAACTGCCAAACCTAGATTTTCCCCCCATTTAATAGTTATTAACATTTCTTGGAACTAACAAATAATTTACCATATGCTTAAATGACTGAAAAAGAGGAAAAAGTGTTGAATGAGAGCTTTAAAGTGAAAATTCACTTTTTGAATGGAATTTAAATAAACTACTAGCAGTTCTGAGGGTAGCATTAAAAAAAATGTGAGATGTAGGGGCGCCTGGGTGGCTCAGTGGGTTAAAGCTTCTGCCTTCAGCTCAGGTCATGATCTCAGGGTCCTGGGATCAAGCCCCGCATCGGGCTCTCTGCTTGGCGGGGAGCCTGCTTCCTCCTCTCTCTCTCTGCCTGCCTCTCTGCCAACTTGTGATCTCTCTCTGTCAAATAAATAAATAAAATCTTAAAAAAAAAAAAAGTCATTTCATAATGAATGAGGGCTAAAGTTGAAGGGAAGATTTGGGAGAGAAAAGAGGCTTGAGCTGTTTGGAGGATAGTTGATGTGGGATCATCGAGTGCAACGGTCAAGGAAGAATTCTTGAGACATTTTGGGCACAAAAGCTGTTTTTATTATAGTGCGAGGACAGGACCTGTGGGCAAAAAGACCTGCATTGTGATTGTGAAGAGTGACTGATCACACACAGTTTCCCATCTGATGGAAGAGAAGGGGATATTAGGGCTCCAGGAAATTGAGTCTATAGGTTTCTGGAGGTCTATTACTAAGATTGTGTTTCCCTTGTAAATCATTAAGACGTTACAAACTATAGGGGAGTTTCAAGTCTTATATGACAGTGATCTTTATCAGTTGGCCATTTGTTTTCCTTTGCCTTGTTCTTGGGCAGTTACTAGTGTCTGAGGAATACCATATATATCAGATATGTATATATTATATCCCACCTTATATTATATATATCCCACCTTAAGTTGGGGAGGAGTCATGGGGTGTCAGCTCCGGTTTTGCCCTCCATTTGCCTTTTGCTCCCTCATCACCGTTAAGAAAGGATCCTCAGAACTACAGGGGGAAATAAAATAGGACAGGTAGGATTGGTCCAGATTATAGATAACCAAACAGAAACCATTCTGCTGATAATGATGAAAGGAAAGATTAAAATCTGATTTGGAAAGCTGATTGATTAATCTGTATAAGTATGGGGAGAGACACTTGACTTTTACAACAGGCAGCCCCTTAGACAGAAGTTAACAGAACTCTAACGAACGAATCAGTCAATTCTCTAATCCAGTCCCTCTTGCTCTAAAGATAATTGAAGCCCAGAGAGGTCACTTGATTTTCCTAATGTCACACAGCTTCAGGAGCAGGATACCAGAGTTAAGAACTCAAGAAGTTCAGTACGCATGGATTGAGCACAAAATGGTGCCAAAGAAAGTTAAGTGTACGATGGGGAGCAAGGGCACGACACAAATCAGCACATTTGCCATTGGGATTTCTGTTTGAAAAGGTCTGTTTAAAATAATTAAGACAAACCACCAAAACCCCTTTGAACTCCAGGTTAGCCCAACACCTTTGCAAACAAATACGTTGTTACGTTTAGAGGTTGCTGTCAACAAAGAAACACAAATTACAGGAAAAAAGAAATTACATTTTTAAAAAGGGAGCATATCTCAAAAAACACATGGGAGAGGATAACAGAAAAGGACAAGCTTTCCTGATAACAGAAGCGGCTGCCACAATCTTCCCTCCACCTCACGTTATGATCCTTTTATTTGGTATTTACTATCAGGGTCACGGTGGACATCTCCGTGCTTGAAACGCGTCTGGTGCTGGGACTAGCTTCAAAGATACAAACAACAAATTAAAGAAATTCCGCAGTGAAACCCTACAGCGACCAAAACGGTAACTAATTTGGGGTAAAAAGAGGAAAAAGATTAGACTAGGCGGCGTGACACCTGTGGCCACGAAAGCAAGCGCGGGTATTTAAAAATAAGTAAGAGTCAGAAAAGGGTTTCCCCAGACCGCCACCTTGGGCACGAAGAGTCCGAGCACAAGGAACGAAAACCACCGAGGGCAGACGCGCCCGCCAAGGCAGCAGAAGCCAGTCGGGCGCAGCCAACTATATCCGCCAGGGATACACGCTAACGTGGCCGCCCTTCTCCCGCCACAGGAGGACCCTAGCCCCGCCCGCGGATCCCGGAGGCCCTGGCCAGAGACTACCACTCCCGACTCCACGCGCGTAGGCGTGTCAGGCCACCGCAGCGGGGTGGCGCGCAAGGCATCGCGGGATTTGTAGTTTCTTCCCGCACCCCCCTCCCCCCCGCAACAGCTCTCTGGAGGCGGGGAGATCCTGTTTTATGTAAATGACCCGCGGTGCCAGGCGGGCTTCCCTTCCCTCCCCCTACCTTCTCCTGCGAGAGTTTGAAAATTCCCGCGGAGCCGGCGCCTAGGCCGGAACACTCGCGAGAACTCAGGGCTCCGCGCCGCGATCTCCTTTCCGGCCGCTGCCCTCCCTCTGTGCCCGAACCTCGGCGCCCCGCCCCTCTGCGCCCCGCCCCACCCCGCCCCACCCCTCCCAGGCTTATAAGACTTGGTCTGTCGGCCCGCGGTAATGCTTAGAGCAGGCCCGGCGCCATCGGTCTGTAGGAGGCAGAGTCGTAGGGAGGAGGACCCGGAACGGCGGCGCGGGCGGCGTCGGAGTCGCGGATCCGCGCGTCGGACTGCAGCCGGCGGAGGCGCCTCAGGGGCTGTGGGTCTGCGGCGGCCGGCGAGGTCGCGGGCGGAGGCTGGAGGTGCGGCGGCGTACGCGCCCTGCCTGAGGCGGCCGTGTCTCCCGGGAGATGCTGTGACGGACCCGCGCGGGAGGAGCTCGCGCGCGGCCTTGCGCCCCCTGCACTCGGCGGCCGGGGCGGTCGGCCGCCCGCCCTGCGCAGGTAGGGAAAGGGCGGGAGGGGCCGGGCCGGCGCGCGAGGGCGGGTCCGCGCGGCCTGGGCCGCAGGGCCGCGGGCCTCCCTGCTTTGGGCCGGGGGCCGGGGCGCGCGGCGCGGGGGCGGGCGGCCGGGCTCGCTGGGCCGGCGGCGGGGGAACGCGGTTGGCGGCGGGGGCCGCGCGCCCGGGGGAGGGGGGCCCCCCCAGGCAGCGGGTTATATAACCACCGGCCGGCGGCACATGGCGGCTGAGAGGCGTTGCGGGAACCACCCCCTGCGCCTTCCGCGGCGCTGGCCGGGCTCGCACGCCGCGCAGGGGTCCGGGCCCGCGGCATGCCCCGGGCGCCGTGCTCCGGAGTGGTGGAGACCTTGGCCGGCCTGGCCCCGAGCGAGCCTACCCGGCCGTGGAGCCGGTCTTTCGTCGATGTGTGCTTCACATGCTCCTGGGCCTGGCTCGGGTGAGTCCGGGCCGCGGGAGGGGTCGGGGCGGGAGTGGAGAGTGCGGCGATTTGGTCAGCACGTCTTGGGGTGGCTGTCGTCTTCCTGGCCCCCGAACTTGAGGACGATCACTTTTGTTACTAGTTGACTGCTGGGCTGTGGGGGAGGTGAGTTGATTCTCAGCGCCAACGAGGTCCGTGCTCGCTGTTATCTTTTTTAAATGCCGTTTGAGAAGTATTTGGAAGAACCTGGGCCCTTTAGGGTAAGATATAGGCCTCATGGAAACTTTAAACTTCCGTTTATTCTCAGAATATCCTAAAGAATCGGGAGATTTTGAGAACCTTTCGTGAGCTTTGACCGACTGGGTGGGAGACCAGGAATGACAAGCCCAGTTTCAAGTTAATGCTGGAGG
This sequence comes from Lontra canadensis, assembly GCF_010015895.1. Classification (NCBI taxonomy): domain Eukaryota; kingdom Metazoa; phylum Chordata; class Mammalia; order Carnivora; family Mustelidae; genus Lontra; species Lontra canadensis. The sequence continues at coordinate 12,043,603 of NW_022631018.1, forward strand.
GATGCTCCAAGTGTGTTAAGTGCTATGGGAAGTGTGCATTCTCTCCGTTACTGTAATTTTTGATCCTGTTTTTCAGTAACCTACCATAGCGTCACCAGGTCGCAAAACAGCCAAAATTATTTTAAAATGATTTTTAAGAGATTCTTCTGTAGCAATTTGGGGATGGACACGTCTTCATTTATAAGGAAACATATAACATTGTTCCTTTTTCTCCTGCTGACCATGAAAATTCACAGCACCTCCTAATTTTTCTTCAGAATGAAGTCTTACTCTTTTAGGTTAGGCCAGCAGTTTCCACGATAAGTCTCTTCTGCTTTCCAGACTCAACTACTCACATATTTTTGCTTTGCCTATTCCAGAATCCTCCCCATATCCGGGCCCATTTTTCTTGAAGATGTATGTCGGTGTTTCTTTGCTCATGGCCTTCAGCCTGAAGCTCCATCCCTGCCTTACTCAAGTTCTGAAATTTCAAATCCTCCTCACTTTAAATGCCATGTTTTCTAGTCACTCTTCCATTTCCCTTTATTCCACATCATTTTTACCACTGTTGTAGCATTTATTTTTGTCTGATATTCTAAGGGTTGATTATATGTATCTCCTTCTGCAAGGTAAACTCTTTGAGGTCAGGAAGTGGGTCATCTTAGTGCCCTAGAGTTCCCTGCCCAGCACAATGTTTTAAAAGTACTTGGAGATTAATAAATGTTGGAAGTAAGTTTGAAAGAGCTGCTACTAAAGGAAGTTTAACTTAATAGTTTATTAGTAGAAGTTTAGAAGCTTCTGAGTCCACTGACAGCTTACACGTACATCATAATTCTTTGTCTTTTTAGGAGTCGCAAAAAAAGTAAAAATGCATAGAGAATGTTCTGTGGAAATGTTTGTTCAGTGTTGTTACGATATAATTAGTGAACAACTAGATGAGAGTTTTTTGCTGTGGTGGGATTCAGCTGCTTTTGAGGCTGTGTGTGTATCCCACAGAACTGATTTGTGGTATTCTTTTTTTTTTTTAAAGATTTTATTTATTTAATTGACTGACAGATCACAAGTAGGCAGAGAGTCAGGCAGAGATGGGGAAGCAGGATCCCTGCCGAGCAGAGAGCAGGATGCGGAGCTTGATCCCAGGACCCTGGGATCATGACCTGAGCCGAAGGCAGAGCCACCCAGGCACCCCTGATTTGTAGTATTCTGTGTTATAAAATCTTTCCTAGTAGTTTTGTGAATTTTATTTTGCATCTTAGTACTGAGACCATATATATTTAAAAATAAGTTGGACCCCGAACTCTGTGGCCAATAAGAGATTTTTCTTTTTAATAAGTTTATTTTTTAGAGCAGTTTTAGGCTCACAGCAGAGTTGAGTGGTAGGTACAGAAAATGTAGTTCACACTCTCCCTGCTTCCACTCAGGCATAGCTTCCCCCCATTATCAACATTCCCCGCTAGATTAGAACATTTGTTACAATTATTGAACCTACATGGACACATCATTATCACCAAAGTTCACAGTTTACATTAGGGTTCAGTCTTGGTGGTATATGTTCTGTGGGTTTGGACAGATGTATAATGACAATTATCTACCGTTACAGTGTTATCAAAGTACTTTCACAGCCCTAGAAATCCTCTGTACTCTCTCTAGTCATCCCTCACTTACTGCTAAACCTTGGCAACCACTAGTCTTTTTACTTTCTCCATAGTTTTGCTTTTTCCAGAATTGTCGTGTCGTTGGAATCATGCAGTATGTGACCTTTTCAAATTGACTTTTTTCACTTAGTGGTAATTCTGAGTCTTCTGTGTCCTTTCATGGCTTGATAGTTCATTTCTTCTTTAAAGTTTTTGTCTGTTTATTTAAGTAATCTCTCTGCCCAGTGTCAGGAACCTGAGATCAAGAGTCAAAGGCTCTCCTGTCTGAACTAGCCAGGGGGCCCTCGCTCACTTCTTTTCAGAACAGAGTGAATATTACGTTGCCTAGACATTCTGCCATTTATTTAGCCATTCACCTACAAAAGGACATACTAGTTTTCTACAGATCTTAATAGTTATGAGGAAAAGCTGTGATAACATCTGTGTGCAGTTTTTTGTGTGGACATGTTTTCAGCTCCTTTGGGTAAATACCAAGGAGTGTGATTGCTGGATCGTATGGTAAGAATATGTTTAGTTCTGAAAGAAACTGCCAAACTATCTTCCAGAGTGGCCGTACCATTTTGGATTCCCACCGGCAGTGAAGGAGAGTTCCTGTTGCTCCACATCCTCACCAGCATTTGGTGGTGTCAGTGTTCCGGATTTGGGCCATTCTAAAAGGTGTGCAGTGGTGTCTCATTGCTTTGAAATGCATTTCTCTGATGACATATGAAATGGAGCTTCTCATGTGCTTACTTGCTATCTGTGTATCCTCTTAGTGAGTGTTTGCTAAGGTCTTTGGCCATTTTTTAATTGGGTTGTTTGTTTTCTTGTTGGATATTAAGAACATTGAGTTTTTAAAAATTGATTTTACTGCTTAACCTGTCTATTTCTATTTCCTGTGATGAGTATCTTTGCTGTCCTAAAATACCATGTTTTGGATCTATTAGTTGCAAGGCACTGTGACTCTGGAATTTACAGGAACAAGACATGATTTTTGCTTTTTAGGAATTCATACTATGGGGGGTGGGAGGACAGACAAACACAAATAACAAGTTTCAAAAATAATAGTTATGACTGCTAACCTAAAAGTGGAAAGGAGTGAGCTCAGAGATGAGATTAAATGGGAAAGGATGGGTCTATGCAGACCACACTGGGAATTTAGTCTTTGATGGATGGGGTTTTGGCACATAGAGATGAAAGGGGAAATAGCATAAAAGAATGAAAGTGCTGGGCAGTAGCAAACTTCTGATGAATTTGGGAGACAGCCCTGTAGAGAGAGTCTGGAGCTGCCATTCATTGCCTGTGGCTGAGGATATTGGTTTTTATATGCAGTAGGGAATCATTGAAGGGTTTTGAGAAAAATGACATAATCCTTTTGTGGTATCAAGAAGATGAACAACATTTTTATTTCAACGGCAGCCAGCACAGTGTCCTGCTCTGCCTGCCTAGACCTTCAGAAGGAATTGAAACTTTAAGAGGGTGCTCATGTTGACATGTCATAAAGGCTGGGACTCTACTTAATTTTGTGCAAAACTGAGCAGGGCTGCTTAATGTATATTTGTGAACATACATGTCTATATGAGCTGTTCTTTCTAATAGTATAATTTTTCAGAAGGTCTCTTCAATGTGCTTAAAATGTTAAAATTCATACTGTAAATTGTGATTTGAAAGGTCTTGAAGCCAATTTTTGCCCTGTGGATTCAAAGGCTAACTTGTGAATTTGAAAAACTTTCTTTCATTCACTGAGCACTTTTTTTAAACTCTTGTGCCAGACCCCATGATAAACTAAAAGTTGGAGAGATAGATATTCACATTATCTAGAAGCTTGGGTGTGACATGAAGACGGAGTAGAGAAGTACAACATTACATGTACTAGTAAGCAGTAGAACCAGGACTTAAGGCCATTTTAATTCAAAGTTTGTGCCTTTTCTAATACTCTGGATGGAACCTGCGGTTATTCAACTTGCTGTTTCTCAGACACTAAGAGCTTTGAGAAATTCTTTTTCCTCTTGAAATAGCATCAGTTTGAGAACACAGCTCGAAATCCAGAGGTTCTAAAGGGGTAAAATCCTTTAGTTATGTAGAAACTAAGTCTAACTTGCAGGACCAAGAAGTGAATTATTATTGTTATTGTAATCCTAAGAAACAACTGAATGGAGAAGGGAAATGGGGAGATAAAGATAGAGGAGCACTTAGAAGGAAGCTGTGGTTTCAGCATTTCATTTTTGTGTGTGGAGCATTTTACCATATGATAAGCATTTAGTATTGGTTGAATGAATTAAGAAATAGACTCAGAATTGATAAACTGATTATCCATTGAATGTGACAGATTAAACAGATCACTAAGAAAGTTAACAGCTTCAAGGATTCAAAGTTCTAGAGTCTTTAAATTTAATCTCTAAGTTTCTAAGGATAACACTAACTTAACATTGTTATAATGTTAATCTTTTGAGGAAATACTGTGTACTTGGGTTTGCTATATGGTGTTGAAGTGGCTGTAGAGCATCTTGTTACTGGCCTGAGGTAGAAGGCGTCAGCTAGAGCAGAAGCAACAGGGTTTTGGAGATGTGTGACTGACCTTGGATGTACCTGTACAGAAGTCTGTGTTATGGAACTGTGTACTGGGCCTAGCAGAGAGAAAATCATGGATCAATTTAGGACAAGTACTTTTACAGAGAAGTTGGACCACAAGTGTGCTTGAGAACCAGGTAGTGGGCCTCTCCCTAAGACCAGCACAACCCACCCCCAACCGCATACACTGACCACAGAGAGCTGCAGAACTTCAGCTCCAGTGGAAACCGCATCAGGTCTCTTCTAACAAGCAGACCAGAGCACATCTAGTTAAAACTCGCCACACTCTGGCCAAGGGCCAAACACTGCCCACTGCAGGCAAGGAGAAACTCTGCGGAGGACTGACCTGAGGGAAAGAGCAGCCCAAACACAGCAGCGCGGTGCACGCCCCACACAACAGGACACTGCCTGAAGCACCAGGCCCTGGATGATATATGGCCTCTTCATAATAAAGCCATTACAGTACTCTCAGGAACGGGAAACATAACAGGCCTTCCTAACATACTGAAGACAGAGACTTGGACAAAATGTCAAGATTGAGGAATTCATCCCAAAAGAAAGAACAAGAAAAGGTCGTGGCCAGGGATCTCATTGAAATATATAGAAGTCATATGCCCGAGACAGAATTTAAGGCAACAATCATAAGGATACTACCTGTGCTTGAGAAAAGCATAGAAGACACCAGGGAGTCCCAAATCAGAGATAAAACACTTAAAACCTAGTCAGGCCAAAATAAAAATATGCTATAACTGAGATTTGAAACTGACTGGATGTAGTGGCCACAAGGATAGAAGAAGCAGAGGAATGAGTACGTGACATAGAAGGTAAAATTGTGGAAAATAATGAGGCTGAAAAGAAGATGGAAAGAAAACTCTTGGATCATGAATGTAGACTTCGGGAACTCAGTGACTCCATAAAATGTAGTAATGCTCATTTCATAGGAGTCTCAGAAGAAGAAGAAATTCATAGGCGTCTCAGAAGAAAAAAAAAGAGAGGGCAAAGGAGGCAGAAGGCTTATTTGAGGAAATGATAGCCAAAAAGTTTCCTAATCTGGGGAAGGAAACAGACATCCCAATCCAGAGGCACAGAGAACTCCAAACAAAGTCAACAAAAGCAGGCCAACACCAAGACACACTGTAGTTAAACTCGCAAAATACAGAGATAAAGAAAACAGCCTCAAAGCAGCAAGAGAAAAGAAGTCCCTAACTTATAAGGGAAGTCACATCAGGTTAGAAGCAGATGTCACCGCAGAAGCTTGGCAGTCCAGAAGAAGGTGGCCTGGTATGTTCAACCTGCCGAATGGGAAAAATAGCTAGTCTGGAGTATTTTATCAAGCAAGACTGCCATTCAGAATAGGAGAGAGAAGGAGTTTCCCAGACAAACAAAAACTAAAGGAGTTCATAACCACTGAACCAGCCCTACAAGAAATATTAAAGGGGTCTTTGAGTGGAAAAAGAAAGACCAAAAACAACAAAGACTAGAGCAGAAATTCTCTGGAAACAATGACTTAACAAGTAATACAAGAACACTAAATTCCTATCTTTCAATAATTACTCAGTGTAAATGGACTACATTCTCTAGTCAAAGGACATAGGGTGTCAGGATGGATTAAAAAAACAAGACCCATCTGTCTGCTGCTTGCAAGAGACTCGTCTGAGACCTAAAGACACCTGCAGATTGAAAGCAAGGGGATGGAGAACCATTTCTCATTGCTAATGGACATCAAAAGAAAGCCGGGGTAGCCATCCTTAGATCAGACAAACTAGATTTTAAACCAGTGGTTGTAACAAGAGCTGAAGAGGGGCACTCACTGTATCATAATAAAGGGGTCTATCCAACAAGAAGATCTTAACACTGGTCAATATTTATGCTCCCAACTTGGGAGCACCCAGATATTTAAAATAATTCATAACAAACATAGAGGAACCATAATTTAAGTGGTGGATTTTAACACCCCACCTACAGGAATGGACAGATCTTCAAAGCAGAAAATCAACAAGGAAACAATGGCTCTGAATGACACATTGGATCAGATGGACTTAACATATATTCAGAACATTTCATCCTAAAGCAGCAGAATACACATTCTTTTTGAGTGCACATGGGACATTCTCCAGAATAGATCACATGCTAGGTCACAAATCATGCCTCATCAAGTACAAAAAGTTTGAGATTGGGGCACCTGGCTGGCTCAGTTGGTTAAGCATCCGACTTTTGATCTCAGCTCAAGTCTTGATCTCAGGGTCTTGAGATCAAGCCCTGCGCTGGGCGTGGAGCCTACTTAAATTTCTCTCTCCCTTTCCCCTGCCCTTCCACCCTGAGTGTGCTCTCTCTCTCTCCCCCTCTCTCTATTTCTAATTAAAAAAAAGCTGATTGGGATCATACCATGGGTATTGTCCATCACAATGCTGTTTGTCTTTTTTTTTTTCTTTTTTTTTTTCAAGTAGGCTCTGCGCCCAACATGGGGTTTAAACTCACGACCCTGAGATCAAGAGGCACACCAACTGAACCAGCCAGGCACCTCTCCAATCACAGCAGTAAGAAACTTGAAGAAATCCACAAGAAAAAAGCTGGAGAGACCACAAATACATGGAGGTTAAAAAACATCTTACTAAAGAATAAATGGGTCACCCAGGAAATTAAAGAAGAAATTAAAAAATACATGGATACAGTGTACTTGGAACCTCTTAACACTTGAAAACATAAAAGGGTTGTTTAGCCCACAGTCCCTACAGCTCTGGGTTCTGTTTCTGATGGGTTAATGCAAATTGTTGAATTTATTTTGATGTAACAGAATAGTAATAAAAATCTACCCACTGATAAATTCAAGATAGCAAATGTTTCACAAAACTTTCTACTTCCTTTTATTTTATTTTAGGAGGTTCTGCCCCAGACGTGGGGTTAGAACTCACAACCCCAAGGTCAGGAGTCACATATTCTGCTGACTGTGTCTGCCAGGCACCCTTACTTCCTTTTGTTGTAGATTAATTGTGGTTTTATAAACTTTACCTTTAAGGTTTTCCTTCAAGTGAGGCTGCTTTTTTACAATTTAAAAATTATTATATTTTGGAATTTAGTGATTAAGTCAAATGGCTCTGTGTACCCTCTGAGATCATTCTTGTCCCTTGAGTTTTCTCTTTCTAGACCATTGAGTACCCCCTACCCTGAAAGTTTTTATTCCCATATGTCAGTTTTCACCTCAAGATCATCATCTTTTGGTGTTAGCCATTGAAGCAGTTTTTCCCCCCTCAAAAAAGTGTTGTATGCTGTGCTTCTCAGAATAATAGTGCTGGGGATACAAAGATGAGGCAGGGTGCCCGAAACTATAGGGCAGACATGGTATCAGTTTTACTTGAAGATTTGAAGTGTAACTAATGTCCAGTACATGGAAGTTGCTTCATAGATTGTAGCTTCCTTCCCCTTACCACTCATTTTAGGGTGGGAATGCCTTCAGATCTTTTATTCATCTATAATTTCCCATTTCTGTATCATACTGAGGAGGAGGAGTTTTTTTTTCTTCCCAGCAGGGATGGCTAAATTATCTCAGGACATTATTATAATTTTGTGATTTTCCATCTGGTATCATTTTCACAGTGATTTGAAATGTTATTTTTGTCATAAGTGGAATAGTTCAGTCTCTGGTCTCTTGATTTCATTGATCTGTTTCTCTGTTTTGTTGTTTTTTTGTTTTTGTTTTTTTCTTAATCGCATAGAACCAGCTTTTTGTTTCATGGATTATTTTCAACTATGATTTTTCTGTTTTGTTTCATTAAATTCAGTTCTCTCATTCCTTTCTTCTGTTGATGGTTTAATTTGTTCCTTTTCTAGTTTCTTAAGGTGGAAGCTTAGGTTACTGATAGGAGATCTTCCGGTTGTTTAGTGCTATGAATTCCCCTCTAAACACTGCTTTAAGCTGTATTACACAAATTTGGGTAGGTCATGTTTTCATTTTCATTCAGTTAAAAATACTCTTCTTTCTGAAGGAACTTCTTCGACATTCCTGGTACTGCCTATCTGCTGGTGACTGTCTTTTTCACTCTTGTATGTTGAAAGGTCTTTATTTTGCCTTCATTTTTAAGTGATATTTTCATAGGGATAGAATTCTAGGTTGACAGCTTTTTTTTTTTCTTTCAGAACTTAAAATATATTGTTTCACCGTCTTCTGGCTTGCATAGTTTTCCACGAGAAGTCTCTTGTCATTCTTGTTCATCTTTGCAGTGTGATACTTTTTATGATTTTCTCTTTGTCCCTTGCATATGATATATATGGTTCCAGTTTTAGTGTATGTACTGCTGAAGTGAGCCCAAGTATGATGTATTTTGGTGGCATTTCTTCATGTGCCTTGTGCTTGAGTTGTATTGGCCTTTTTGGATTTGTGGGTTTATAGTTTCATCAAATTTGGAAACTTTTGGCCATTAGTTTTTAAATATTTCTGTCCTTTTTTTTTTTTTTTTGGAGATTGCTGTTATATATTAGGGCACTTGATATTGTCCCATAGGTCATTGATGGTCTGTTGTTTTCCTTTCTGCCTCAGCCTTTTTTATTTTCTTCCATGTGCTTCGTATTAGATAGTTTCTACTGTGGATGTTTAGGTTCAGTAATACTTTAAGTGTCTGAATCCCATTCAGTATTTCTCATCTCTAGAAATTTGATTTGGTCTTTTTTATATCTTCTGAATCTTTCCTTAATAGGCTTGTGCCTTCTTCTGTCTTCTTGGACAGGTATTATGGCTAGGATAATTGATTTAATGTCCTCATCTAGTAATTCTAACTTCTGTGTTATTTCTAGGTCTATCTCTTTTTTTTTTAAATGGGTCATTTTTTTTGCTTCTTTTGCATACCTGGCAATTTTTGATTGGGTGCCAGATACTGTGAATTTCACTTTTTTTTTTTTAAGATTTTATTTATTTATTTGACAGAGATCACAAGTAGATGGAGAGGCAGGCAGAGAGAGAGAGAGGGAAGCAGGCTCCCCGCTGAGCAGAGAGCCCGATGTGGGGCTCGATCCCAGGACCCTGAGATCATGACCTGAGCCAAAGGCAGCGGCTTAACCCACTGAGCCACCCAGGCGCCCCTGAATTTCACTTTCTTTATTATTGAATATTTTTACATTCCTTTATACTTTCTTGAGCCTTGTTCTGGGGTGCAGCTAAGTTATTTGGAAACACTTTGATTCTTTTGAAGCTTGCTTTTTCAGACAAGACCAGAATGACCTTTAGAAAAGGGCTAATTTGGGGGCACCTGGGTGGCTTAGTCAGTTTAAGTATCTGCCTTCGGCTCAGGTCATGATCTCAGGGTCCTGGGAACAAGGCCCACATTGGGCTCCCTGCTCAGTGAGGAATCTGCCTATCCCCTGCCTCTCCCTCTTGCTTGTACTCTCTCTCGCTTTCTCTCTGTCTCAAATAAATAAAACCTTTTTTAAAAGGGGGAGGTAATTTTTTTTTCCCCCTGCCACTATAGCAATCAGTACCTTTCTGAGTACTCTACTCAGTGCCTCATGTATTGTGAGGTTTTTCCACTTTGGAGCTATTCCTGGCCTTGTGTAAGCTTTGGGGATTGTTTCTCCTCTCTTTTTCCAATGATTCATCCCTTGGCTTCTGGTAGTTTCCTTTCATGCTTATTACATGGATCATATGAAGGTTCAGGGGACCCCACCACTGATATCTGGAGCTCTTTTTGTGTCTCAGACTTTCTGATCACTATTCTCCCTGAAGCCTTCTATCTATAATTCTTTAGGACTCCCTTTAAGGGAGAGTTTATTTGTGGTAGACTGTTTTTGTTTTTTTCTAAAAACATGTTTCATATTTAAGGATAATTCCAGGGATACATAATTATATGTTGACAGCAATGTTTGCTTAGAATTTTCAAGATATTCCAGACTTCTGGCTTCCACTGTTGTTGAGAAGTCATTTCTTTTTATTCTACCTAGGATTCACTGTTCTTCCCAATTCCAGAGAATTGGTGTGGTCTCTACAGATTTGGGAAATACCTTTTAGAATATTGATTCTTCTTCTTCTTTTTTTTTTTTTAAGATTTTATTTATTTATTAGACAGAGATCACAAGTAGGCAGAGAGGCAGGCAGAGAGAGAGGGGAAAGCAGGCACCCTGCTGAGCAGAGATGTGCAGGCCTTGATCCCAGGACCCTGAGATCATGACTGAAGCCAAAGGCAGAGGCTCAACCCACTGAGCCACCCAGGTGCCCCAGGCTTTTTTTTTTTTTTTTCCTCTTAATAGATATTACTTATTTGTCAGAGGGAGAGAGAGCACATGGGCACAGGCTCAGGGAGTGACAGGCAGAGGGAGAAACAAGCTCCCGCTGAGCAAGGAGCCCAGTGTGGGACTTGATACTGGGATCATGACCTGAGCTGAAGGCAGATAGTTAACCAACTCAGCCACCCAGGTGTCCCTAGAATATTGCTTTTTCCTTACTATTTAGTGTTCTGTTTTGAGGGATTCTGAATAAACATGTTAAATCTTCTTCCTCTCTTGCCTATAACTTTTTTTTAAAGATTTTATTTTTAAGTAGTCTTACACCAATGTGAGGCTTGAACTCAACGCTGAGATCATAAGTCAGATCCTCCACTGACTGGGCCAGCCAGGTGCCCCTCTTGCCTGTAACTTTCAACTACTTATTTCTTTGTCTCTCTGTCCTACATTCTTGAAGAGTTTGGGGATTCTCTTTCTTTTCCTAGTATGCTGTATTACTTGTTTTTTGAGTTCGTTTTTGTTTAAGTAGGTGCAAGAGAACTATTTGTTGAATAGAGACAAAAGAATATTTCTAAGTTATAAAGAATCATGATACAGTGATTACCTGTCTACTCACCATAAAAGTTTTAGAAAAAGGACATTGGAGTTCTTCTGTATTCCTTTCCATTCCAGCCCCTTTCCCTCTTCTCAAAGTAACTACTATTATAGTCCAAGTACTATTAACGGTTTTTGTGTTTATTGTTTCCTTGCTTTATTCATAGTTTTGTTACATATGTTTGTGTTTTTAAATATTATTTTCTTAGTTTGATAGCCTTTTAAATGTTATGTGAATATAATCGTTTCTGCGGATATTTTTTGCTCCTTTTATTATTATCACACTCTGACATTTGTCCGTATTGTTGCATATTGCTGCAATTCTCATTACTCCTTTGAGGTTTTTTCCCCCATTGAGTTTTGTTTTGTTTTGTTTTGTTTTGTTTTAAGATTTATTTATTTATTTATTTGGCAGAGAGAGAGAGAGAGAGAGAGACAGAAAGAGGGGGAATACAAGCAGGGGGAGTGGGAGAGGGAGAAACAGGCTTCCCGCTGAGCAGGGAGTCCAGTGTCGGGCTCCATCCCAGGACCCTGGGATCATGACCTGAGCCAAAGGCATAGGCTTAAGGATTGAGCCACCCAGGCACCCCCCCCCCATTGAGTTTTACATTTTACTTAATTTTTCATTCCAGGAGTTCTGTTACTTTTTTCAAATCTACTTGACCATTTTTCATTATAATTTTTAAAGTTTCTTCCTTACTAGCAAGCTAGATCTTTGAGTTCTTTACCATATTAAACATATTTTCTGTTCTCTGATTATTTTCAATACGTAAGATCTTTGATAGATTGATTCTGCTGGCTGGAGATCCTTGTTCTAGTTTGTTATTTTGACTGTGAGTCATTTTCTTTGGAATTTCATCTTTGAGAACTGAGATTCTGGAGAATATTTGGTGGTGTCTGTGGGTTTTTAGAGCATTACCAACCTGAGAATAATTTATGAAACATTGCCGAGTATTGTCAAATATCATAGCTTGAATTCTGGCCACCACTTTGTGTGAAGGGAAAGATTCTTTTTCTGAGCAGATACTTCTAGCCATGGCCAAAAGGAGCAGCATTATTGCTCCCTGTCCCGCACAGTGGGTGCTTCTCTCACTGATTTCTCACTGATTTATCTCACTGATAAGGCTAATGGTATAGCCTTATGGAGTTGAATGGCACGGGGAGGAGGCTCTTCTTTGTGTGCCTTGGCTCTGTTAGTCCATAGCTTTTTCTTCTTCCTCTATGCATCTCAAGAGTCTCAAAGTCAGAGACCACCAACATTGGATTTGGTAGCCAACCCTCAAGGCCCAAGCCAGCTTAGAGGTTTCCAAAATTCCTGCTGTCTCTTTTTCTTTAGATTTTATTTATTCATTTGACCGAGAGACAGAGATCACAAGTAGGCAGAGCGGCAGGCAGAGAGAGAGGGGGAAGCAGGCTCCCCGCAGAGCAGAGAGCCCAGTGTGGGGCTCGATCCCAGGACACTGAGACCATGACCTGAGCTGAAGGAAGAGGCTTAACCCACTGAGCCACCCAGGTGCCCCCCACTGTCTCTTCATGTTTGGCTCTATCAATTCATTCAAAAAAGTATTTTAACCATCATTTTTGGTTATTTACAATAGAAGGATCATTCCAGGAATCTAATCTCTATAGTGGAAGCAAAAGATACATTTTGATTTTTTTTCCTTCTATCGAATTAAAGACACATCCCAGACTTGATTCTTGAGATAACTGTGTTTGGACATTTTTTTATGGACTTTCTCCCCTTTGACTATAGCAGTAATTTTTCTAAAATGCATCAGTTCTTCCTGTTTGTGTGTGAAGAGTTCTTTGAGAGTAGGTCAGGCAATAAGATTAATGGCATTGAACCAGTTTTCAAACAATCTAGGGAATCATGTATATCCTTAGGACATCTTGCTTAATAAATCTATATTCTCCTAAAGCTGTTGGGAAATACGTTTTTAGGTGGGAACCACCTCAGACCCAGAAGCACATAAAGTGGGTTTTATGATCAGATTTTAGTTTTAGCTTATTTACTTTTGTGTGGTGGCTTTTTCTTTTTTTCCTTCTGGCTAGAGATAATCAAGTGTATTATAGTACAAATATATCGTAATAATATTATCTTTTAAAAATACTTACAGTGAAAGTATGCGAGGCTTAACAGCAAAAGTGACTAGTGGTCTTCTGCCCTTGCCAGAAGTGAGTCTTCAGGCCCTTGAAGATGAAGTATCAGTGGAATCTGTGCTTCAGGGAAAGATTGCTGCAGGTATGGTAATGTCGCTGAAAACTTAGATTTGATTGATTTGTAAGCTAATGAGCATGCATTGTAATTTTTTTACTGTGGGAGAAAAAACAATACTTGGTTATGGTGGTCTTACATAAGTATAGAACATCTACAATTAGTTATGTAATAATGTCTGTAAACTCTCAAACACATTTTCACTGAATCTTGGGATGGTTATTTTTCATTTTTCCTTATGCAAAATGCTGTATACTTTGTATCTTTCAGTGTTGGATATTTATATTTAGAAAATAGAAATAATACACAGCTGGTGTTTTTTTGTTTTTTTTTCTGGGGGGAGGGAGAGAGAGCGCGTGCGCCTATGTGCACCAGCCAGGGGTGGGGGAAGGGAGAGAGAGAGAGACTCTCAAGCAGGCTCCGCACCCCGTGCAGAGCCTGATGCAGGGCTTCCATCTCACAACCCTGAAATCATGACTGAGCCTAAATTAAGAGTTGAATGTTCAACCAGCTGATCCTCCCTGGTGCCCCTGTTACTTCTTTATGATCCATCAGTAAGTTTTATTGGTGATGAATTTGGATTAGAATCTAAATAGTCATTATAAAAATCTGATTGTAGGGCTGTAGATAATACAAAATACTCAGAAAGTCTTGTGGTTTGTTTTTTTTCTTTTTTAAAGATTTCATTTATTTATTTGTCAAAGAGGGAAGCAAGGAGAGAGAGAGCACAAGGGGGGTGAGCAGCAGGCAGAGGAAGAACTAGGCTCCCTCTGGGCAGGGAACCCGATGCGGGACTCAATCCCAGGACTCTGGGATCATGACCTGAGCCAAAGGCAGATGCTTTATCAATTAAGCCACCCAGGCATCCCAGAAAGTCTTATTTCTTAATTCCACTAATCTGAACAAGATTCCAATGTGGAGTTTGATTATATAATGCAGCAGAAAACCATACTAGAGTAGCCATTAAATTGTGGATTTCAGTCTAGTGAAAGATCTTGCAGGAGACTTTTCTGAAAATGAATTTCACGACTATCCATCCTAGCAGGTAGACAACAAAACTTATCAGTCATTTAGCTAGTTAGAGTGCTACCCTCTTGATTATTAAAAGTAGTAACAGTGCTTACTGTATGCCAGGCACTGTAACAACTTTTCATTGAGGTATTAGACCCTTACTGTTCTGTGTGGCTAAGAATCAAATATCCCAGTTATACAGGCAGCAAGTGGTGAAAGTGATTTTTGAATCCCATGTATTCAGGGCCTTCACTGTGCCATGCCATGTCCTTAAGCTAGGTAGCTGCCCTTACAGTGTAGTATATCCAGCTGTGTACTTAGATGCACGGTAGACATCACAAATTGGAAAGTTACCACCAGTCATGTAGCCGCTCAAGGGAAAATTCCAGTCTGTTCTTGATTCCTGTTTTACTTACCTCCCCATATGTTATTCATCAATAAGCCAGTCCTTTTAGTCCTGTCACTGAGCTGAATCTCCACATAAATAAAGTCAATCCACTTGTGTTTATTCACGGTCACTGACCAGGCAGAGGGTATTCTCCTCCGGTGTGGACCCTGTGCTCCCCCTTATTGTCCATTTTCTGCTTAGCAGCTAGAGTAACATTTAAAAACATAAATCAGATTGCTTAAAAACCTCCCAGTTGCTTTATATTTTGTACATAATAAAATCCAGACATGACTAGTAAGGAGTCAAGAAGGGCTTCTGATACTTCCTATTGTTATACTAGTTATGTCTTCTCAGAGTTTGAACTCTTCGGGGATAGAATCGTGTGTTCCACTTCATGAGCGCCAGAGCACCTGGTTTAATCCTTGTGGTATGATGCAGTGAAAGTGTGAATTTTGGCATTAGACTCATGCACTCTGGCTCTGGTATCTGTACCCATGCATTTTTTGTTTAAGATTTTACTTATTTATTAGAGAGAGAGCAGGAGCAGGGTGGGTGGCAGGCAGAGGGAGAAGCAGGCTTCCCGCTGAGCAGAGAGCCTGACACGGGGCTCAATCCCAGGACCCTGAGATATGACCTGAGCTGAAGGCAGACACTTAACAAACTGAGCCACCCTGTAGCCATACATCTTTGAGCAAGTTGTTTAACTGTATGAAAGTTTAACTAGGGGCACCTGGGTGGCTCAGTAGGTTAAAGCCTCTGCCTTTGGCTCAGGTCATGATCCCAGGGTCCTGGGATCGAGCCCCGCGTCGGGCTCTCTACTTGGCAGCGAGTCTGCTTCCCTTCCTCTCTCTCTCCTTGCCTCTCTGCCTACTTGTGATCTCTGTCTGTCAAATAAATAATAGATAAAACCTTAAAAAAAAAAAGAAGAAAGAAAGTTTAACTAAACTTATCTCTGAGTTGCCTTATCTCTGTTGAGGTGTGACAAGGAATAAATGAGATAATCTGTTTATAGCACGTATAAAGGCACCACATGGCATGGTGCCCTTAACGAATGGCTGCTTTATTACTGAGATAATAGATATTCAATATATTTCACTAGTTGGGACCACTCTATTCTATAAATGCTTAGATTTCACTTTGGAAATGATAAAGTTTTATCTATGATGAGCTGTGTATTATATATGTAGAAGATCTAACTGCTGTTTAGTTAGGTGGTGTACATACGGTATTAAAATAAGCAACATTTTTTTTCCCCTTCCTTCTAGGGCGGAGAGGACTTGCTTGCCTGGCGTGTGGTCAGCATCTGGAGGTGGTGCACTCTCTCACGGGAGAGCGGTTGTCTGCCTATAGATTTAGTGCCGTGAGTCAGCAGCCACCTGTGATCCTGGCTCTGAAGGAATTCTCTTGGCAGAAGAGAGTTGGATTGTTAATTGGATTGGAAGAAGCGGAGGGCAGTGTTCTCTGTCTTTATGACCTTGGCGTGTCCAGAGTGGTTAAAGCAGTTGTTCTCCCTGGAAGGGTAGGTACTGGTTAAGGTCTGTGAGCTTCTGCTTTCTGAGCTGTGCTCCTGCTGGGAACACAGGTGTGTTCGCTTCGTGACTGTTCACCGAGCTGTACATTTATAATTTGTTTACTTTTATCACAGTGTGTTCGTTTTCATTAAAAGTTCAAGATCGAAAAGAGGTTCAAGATAGTATATTATCAAAAGAACCTACCACTTAAAATAGAACTTTCTTATTCTTGGTTAGAAAATTGCAGAGTGAAGGTAGGGGTGACATCAAGGGTTCTAACATTCTTTTCTCTAAAAAGTATCATCCAAGTCTTGTTATCCTCAGTTGTGTTTTTCGAGGACACTGAAAGTTTATATTAGAATATTATGTTCATTAGTATGGCATTTTTTTGTTTTGTCTTTTTTAATTTGAAACTGTAGCCTTGGAGCACTGTGGAAGATAGGTCTTCCTTGTTTAAGATTTGAATAATATTTAAATAGTGGATTTATTTATAATTTATTAATTCTAATATATGTATGCCTTCCATATGCCAAACATCTTAACCAGTAGTAAGTATAGAAGTACTTTGAATTCAGGTTGTTTCTTCAGTAGGTTTATTCCTGCTCTTCCATATGCTAAGAAAAAGTATGTGCCCTTACCAAATGTACACACACATATAAATGCAAAATGATGTAAGAGTAGAATTCTCTCTGTACATAGTGTGGAAAAAAATGTAACAAATATATAATAGCATATAAACACTATACAATATGGACAATATATAAACCATACACAAATGATATATAACATATAAACAAATACATGCATTCATATAAATGTTATATTGTAGTCATAGAATAGCATTTTTTTTTTTTTTAAAGTTAAGAGGGAGATAAATGTCAGAATGCTATGTTTTTGCAGTTTGGGGAAACAGACTCAGTGGACAAATATAGGGGTCTGAAGTGGTTTATAGCCTGCTTATCTTACATGTACTTGCTAGTCAGACCTTAAAGGCAGAATTAATTTAGCAGTTTATTGAGTGCTTACTGTAGATCAAGCTGTGTGCTAAATTTTGGAGATGAGTAGAGACGTAGAACTTGGTCCACACTGTTGAAAAAGCTGATAATCTTTTAGAAGACGGGTCAGAAGTTTACAGCATAAATATAATAAGTATTTTTTTTTTAAGATTATTTCTTTTTTTTTTTTTTAAGATTTTATTTATTTATTTGACAGAGATTGCAAGTAGGCAGAGAGGCAGGCAGAGAGAGAGAGAAAGAGAAGCAGGTTTCCCGCTGAGCTGAGAGCCCGATGCGGGGCTCGATCCTAGGACCCTGAGATCATGACCCAAGCCAAAGGCAGAGGCTTAACCCACTGAGCCACCCAGGTGCCCCTATAATAAGTATTTTGATAAACTCAAGCACATGGAACATGGAAACAGATAGGTAATTTCTACTCCTAGAGGTTGGACGTTTCAGGCAATGAGATCAGCATGTAAAAAGTCACAGTATATGGAACATTTGGGAACTGAGCTTATTTGGAATGGCTGCGGGAGAGGGGAAATCAGAGGTAGGGTCTAGAAGTGCCGAGCGTTGAGATCGTAAATGGCCTTGTTTGTAGTTTGTGGCGTCTGCCTGAACTCTCTGGTGAAGTCATTTTAAGTTTAAAGCAGACCTCTAGTGTAAGAAGCTCTTCGGATTGGAGTAGTTCGGGCAGATAATAATGGTGAGCCAAACCAGGCAAATGACCTTCGAAAGGGAGAGAGGGAGAGGATGGGGGCAGATTCAGAGTATATTCAGAAGGTGACATGGATAGGACCTGTTGATCATTTGGTTAAGAGTAACTGAGAAGGAACAAGAGTTTTTATTTATTTTTTAAAGATTTTTTTAATGGAGTGTGTGCATGCGCATGAACAGGAGGGAGGGACAGAGGGAGAGGGAGAAGCAGACTCCCTCGCTGAGCAGGGAGCTCGACATGGGGCTCGATCCCAGGACCCGGGGACCATGACTTGAGCTGAAGGCAGACGTTTTACTGACTGAGCCCCCAGGTGCCCTGAAACAAGAGTCTTAGATAAGTTCCTGGTTGCTCAGTTGTGTGGATGTTCGGCATCCCATGAAAGAGGAAGGAGAAAGGAAGGATTGGAAGAGTAGTGGTAGATAACCTTCCATAGAAGTTTGGTTAACTAGTTGTTTTTTGGCTAGGGTAGAATAGTTCCTTTTAAAGTTGTTTGCTTTTAACTGCCTTACATTAAAATTAATTAAAGTACCATTATCAGTTAATTCATAGAGTATTTGTGTGGGGAATGCAAACTGAGATAGATTTCTTAACCCCTATCTGAGGGAATTGAAGAGACTGTGCTCTAGTATTTATAGACATTATTGCCATAATTTGGAAAAGGAAGAGTCCATGAAATTACAGCTTTCAGAATTAGAAACACTGTAGAATGTTTTGTGTACCAATGAATTATAGACAGAGTCAGGCTTTTGTCTGTGATAATAAATTACAGCCTGAAAAAAATAAATAAATAAAAATAAATTACAGCCTGAAACAAACTTCTATATTAATGCATAAACCATTGATAATTAATTTCCTCTTTTCTTTCTAGGACTCATCAGTATCATAGTAGAAGTCACTAAGTACTTAATTATCATATATCGTACCTAATTGTGAACTAATAGGAAACAGAAGGAAAGCTGAGTATAAAATACAGACTGTTTATTAGGTACAGACATTTAAAATTTGACACATGAGAGGAAGGGTAAAAACATAGTTCTATAATGTAGCTACAGTATGACTTCTTAAAAATAACTAAAGTTCTTGTTAAAGGTCAGTGATCCAGTCATTGCCAAAGCTTAGTGTGAAGTCCATTATTATACGGCCCTTTTAAAGAAGGTTAGACCTCTTTGGGCTTCAAGGCATAAACAGGACTTTCGTTTTAAAGAGTAAACAGTAAATTTTTCTTGAGAATGATTTATTTTTATTCTTCCTCAGGAAAAGAGGCTATCTGATCATGGAGTAGTTGGTTGAGAGCTTTGAAGAGAAAAAAATCTAGGTTTGAGTTTTACACTTAATGTCTGTGTGACTTGAATAACCCCAGCTAAACTTTCTAAGTTTCAGCATGGTTTCATCTTTGAACAGGTAGAATTATATATGATCCAGTATCCAGGGTTATCATGAATGTTAGTGAACCAATTAGCGCAAGGCCTGGCATACAAAAAACTTGGAGTAAACATCATTATTATTCCAACTGCATGATTTGTTTTACATTGAAATAATGGTGTCATTTTTATTTTATCTGAAGATTTCATAGTGTTATTCAGATTTACAGGTATCAAATGCAAATTTATAATTCTCTAATAGAAAATGTTTAAATCCATGATAACCAATAACCTGCTTTAACTTCCAATTTGTTTGTTTTTTAATTGTATTTTCTCACTTTGTATAAGAAAAACAAATGCTTTATTCAATGCTTTTTTAGGTGACAGCAATTGAACCCATAATTAGTCATGGAGGAGCCAGTGCCAGCACTCAGCATTTGCACCCAAGCCTGCGATGGCTTTTTGGTGTGGCCGCAGTGGTGACCGATGTTGGACAGATCCTTCTTGTTGACCTGTGTCTGGATGACATGTCATGCAGTCAGAATGAGTTAGAAGCTTCAGGTAATTGTTCAAAACCCAAAAATGAGCATCTGAATATTCTGATGCAGTGGATTGGTTGGTTTGTTTGTTTTTTTTTTAATAGTGAAAAATTTTTATATAGAAGCTTCTCTTTATGTGTCTTTGTTTCTTTTATTGTTTGGACCTATTGCATTACTGTTTTGAGCACTGGATACTTTTGCATGAGTTACTCTGTTTTACTGATGAGGTGTTCATATACTTGAAGGTCTTGTAAGAGATGGAGATTTTTATTTGTTTTTCCATATACACTTGAAAAATAGCTGTTATTAAGTATATGCTGGAAGAGGGGCTGAAAGTATAAAGTCTTGATCTTTATCCTATAAGACAGTCTAAAATTACGTACTGTGTAGGATCTAACATAGTATTTTTGGCACACTGATTTTATGCCTGCAGTAAGACCAAGTTAGAAATAAGGTAGTATAATAGGAAAAAAAACAGTTATCGAAGGTTTTCTTTCACAAAATAACGTCCTAAGATAGAACTAATGCTACTTAAATTTTTAAAAAGTGAAGAGAGAATTTTCTTCCTTTAACACGAATACTTAATGTTTCTAAATCTTCTCCTTATCAAGTGCTTGCCGTTCTTTGACTTTTATTTATGGGACGTTTATGTGATTGGTTTATGCAGGGAGGAGTGCTAACCTAAAATCTTTTTTTTTTTTTTTTAAGATTTTATTTATATATTTGACAGAGATCACAAGTAGGCAGAGAGGCAGGCAGAGAGAGAAGGGGAAGCAGGCTCCCTGCTGAGCAGAGAGCCAGATGTGGGGCTCGATCCCAGGACCCTGGGATCATGACCTGAGATGAAGGCAGAGGCTTTAACCTACTGAGCCACCCAGGCACCCCTAACCTAAAAATCTTAAAAAGTGTGTGTTATAATGTTTCAGGAAAGGACCATTTGATCTTGAAGACCTTCTTGATAGTTAAAGCAATCCTGTAATACTAGGGCAGAGCTTTTCCTCTGTGGATCAGCTAAGAAACAAATGATGATTATTTTATCCCAGTTTATAATGAGCATAACTAATAAAAATTGTCAGTGCATAGTAAAACTGATTAAAACTGCAAGTAGTAAAAATTGTATTTTATCAAAAACTTAAGAACCAAGTCAGATTTCTGAGCAAAATTTTAAATCTGTAAAATGCGACTTGAAAAAAAACTTACCTGGCAGAAATAATGGCCACATGGGCACTTGGGAAAAAAAAAAAAGGAAGTTCTCACAATGATAAAAACGTTATCTTAAAATCTGGTATGTGCAAAGACCTATGACTGATTAAATGAGTAAAGTTTAAAAGAAAATAATTGACTAGCAGAAATAACAGTAATTAAAAATGAATTTCTAGAATATTAGAAATGCTGGGGTGCCTGGGGTCTCAGTGGGTTAAGCCTCTGCCTTCAGCTCCGGTCATGATCCCAGAGTCCTGGGATCGAGTTCCGAATCTGGCTCTCTGCTCAGCAGGGAGCCTGCTTCCCCCTCTCTCTCTGCCTGCCTCTCTGCCTACTTGTGATATCTGTCTGTCAAATAAATAAATAAAATCTTTAAAAAAAAAAATGCTTGAACTGCTCTTTATGGAAAATTGATAGAGGACTTCAATAGTCTTTTTTTTTTTTTTTAAGATTTTATAGTTCAGTGTGCTTTGTTATCAGTAATCTAATTTTAATTGACCATAGTAGTCCTCAGTTGGAGCTTGAATAGTGGCTAAAACGTTTGCTTTTATGGTTGTTGTGATCTCTTAATCTTGTCTTGTTTTTCTAGACCTTGAAGTTGTAACCGGCATCCCAGCCGAAGTGCCGCACATCAGGGAGACCGTGATGCGTGAGGGCCGCCACCTGTGCTTCCAGCTGGTGAGCCCGTCGGGCACCCCCGTGTCAGTCCTTCGCTACATCAGCAGGACGAACCAGCTCGCTGTGGGCTTCTCTGATGGCTATCTAGCTCTTTGGAATATGAAAAGCATGAAAAGAGAGTAAGTACAGCTTCTTCTCTTACTTGATTATTGGTAGTTTCTTTCTGAATATAACTTTTTTTTGTTTTGTTTTGTTTTTTAAATTAAATTTTATTTTTTTAGTGTTCCAAGATTCATTGTTTATGCACCGCACCCAGTACTCCCTCTATGCAATACGTGCCCTCCTGAACACCTATCACCAGTCTCTCACAATGTCCAACCCCTCACCCCTCCAAAACCCTCATTTTTGTTTCTCAGAGTCCACAGTCTCTCATGGTTTGTTTCCCCCTCTGATTTTCCCCAACTCACTTCTCCAACTCCCAATGTCCTCCTCAATTATTACTATTTTAAAATTAGCATAAAGAGGAAAGGGTATGGTTAAAAATAAGATTTTTTTTTTTTTTTTAGTTTTATTTATTTAAGTGATCTCTACACTCCATGTGAGGCTCGAACTCATGACTCTAAGATCAGAAGTTGCATGCTCTCCCGACTGAGCCAGACAGGTGCCCCTCTTCTTCTTCTTTTTTTTTTTTTTTTTTTTTTTTCAATAAAAAATCTTTAAAAAATGACTACAGAAGTGACCCTTAATTGAGGGAGGTAGCAGCTCAGCATTATAAACTTTTGATCTCTTTAAAGAGTTAAGTAGATGCCTGTTTATCTCGTAAGTTGTCAGTTTAATAATTCATTTTTTTCCAAGGCATGTTGTATTTATTTATTTCCTTAGTTACTGACTTACTTTGTTTATTTATGGCTAAGTACCAGGATGAAGCGGCAGTGCCAGTCCCTAGTAGCTCCATGGGGCGAGTCCACCCCGCCTCTCTTTGCTTGAGAACCTCTTACCAGCTCTTGTCTTTGAACTGCTGCTAAGTGAATGCCCAGGGAACCTGGTTTCTGTCGTCTTTCCCCTGGCGCTGTCATCTCTTGGCTAACTGTGCTTTCTATGTGGTTTGTGGGAACTCTTTGGATTCTCATTCACTGGGGTGTCATGATGGGGAAACTTAAGCGCAGGGAGCTGAGATGGGAGTGTTGTGTCCGTGCTCATCTTTCGTAGGGGGTCTCTTGCTGGTAGCAGTCCACAGTGGCCTACCCCCACCTGACAGGAGGGGCTGGTTTACACACGCATGTGTGGGGGCACGTTAGTAGTTTTGGCCCTTCCCAAGGCCATGTCCATTGTCTTGCCATCCTGTGTGCGTTACAATCCGGCGATTCTCACACGAGACCCCTTATTCTTTCTGCATGAAATTATAACTTAAAAGTATGAACTGTCCTACTTCTTGTGCCTGTTGTAGATACTACACGCAGCTGGAGGGTGGCAGAGTTCCCGTGTATGCCGTCACTTTTCAGGAACCTGAGAACGATCCGCGTAATTGCTGTTACTTGTGGGCTGTTCAGTCGACACAAGATAGGTAAGTGTGACACGTGTGGTTTTTAAAAGTACTTGTCAAAGATGAGGCCACATTTCATTTTATTGGGAAAAGCCTTGTAGTATACTGTTTTTTTAGCGAAAACAGCATAATTCAGGAAATTAGCAAGTGATAATTGAAAGGACTTTGAAAGTTAAATGTTTCTACGTGGTTGAGTAAATTCTGGGATATCAGTGAGAAAAATGGTGCTTGTTTGACTTGCTCAGATGCTCTTTTGGAGTAAGCCAGTACAGGTGAGTGGGCAGCCTCTTACTGCCTTAGACAATTTTTATGGCCTTCTGTGTTCTTGCGCTCCTAAAATTTCATTTCTTCTCTTTGTTGTGTATGTCTCTCTCATTTTTATTTACCCTCACTCTGCTCCCTGGTCCTCCTGTTTGCCTTTTTCAGTATATTCTTAGCATTAACTTGGTTAGTTTTTCTGTCATAAGGTTTAATTTGTCCCAATTATAGCTAGTGAAAAATCTTTCAACTACCCGATAAGTTTGTTCAAATAGAATCGTTTAAGTATTGATTTTGTGTTATTTTTCTTTGGTGTTTTGTTCTTTCTTGGATGATGAGTGAAACAGTTGAGCTTGTGGTATAAATCCCATGATGGTGATAACGTGCATTTCCCAGTACTTTCTCTTCCCAAGTCTTTACTGTGGCTTGAGATACTTGAGTTATGGTCAATTTGGTTTTTTTGTTGTGTATGTGTGTGTTTTGTTTTTGTTTTAGATTTTATTTATTTATTTATTTGTGTGTGTGTGTGAGAGAGAGAGAGAAAGAGCACAAGTAGGGGGAGCAACAGGCAGAGGGAGAAGCAGGCTCCCCACCAAGCAAGGAGCTTGATATGGGACTTGATCCCAGGACCTGGGATCATGACCTGAGCCGAAAGCAGACGCTTAACTGGCTGAGCCATGTAGACGTCCCTGGATTTTTTGTTCCATGTCCCTACTTGGTGGTTTGGCCTTGCTTTTCTCTGTAGTAAGTCAGGAAATGAAGAATTATTTGCCACTTTGAAATTTGTCAATCCTGGAAACATACTGAAATGAAGATACAGAGCCCACTGTTGGGCTACCCCTTCTTTTAAGTCAAACCCCTATTTCCTTTCATCTGAGCGTAGTGGGAGACAGCAGCAGTTGGAGGGATGTGCCCTGTGAGGGCTCTGGATGGTGGGCAATGTGAAGGGACTTTTATCTAGTCAGTTGTGATATTCTGCTTATTTTTCCTCCTAGTATTGTCTCTTAGGATAAGTTCTATTGATTTTTTATTCTTTATGTGGGTTTTTATTTTTTTCTTAATTTCGCACACTAAATTCTAGAGTGCTTTCCTCTTATTTTGGAACTTGGTGAATAAGACTGCCTTCTTTTTTTTTATCATGCCACTCTTGATTCTTGGAGTGTTATCTGTAAGTGATGCCCACTCTGTCCTTATAATCATGAAGCTTATCTGAATATTCTATGTTCCTGATTTTCTTCTGTAAAATCCCTGTGAACTGTATACATTTCTCTTTGTTCTCTTTTGAGGTAGTTTTCAGAGCTCTCTACAGCTGATTCTTGTCAAGGTGGGAGCTGGGGCTCCAATCCCCCTGTGCTGTCAGAAATCCACATTTAACTTTGGACACCCATCCTGCTCCCCAAATTTAGCTACTGATAGCCTGCTGTTGACTGAAGCCCTACCAGTAAACATCAGCAATTAGCACATATTTTGTGTGTTAAATATGTTACATAACTATATTTTATAGTATTGCCTTTTGGCTTATTTTTTTCAGTATATTTATACTGTGCAGTTCATCTGCAAGTTTTCTCAGATTGTCACAAATCTCCAAAAAATTTCCCATTTGTATTTATTGAAAAAAATCTGCATACAAATGGACCCACACAGTTGAAACTTGTGTTGCTCTAGGGTCAAGTGTATTTGTGTTTGAAGTACAAACGAATCATAGATGAAAATATGGGCAGAATATACTGTTCTCGGTTTCTCTTACGGTGATGCCCAAAATTTACTTCTCTTATTCACAACATACCGAGTAAGTAACCCATAGGAACAATTCTCTAATGACTTTTAAACCACTTAGTTGTACTGTATATAATATTCCTTTAATAGGACAGGGTCAATTTAATTGGAAGGTTGGGTTGTTTATTCCTACATGATTTACTTTGCGTTTGTCACTATTATTGATGTGAGGTACTTTTGAGATTGGTATTTTTGTGGGCTTTCAGTCTTTGATTTGGGCCCTTCAGTTAGTACGTCATTGGCCTCTTTGAGAATCTGATGAAGGCTGTGATATATATTGGTATGTGACTGTAACATGATTTAAGGCAGAATTCCTCACCTGTGGTCTGTGGGTAGACCTAGAGCAGTCTGTGAGCTCCCCGAAATTATATATAAGATTATTTGTGTTCATTTATATATGTATATGAGCAATACATAATAAAATATATGTACATCTGTACAAATAATATGTGTATACATGTATAAATAATATTTATACACAGGTAAATAACACATATATAAGTAATACTTATACACATGTTGGTATGTGTATGTGTGTGTGTATATATATATGTAGATAGATGTAGTTGGTATTGGTATTGGTATATATAGATGGTATTGGTATTATAAGGAGATGAAAACAATACAAACTCAGAATACAAGTCTAGAAAGGTGATGTCGTCCTTCTTTTTCCCCATCAGAGTGTTTATTTAAACAGAATTTAAAAAAGAACAAAAAGAATCACTATAGACTGATTATACCACCACAGAATTATATAGGTATAGATTTTAAATTGTTGCCATAGTGCTCATCAATTATAATAAAAAACACATTAATTTTTAATTTTATTTTTATTTAAATTCAATTAATTAACATGTATTGTTTCAGAGGTGGAGGTCAGTGATTCATCAGTCAAGCCGCATTAATTTTATAATATGGGAAAGTGGATGAAAAAACTGACTGGTTTTTCCTTTAATGTTTGTTGTCTGCGGTTTATCCTGTTTAATATTTGGTCTTTTAGATGTTATTCTTTGTTTCACAACCTTGTGTTTATTCATTCCACACAGTAATTGAGTGTTTATATGTACTAATGATTGTTGTAGAGAATGGAACGCTGCATAATGCCAATAAATTTCTGTTCTTCTAGGTGTTCTCTTTCAGCAAGTATATTTCATAAATATACTAGTGCACATATTTCATATAATTTCAGGTAGTGATGTTAAATACAGAAAAATAAAGTTGGGAGAGGAGATACAGACTGTGCGGTAAAGGGAACTGTTGTTTTAGATAGTGTAGTTGGGGAGATTTGAATGAAGTCAGTTGGGACAAGTAGGTAGCAAAGCCATGGGGATATCTGGGAGAAAGAATTCAAAGGACTTAGAAAAATATCTCGAGGAGAGCAAGAAGAGTGGTAAAGGGTAGAATGCAGACTGGTCATAGATGAGGTCAGAAGAGTGGAACTAGTTTATATAGGGCCATGGAGGCCAGGATAAGGTAAGTATATGAGTTCGGCCTGACTAGACCTGGCCAGTTAAATCAATTTCTGGTGGTAGGGTCTGAGCATTAGTATTTTTTCAAAGCTCCTTTGGTGATGCTAACAATAAGCAACCAAGATAGGGAACCACTAGGCCAGAGTTAGACTAGCTAGAGAAGAAATCTGGGAATCCTTCTGCACATGGAGATAATTGATGGTGGAGAAGGAGAGGGTATAACAGCCAGCAGAGGACTGCGGGTCATGTAGTGTGAGGAACATGAAGATCTTGTGGTATCCTGGAGATCAAGAAGAATATGTGTACTAAGAAAGATCTGCCAGAAAGAATAAGAATTCACATTCAGACAGCATGGAAATCTGTGCTCTTAATACCTCACGAACGCTGTCCTTGAGCAGAGAGGAGTTGACTGGGGATCTTGGCCATATATTCATCCTGTGTGGCCCTCATCCTGTGGCCCCAGGCGGATCTTCATTTTAGGTAGAAGCCTCACGAGATGGCGGAAGAGATCAGGAAGAAGGAGCAAAGGACGTGCGGTCCCCTCAGGATGGTTTTCTGTAGTTGTCGTGGGATAATTTGGTGTACATCCTTTTGGCCAGAACGGGGGCCTGCTGCGCCCAGCTCAGAGCACACCTGTTGAAGATGGGGCGAAGCAGTGTTGGGTAAACCACTATAGGCTCTGCCGCATACGAGCCCACCTAAAGTGTACAAATGACATCAGCTTAAGCAAGTTAGAATCTGTTAAAAATAAAAATCAGTTATTGTTTCAAAGGACTGCATTTTGTGAAAACAGCCAAATCACTGGAATTTCTTTACATTGACCTTAGTTTTGTCGTGTGCACTCAATATTGTGTACTGGGCAGTAAGAGCTGCTTGATATATTAATAGGATCTTGAGTGTTTCTTCTCAGCTCATTTCTGTTTCTTTCAGTGAAGGGGATGTGTTGAGTTTACATCTACTTCAGCTGGCCTTTGGTGATAGAAAGTGTTTGGCATCAGGACAAGTCTTGTATGAGGTAAATGGTACCGGGAATATGGGTTCATTCTGACCATTTTATTGTTGTTTGACTATTTTAGTCTTTGTTTTAAAATATTAACATATTGAAAAGTCTTTCTATTCCAGTTAATGATGTATTCACAATGTAGTAGAAGAAGTGTTAGATTAAGGATCAGAAGACAAGCAGTTGTGTCAGCGTAGCCTTCTGAACTTCCCCACATACCATTTTCATCTAAACTGAGGGGATTGGACAAGACTCATTTCGTGACTTCATTGGTACCCAGGAAAAGGAGCTCCACTTTGTTGCTTTAATATGGCAAGCAGTAAGCCATGCGGTGACTTTATAAACAGTCTTGGGGCACCTGACTGGCTCATTCGGTGGAGCAAGCAACCCTTGATCTCAGGGTTGTGAGTTTGAGCCCCATGTTGGGTTAGACATTATTTAAAATCTTTTTCTGTTTGTTTGGGGTTTTTTTTTTGAAAAAGAGAGTGCAAGTGGGGTGGAGGGCAGAGGGAGAAGGAGAGAGAAAATCTTAAGCAGGCTCTGCGTTCAGCACAGAGCACAATGTGGGGCTTGATCTCACAACCCTGAGATTATGACCTGAGCCAAAATCAAGAGTCAGATGCTTAACTGACTGAGCTACCCAGTGCCCCACTTAAAAATAAAAATATTAAATAAATAAATAAATAAATACAAATTTTTAAAATTAAAAAAATTGTCTTGCCACTTATAAAAAGGATAAAGGCGTTAGTCTTTCAGATGACTGAAATTTTTCCAGCTAAATTCTTGAAGACAAAGTGGCATGCTGCTAATAGCCACCTGGTCAGCCCCTACTTCCTTTCTGTAGAACAGGCTTTCTTAAGCTAGTGTTTGAGGTTATATGGATGGCCTTTAAAGAATCCATAAAGTCTGTGAATTATCTGAGACATTTTTATGATTATGCATTTTTCTGGAAGAAAGTTTCATAGCTTTTCTTAGGTTCTTTTTTTTTCCCTCCAAAGATTGATTTATTTGGGAGAGAGAGCGAGCATGTATGCACAAGTGGGAGGGGCAGGGAGAAGAAGGGAGAATCCCAAGCAGACTCTGTGCTGAGTGGAGAGCCCAATGTGGGGCTTGATCCCAGGACCCCAAGACCATGACCTGAGCCGAAACCAAGAGTCAGACACTCACCCAACTATGCTACCCAGGCACCCCGGCTTTTGTTAGATTCTTAAAGAGATTGATGAGGAAAAAAAGGGGGGGACTGTTGTTCTAGAGCAAAAATGTCACTCAGAACAGAGGAGCAGGTTTGCTGGCCTGGTGTGTCTTTGTGCAGAATAGTGATGGTCAGTCCAGTTCACACTCCAGCCCCAAGTACCTGAAGGTTCCCACGTTTGATAACTGCTTTAGAAGGTTTGTTGGTCATTATTTTCGAGACACTAAGTTTATCTGTGTTTTATACTACATAAAATTTCAGAGGCCTTTTCAAGTGATTTGTTCTCTTTGTAACTTTTTTGTGTTTTCTTTGTATCATGTGAAAACTCTTTAAATTCAGAGAACATTTAATTTTTGAATGAGTTCCGGCTTAGAGTTCTATGAAGATAGAGATTTGTGTGCATTTTCTGTTTCAGGGGTTAGAATACTGTGAAGAAAGATACACACTGGACCTCACGGGTGGCATGTTTCCTTTGAGGGGACAGACTAGTAATACCAAACTGTTGGGATGCCAGAGTATAGAGAAATATCGATATCATGGCGACAGAGAGGAAGGTATGAATGAAGGTTGATTAAAAGCACTCTTATATGTCATGTGGAATGCTTGATTTTGATAGTTATCTTGATGTAAAATTTATGACAGATTTATGACATCCACCTTGATGGAAGATTTATGCTTTTTTAGAATTCATACTCCTGGCAGTTAAAAAATTGGAATACTGATTATGGAATTTCTTTTAGGTCCGTATGAGACAGTCGGTATTCTTACTGTGCAGTTTGCTGTGCAGAACTCAAGAGTGCAGTAGCTTGAGGGACCCTTGTATTTTAATCCAGCTTTTTAAACAGACAAGAATGATCTCTAGTTTTGACTAGTATGAATAGTCTGTGAATAATGGTTCCTTCTGCGTATTTTTTGAGACCTGTGGCAAACAGACCTTGGTTGTCTTTAATCTTTCTCTTTCCTTTTAGTATCATCCCTTCTTCCTGGTAAACAGCCTTTGCATGGTCAAAATGGCATAGATTTTGGAATCCCTCATGGCTTCGGATCTCAGCTCTGTCACTAGTTGTGACCTTTGATGAATTATTTAACATTTCTGAGCCTCCCTTTCCCCATCTGAATGGAGTAACGCAGTTGGACCTTTTGCAAAGGGTGGCTGTGAGAAGTAAATGTGATGCCGGTGTAGGTTCGTGCAGCAGTGGGCGTGCTCCCTACAGCCGTGCTTGTGTGTGTGCTTCCCGGGGCTCATCCTCATGCTTAGCCCCTTCGTCTGGGCGTGTCCTCTGTGCTTGTCCCATGTTGGTTTTTGTGGCCCAGTCTTCACATCTAACTACACACGCCCAAAACACAGCTCTTCAAACTCTCCCTCTTGTATTCCCTACTCCCCTCTTCTTTCTGTGTTTCCCATTAGTTGTGTCTCAGATGTTTACTTTTTCTCTCGTTGGTGCCTCTTACCTTGTTCCTATCTTTCCATTCCCCACAACCACCATCCAGGTACTAGTCTTCCCCCTCTTTCCCATAGAGCTGGATCAGCCCTTCTCAACTAGAATCCTCTAAAGAATCAAGCCCTGTGCTTCGAGGCATCCATTTTCGGTATTGATATTCTCTGTGTTCCCTTGTTGGGAGAATATGCAATCAAATAAATGAATCAGAATAAATAAATAAATTCCTACTTTTACCTCCAATACCTCAAAGTTGCCAAAGTGTTAAGTGAAAACAAGCTGCGATACAACTTTTCTGATGAGTACTTTTTTTGTAAAATCTTGAAATGGAGAGACAGTAAAGATATGAATGAAACCCTTTTTATAGAACGAGCCATAGAAATGCACTTTGACATATCAGACATGATAAAACTTAATTTATGACAAGATGTTGCTGAAATTTTATTTGGGGTAATTTTACTTTGTGATTATTTATTCAATTCATAAAAATTATATTCTTTTCTTTTAGCTCTGTCTCCTGACACTAGTGTCTCAGTCTTTACCTGGCAGGTGAATATATATGGACAAGGAAAGCCTTCTATGTATTTGGGGCTTTTTGACATAAATCGTTGGTATCATGCACAGATGCCAGATTCGTTAAGGTAGGATTTCGCCCTCTCTTCTCTTTCATATTTGTATGTGTAGCAGCTCGGTCATTTAATGATTTTGTAACATTTTCTTTTAGAGCAGGAGAATATCTGCATAATTGCTCTTACTTTGCATTGTGGTCACTGGATTCTGTTGTGAACAAGACTTACCCACATTACATCTTGGACATACTAGTTAATGAGAGAAGCTTAAGTAGAGGAATTCCCCCTTCATATCCACCTCCCGAGCAGTTTTTTAACGCAAATATTTACAACTTTGGTATGTGTTTCCTTAACATTATCTTGAGAAAAATAACATGCACAAGTATATCTGTGTGGGTGTTTGTACGTGTAATATGTATTTGTATAGTATGTGTGGTACGTATGTAGTGTGTAGCATGCAGGTATATATGCTTACCTGTTCATGTCTCATTACTGTTAGTTAATATATGGGTAATTTAGGAAATTTAGTTTGATATGTATACCAGAAATTTAATACTTAGGTATTTTATAAAGATACTATCACTTATGAATTCGCTAGAAAAGATAAGTATTATTTATGTTAAGTTTGGTATCTTGTCAGAATGGAAATATTTGGGAAAGTTCTTTTAAAATTTATTGTATGTAATAATTTTGATATCTTGCCTAGCAGTCTCTCGTTAGGATAAATTTTGTTGTATTAATGCCATCTACTATATAATACGTAAGCAGATTTTATTTTATTTTTTTTTTTACATCTTTTTTTTAGATGCCACTTGTTTGTTAAACTCAGGAATTGTTCATATAACTTGTAATGGCTTTCAAAAGGAGGTAGGTAACAAGTAACAATGTGAACAGAGTGTCTTAATGAACTGAAGTCAGATCATGGATTTAAACTTTTAGTGTTAATTATATAAACTGTTGTTTCAGCTTAAATGGTAGCTTCTGCTAGGTTTGTGATATGAGCAACTAGTAGCATCAGTTACTGATGGCAGCGTGCCAGAAGAAGTATTGGGGTTGTGTGGATGTTAGCTACTTGAACCGTAAGGAAAAGAACGGAAGTAGGTCAGTGCCTTCACCGTATCTCTTTGTATCCATACTCTTCATTCTCCTCTTTCTTCTCAGGAAGCTTATGAATGAGGGAAATAATGCAAAGAAGATACCTAGCACAGTGTCTGGCGCAGAGCAGGCAATGACTAGGTGTTGAAAAAGACTTCTCCAGGAAAACACAAAATGACAGATTTTGAAATTGATAACCGGCTAGATGTGCCTGAATGCCATATTTATACTTCATATTGGATCTCTCTGACATTAGATCAGGAGGAATAAACTGCAGGGTGTGTGTGTGTGTGTGTGTGTGTGTGTTCATTAAGACCTGTCACCAAGTCTGTCAGCTGTCAGCATTGGAGAATGTAACAGGGTTACCCATCAAAGACAGAATGCCACCCAAAGTATCTTCATCAGTAATATTATTTTTAACTAGCGTGCATTGGTTTAGCTCAAGAACTTATAAACACTTTTCCTTGCAAGAAGTGTAAAAATGGAGTCTTAAAATTTCTATTCAGTGTCTTTTAGCTTTATTCAGAATATTAAGTACAAAGTAGATGATAAGTTTATTATTCTTAAATTTGATTATTTGAAATTATGTATTAATGTTTATTCATCAATCTTTATAGACTTTGAGGTTTTTAAAGAAATCAGGAGCATCTCTCAGTGAATTCATACCTGATGGCTATAATCGATGTCTTATGGCTGGCCTTCTGTCACCAAGACTTACTGATACTCACCCTTCCAGTTTAAGTCAGGTGAGAGGATTTATAACGCTGTTGTTTCTTTTGTTATTAGCTTTCTATTATAGTATTACATCATTATAGTAAAAGTCTACTAGATAATTTCTGCAAAAGTAGATTCAGTAGTATAATGCTCATGCTTCATGATCAGTAGCTGTGGTCTTAGATTTGGCTTAAAATACATACTACCAGGACTCAGTAGGCCATAACTTGGCACTAGGTTCACTTAACTGTATAGAAGGATTTAGGACAGAAGCCACATTGTGGCGGCCCCAGGCATGTCACGAGTAGAAGTTGTAACAGGCCAGGGGCCATTTTCCAGCCCCTGTGAGTAGTGCATAGGTACAAGTGAGTAAGACCTCGTGAGTAAAAATCATCTTGACTTAGGTGGATCTCATGGTCTAGAACGCAAGTATGTGATCACTGGCATGAGTGTCACTGGGAACTTGTGCTATCATAGGACTGTTGAATCAGAAATTCTAGGAGTGGAACCCAGCACTCAGTGTTTCAAAAAGCCCTTGATGTCGTGGCGCCTGGGTGGCTCAGTCAGTTAAGCGTTCGACTCTTGATTTTGGCTCAGGTCATGATCTCAGGTTCCTGGGATTGAGTCCTGCTTTCCCTCTCCCTCGGCTCCTCTGCCTGCTTGTGCTCACACACTCTCTCTCTCAAATAAATCTTAAAAAAAGAAAAAGCCCTTAATGTGATTCTGATGCAGTGTTCTGAGAACTGCTGCTCTGTAGAAACCGGTATCTTCTGAGAGCCTGTGAGGAGATTCCAAGTTCCTGCAGAACAAGGCCGTTCTAGAAGTGAGACTCACTCATGGAAGCCAAAATGTCAGCTTCCTAGTGGAGGTTTATAATCCATTCAGTTTTCCTGGTCCCAGTACATTTTACCTACCAGGGGACATTCTAACAGTAAACAGTGTTGCCTGGGGACAGCTCATAATTCACATTTAATTTAACTCCTTATTTGTTAGTAAAACACACTAGAATAAAGTAAGCTCCACTTTCCCATGGAGAAAGAGAAAATGTTAATTCTCCCTAAGTAGTGTTTGGATAAAGTTATTTTAAAAATTACAGATGTGTAACATTATGAATTGCTGGAAAAAGAGCCTTTTAAACACCCATGGAATATAAATATTGCCACTCATGGTTTAACATTTACGGTTGGATTTTAATACTTAATTTCATGGAATAAGTGAAATATTCGATACTGTTATCACTGGGAGATGCCCCCCCCCTTCTTCTCCTTTTATATTTGGTACCTATGTAAATATTGACCACGTGGTCATGTCGTGATCATGGTCGATGTTAATGTTCTTATTACATAGCTTGTTTTTTCCTGGAGTTTCTAAGTGGCCTTAAAACAAAACAAAACAAAACTTGCCTAGTCTCACACAAGCTTAATTTTTTCTTCCAGTTAGTTTTTGCTTTTTGTGGCGCCCCTTTAAACGAAGGGTCTGACCTGTTAGATCACCTTCATTGCCCAGCAGTTTGTCACCTTTGCCTCTGGTTCTATTTTGGGGGAGATTTCTTCATCATCTACCTGTCTTCCCATCAGCTTTTTAAAAATTTGACCCTCATATAAAATTTCTGTGAGTACTTTTTCTTTGATCAGTCTTTTGTTTCTAGTACTCTGTTTTATGGATGAACTAGCTGCTGCCCGTGTGTGTTCACAGTCTTCCTTGATTTTTGCACTGGCTCTGTTTCCTCTGCAGTCCCGTTTCTTCGTCTAGTCTCTCTGATGGCAGTGGCTCTCCTGATGCATTTGGCGGCCCTTGGTCATCTGTTCATATGTGAAGTGGGTCAGCAACAGATGATACACTCTATTTTGCATGGGTATAGTTCATGGAGAGGAATCCTTTTCTTGAGGATAGTAGATGGGACATGCACCATTTCAGTGGAGAAAGCCCACACTTTTGGGGAGCCATTCCATTTTCCCAAAGATCTGTGACGCAGGTGTCCATGGTTCTTCATTGCAGGGTCCCAAGGGGGTACGGCTGGCTGTTCCATAGCCTAAGTGTCCACCGGTTGCCTATTTTTAGCCCAGGTCTGACCACTCTTGCCCCCCCACCCCACACTTTGCTCTGTACCTGGACTCTCCAAGGACTTAGCCTGAGGGCTCAGAGAGCTAACCTGACTAGATTCTCATCTGTAGGTCCCGTCTGTGAGGACCTAAGGACGCGGTTTCCCTCACACTGCTGAGTTCATCACCTTTCCTCATGACTGCCATTCACGGATTTTGTTGAGCTGTCTCACCCCATGATGCCTTCTCTTTTCTTTGCCCTCATTGATTGATACCTTTCTCTGCTATTTACAATTGATCACTCACTGGGGTCTGGTGATGATACCAAGGCAGCAAGTAAATGGCTGTGTGTGATGTTCCATCTTTATCCACAGGTAACAAGAATTTTCTTTTTTTCAGGAAAGGCTAAAGCAGTTTATAAGGTTGCTTTTGTCTGTTGTAATAAATGGTCTTTTTTAACCCATCTACTTGATCAGAGTTATGGGAGAATTGCTAATACGTTGTGCAAAAGATAATCTATTCTTTCTGTCTAAAGGCCCAAGAATACTCTTGAGGGCTTTGTTTGATAAAACAGCATCATCCCACTCTGGGCGGTTGATTTCCAACCATATGCATTCAGGGAACACCTTTGCTCAGTCCTTCGTTCATAGTATTCTGTTTTATAGTGTCCATTCGGCTGCCCTCAAGAAGACAAGGAGAAAAAGCACCAGATTCACGGTGGTTTTCTGCAGCCCCGATTAGATTCATTGAAAGACCTCCAGGAACTTCTGCCCCAGTGGCCCTGCCCACCCTACTGTCAGGAACTGGAACTTACTTTCCGGCCCAGTGCTCCAGCTTCCTGACCGCAGAGAACTCACTGCTCATCATCCTCAGGCCTTGGGCACTCCTAAGTGCTCCATTTAATTTTCTCACTTTAGGGAACTTGATACAGATTCTTTTTTTTCTGATTACATACTGTCGAATTTAGTAAAAGCAGTAATACCTTAAAAATGTGAAAAACAACTTGTAATTTAGCCACGTGAATAAAACAGCATTTAATGTTTTCCGTGATTAAATCTGGTATCCACCCCATTTGGGTTTTTTTCCCCCAATTACATAAATAATACATGAATAATTTGGATTTAGAAAATTGGCTATAGTGTATCGAGGCATGTAACTATTGGCATTTTGTTAACCATCCTTCGTGTACCCTTTTTTTTTTAAACTCCATTCCCAGAACAGGCCAAAGTAAATTACATTCTTTAGTAATGCACATGTAGAGCTAAAACAAAAAGAAAAGCAAGAACATGATGACTTCAGAAGGCAGAAAAGGGGTCGTGGTTCCCATGGGAGATGAGGGGGTGGGTGGGATTTGTTTTTGGTCGGGTCCAAGCAGACACAGCTTCCAGGTTACTGCCACATATTCTCAGTCTAAACCTGGGTGGTGGTCTTGTCAGTGTCCCTTTTGTAATCATTTGTTTGTATACATGGTGCATGGACTTTATGTATACTTTTCTTTCATGCATCTCTTTATATCCCTTCTTCATATCGGGAAAAGGATGATACAGATGCAATTTCATATTTTCATTGGGTGGTCAGTGTTCTGTTAATTACATTATTTGCAGGTTTTACCCTTGTTTTACTGGGTCTTTTCCTTCTTGATTTATTTTATGGTATCTTTTGCTACATACAAATTAATATTTTTGTAATCAAATGCTCCTGGCTTAAAAAACCTTGCTGATCAATGCTTCATTAACATTTAAGGCTTAGTTCATCTGTGTTCATCAGGTAAAGGTTGATTTTCTTTCTCTTGGATGATGAGGAGTACAGCTGTGCTATACCCCTTACAAAATAGAACACAGAATGTCCTTTTGTCACACTACTGAGATACCACATTTATTTGATTTCCTCTGTCTGTGTACTGGGTTCTGTTTCTGGGTTTTTTATTATGTCCCATTAATCTGATCTATTTCTATGCCATTTTAATATACTGCTCTAATATTTGCTGATGTGGCCCTTTTTTCCCTATAATTGTCAATTCATAGGCATTTATTCTTTTGTATTAATTATAAGATGATTTTACCCAGCACTCCCATTGGAACTCTTCTTGGAAATTTGTTATAGTCATGTATTAATTTTGGAGAGAATATTTTTATCATCATCTCATCCAAGTCTAAATGGTCTATATTCTCATTTATTCAGGGTTGGTTTTTTATCTCAGCAAGATCTTATAGTTCTTTTCAGTTCTTACAGGTGTCTCTTATGTTTTTATCTCTTAAGTGCCCCATAGTTGTGCTGCTTGTGACTAGAATGTTTTTCCTCTATTAAATTCTGGGTGGTTATTGCTAGTACATAAAAATGCAATTGCTTTTTGTGTATTCACTTAATATCTATTTATCAAATCAGAATCTCTTAGATTTTTCTAGGTCTGGAGTCATCAGCAAATACGGGCTTCTACTTTTTCCATTTTTGTTTGTTTATCTTCTCACAGCGTTTGGTAGAACCTCTACAAACTGTGGAAAAACAGTGGTACCAGCAGACATTCTTCTTTTGTCCCCAATGTTAATGTAAATTGCTTTACTGAGTCTCCATTTAGAATCATGCTTTTCTTCATTTTGAGGGAGTCTTTATCATAGTTAAGCCCCTCTGTTCCTGTTCGATTCATCTGTTTTTTCATTCAGTTCTTTTAAAAAAGTTTCCTGCTCTAATGAATGAAATTCATACGTTTCTTTAATATTCAGTATGATTTATAATGATTTTAAATAAGACTTGTGAAGACACAACTATATCTTATAGTCACCTGCTTACAGTGGTTTTTAGTAAATCCCTGGAATTGTGCACCTGTCTCCACATTCAGTTTGAGAACATTTTTCTCACCCCCACAAAACCCCCATGTTCTCCCCCTACTTCCCGGCTTTCAAACCACTCTGCTTTCTATCTTCATAGGCTGCTTGTTACTTACGTGCATCTACAGTTCATCTGTGTGGTATATGCGTCAGTCCCTCATCCCGTTCGTTCACCCATTCTTCAGTTGGGGGGCATTTGGTTTGTTTCCAGTTTGGGACTCTTATGAATGATGTTGTTCCATGTACAGTTTTGATGTGGGCGTGTGTTTTCATTTCTCTTGGGTATGGAGTTGCTGGGTTATGAGGTAACTCAGTATTTAAGTTTCCCAGAGTGGCTGCCATTTTCTATTCCCACCATCAGTGTACGAGGATTCCAGTTACTCCACGTGGCCACCAGTGCCTCTCACTGCCTTTGTGTTTATAGCCACCTAGAGAGTCATGAGTTTTTAACTCTTTAAATATTTGTATTTTTAAAATTTATTTATTGGTTTTAAAGAGAATGCCTGTGGGGGAGGGGGAGAGGGAGAGAGAGAACCTCAAGCAGACTCTCTGCTGAGTGTGGAGCCCCACACAGGGCTTGATCCCAGGATGCTGACATCATGACCTGAGCCAAAACCAACAGTTGGATGGATACTTAACCGACGGAGCCACCCAGGTGTCCCTAAGTGTTTGTATTTTTATAGAACTTGCTCTCTCTGAGCCTGTGATCAGATATCCTCTATCCTCATGTCTTACTCTTTTTCCGTCTTTTTTTAAACTCATGGTTCAGGAAGAACAGTTAGAAGCTATATTGTCAGCAGCGATCCACACAAGTTGCCTGGGACTTCTGACTGGTTGTATCAAAAAGTGGACAAAAGAAGGTAAGATTATGGTTTTTAACAAATAAAAAAATCACTTTTATATTTAAATTTTTTTAAATGATTAATTTGGGGGGTTTAGTTAAACTATATTTTGAGCTAATTGTAGATTCACATTGCTATTTTAAGACATTGTATAGAGAGATCCTGTGTTACCCTTTATCACCACCCTCCCCCTGCAAGAGCTGGTAAGCCTCTGGTACAGTATCTCAGTCAGGAACCCCATGTTGTCCTTTTTATAGCCACACCTATGTCCCCCTACACATAACCCCAGGGAGCTACCAGTCTGTTCTCTACTTCTGTAATTTTGTCATTTCAAAAATGTTTAGAAATGGCATTATACAATATGTAACTTTGGGATTGACTCTTCAGCAAAATTCTCTGGGATTCATCCCAGTTGCTGTGTATCCTTCTCTTTTAAAAACACACATGCTACACCCCCTTTATTTTTGTTGAGTCATTTGAGAATAAGTTGAAGGCATCAACATTTCTCTACTTGTAAGTAATTCAGTATTATTTCCAAGACCAAGAACATTCATTACAAAACCCTTTATACTTATAAAATTCAGAAAAACATTGATACATGCTGTTATCTGATCCCCAAACATCACTGGAATGTTACTAATTGTGCCAGTAACCAAGGACGTTAGGGATATCCCTTGATAGGGATAGAGAATCCAGAATGGAATCCAGCATATACTTTGTATTTAGTTTTTATGTCCTTTTAATCTCTCTTAATCTCATATAATTCCCAAGCTTTTATCTTTCAAGAAATTGGCTTTTATTTTTTTTAAAGATAAGCCTATCAATTTGCAGACAGCCTTTGAGTGGGTGTTGTTAAGTTTTCCTCCTGATTAGATTCAGAGTTGACATTCTTCACAGCAGCACTGCGTAAAACAGTGTGCTCTTTGCTGTGTTTCCTACCAGTTTGTTAGTGTGGACGTTCCCATTGCTCACTTGATCAGTGTAGTCTCGGTCAGGGTTCCCCACTGGAGCTACTGATTTTTTGTTTGTAATTAATAATCCTTTAATTTTTTCCGTTGATATTTACTAATAAGAACAACCAAATTCTGCGGCCAATCTTCGCTTTGTTCTTGAGTGGACATGGAATAAAGTGGTTTTTACAAAAGAGGAATTTGACAGACTTTGTAAGTATTATATTAAAATATTAACCTCGATTTGTGTTTTAAGTACATGACAGTCATCATTTTTAATCATTTTGAAGTTGTAAACTTGGTTTTTTTTTTTAAGATTTTATGAATTTATTTGAGAGAGAGCACAAGTTTGGGGGAGGGGCAGCAGGCAGAGGGAGAGGGAGAACCAGGCTTCCTGTGTAACTGGGAGCCCAAATCGGAACTCTATCCCAGGACCCTGGGATCATGACCTGAGCTGAAGGCAGATGATTAACTGACTGAGCCACCCAGGCACCCCTGAAGTTGTAAACTCTTTAAAGAAGTCTCAGAGGAAAAACTTTTCTTTTCATATTGGGGTGGCAAAATTAGTATTATTTTTATGTTTGTTTTTAAACATTTTATTTTTAAATAATTTCTACACCCAGCATGGGGCTCGAACTTAAAACTGCAAGTTGTAGAGTCACATGCTCCACCACTGAGCCAGTCAGGCGCCCCGACAAAATTCTTTCTTGAGCAAGACTTTGCATTCGATTGTTAAACTGGCAACGTGTTAACATGCCTATAAAACCAAGTTTCAGAGTTGTACATTATCTTTGATCTGAAGAGATTAAATTATGAAGTTTGCTGATGATGGAGTCAGGGGGGGTATGCCAGTTGACCTCAGAAGGTACCCTTCTTACTCATTTTCTGTTCAAAATATTTATAACCAAAAAAAAAGCTAAAGAGGAGGGCAAAACTCATCACCTCTGTCTTCTGCTGGCAGGTGTCGTTATCAGTCATTTGCAGTAATTTTTCCTCTTGTCAGGCTTATTCATTCATCTGTCGTTCATCTGAGTTTTGAGGTATCCTATAAATATCAGAAACCCAATATGTGCAAAAATAAAGTGATTGCCCCGTACATGAAGTGTAATTTAAGTTGATTTAGAAGTATATATTTTTGTTATTTCTATCATTGTATCAATGATGAATGAATTAAATGGACTTTTTAATTAAGTTATTTTTAGTAGAGAATCTACTGTTAGAGACATGGGGTTCTTTAGTATTTTTAGGTCATACTTACAAAACATAAATATGAAATAATTATAAATACTTAATTGAATTAATTATTTGAATAATTATTAAATATTTAAATAATCACTTAGTTGAAGTCAGGAGCAAACACCTGGTAATTCAGAGTTAGGGCCAAAAAATGTATTTTTTTGAGTGGAAATTCTATTCAGGACTGGGTTATGTAATTCATGTAAAAAAAGAAAAAAATTCAGATTGGTTCATAAATTATATGCCATTATTACACTTTGAGCATAATATGGTACATCAGGTTTGAACCTGGTAACTCAGCCATTATTGCTGCCTTGAGCTGCATTACTGGTTAATGGACTTTTTTTAAAAACCTAAATGTATAAAAACACAAAGCATAGTATTTTAAATGTATGGGAAGTGAAGCAAATCAATTTGATTTGAGAAAGGATTTCTAATTAAGATATGTTTTCTGGTTCCCAGTTACCCAATAAATATTAATGTGATTGAATCTTATCTAAAACATGTAACCAGTAGCAACTAAAATACCCATTTTTTCCCCAAAAATGGATCTGAAAATTCATTGTTGAGTTTAAAATGAAAGGACAACCAAGTCTACAGTGAATTATAACAAGCACGCAGTTTTATTATATGCCTTTATCTGAGTCTTAGTGTCTCACTTTTGAGCACTGGAGATGGAAAAACTGCTCTTACAAAATAATCACAAAACAATGTGGCACGTAAAAGATCTGATAGGAAAGATTTTTACTTGAGGGGGAAGCATTTAATGAATAGACTCATTTCTAGTCAATCTGAAGTTGACTCCATGTCCCCTTCCTCTGCTCACATTGCTTACCTTGTTCTGCATCTTAAAAAACTAGGAATTTATATTTGTCCCTTCTGGGTTTCTTAAGGTTATTTGCCATTTCAAAGTCTCATAATGTGTAGTCTAACTCTGTAGTTAATAGGAGTTTGAGAAATCTTGCCTTTATGATTTTAACTAATTTGGATTTATTGTGTCAGAACTAATCTGGCATTTTCTCCTGGACAGGTATACCATTATTTGATGGCTCGTGTCGTTTCATCGACCCACAGACCATACAGGCTCTCCAGCAGTGCCACTTGCTTCTCAGCAACCTTAATTCCGTCTTAAATTGTTTCACCACAGAGGCCCA
This sequence comes from Lontra canadensis, assembly GCF_010015895.1. Classification (NCBI taxonomy): domain Eukaryota; kingdom Metazoa; phylum Chordata; class Mammalia; order Carnivora; family Mustelidae; genus Lontra; species Lontra canadensis. Next base: position 12,085,251 of record NW_022631018.1, read on the forward strand.
GGAGATCACGGAGAGAGGTGTGCTCTTTGTCTCATATAAATGAGTTTTTATTTAAATTTTACTTCAAGGAAGAATAAACTTCCTTGTCTTAGATGCATCATTGTGCAAAGTACGAAGAGACCGTTTTTATTTTTATTTTTTAAATGGAAACTACAGACTATTACTAGATGTGCCCTGAGCCCATGCTTAAACAAGCTTGGGAAATCTGCAGGTTAAACTTACTGTTAAGGTAGCGTACGTACTTCCAGTAGAGTTTCAAATTCTTCAATTATATGTAAGTTTTTATTCACAGAGGTCATTATAAATGTTTGTCTTTGTTTTGCCATTTAAACAAAATAGCCAGTTTCACGTAAAGGCCCGGTTTGAACAACCTACAGGAATATCCCTCTGCTGGTCTGTGTTACTGGCTGCGTTCGACTTCGGAAATGCAGCTTAGGTGGAAGCACATGTAGCTCAGACGTCTACTTAGTGAGTCACCCCCTTTGGCTTTGTGGAGGTTTTCTGTTCAGGCTAAGTATACTGAAGAATCCACATACGCTGTTAAAAGTTTTGAGAACTGGGCAGGGTCTTGATTTTCCACACGGTTGATGCACTGCACGTTACACGGCCGGTGTTTGTCTCCGCAGGCCTCATGGACTTGCACAAGAAGTGCTTGATCACGCGGCTCATCGGCCAGTACACGCAGGTGGTGCTCTGGTTCTGTCACTCCGGGCTCTTACCCGAGGGCTCAGGTAAAACACGGACTTCAGCTGCGGATATTACTGGAGACTTTCTGAAATCTCTGTCGTTTGAGGGGTTCTCATTTTCGGGTTGCCTTTCTTCCACCATCCCTCTTCCATTTTCTTCTAGTCTTAAACGTTCTTTCTCACTTTGTGTCTTGAGTGCCCTGCCCCGCGCTCGATGCACAGGCATGCCATACGTGCATATTGGGCCAAATGACATAAAAGGAAAGAGTAAACAAAAGGGCCTCTGACAAAGGATTCAGTGATATCATCGGCTATAAATTAGATCCACTCAGCTCTGGGTTTTATCATCTTGTTTGCTGATCTTTTTCTCCTTAAGAGTTGTTTTAATATGCTTATTAACCAAGATTATTTGCCGTCAGTCGAATACCTCTTTTCAGCTTATTTATGTTACCAAGAATTAGATTTGACTTTTGCTCTACTTGTAGAGAACACTTTTAAGGCCTCTAATTTCCTGCATTTCCAGGGCACACGTTAGATTCTATTGAGAAGTCCTTCTGTCCCTTTGCTTAATTGTTGTTGACCTTACTTTCATTATTCTCTGTGATTTTTACCTAAATAGTGAATACTGCTTGCTTTCTAAGTATATGAGTGATTAAGGATTAAGGGGGTAGAATCATCTCTGGAATAGCTTTTCCAGAGTTTTAGGCCAACATCCTTGTTTTTAACCAACTGTTATGAGAGACTCTGTTTTCTCATTTGTGTATCTGTTAATAAAGGGATGTGTATTTATTACTTAAATTTAGGAAGCCTGCAGACTAAACAGTATCATGCAGTTATAGTAAAATATTAATGTGGATGACCTTAGGTATTGTTGGGATGTTTTGGAAATATTACTAATTTTTCTGACTCTTAAAAAACTCTAGATGATGCTGTGCAGTTGTCCAGGTTGTACTACAACTACCCTGTAATTCAGAACTACTACACCAGTCGTCGACAGAAGTGTGAGCGTCTGGCAAGGTACCTTCCAGAATTTTCCAAAACCTCTTAGAAGTTACTTTTGTAAGAAGTCATCGCTTTCTCAGAACAGAATTCATGAGGCTACAGAAAGATGAAATGCGTGGAATTCTTAAGTGACAGAATTTGTTACTAGAATTATTATTTTAGTTGTAACATTTGCGTGTTTGCCTTGACCTGTTACACCTCATTTGATAATTTGAGTGTGGCTTCTCAGTATTTCCTAATTAAGAGTTGTTACCACAGTTGATTTATTAGAAGAGATTCTGTCATTTAAGCATATATTTTTCCTGAGGATTTTTATTTATGTATTTTAAAGATGTTATTTATTTGACAGAGATCACAAGTAGGCAGAGAGAGAGGGAAGCAGGCTCCCCGCAGAGCAGAGAGCCCAATGCGGGGCTCGATCCCAGGACCCTGGGATCATGACCTGAGCCGAAGGCAGAGGCTTTAACCCACTGAGCCACCCAGGCGCCCCCTGAGGATTCTTATTTATTTATTTATTTGTTTGTTTATTTATATAAACATATAATGTATTTTTTTCCCCAGGGGTACCGGTCTGTGAGTCGCCAGGGTTACACACTTCACAGCGCTCACCACAGCACACACCCTCCCCAGTGTCCGTAACCCCCCCCCCCGCCAGCCCCCCCATCAACCCTCCGTTTGTTTTGTGAGATTGAGAGTCTGAGGATTCTGCTTTAGAAAATGACAACGGCTCCCAGTTCATCAGAAAGCCGCGGGGCTGCCACCGGTTAGGCTCTGACGTTCTTTCCATTAACAGCTGCTTTACAGGCCCTTTAGCCACCGTGTTCTTGTTCTTTTTGTCTTATTTCCTTTATTTTTCCTTTTAATATACATGAATGTTACTCTCATGGGCCCTTTGAAATAATGAAGCAGAGGTAATAGAACAAAGAGCAGGGATTATATAGCCTTGTCCCTTGGGTGGGAGTGACGCTTGTAGCACAGCACGCAACGATGACCGCGGTGGCTCACGAACACGGACGTCAGGTGTGTTGTCAGAATCCCCCAGAAATCAGTCCCCAGAAGGCCGTGCTGTCTATAATTTGGTGTGTGGCAAGTTTGGGGTCCGGTCCTTTGGAAGAAATAATCTCGGAGCCTAGGCACCGAGGTGGGAGATTTATTAGGCATATTATATTTATTTAATTTTTAAAGATTTTATTTATTTGAGAGAGAGCGCACACTCGAGCAGAAGAAGGAGAGAGAGAGAGAGATTGTGAAGCTGACTCCCCGCTGAGTGCAGAGCCCGCCATGGGGCTCCATCTCACGACCCTCAGATCGTGATCCTAGCCAAAGCCAGGAGTTGGATGCTCACCCAACTGAACCACCCGGGCGCCCCTGTCAGGCATATTTTAAAATTCTAGATCTGTTAGTTCCTAAGTGTGTGTCCCTGAACGGCTTTGCTACGTTTTCTAATCCTGCTTGTCACTTAAGTCTCACAGGCCACATAAATAAAGGTGGAGTGGTTGGTGCGGTGCTGTCAGGGAAGGCTCAGGAAGGGGGAACTGCTGTTGTAGATGAGGCAGGGGCAGGTTCTGCTGACCACTGCAGGCGCTCGGGGATAGGTTTTTGAAGGAATCGCTGGGTCAGAAGACTCGGGTGGTGAAAGGGAACTCATAGCCCTTTGACTGAACTGCTGGGTGTTTATACCCGACTGGCTGCCATGCTCTTGGGCAGTTTGCTCTGGATGGTAGAAGCAAGCTCAGGCATCTGGCGGCTGGACCGCGCTCTCCCCCGGGGAACCTGTGTGCACCGGCTTGCTGGCGACCAAGCCCGAGGCCTCTGCAGGTTCATCTAATTCTTGTTGGTGACTGGACTTCACGTGGTGCCAAACGGGGTCCTGTTCTCAACTCTCTTCTCCTTTGGATTGTGGGGATCACAAGAGTTTGGAATAAACACGAATGGCAAATAATCCTGAATGTTGCCCGTTTTGCAGAGGGAAATGGAACCCCGATTGCCTGATGATTGACGAAATGGTGTCTCAGTTGGGAGACGGCGTTGAGAGGTTGTGGAAGCGGGATGAAGGAGGCACAGGAAAATACCCTCCATCCAGTCTGCACGTACGTTTCTGGCCACGTGCTCCCCCTGAAGACTGCGGTTGCTGGGGGTATTGTTCCCGCCCGGCACAGCCTTGGGAGAATTAGGAAGTGTGAATGAGTGAACATATAAAAAAACACACTGAATTTTTTATTCCTTTTACAGGCACTGCTTGACATATACCTTTTGGATGACGTCACTGAGACAAGCAAACATGCTGTTGTATCCTTTAAACACTGTCAATTCCTATATTACGTGCATCATAAAATTTGAGAGTAATAGGAACCTCAAACGTCTCATCCAATCTCAGCTGCACATTTGCAGTTGTTTTTTGTTTTTTTTTGTTTTTAATTTTATTTATTTGTTTGACAGATTACAAGTAGGCAGAGAGGCAGGCAGAGAGAGAGAGAGGAGGAAGCAGGCTCCCCGCTGAGCAGGGAGCCCGATGCAGGGCTCGATCCCAGGACCCTGGGACCATGACCTGAGCTGAAAGCAGAGGCTTTAAACCACTGAGCCACCCAAGTGTCCCTGCAGTTTTTTTAAAGGAAAGTTAACCCAGGGTCTGTTGTTTAGGTTCGGATGGTCTATGGCAAACCTGAAACTATGCAGAATTTTGTTTTAGATTTAATTTTCTGGGGTTCGGATCCACAGCTGTCATCAGATTCTCGTGTGTGTGTGTGTGTGTGTGTTGGACATCATCAGAGTTACCAACAGCAATTCTGAAACATTGCTGGCCAAATGGTTTTCTTTCTTTCGTTCTTTTTTTTTTTTTCTTTTTTTTAAAGATTTAATGTATTTGTTTGTCAGAGAGAGAGAGAGCGCAAGCAGGAGTGGCAGGCAGAGGGAGAAGCAGGCTCCTCACTGAGCAGGGAGCGCAATACAGGACTCAGTCCCAGGACCCTGAGATCATGGCCTGAGCCAAAGGCAGAGGCTTAACCTACTGAACCACCCAGGCATCGAATGATCTTTCTTAATGAGCTTAATTTATGTGTTCAATGCGAATACATAAGTTAGTTTAATATTATGTTAGGCATCAGGTCTGAACCCAGTCTTATTTGCAATAGTATTTTTGTGCTGATGTCAGTTTCTGAGTTTAAAAATGTGTAGTTCCAGGGAGGGGCGGCTCAGTCAATTAAGCGTTTGCCTTTGGCTCGGGTCATGGTTCCAGAGTCCTGGGAACAAGTCCTGCATTAGGCTCCTTGCTCAGCGGGGAGTTTGCTTCTCTCTATCTGTCAAATAAATAAATAAAATCTTTTTTTTAAATGTGTAGTTCCATTCATAATTTATAAGTTACATGATGTGTTTGCTTTAGCTTTTGGCTTTTGCTGATAACTGGAGTTTTGTCTGTACCTCTGCCTCTTCAGTGCTAATAAGCTACTGACTTCATGAGGAAAGTGGGCTTTTGTTCATCTCTTTTGCAGTGGTACTTACTACTGAGTGTGAATTTGCATCTAGAACTGGCTGGACAGTCATTTAATAACACTGCCACACCAGGATATCCATTTAGGCTTTCGGAATCCTGAAAGCAGCCTCTTTAAGCCTCTGCTGCTGTAGTCTCTCGATCTCTAATACAAGTAGATATGTAGGAGATTTTCTTCTTGTTGTTATCCTTAATTCTCTTTTTTAAAGACCATTTATTTGTTGCTTGATATTATGTATTCCTTCCCAAACAAAACAGATACTTGCATTGAGTCGTTTCCCACTGCCTTTGCCATTCCTTGGGGCCAGGTGAAACTTATTCAAGGCTTTTGGCTGATAGATCATAATGACTATGCGGTAAGTCTGTTCACTGATAATGTAAGCTTTCATCAGCTGTTAGAATTTCAGAAAGAAGTACTAGCTGGATTAACTGTGATATTAAAGACACGACTCAGTCTACTTCTGGAGTAATTTACGGACTCCGTTCAGTCGATACCTTTATCAAGCACTGTCGTTGGCAGTGAGAATACAAAGATGCAACACCTCAGGACCCCAGGTCCCACAAGGTCTAAAGAAGGAAATAAGTAGTAAACAATTACTAGTGGTGCAGATTTGGCCATTGTTTTGTTAGAGACCCGCTTGGTGTGTTGCCATAGAAGGCAGGACTTGGTATTGATGTGTGACCTTGGTGGTGGAAAGATTTTACATCAGATCTCAACCAGGCCTCAGAAGAATGGGGCTTTTGCTAGGCTTTTATTTTTTTTTTATTTTTTTTATTTATTTTTTTTTTTTTAAGATTTTATTTATTTATTTGACACAGAGAGATCACAAGTAGACAGAGAGGCAGGCAGAGAGAGAGGGAAGCAGGCTCCCTGCTGAGCAGAGAGCCCGATGCGGGACTCGATCCCAGGACCCTGAGATCATGACCTGAGCTGAAGGCAGCGGCTTAACCCACTGAGCCACCCAGGCGCCCTAGGCTTTTATTTAAAATAAAATGTACCACGGATTAAAATAGAACTTGACAGGTTATGTTTAAAGTGTTGTTTGTGGCTGTAGTGTCCCCTGTCTTTTTAAAGGCTAGGTGTTTTTGTCCAAGTGCCGCACATTCTATGTGCGTGTAGCATTTTTCGTGTTCCCTTTGCAGAGTGGCTTGGATCTTCTGTTCCACCCAGCTACTGTAAAACCTGTGTCATGGCAACACTCAAAGATTATTGAAGCCTTCATGAGTCAGGGGGAGCACAGACAAGCCCTCCGATACATTCAGACAATGAAGCCCACAGTGTCCAGCGGTGAGGACGTTACCCTTCACCTCACCGTTTTGCTTTCCAATAAGTAAGTACATGTTTTGAAAACACCGTTGAAGTCTTGATCATATATGTTAATAAAATGGAATTCATGAGATAGTCATATAAAATATTTTGCTTTGGTTGCATTTACATCCTGTTCTTAGGATTCTTCATTGTCAACGTGAAGAAAAATGTAAAAAACCTTTTATTTTAGAGTAGGATGAAGAAGGAGTACTCAAGTAAAAGGGGAAGCCAAACTGAGCTTCAGAATTCTCTCTCTTGCTAAATGGCAATGTGGGCATGTCCCCTGTGGGCAGTTGAGGTTTGTGGGGGGCGGGGGGAGGAGCCAAAGACACAAAGGCAGGATAAAGCCCTATTGAGTTGTAAAATCAGGTTTTGTGTCTTAAATACGTGAACCAAATAGGATTTGAGCAGGTGGGGATTTGAGTAGGTCCTGTCTTTACATTGTTCCTTTTCTTCCCTTTGCCAGTGTTAGTGCTCTCTAATCTGCATGCTAGAGATCTGTTCATATTACAGCTGTACGTGTGTATTGCTGTAGTTACTTGCGTATGTGACAACTGTGACAAGTTAAAGGCATGATTGGAAATACAGTTGTCTGGTAATTTGGGTTTTCTTGTTAACCATATGATTTGGGGAAATTGCTTGGAGCTAATACTTCTTACGAGATTGTAACTGTTTTGTACAACTCACTTTTTTTTGTCAGTTCTGTTGGTGGGTCATTTTTATATTTTTAGAAATTCGTTTCTTCACTCACCCCAGATTGTTGTTTATGAACCAAACGCTACTTCAGTACCAGCACTCTGAAAGTTAAGCTTTCTTTGTTCTCAATGTATTTCTGAGAGGAGAGGGTTGAATCTCTAAATTTCAGGTCGAAGAGGAGTTCTGTAGTATGGTAATGGGTTGATTAGATAGGTAGGACACTGCCAGTGTCCTCGAAAGTAATAAATTAGGAAGTACTTGTTGAAGTGAAATAACCTGAATTAGCCACAAATGTTTGGCTAGCCGAATAAATCTGGAATGAATTTAAGGGCAAGACAAGATTTAAAGAAGCTATAGCGGTAGAGGTTTAAGAAAATGGGCTAAGCGTCCCGGTACTGGGTAGCCAGGCAGCATGTAAATTAGTTTCAGTTGCATATAAGCTGGTTCAGTCTACTGACGTGAAAGAGGTTGTCCTTGATCACTAATGCTGACATCGAAAAAACAGATGTTGGAACCTTGGAAAAACACCTTTGAAAGGTTGCTTGTTTTTCCTCTACGATCCTGTTATCCTTGAGTTCATTCACAACACATTTTTGTGGTTTGCTGGGTAGATCCCCATTCCCTGTCCTTCAGGCATAGCAAACATTGTATATTCATGTTTACGACAACAGAAACACACTGCGTAACTTCTAAACATGATTTGTCTTAAGTAAAGTCTTCGTTATCTAGTCTTGAAGTGTCCCGTAGAGGACACGCAGAGGTAAAACCACAGGGCCGCCTAAAATGGCATTTGTTGAGTGGTATGGGTTTAGACTCCGCACGGGTGCTATGCCAGACTACTGTGGCGAAGCGAGTCAGAGTTTTGTGTCCTAGAGCATATGAGAGTTATACTCGTGTAGTGTGTGGATGTTGACACAGGATCATATGTCAGCCTGTTTCTGCTGCTGTATCACCGAGTACCCCTGTGCATTCCTTAATGAAAGGACTTTTACTGCTAACACAGTAGTTTAGCCTTTTATCAATTGAAATAATTTTCTTATTGAGCTTCCCACCACCGTGGTTTTTTTAACCAAAGGAAGCAGAGAGTAGTGGAGTATGAGGGCTTTCTTATTTTTAAAATTTAAAGTTGGCAATGGAACAGGCTTTCTTGAAGTTGGAGATAGTGTTGTCTCCTGCTAGAGGGGAAATGGAAAAAAACTATCATTTTTTTATTTATCAACTCTCCTGGTAGATTAATATTCAATAAGTCATAAATCTTATTCTTACTATATTTGCTCAATTAGGAGTGGACATCATACTTTGAATTGGAAAATTTCCATGGACTGGTGGATGGAGGGTCAGGAATTAGGGTTGGTTTTTGTTTTGTTTTGTTTTTAATTTTCAATAGTAAAATACTTACATGCTTCCAAAAGGTTCAGAAGGATACACAGTGAATTTCCAGCCTGCTATGCTGCTTCTTGGTACCCGTCAGTGTTAATAATTTCTAGTGGTGGACCTATGTAAGCAAATACATTGTATGTTTCTTCCCCCTCCTACTTAAACCCTCCCACCCCACCTTTTTGAAAGCACTTGCTAGCATTTTTTTTTTTTTTTTTTTTTTTTTTTTTTTTTTTTTTTTTTTTTTTACTTGCTAGCATTTAATGAACCTCCCTCAGCGTGGCTTCAAGCTACTAGGATGCAGGCCCCAGCCCCGCCATGACACACACCCTTCATCTCCTCAGCTTTTCTGCTGAAGAAGTTCGCCCTTCGTGATGACGGGCTGTTTGGGGAGTGTTCCTTTCCCCAAAGCTTTGTAGTAGTCCCATCACAGCACATCATTGATGGGAGCAGCTCCAGGCCCATTTCTGGCCGCATTTACCCTTCAGCAACCTCCCCCCACCACACCTACACAAACAGTGCTAAAATACAAACAGCACACTCTATGTCTTGCTACAGTGTACTTTTTCCTGTTGAATTTGGACTTGATATCCTGATAGGACAAAGAGACTTCCCTTACTTTTGACAGTTGCGTAGTAGTTCCCTGTGATGTGCTATGTCAGTATTTATCGAACCAGCTCCCCTCAGTGAACATTTAGGTATTTTCCAGTCTTTTGCTATTTTAACCATTGCCGTGAGTAACCACACATTTTACACAGGTGCAGATTTCGTTTGTAAGACATAAAATCCTAAAAGTGGAACTACTGGGGGAAGGGACATTTGATAGCTCACGGCACACTGCCCTCATGAAGGTTAGGCCACTTGACTTCCATCACCTGGTGTATTTGTTCATCTGCTGGGTGAAAGTGGTAATAGAGTAACAGGTTTCATCTCACCAAAATAGTAAGAGAATGCGCCTTTTCGTAAAGATGCTATTTCCTGCTTGTGAACTGCCTTTTGTTTTTGTGTGTGTGGTTGAGATTATTCTTCCTAACATGTTAGAGCTTTTTGTTTGTTACGGATAGTAATCCATACGGTTTTTTTCCCCCTCTTGTTTGTCATTTGTCTTTTTACTTTGTTTTAGAATGGATTTTGTTATGTTGAAAATCATGAAATCAGAATTATCAGTATTTTCATTTGACTTTTGTGTTTGTTTTTTCACTTTAATGTCATTTTTTGTTTTTAGTTCTCTTCATGGTATCTGCTACCACTTTTATGGTTTTTGTTTTATCATTTAGGTATTGATTTATCTGAAATTTATTTTGGTAAAAGCATTTTTAAAAGAAGATTTCAGTGTATACAGAAATAGAATAGTATGGTGAAGGTTCCATATACAAGTCTTACATCAGATTCAACAAATAGATTATGTCCTACCTACTTCAACTTTATGTTCATATGGTTTCTTTTTAATTTATGGTGATATACTTATTCATCCTTCTTGTTTATTTTTCTGTCTATAAAAATGTGCTCATTTTAATACTCCCATATTTTTTAGGCAGGAAAAAATTTACCCTCCTAAGACACTCAGGTTTATAACAACCATACTCTCCTCCCTGTCCTGGTATGGGGTGAAATACAAGGCAGTTTTAGATTTTTAGGGAATACCTGTAAATTTGTTAGTTATCTGGGTTCTTAACCTTTGTTAAGTCCTGCAGAGTATGTTAAAATATTCTGGTCCCAAAACAATAAAATGAACAGCTGGCCCTGCCTGGCCCGTCAGCAGAGGGAGCCCTTTTCTTCCCTGAGGAACTCTGTATCCACAGGAAGTCGGGGTCAGTGCTGTGCGAATTATTCTTCCGTGTATTTCCATGCTGAATATTAATCGATGTGACTTAGTTCACATATTCTGTGTTTCTTACGTGTGTCTTGGTTATTTATTAACAAGTCTTTATGTCAGTATTCGTGACTATTTCAATAACCACAGCTAAAGCTTTTTTATGAAGTTGTCCATTGAAACCAAAATTATGTGTTAACTTAGAATTTGGTAAATGATGGCTTTTTTAAGAAAAATTATTTCCCTGATATTCGTATGTACTTGCCAAGTTTTTATTCTACGTCTCACAGCCCCGAACGTTTTCAGCCCCTCCAAAAGTTCTGACAATTTTAGTGTATATCTTTCAAGACATTTTGTTACCTATTTAAGTAAATAAGTACATAAACAGTCATAGGCTTTGTTTATTGGTTAATTTTTTTACAATTATAGTCACTGTTGATACAGTTTGAAGCTTGGTTTTTTGTTTTTCAAGAGTGTGTCATAAGAAATACTTGTTTGATGTCTCACTGCCCACAGAAGACAGTGTCTCGTGGCCCCCACGTGGTGTCTGAAACTCCCTAATTTAACCCGTGTTTTCCAGTCAGCTCTTGCTTATAGATCAGTCAGAATATTCTTTGACTGAGATAAGCCCGTCAGCATCCCATACACACAGTGTTGCACGCGTAGGTCTTTGCTTCCTTGCGCTTCCTCTGCTCTCCTGCGTGGCGTGCATCCGTAAGGGCCCGGCTTCCTCTGCCCACCACAGTGATCCTCGTCTTCTCACTCCCATGTATGCTCTGTGCTTTCCTGTCCTGTACTCCAGTAACGACCCAGAATAGCCTCACATGAAGTCTGCTCGTGAGGTCAGCAAACGTCACGATGCCGTGATGTGTTTAAGAAAAGCTCAGAGTTCTCCTGCGTCACAAACCCCGAGTGTCACTGAGATTCTGTAGGTGGGTCGCTCGTTTGGAAAGCTTCCAACGGCTTTTCTAACACTAGGCCTTGCGGAACGCTCTTCCAGGTACATGGTGGAGGCCTGGACATTCCTGCGGCAGCACTCCACCAGTCTGAACGTCGAGCAGCTCCTGACGCACACGTACAAAGTCTGCCAGGAGACAGGCCTCATGGAGGACTTGCTGAAGCTGCCTTTCACAGACCTCGAGCAGGTAACAGTGCCCCAGCGCGCCCTTGTCGGAAACGCAGGAGAAGGGAGTAGCTGACGAGTATTTTTGGTTCTTCCTAGGACTGCTTGGTGAGATTCTTGCAGTCCAGCACCAGTGTTCGGAATCATGAATTCCTTCTAGTTCACTATCTGCAGCGTGCCAATTACGTCTCTGCCCTGAGGCTGAATCAAACTCTGAAGACCAATTTTTCGGTATATAGTGAAATGTGTTCCATTATGGGGGCCAAGAGAGTAAGGAGAAGTGGTAACTCTGTTGTGTGAGAGTTTCTAGCTCGGTAACCACCTGGTTTCTTCGTATCCCCTTGACCTTGGAGATCCTAGCACGGTGGGAACAGGACATTATTACTTCCCTGGTCCATTTACATAGGCCATTTCTATTTAGGTAACTGCCCACAGTCCTGCCAGCCTAACCACTTCACTTGGGGGGAGCTAGAGGAGGAGGTAGAGGAGCAGTGGGAGTTACGTGGTGCGAGGAGCCTGGACTTCAGGGCTCAGACAGATGCTCTTTTGTGCTCGGAACACATCCTCTGAGCCTTGGTTCTTCCATCAGTAAAATGACAGTATCTGTTTGTGGGGATGCGCATGATGTGTCAGAGGTGACCGTCGCCTGACCCATGTAGATACTTGGTACGTGATGACCATTGTTGTTAGTCGTGGAGAAAACTCGAGCCTGGGCAGGGGAGGGGTGGAACTTAGGACAGATGGGGACTGATAATGCAGTCAGGTGTGTGTAGGAGGTCCTTGGTTTGGAAGAATGGATATGGGAGAAGGAAGGTATTGTTAGGTATTCAGAATTATGTTTTAAATGGTAAATACCTAAACATAAACATAGCACTTTCGAAGAATAAATGTTTACGGTTTATGGCATGTTTAATAGAATGACCGTGATCCTCGTTTGCGGGAGAGATCAGAGGTTCGAAATGCTATAGTAGAGCAGTATGGGAAAGTCCTTCCTAAAATCCAGCGAAGATTAGCCGTTGAGCAAGCTAAGCCTTACCACCTGTCCACATCACCAGTTCTTCGAGAAGGTAAGATGTGATTGAATACTATCATAAAAACATATCTTTGGTGAGAAAGGACATCAAGTAATTTATCTCCTGAAACTGTTGTTCTCACATTCAGCTCACTTTTGCTTTGATTCATTACAGTGGCGGGCTATTTTTTTTTTTTTTAAGTGGGTCGCCCTGCTCTCCCCGAATGTAAAGCTTTCTTAGAGGTTTTTATAGCTGATTTATTAGCGCAGAACAGAATAAAGGATCTCGTTTTATTTCGTTTGGACACTCCCATCCACCTTTTAGAGAACATGTACAGTAAATTATCACCACCTCCCAAAAGTCCCAAGTTCTATTTCTACATAGATGTTGCTGAACTAAGTATAACCTGTAACTGCTTATCTTGTGAGCCCTATGTCCTAGTCACTCATATTCATCTTCTGGTAAAATCCTGGTTTAGAGAGGAAAGTAGACCCTAAACTTGCATTCTTTGTTTTACAGTTTCTAGACCCCAACCATTATCCACTGTTACAAAGCAAGCTGCAGCAGGGGCTGTGTTAACAAGATCTGCTTTCATCAGTAATGTGTTGTCTAAAATCGGAGAGATTTGGGCATGCGCTGAACCTAAAGGTGGCACCTCAGCCTCCAAGAGGTACACTTCCCTTAACACCTGTTATGGTCTTGCCACTCATTTTTCTTTCCCTGGTATCCAAAGCACTCATGAGCCATCCAGCCTTAGAGTTTATTAGTCTGTGTAAAAAGGAAAAACTCTATGTTGACTATTTTGATTGTAGGAAAATTGTTTTGTCTTTAAAAGCAGTTATGTTTATTGTTATTTGTAAATAAGCAGAAAGGTACGAAGTAAAAAGTGAAAACCCTCCTCTCCTACCTGATAACGCCTTCTTTTAAAGCACAGTTTAATTTAATACTCTTTGTAATACATACTGAGAAGTTACATTTTTGTTTTCTTGTAGTCCTAAAAGAGAACCATCTCCTCTGCCACATCCGCAAGTGCCTGAGGCATTTGTTGGAACACCAATTTTAAAAGCATCACAAAAAGCTTCTAGGTAAGACTTAGTTAAATCATTTTAAAGTCACAATGTTAGATGATAATTACACTGTCATTTTTAATTACCTTTAAAATGTTGCAGTATTTTAAATTCTTGAATGAGTTTTTAATAATTTTTTAATGCTTTTAATTTTTTTTTTTTTAATAATTTGGGAAGTAGCATAGTAATTTTAGCACCAGCTGCTAGCCTGCTTAGAATTTTGGCTTAATGATTTCAGATGCTTAGAGAAAAGAAGTGAACTTTGTTTTATTAAAAATCATGAGCAAAATAAACTGTTAACTTCTTTTAATACAATTTCCTTGTTGATTGATTCCTGAATGAAGGTTATTTTTGGAAATCGTTAACTAATTTTGGCTTATTGAAACTTCTGTACAACAGAACCCACTAAAATGCCTTCCGTGGCTTCAGATCAGTAATACTTGTACAACTTAAACTGTGATATTAGAGAAATAAATAGTAAGTCAAACTTCTATATCCAAGATGAAATGGTAATTGTATTTCATCTCAGAATATTGGGTAGTTGCAAAAGATGTTCATATTCTCAACAGCAGAGAACAAGTGTCTCAAAGCATGCTTATGATCGTTACAAATTTGATTGTTTACATTTTATCAACAAAACTATGTTATTTTTGAAAATAAAATGATCTGAATTTACAATAGAATAAGGTACTCAGAATAAGTTAATAATTTACAAACAGATGGAGTCAAAGCTGTTTAGAGTGGGCATATTTTCAAAGCATGAGAGGGTTTTCTGTTTGGGGGTTTGGATTTAATTAGATTGATGTTGTTTTCCTTTAATTACCAGGAAGATTATTTCAAATAAAAGTCATTATTATTATCATTCTGTTTTCCTAGCAGTAGTTCCAATTTTTTCCCCACAAGTCACTTTTTCTCAGTCCCTTTGTACTTTAATAGATCTGGGGTTCAAGAAGGGAGCAATTAATAAAAGTTTTCAGACTCATGACTAATGGCCTAAGGACCTAAAGAAAAAGAAGTATTATGAGAATCCTTCAAAGCTATGATTAACTCAGATGGAAGAAAGTCAATTGAGGTGTGAATATTTATTTTTATAGAAATCATTCTGTTCCCTAATACTGTTTTTCAAACTGGTTTGCATTAGTGGGTAGTGAGTAAACTTAATGGCTTGTGACTGGCATATCTTTCGGTGGAATAGCAGAGGTCGTATCCCTGGGTACTGCGTATAGTAAGGCTAGTGCTGTGCTGTGCAGTGTGTGTTTTGTGTGTGTGTTTGATATGAAATGCATTACTAATGTGCACCATGCCCAAAGATTTGTGGAAATCCTAAGATATGATGCAGTATTTAACATTTTTAAAGAGGATATAATAAAAACAGAATATCATAGTCAAAAAATATTTTCTTGATAATTGTTTTAGTATAATTTAGATACGTTGTCTTATTAGCATAAGAATTTTGCTTTTACTCAGTAGGTACCTTTGTTGGACAGGCCCTGCTTTTGAGAAGGAGTCCTTCATAATGATTAAACACCTTGAGCAGGAATACTAGCTCAGTGCAAGACAACTAACAAAATTCCAATTTGGGATAGTTCAGTATAAAAGTGAGCAGATGGTTTACAAATAACAGATTTTGAATACAGGTGAAGTAGAGAAGGAAGAGAAGAATTAGACAATAGAGAAACAAATGTTAGTGGCTTGATGGGATATTCTTGGTTTGGTGGAAATCTCTCAAAGCTGTGCTTAGTACAGAATAAGAAGCAGTAAGGATTAAGGAAATGCTTTCAGTAATATTGCCCACCGGGCACCAGGCTGGGTCTTCCGGCACCCATCTGTGATCTGTGTTCATCTACTATCCCAACTGTGAAGATCTCACTTGAAGGTAGAGGATGCGAAGACAAGGCACAGCCATGTGGTGTTTTTATTCCCGGGCACGGGGACATGCTGGACCTTTCTGGTCGTTCTCAGCCGAACCAGAGTCATTTTAGGGAAGTAAAAATATATTGTTTGTATTGCTAGGAAATTGTCCGTAAAATAGACTATTCATTAGGAAATTGCCTATGCAAATGGCCCATTAGAAATTGTAACCTGAAAATTTCACTTTAAATTCTTTATCTGTAAGTTTTTAAACTGTTGGGACTATGCATATTTAATACAAGTTACTGATGAGGTTAGTTTTATCATTTGCATGAACTACATCAGGACTTTATAGAAAACCAGCAGAATCTGGAGATTCCATTTGTCATTGAACTCTTTAATTTGAAAAAATTAACTTTGTGTGTGTGTTGGTGCTCAGTCTTTTATTGCAATAAAAACCATAAAGGTAAAGCAAGCCAGTATTCATTATGTATATCACATGTAGATAAAAGGAATTTTTATGTGTTCATAAAAATGAATTTATTTATTTTATAGTGATTATTGGTAAAAGGGCAGGGGACTAGAGCTTTCTTTTTTATCGTTATCCAGAATTCCTAATTCTCGGTTTTACTACTGAATTAATTTTCTGACTTTTTTAAAGTATGATATTAATATCCTCACTGAACTTACAATTTCATGTGGTTACCCTATTTTAACAGTGAATATGGAGTCTAATGGCATACTAAATTTTTTGTTTGTGTTTTCACCATAACTTGATAAGTTAGTCACCTGGCTCTTTCTGTGTACGTGTGTGCGTGCTGTGCTTACAGGCCGCTGGATCTGGTCGTCCATCCTGTGCGCCAGCCTTGTCAGCGTTTGGGGTTTATTCAGCAAACCCCCAAAAGATCTCCTGTATACCTAGCATCCAGTTCATTGTTGAAAGGATCACATCACAGTCCCTCTAGGACTGTAGAACTACATGTGCTTGAAACTCCTTTTGTGGTGAAGGTGAGTATTATATACCTTGTGTTCGTAGTAAAGCTAGGAAGTTCTCACTTGTCACACAGCAGGGAGAAATAAGCCATCTCTGATATCTCTGGATAACTGACAGCTTTAAGCCTTTGTGGGGTGGGGGAGGGGGCAGTACCTTTTTTTTTTTTAATCTTCTTAAATAAGACTTTACAAGACTTGACCTTTTGTGCTTCCCTGATGTTGTACTCAAGGTTAACAGTTACAATTACATTGTTGTTCGGAGAGTAACCCAAGTCTCTGGTTATTACAAGTTGAAACCTTAATTTAAAACCTCTGAAAAAAGTTTTCACATTCCTGGGTTTCACATTCCTGGGTTTGCCCCCACCCCATGCCATTTCTGCTGCCATTTTGCTGTTACTTCTTCCTTCTGTCAGATGCTTTTAGTACTCTGGTTTCTTTTTAATTCACATTCTCTCACTCCTTTGATGAAATTGCACTCTGTTACTCCTTCTTACTAGCAGTAAATCTGTCTTAATTCCTTTTCCTCCACCATCTCTGATAAATAATTAGTTGGGAAACCATGAAACTAGACTTACGGTGGCAGGGAGCAGGCACCGTTTCCCTTCCCGTTGTCAGAATGGTTTCGCAGCAGTTGTGTGCACTGGCTGCTTGTCCAGTGTTGTGGATTGAGTCTTGGAGGTGCCCTACCTTCATTTCTTTCCATTGTTTCCGGATATTCAGCATAGAGAGTGAAGCTAGGGGCTTCTTGCTTTTTCTTTCCTCCTTCTTCTTCTTCTTCTTATTCTCCTCCTCCTCCTCCTCCTCCTCCTCCTCCTCCTCCTTCTTCTTCTTCTTCTTTTTAATTTATAAGAGAGAGAACAAGCAGGGGAAGAGTGGGAGAGGGAGAGGGAGAAGAAGCAGGCTCACCTCTGAGGGAGCTGACATGAGACTCAGTCTCAGGGCTCTGGGATCATGACCTGGGCAGAAGGCAGACACTTAACCAACTGAGCCACTGAGGCGCCCCTGATTCTTACTTTCTGAGGTGAATAAAAGATAGTTCAACAAATGTCAGTCCTAAAATAGTTACTGAAAGAAGTGGAAGAGAAGGTTGGTGAGTGCCTGATATTTACTCTCCAGGGCTGTGATTCCAGTTTTCATCCATTAAAAAAAAATCACATTTTGTATTCTCTAAATCAAGGAATAATTTTGTGTCTGCTACCAAAAGTAGTCTTGAAAAAGAATCAGTATAACCTAACAGATATAATGGAATTTGGGGATCTAATGGGGTACAACCATCTGCGTTGCTAGTTCTTCAGAGGAGAAGTGAAGGGAAGAAATTATTGCAGCTAAATAGCTTCTGTGCTAATTATTGTTATTCTGGTAAATCAGGATTCTCATAAGTCATCAGTTACTGTTGTGATGAAATTGTATTTCTTATAAAACATTCTTAAAGTCAGGCTTATCATTTTGTATTAATTTGCTGTAATTAAGCTTGGTTCTTTTATACACACACTGTCCTTTCTCTTCACCTAACTAAAGTTTTGTAGGGACCCATTAAATAATTTATCTCTGCACTCTTTATTAACGTATTAAACTGGGAATAACCAAGACCTTAAGAGTGATTGTGGGTGTAGTTTTATGTTTTGTAGCCTTAGGTATAGAAATCTCTTGGGTAGAATTTTTTATTTTCTTTCCAGCAATCTATAATAAAACTTTTTACTGATGTGTTTATTGGAGTTGAGTATATAGGCACCATTGTGACTCAGTTGGCCTTCTCTGTCCTTAATGTAAGTGGCCTTTACAAATACTAATGGTGGAATTCTATTCGTTGTTTGTTGCAGAGAGCGAAAACTTTGGCCATGTCAGTTACTTCTTCTGGATTTGCCGAGTTCACTCCTCAGTCCATCTTGAGATCTGGACTTCGAACACCACCTTTACCCTCTCCCTCTCTGTCACCTGGAAGATCCATTACCCCTCCTTCACGACTTAAGGAAACTAGGATTTCATTTATGGAAGAAAGCGTGGCCACAAAACGGACTCCTGGAGTAAGTTTGACAATATTTGGAACAAATTAAGACTATATTAGTATTTACAAGTAAAAAGATAAATCGATTTGCAGGGGGTGGGGAGAGAAAGAGCATGAGCCAGAGGAGGGGCAGAGGGAGAGGCGGACTCCCCACTGAGCAGGGAGCCTGACTCGAGGCTCTGTCCCAGGACCCTGAGATTATGACCTGACCCAGAGACAGATGCTTAACTGACTGAGCCACCCTGGTGTCCCAGATAAATCAATATGCCTATAGATACTTAAATACAATCTCATAGATAGGCATGAAATCAGAAAACATTGGTTCAGAAAAAATCTCATGGCACGGACTGTCATTTACAACTGAAGTTTTAAAATAGGGCCCAGAAGCACCAAGTAAATTGCCTATAATCAAATGGCTAATTGGTAGCAGAAGTGGGACTATATTCAAGATCTTTTTTTTTTTTTTTTTTTTTTTTAAAGATTTTATGTATTTGACAGACAGAGATCACAAGTAGGCAGAGAGAGAGGAAAAGAAGCAGGCTCCCTGCTAAGCAGAGAGCCCATTGTGGGGCTCAATTCCAGGACCCTGGGATCATGACCTGAGCGGGTTTAACCCACTGAGCCACCCAGGTGCCCCTCTTTTCTCTTTTTTTTTTTAAGATTTTATTTTTTATTTGACAGGTAGAGAGCACAAGTAGGCAGAGCAGCAGGCAGAGGAAAAGGGAGAAGTAGGCTCTCCACTGAGCAGGGAGCCCAATGCGGGGCTCAGCCCCCGGACCCTGAGATCATGACCTGAGCCACAGACATATGCTTAACCAACTGAACCACCCAGGCGCCCCAAGACCTCCTCATTTCTTAGTCTGTGTGTTTTGTTTTGTTTTTACCTTATATTGTGTTGGCTGTCTTATTACTATGTTCCTAATTGGGTGTCTATTGAGACGGTATGTAGTCAGAGTTCCATTGTGGGTTAGTGGTAGTGGGTTGTCTTGCCTATTTTGTGTTTGAGTCTTTGAGAAATACCGTTTTATTCCCAATCAGGGAAACATTAACAACCATTAACTTTCATGTATCTGGAGAGAATGGATTTATAATAAGTGAGTTTTGACTGAGAAGAGAATCTAGAGAAATACCAAACATGAAAAGGTTGTAAGTAATCAGTTACTATTGATTGGAGATGGAGAGCTTAGACTCGACTGATTTCTCCTAGTAAATTATTTTTTTCAAAACCTTTTACTTGACAGGGTACAGATGACAGTAGGATGAAACTGTCTGTTACTACACCTCTCCATAAATGTGGAGGTCCAGCAAAAAGTGAATGGCTAAAGAACAAAGCCAAGACAACAGCCTTTTCCCTGAGTAGTCCTGAAAAGGACCATCAGGAAGTAGAATTAAGGTCCCAGGACACCCCTTTCCAGAGTTTGGAGAAACTGGATATGAGCCGAGAGAGTAGCGGAGCCTCCACCAGGTCAGACCAGACGACCTTGGAGTATCAGGATGCACCTTCCCCGGGAGACTTGGAAGACAGTTTCGTGGCCCTGAGGCCAAGGCGCTCTTCCACAGAACTCATTATCAATTTAACTGAAGCGACTGAGAAGGACAACGATAAAGATGTGCTTGAATCAGAAACGAGTCCTCCAGACCTGGAGAAACAAACGGGTAAGAACTCCTTTCTAGATATTCAAAAAATGTGTAGTAGAAGTCTTCCCACTGTGCACAAAGCTTCAGGATTAAATAATTACACAAGGGTTAAATAATTACACAATCCCAGTGTACTAGGTTCTAGACGCAATGCACACATCTGCCTTAAGGCCCTCTCTTACAGCTGTAAGAAGTAATAATACTGACTCTACAGTCTAGGTTGTTTTTATAGTTTCTGACTTGCCCAGCACCCTCAACTTTCTGGAAGGCTGCTCAGAAACCAGGTCCATCATTCTCTTCATCATCCCTACCTCCAGAATAATCACTAGACAATCAAAACAGATACCCAGAGACCCATGAATTTAGAGTCTTTATGTTTACTTCTATATCAAAAAGATTTTGAGCTCCTACTGTCTGTGGAGAATAGGCGGGCCCCCCAGCGAGTGTGCTCCGTGTTGGGGAGCCTGCCACTGACTGCAAGTAATTTAGAGCCTAGTGGACTACCTATATAAACAAACGAGCACTTACAGTGTAGCCAGAAAAACACTCTGGTAGGAGGCAAGGAAAGGGCCAGGGAAGCACCAGAGAGCGGGGAGACTTGGCCTAGAATTGGATCAGAAAATTCAGTCCATTTTTTGTTTCGTAGCCCTGCACAGGTTTAACAAGCATATTTAAGGGTAACTCCTAACTTAGAATCTGTAAAACTAAATCACTTCAATAAATATCTGTGTCATACTGGTGTCTTTAGGGCTGTGATGTCTCTATGTAATAAACACAATCATTATTGCTCTAAGAGCCTAGGACTCATGAACAGCATCTGTCTATAAGTGTACATCAGTCCAGATGTGCTCTAAAACAGTAGAATGATAAAACGGAGGAGAATGTTCATGACAGTATCTTCATTGATGATTCCTAAAAAGAGGAGGCAATCTCAAATAGAATCTTTTTATTGTTTTCATGGGGGGTTATTTAGCACAAACTATAGGATAAAATAGGCTAGAATTGCATCTCAGCTACTTACTAGGCCTGCGATAAGCAGTGTAACTGTGTGCTTCTGTGTCCTCATCTGTGAAATGAGGATAATAGTCCCCCCCGACTTTGGTTGTCGAGGACTGAGTCGATCTATGTACAGCATCATACATTAGGCCCCGACTGAGAGAAGTGGTAGGGTATGGGGGGCTCCCAGACTGGGCTCGACTATTAGAAGGACCTGTTGCCATTCTGAGGCCAACAGAGTAAACCTAAAAGTACAAAAAAGCAGATCCAGCAGCTTGTTACAAGTAATCATCCAAGGAAGATCCTGAGTACTCGATAACATTTGGCAGAAGTGATCGTAACTATTGCTCATGCGTGATCTGTAGGCACTGTCGCCGATCTGGAGACGAAGGACCTCTTGATTGAAGAGGAGGTACCCGCAAACCTCTGTCCCTTGCACCCCATTCCAGAAGGTGAAACTTCCCGCTGTGCTCCGCCAGCCCACGACGGGTAAGCTAGTAGGGAAGGCTTCACCTGTGCACGGAGTGTGACGAAGTGGTGAGCCGGTAGCTTCGTATTCCACACGTAGAGGAGCTTTTATTATATTTAATTTTATTTTATTTTAGTGGGCATTCCTACTTTGGCAGTGGTTTCTGTTACGAAGGACCTTCATTTGTATGAGCATGTGTTACAGAGTAGTTGCTGTGAAGTCTTAGATTGATGCTAGACATTTCTGGAACATACAGTCGTGATGAAGTGAGGCAGATCTCCTGTATTCTTTGGGGATCGTGTTTCTGATGAAGCCGTGCATTCCTCTGGGCCCTCCTGGGTTCAGTGGTTTCGGGTAGATGAGGTGGGTCTCCTGCGGCGCCAAGGTGGAATGCAGGGGCCATGGCTTGGAGGCAGTTTTGTTCCTGCCGTTTGGTGAATACAAGATTCCAGCAGAGGTTTTCACTTGCAATGACTGCTTGAACTGTTACACTCCTGGTTGGTTTTATTCAGTGTCTGTACATTCAGGCACCGTACTGGACCATATGAGGTCTGCCAGCCTGAGGCCAGGTCCCAAACGGTTTATGGTCTGCAGCAAGATGGGCAGCTTGTGTTAGACTGTAAACCACTACATCACTTCCTTTCCTGAAAGTCAGCTGAGCTCATCAGTGAGGTGACCGACGGCCCCTCTGGCAAAACCCCCTCCTCCCGTTGTAAGGCTGGATGCCTTGTGCCTTGGCACTGAGGGCAGTGCTGTTGGAGAGGATACAGAAAAGTTGCAGCTTTGATTATTATGAAGTCGTAAGGGTGATTTACTGAGATTAATCCATATGTAACACGGTCCTTTAAGATACCCTAAGTGGTTCAGTGCTTTGTAAGACCTGAGGGGGTTCACACCCACCCACAGAAATCACTGTCATAATAGTCACGTCTCACACACTGACCTCCATCATGTGCTTCCCTTCTGAGAAGATAAATCCTGATTAGCTGGATGGAATCTTCGCCAGGCCTCCAGAGAGAAAGTGGGAGGAAACAATATAAAAGCATTATGTAGATTGATGATTTAATTCTAATGTTTCTTGAATTTTAATGAAAATACTATTGGCAATGGGTTTGACAGAGAATTGCAACAAATTGCAAAGCAGAGAGTAATCACCTGACAACAAACGTGGTTACTGGTAATCTAGGTAAATCTAGGTAAATCACCATCATGACGAGCCTAGGTCCTTTTAAAATGTAAATGTATTAGTTGTTGCTTCTTGGTTATCCTAACATCATGAAACACAGATATAAGTCTTAAAAATACATCTGTAAGGGCATCTGCCTTCAGCTCAGGTCATGATCTCAGGGTCCTGGGATTGAGCCCCTCATCAACCACATCTCCCTGCACATCTATAAAATGGGTATATATTCCAAATGTATGTTTTTTTCTTGATTTTACTTTATAATTTTATTTGTCCCATTTTTTAAAAATGAGCATGCTTTTATTAGGTTTTGGGAAAGGGTCTGTTGAGAATAGAGGGGATCACTGTGCCCATATTTCCAGAACTTATTTACACGAAGTGGCTTAATGCAGGTCCCACTGGTCTCCTACTGTGAGTCTTTTTTCATACTCTTTCCAGATAATACTAAAATATTGAACCTGATTTTACTGAGTATATAGGAAATACTCCATAATATCCGAAGACTTAAGAATGTGCCCGCAGAAAATTAAAACCTGGCATAAGCGTAATTTATATTGACCAGCATTTTAAAACAATTTTTTTTGTAGTTTAAGGCCATGCAGATTAGAAAGTGGGAATACCAAATACAGTTTTATTCACTTACAAATGCTATAGTGCTACTCAAAATGAACTTGGGTGGTATTAAGTTCTCCAAACCTTGATTTTTTTATTACCAAAATGACAGCAGAGAGAGTGGGGTTAGAGCAGGGAAGAGCAGGTGGGATCTTCTCAAACACTAACGCATGTGTTTCTGTTTCTAAAGGAAAATCCTCACCCTGAAATCCCAGGTACCAGTTTTAGACGAAGGACTAGTATCCATTGAGACCTGCACCTCTACAGTTAGAGCAGGTAATAATCAATGTGTATATTATTTTGACTTTAGAATTACTTCATTTTAGGAGCACCTAAGTGGCTCAGTCGGTTGAACATCTGACTCTTGATTACGGCTCAGGTCATGACTTCAGGGTCATGGGGTAGACCCTGTGTCTGGCTCCGTGCTAAGCGTGGAGCCTACCTGGGATTCTCTCCCTTGCCAACTTCCAACTCCCTCCCCAACCCTGGCTCACACATGAGCACATGCACACACCCTCTCACTCTTGCTCTTGCTCTATCCCCCATGCTCCCCCAAAAATAACGCCCAAATAACCAAAAAAAGAATAATTTCAGTTTTAGTGTTTTATTGATTTTAGTGTTCTATTCTTATAGAATACATATATTCTATAAGAATAGAACAATGAATAGAACACTTAAAACACTAAAACTGAAATTATTCTCAGTTCTTTCTCTTTGGTCAGGTTCTGTAGCTGTAAGTAGCCTTGTGTTCTAGGGAAATGTATCCACTATCAGAGCAGTGAGTTGCTTGTAAGGCACTTGGAGGTCTAATAGTAGACGTCTTAGAATGGTTTTTGTGGACATATTTTCCTTCAGAACATTAAAGAAGAGTAAAATTAATTATCAGTCCCCAGCCAGATGGCATATCGGCTTTTCGATCTTCTGGGACTTTGATAGCTACATGGGGCAATTTCTGTTATTTAACTGAAGACCAAGATTGGCTTTTTATTAGTAGAAAATAATTGCAAACAACTGCATTTATTCTAGGGAAATTAACAAATATGTAGAGTTCATTTGATTATTTTTTTAAAATCCAGTGACCTTTTTTTTCTTCCTGTTTACACACTGATAGTTGGAAGGTAAAGTGTGTGTTTTCCCATTCCTCTTTGCCACACGGACAGGTGAAAAACTTTCTTCATTTTGTTTTATAAGCTGTTTTTGTATATTAGGGATACTAGCCCCATTATCTGTTAAAAACATGCAAATGTTTTTTCCTAGTTTGTTTTTTTTTTTAACTTACTGTGGTTCTTGGGTGGCTCAGTCTGTGGCCTTATGGATACTTTCTGCCAAAAGAGAACTACCTAGTCCTTTTCACAGTGAGATATGGCCCAGACTGCAGGTCCCTTTTGCCATTGTATACCTGCTCAGCGGGGGTAACTGATGGCCACTTGTCAGTCCCCTGATAACCATGATTTCCAGCTTCAGTGAACACGGAACAAACATTTGAGCTCCTCCAAGCAATTGTCCTCATACTGAAGTTTCGCAGTAAGGGCGGGAATTATACCTAAGTTGAAGAAAAAAACCACTATTGTCATTTTTAAATGTAAAACTTACCTTCGTGTGTTTGTAGAAAGCAGATACGTATTGTTTAAACTGAATGGATACTGAAGAGATGGGATTAATATGTAAACCCTCACAGGCTTTTCCCCTGTAAGAAGTTAGAAACTGTTGGGCAGTAGGACAGATTTTCAAGGAAATGTTCTCAAGTGCAGTATGGCCTGTGCCTTTCTCTTGCTTCTCAAACAGTGTATGTGTGTGTGTGTTTTTCTTTCAGCTGTGGCTGATGTGCACAGTGATAGCAGAGACTCCGGGCTTGCTGCTCCTGAAAGTCCTGGGGTCTCTGACCATAAGCGCGACCAGGAAATAACACTGAACTTGCAGGAAGATCACAAAGTAGAACTTGATGTCCTGAAAGCAAGTGTTGACTTAGCGGAAGAAAAGCCTCCCATTTCTGATGATCCTCCTGATCCTCAAGAAATTCATGTAAAAAACTAATTTTTTACTTTGTTGTTAGTTTTGGTTTAGTTAGGTTTCAAACCATAGTTTAAACCTAATGTATTCACTTATTTTGATTGCTGTATAAAAACCTCTTTATAATGTCCATAGAAGAAAGCATGTAAATATTTTGTGGAATATAAACACATCCTTTAAGTGAGAAAGTGTTTTTCAGGAAAATCAAAAAGTTATGTTAAAGAAGCCAGAATTGTAACAATTTAATTTCTGCTTAGTATCTGGTTCAAATGAAAGTTCTTTTAGCCATGAGAAAACAGATACTGGCTACTGTAGAGACAAGTATGACAGCGAAACTATTCAGAGCATTTGAAAATAACTGAATACAGTTAGAGAGGATTGTTCCCCCATGCATACTTGTAGGAGAGTGCTCATTAGCTGGCTGGGGTTTAACTTCTATAACATGAGAAGGGATTTCTTTTCTTTCTTTCTTTTTTCCTATTCTTTTTTTGTACTTAATATGACTTGCGGTTTCTCAAAATTCCACCACGTTTCTTTTAATATCAACAGGCAACTATATATGATAAGTGAATGTAAGATTTAAAAAAAAAAAACTCTTCTAATTTATAGAAATGTGATTGTATAGTACTTGGAAAGTTTCTTAAATCATAAAAGTGTCATGGTTGTCCATATTCATTTTCATGAGTATTCTCACTGTAAAATGGATGGATAAAGTCCCCATTCCTTCAGCTGGGAAGCTAATAAAAATTGTGGGCGTGGTATGAGTGAGAATCCTCATTTCTGGGTATTTCCAGTCTTCATCTCACTGAATGTGGGGGGAGTGGATGAATATGTCATTGTCTAGGTGGGTGGTAATGTTCTACCTTCTTGGTCAGGAGATCTCTCTGTTACTCTCTACCTCCTCCTTTTTCTCCCCCTCCCTTACCAAAAGGTAAATGCAAGGACCATTCCTTCTTCCACCAAACCCTTGCAGGAGAGGTACTGAACTTGAAAGCCTTAGGAATTTCATGGTTTATGCAGCCCCAGCAAAGGGAAGAGGATTGAGTCTAGCCCAAGGGAGCTTATGTAGGTGAATTCTTCTTCAACCTTATGGGGATCATGCTGTTTAGAAAAAGTGTGGTTAGTTAGGGAATTTGGGGTTTACCATTAAAACAATTTGGGGATTGTCTTTTTCTCCAGTTAATGTTTTTTTCTTGGGTGAGAACAGAAGAAGTCCTTAAATTAGTATCATAGTAATTTTCAAGGTTTTATAAGGACTGTCTTTTTTAGCTAGGGAAATGTGAAATTTCTACTTTAATTCCATTTAGAATCTCAAAATCTTTTTCTGTCTAGTTATTTTGACCAAGTAATAATGTCTGATTGCTTAAAGGGATATTTTTTATAAAGTAAACCCATAAGTATATGCCATATCAAATGTAGTTTATGTTTAACAATTCATATGCCAAAGATGAGATGATTATTTAAAAACTGTATGCTTTAGGCTAAAATAAATGTACACATTAAAATTCTTTAACCAGTCTCTTATCTTTAATTCATTGTAGGTGACTGAACATGAAAAGCTTGGAGTTCAAGATTCAGGACACGAGGCTAGGAGTCTTGCATTTAACGAGTTGTATCCCTCAGGGACTCTTAAGCTCCAGTATAATTTTGATACCATTGAGCAACAGTTTTGTTACTTATCTGATAATAAAGACTCTGCTGAGTGTGATGTTCCTGAAGTAGATGGGGAACTTTTTGGGGCTCAGAGCAACTTTACCTTGATATTAGAAGGTGAAGAAGGAGAATTAGAGACCGGTGATTCTGCAGCATCTAATGTGTTAGCTCCAGTAGCAAATACAGCAGCTGAGGAAAAACACGTATGCAGTGGGGAAAACGGTGGACCTGGTGCAGAGTTGGCAACGGTCATAACTAGTGATCAGGAGTCCCAAAAGGTAGAGAACTTACCATATGTGCCTGAACCAATTAAAGTAGCAATCGCAGAAAATTTGCTAGATGTAATCAAAGACACAAGAAGTAAAGAAATTACTTCAGATACAGTGGAACAGCAGTCCATTCATGAAAACATACCTTTAATAAGCCAGCAGGTCGTCACCAAGGTAGTCAAATCTACGTTGAAGACTGTTCAGGAAACAAGTACAATGACTATAAATGTGAGCCAGCTTGATGACACGATTTCCTCCAGAACGCGCAGAAGAGTACGTGTCCAAAACCCAAGTGTCCTATCAGCACAACAGGAAGAGTCTACAGCTGTTGCTACTCCTGACACGCTGGGCCTTTCAGGTAGGAGGACTCGGAAAAGAAAAGAAATTTCCGGGTCTTCTGAAGGTGCTTCTTCTGATGTCAGAGTTCTCTCTCAGAACCAGCAAATACCTCAAAACCCTGGGACTCCCAGGAGAGGAAGGAAGAGAAGAGAAGATAATCAGGACGTGTTAGGAAATGATCATCCCATGGAACAGGATGTAGAGGTTACTCCAGTTGGCAGACTAAGGAGGGTAAAACCCTCTCAGCTGTTGGAACCAGAAACTGAAAAAAGTAAGCTTTCGTCGGTTACCAAAAAGACTCCTAAAGGAATTAAAAAATCTGTGGACTATCTGGAAAGCGTTGAAATGGTAGAAATGGTAGATCTAGATCTGAAAGTTAGTAAAGGAGCATGTCCCAGCGGAAGTACCCGAAAACTGAGAAGTGCCACTCTAGAAGCTTCTAAAAAAACAGGGCATAGGTCAGTTGGAGAAACTAAGCTTTCATCTGTTACCAAAAAGACTCCTAAAGGAAATAAAAAATCTGTGGACTCTCTGGAGAGTGTTGAAATGGTAGATCTAGATCTGAAAGCCAGTAAAGGAGCACGTCCCAGCGGAAGTACCAGAAAACTGAGAAGTGCCACTCTAGAAGCTGCTGAAAGTAGAGGACATAAACCTGATGGAAAGCCCGTGGACCAGGCACTGCCTGTCGAGCCTTACAGAAGTCCTAAAAAGAGGGAATGTAGCACACTCGATGTCACAGAAGACTCCAGACTGGATTCCTCACAACTGAGTCTTCAGGCAGAGTTTGGTAGACCTAGAAAACGTGGTAGACCGAGAAAAGTCAACCCATCTGAAGATGTTGGGTCCAAGGCTGTCAAGGAAGCAAAAAGTCCCAAGAGGAGGTCAGGAATTCTCAGCAGCCAGAAGAGGTCGACAAGAAAGACCCCGGCTAAAAGAAAGACTGATGTTGCAAAGACAGCTTTAGAAAACTCCGTTTTAGTGCCAGACGAGGAACTTATTCTGGTGACGGGCTCTAAGAAAAAGCTTACGGAAAGCACTGAAGATCCAAGCCAAACGTGTGCAGTTGGCCCGGTGTCAGGAAAATGCGCTGACGAAGGAACAACAGCCATGGAAACTGACAGCCCAGAAGAGAGGGTGCTTGCCCCAGCCACTCCACTGAAATCGTCCCGTAGCACGAGGACTCGATCTAGCAAGGCCATCTCGTTTCCCGACCTCTCTGAACCGAAAAATGAGTTTGTATTCTCTACTCCCGTGTCAAAGGTTCCAAAGAAGGAGAAAGGTACGTTTATTTCTATTCAAAGCACAGTTTTCATCTTGCTCAAAGTCTTCAGCTTAAGATTCTGTTGTTTAAATCACAATTCAAGACCGTAATTATTTCTCCTAAAAATGATTAGTATTTACAGAGAATTCCTCCCCTCCCCCGCCCATAAAGAAAACACATGTTATCTTTAAATAGTAAAATTTAGAGATTTTATGTTTCAAATTTTATCCTCAGATTCAGGAATTTTCTCATTCACTGTGACTGTTGAAGCCTTATAATTCACTTGACATGGGTTTAATCTTCTAGGATAGTATCACTTCTCTTCATTCTGCCCTGACATAAGTGACTTAATTTCTCCCCAGATAGGATCAGCATTTTTTTTTAAAGATTTTATTTATTTACTTGACAGAGATCACAAGTAGGCAGAGAGGCAGACAGAGAAAGAGAGGGAGAAGCAGGCTCCCTGCTGAGCAGAGAGCCCGATGTGGAGCTTGATCCCAGGACCCTGGGATCATGACTCGAGCCGAAGGCAGAGGCTTTAACCCACTGAGCCACCCAGGCACCCCTAGAATCGGCATTTTTAATCTAAGTGCTGCTGTGTTTGGCTAGTGTCCCAGCAGATGTCCACAACCTCAAATTGTTTTAAAGGGAAGAAGTAGAATTTTATTGAATAGGATACAGAAATTATTTCAGTGCCTCCTCCCTGTTGCCCATAAATGGGCACGACTTCACATCTAGCTTCCCTCATTGCCCCTGATGAGCTCACAGCTGTATCATTGGGTTGGTATAGCACATACCTTCCTTCCCAGCAGGGGTGACGTGTCTTCCCAAAGAGTAAGAATATCTTATTCTTTATCTGTGCTATTAGGATTTGGAGGGGGGATGTTTCAGTGAAGTGGCCAATTAGGAGAAAGGGTCTAAAAGGTGATGATGATGAAGGAAACGTTGAGACACTGGTGTAGCTGAACAGAACCTGTTAGGATCATTCTTGGCAAATGTGATAAAAATGGTTAGGTGTGCAAAATGAGGCCGTTCACTTAAGGCTAAAGATCTGAATTTCAGCAAAGCAGCTCAGGGACTCATAAGTAAAGTATATGACTTTATTGTATTTATTTAAACCTTTCAGAACTATTGAATATACTTCTAAAAAAGCATTAGTGAACATCCTGTAAAGTTAGTTGCCTCATGACTTGAGGAAGGCCACTAAAAATTTTAAGCTGCTAAAAAATCTTCAGACTGAAAATTTTCTGCATTTAGCATTCACTCTGCAAACACCTGTTTAAATGGATTCTCCAGTCATTCATTTTAGTTACATAGCCTGAGCCCGGGGAAGGGCCCTTTGCCCTCAGATGGATCGTTTGTTTTACAAAGTAACTTGTAGTTGCAGGAGGTCGTCACCCTGCCCCCTACCCCAGTTTGTTAAAAATAGATCTTTGATTTTGTAGTGCTGTAGGATTCAGTTTTTCACAGCATGAGGAAAGGGAGGTCATGGCCATGCTCTCCATGGAGCAGAATGCAGTGACAGGAATATGTCTGAATTTAGCTCGCTTGACTAAGCTGCTAGATCAGATAAATTTTAAATGAAATGTCGTAGGGTGAGTAGCAGAAGGTCATTAACACAATTCTTTCACGCTTTCCTTGTGACTTAGAAAAGTGTAGCAGACACACAAATTGTGTTAATAGGTGTCACTAGCATCTCTGATCTTCGTCATCTTTACGTATTTGGTGTCTATATGCCCACGGACTAGTTTTACTTGTTTCCGTAGTCAAATACATGCCAGCCGTAGAAAATGAGAAATTCAGTGTATACGGTCATCAGCAGGGCCGATAAGCAGCGTTCACGTTTTCTTCCAGCTGTGTCTAGGGTCTTACTCTGCTGCTTCTCCCCCCTCACTTCATGAGCATTTTCCGATCCTCTCGAATACTCTTCAGAACCGGGTGGGTGTTTGTGAGTCTGTGTGGCTCGTGGCTGCCCCACATCTCTCGATGGGCCGCACAAGCTTGTACGCTCTCCTGTTACATACTGGAACTGTTGTCAGATTCTCTCGCGTTAAAAATAGGCACCTTGTCGTGGTAGAAGTGGTGAGAAATTGGGGACCGAGCTCTCTCGTTCCTGCCCCTCAGTAGCTGGGCAGCCAGTCCTTTCCCTTTGCCACATCGGGCTTCTCATTTGGACCACAAAGGGGACAGCGCCAGCCCTGCATCCTTCTGACCACAAAGCCATCACCAGCATCCGCAGCCGCCCTGCCTCTCTCGCCCTCCTGCTAGAGTCCGCCCTGCTCCCCTGCCCGTCCTCAGTGTGTCCTGCCAGCTCCCCCGGGAGGGTAGGAGGCACCGAGGAGCGGGCACATACTCTCGTATGACGGGAAGGCGGTCAAAGAAACAGCCGTCTTAGAGTTTAGTTCAGGGTGTTTTACTGGTCAAAAGAACGTGAAGCTTGCCAGCTCTGTGGATTTTGTCTACTTTCTGCTACTCAGCGGCAGATAGTGCAGAGGGGCCTGCCGTGGGCCTGAGGCCGAGCTGGCGTAGGTGTCTGTCCGGTGATCAGACTCCTGCTGCGGCGCCGTGAAGCGTCGCTGCTGTTCCCCCTGCCCCAGTGCGGGGAGGCTGAGGCTCGGGGAGACGGAGTCCCCACACCGCGCAGGATACGCAGTGGCGTCCCGGAGCCCGCGGGCTGCCCGGAGTCGTCAGGGCCGCTGACCAGTGCATTCCTGGTGCCGAAGCCCGCACTCGGGAGCGCCTTAGGCCGGCAGAACTTGCCCTCAGGAAACGTCGAGAAGTGGGTGAGGAATGGACATGCCAGCAAGGATCACAAAGTCTTGTTGGGCTTAGTAGAAGCACATGTGGGAGACATGGGGGAGGCGGGACGTTTTTGCCCAGGAGTGGAGGGTGTCCGCGTTTCCTTACTCGCTCCGTTGACCTGTAGGGGGAGACGCGGGGAGGAGCGCGAGCGGTCTGAGAAGCCAGAGTGGCTGTAGCTCCGGGTGGCCCGGAGAGGAAAGACCGCGTGTTTTCATTCCCTGGAGGGAACCTAGATAGCTTTCTTTTTAACGACCGAAGGGCAGTCACACCAGCTCCCCCGGCTGGCGCCGAGGCCGCCCCTTACCCGCTAGTAGCAGAGCGGACTTCGATTTCCGACGTCCCCTCGGTTTTTTCTTGTAAGCATCATGTGCTTTAAAAGCAGAATTTGACGTCTTAGAGAAGTCTTGATTGATCGTCTCGCTGGGACTAGACTTGGAGAATTTTATTTCCGGACTGTAAGTTCTTGAAGTAGTAACCTCCTAACAAATGCAGACATCGCTAGAGCACTCCTCGCCCGCCACGCACGCTACTCGGATCCTCTCGTCTTCGCGGTGACGTCGTGGGTCCCGTCACTGATTGCATTTTATAGAAACTGAGGCACAGAGGGGTTTAACCCATTTTCCGCCTGCAGAAGCTAGGACCCAGCCGGCGGCAGACGGCTTCACCGGCCGCTTCCACAAGCACAGGGCTGCTTGCCAGGAGTCCAGAGACCCCGTGGCGAGAACAAAATCTGAGATGAAGGCTGTGATGTTTTTAGTTACATACTTTGAACCAGTTCTTTATTCAGCCATTTTTCTTTGTCTTTGAAATATCTTCCTATCATCCGGTTTTTCCACATTCATTACTTTCTCTGCTTGCTTTTTTCTTTTACAACGGGGACTTTTTTCTGTTGTTGCTTTGACCCAAGCAACTACCTCCGAATGAGCTGGAAGGAAAGAACTTTGGAGTGTTCTTTGAAGATAAAATTACTTTTGTAAACTAAAACCTTGTCTCTGGAATAGGTGGGCTTACGAAGCAAACTAGCTTAGCTTATGTACAAGATTGATGCTTCCCTTCCTAAGAACGTTTGAGGAGCAGTAAAGATTAGAAGTTGGGGGTGCCTGGGTGGCTCTGTTGGTTAAGCCACTGCCTTCGGGTCAGGTCATGATCCCAGGATCCTGGGATTGAGTCCCGCATCAGGCTCCTTGTCCAGCAGGGAGCCTGCTTCTCCCTCTGCCTGCCTCTCTGCCTGCTTGTGCTCTCTCTGGCTAATAATAAAATCTTAAAAAAAAAAGATTTGAACTAGTTGACTGATACAGTTCTGAGCATTATGGGTTTTATTTTTCTACTGTAGCATTTAGTTTGAGGCATTAGATGTTCCTGAATGTTGGATTTGCCCCATTGTTCTTGTCCTCCTGGGGCGGCCGCTGTGTTCAGATGCTCGTGTCTTCCTACCATGTGTCGTTTGTTCCAGGCTTTAAAAAAACATAGGTAACGGAGATGGATGTGGATGGGCGTGGATACAGTGTGTGTTCTTTTCTCCCTGCCTTGCTTTAGGGAAAAAAATAGAGGCTCCAGCACAGCTGCAAGAATTAGTTTCAGATTTATCTTCTCGGTTTGTCTTCTCACCTCCTGCGTTAAGGACCAGGCGGAAAGCCACATCTAACACATCCAGAGCGGGAGATGAACTGGTAAGAAGTGCAGTTTATTCATATGCTTATTCAAACATGCTCTGTACTCCGTTTCGGCCATGTTTCCTAAATAAACCTCTGGTGAAAGCGCAGAGTTTTAGACCAAAAGCCCCAGATCCCCTTGTCTGCACTTCTGTGGGCCTGCCCTTAGGGTACAGTGTGTCACTGATGGTGTGTTCCTGGCGGCTGCGGTTTAGATGACCCATTAGGGGAAAGGCTTCTAGCTTTCAGTGTCGCCTCAGAAGGACCCGAATGTGTTTATCTAGATTAGAGGTCTGGGGTCCCTGAACTCCCGGGGTATCACGCACACCCCACACCTGGAGAGAGCGTGTTTCAGAGGTGACTGTACCACTTGACTGCACATAACCCTAAAAATCAAAATAGCTCTAGGGCTGAGAGGGAGACAGACCCATATTTTAACATTAATCTTAAACATTTCTTAAACTATCTGCTATGAGCCGGTTACTGTTGAAGGACAAAGACTTACACAGAAATCACTTGGGCAGATTCCTGGTCTTTCAGAAGCTCAGTTTAATTGGGGAGGCTGAAGCACGTAATTGTTTCCCGGTGTGGTGGGAGTCATTTATGCTCAAATAACCCTATAGACAGAAGGTAAAAGGCACCACTGGAAGAGAAAACTGGATCTCAGAGGCACAGAGGCCTGGCAGTACGCAGGGGTGGGGCACTGCTTACAAACGGGTGAACAGCCACGTGCACATTGGAGGAGGTACAAAGTGAATTCTAGGGAGGAAAACTAGTCTCTGGTGGCCTGTTCCTTTACGAGATGATGAGAGCCTGGATGTGGACGGAGGCAGTGGGAACAGGAGGGCAGCAGACAAGGACGTGTTCCACGTGAAACACGCGGGCTTTGGAGATGAACTGGATGTGTGGGGATAGGGCCCTGGATGGCCCTAGATGATCAGAGTTCCTACTAAAGATAAAAGGGGTGCATTTGGGACTTGTGGCGTCTGAATTCACCAGCCCTCATTGGCCATATTCCTTGACTCAGGATAGAACTAATCCAACACGGATTTCAAGTATTTACTTATAGGATTTATCTTCTTAAATTTTTAACTCGTAGAAAGATAGTGCTCCATCAGAAACTGTGGGAAGGCCAAAAGTGAAAACAACCAGGACATCAAAGACAAGACAGACAAGCAGGTATGACCTTTTAGATGCTGTAATTTTTATCCAGAGTCATAAGTTAGAGAAATGAAACTCTTCAGGGAGCGGTCATTCTTAGCGGCATTTGTGCACACTGGCTCGTGGTGATGGCTGGGTCTCCCTATGTAGCAGTGAAAGCGCATCTGTCCTTTTTAAAGAAAGTCCAAGAGGGCAGTTCTGTGCCTGTTGGGACTTCGTTTGAGCAGTGGGTGGGGGAAGGCAGTGGGAGGTTTCACCCTTTCCTTGGTAAATGTAGGTAATTACCAATAAAAATAATTGTAAACTTAAAATTCTTGCACTTATTTTACTAGTAACAATAAAACTTCCATTTGTGGAGAAATTGAAATTTCTCTTAGTATATTGATGCTTAAGCGTGATTGAATTTCATAAAAGTACCAAGTAAATCCACTTGATCAGCCTTTAAAAATGGACTTCATGAGACCTTGGAGGCCATATGAGACCATAACTCGTAATACCGTTGACATGTCATTTGGCTTCGTGTATATATGTGGGAAACGTTCCTATGACAAAAGTGTGCACGAACTTGCCAGTTGCTGGCATGTGAGAGTGCTGATTCTTCCGCACCTGACGGGCCTGCCGGGCTTGCTGGGCTCTCAGCCCACTGACATGGGAAGACTTAATCCAACCTCCAGCTGCCATATGTGACTGGATGCTTCTCTTCACTTCTAAAGACAAAGTACCAGGAAAGGGTACTGCTCATATAGGCTTTTTTCTCCAGTGTAATTGGGAAGTGGATTCTAGTTTATATTATGTGTTTATTGTTACCTGAATTATGTTTTGTTTTCAGAAGCAAAGAAGAAGATAATTGGTCACCTCCTCCTGTGAAAATCCGGCTGATTTCTCCTTTGGCAAGCCCAGTGGATGGAGTCCAGAGCAAGCCTCGAAAAGCGACAGCAGTAGCGGGAAGAGCTCCAGGAAGGGGCAGGAAGAAGCTGTCTTCCTTTCCAAAGCAAGTTTTACGCAGAAAAATGCTATAATTTTTTTTTCAAGTTTTTAATGAACACCAATTTGTAAAATCATCCGAATTGTGTGGACTATTAAAAATCATCTAATTTGGAAGAAAATAATTTGTATAAATTACTGTAAATTTTTGTAAACAGAAGGTCTTCAATAAGTATAATAACTCCATTAAGGAGTGTGATTCTTTTAGTCTGGGCAGTTTTTCTATTTTATATTAAGACTTCATACATTTATATAATATGTAAATACGGCTTATTACTGGAATGTTAAATAAAGTGTATACTTCATGGTAGTTTGTGTCTGTTAGATTTTTGAGAGGGGATTTCTGTTTTAATAATGATTTTTTAATGCTAGTAGGCATTGGTCCCATTTTCTTTTGCTACAGTTAAAGGTATTAGACCAGCCTTAAAATGAAGATGATTGAAGAACTGATTTTTTTTTAAAGTTGCTATTTTATAATTTATGCACTTTGCTCCTATGATTGAGATTTCTAATCATAAAATGTACATATATATATTTTTGCCTGTTACTATGTTGAAATTGAATTATGGGCATGTAATTTTGCCGCATTTTGTAGTTGAACAAATTTTGTATATTCTACCTCAAATGAGTCCTTTTCCAAGCAATGCATTGGTTAAATACAATGTTGGCATTTCTTGTTCAGCAAGCTTAAAGGCTCTTTACCTTTATGGTCTCTTCATTTTTCAGAGACTATTATCCAGATTAGAGTGACCGGTTCACTGCTCACTAGCCTCTTGGAAAGGTTTGAGAGGAAGGGAAATGTCGAACAAATCTGTTTCATGGTTGCTCGGTACACCTCGTGTGTGCCTAGTCTCGCTAGAATGAGAAGTCTGAACAAATTTTATTATATTCTTGCTGTGAAGGAGCTTGCTATAAAAAAAATCACAGAAATCCCTTAATATTCAGGTTTGAAAACTGACGCATTTTCATAGGACCTCAGGCACAGACTATTGAGGATGGGGAACGAGTGTGAGGTGGGAAGGGAAAAGAAACAAGACACTTGTCTGCAGTACGACTGTGTGCAATTCAGTGGGGACGCTTGATGTAGCCTGTGAAACTCATCCCTAAGTAAGTGCTGTAGAATAATTTATAACGTCATTGGATAGCGTGTAACGAATGGACCATTAATAATTGATTGTCTAGAAACAAACTGCTTGTGTTGGCTAAGCTTGTAATGTGTTAGTATGAAGCAGAAGCACTGTGCTTTCCACCTTATTTTTCTACCAAATAAATACCACAAGAGCTGGGAAAATGACGACACCTCTGCCGAGTACTGACGGTGTGCGGGTGGCTGTGCGCGTGCGGCCTTTCAGTCAGGCTAGTGATGAATGCGATGCCGCCTGGTTGAAACTCTGACTAGATCTTGCATTTTATTCCTTGTTCTAATGATCGTTATCAAACGTGTATTCAAGCTGCTTGTCATTGATGGAACATTAAACTTCTTTAAATGAACTTGTTAAACGAGTAATTTAACGATCGCAACATAATTAGTGAACACGTAACCTCATTCCTTTGCACAAGTAGCTCAATAAAAAAATAATTGAGAGAAACGTACTGCAAGTTAGTTTTTTTAAACCAGTGCGGGTTGGTGAATACAGATGCATGCTCTTTTTAACAAATGTACTTTTCCCCCCAACTGCTCCTTCAGCTGTGTTGCTCCTACAATGTAGGATAAAAGAGAAGGGACACTTGTCCTGGGACCCTGTAGAAATCTCTAATTACCAAGGCATTAGTTACAAATTTTACGATAATTGACTGCTGTGGGTCAAACGCAGTCCTGGAGAAACGGTGCAAAGCAGTTTGCAGTCTCATTACGTAAGTAATTGGTGACGGAACGTACCACAGTGGTGAGGCAAACAGCTCCCAGAGATGGATCAGGTCTATTTCATTCTGCCTGGCTCGGTCATGAAGATTCTGGAGATGGAGACATTCACATGACCCAAGGGCCAAGTGAGATTCGGACAAGGATATGCCAGACGGAATGACGAGCAAGGGGTGTATCGGTCCTGAATGGCGTACAGTGAGTGTAATGGAGACCATACGTGAGGTCTTCCTTCCCATTTGGACCTTGTTCAACCTGATGCTCTCCTCTCTGGCCCATTAGTATTCAAGATTGTTTTGCACGTTTTCTGTCCGTGTCCGTGATTTCCGCCCCCTAGCATTCATCTGTATCACAGCTACCAGGTGACTTGTCACAGGATAACTTTCTATGCCTAACTGGACTTCAAGTGCAGGGGCTCATGGGGACTTCTACAGAGGCATGGCTTTTCAGGCACCCAATTGATAAAAATAAAGGATTTTGTATGCAGCTTAATGTCTTAGCCAAGAAAAAGGAGGAAATAAAGCCATTTTATAACCTAACCCGTCATAAGGCTAAAGGTAGTCCAGGGGTATTTTTCACTGGCCTTTAATACTGTTAGGGTAACTACAAGTTTTGAACAGGATGTAGAAAGTAGACACCTTAATTACATGGCTCTTAGGACCCCTCATCAAACAGATGGCATTTGATCATGTTCCACCACCAGTGTGGGCTAGCTTATACTAGAACAGTAGCAAGGAGGAGAGCGGGCCAACTCGAGAGGTGACAAGGGTGGATGGTTCTGGGCATGCCTGGGCAACTGGTGTCCCTCGGGAGGGGGGATCTCTGACTCTCTGACTTCCAGTCTTTATCCTCATGGTGGGGTCGGAGCACCAGCTTGGTGAGACTGACTGTGTTTGAAGATACAGCACTTTCTCAGGAGCCCTTGAAGTTAGATGAGCTTGGGGTCAAGACTTGGCTTTCTCACCCACTATGTGACCTTAAAGGTTTTAAGCTCTTTGAGCCATGGTTTCCTTCCATACAAAATGGAGATGTTAACTTAGGAGGCTTACTGTCACAAAATTAGATGAAATAATTGTTAATCAACACAGTGCCTGACAAGTAGTCTTGATATTAGCCACTATAACTTTTTCTTATTTGAGAGAGACCAAGACAATATTGGGGGGTGGGGGTGTGTGTGTGCAGAAAGAGTCAAGCAGACTCTGCACTGAGCGCTAAGCTCAGTCTCACAGCACCAAGATCAATCCCGTAACACCAAGATCATGACCAGAGCCAAAACCAAGAGTCAGACACCCAACTGGCTGAGCCACTAGGTGCCCCTGCTGAAATCTTTTATATATGGTTTCATTGAGACAGTTCACCTACTATAGGGCTCCCTCACTTAAAGTGTACAATTCAGCGATCTCTAGCATATTCACAGATAGGTGCAGCTACCAGCAGTTTCAGAACTAAAATGTTTATGACCTCAAGAATCGGTCACTTGGCTTCCTCATCCTTGTCCCTCTGGTTCTCAGCAGCATTAGTCAGTCTATATCCTGTTCTGTGCAGGTCCTGTGAATGCGATTAGTCTTTTGTGACTGGCTTCTTCGACGTGGCATAAGGTCTTCAGGGTCCATCCACGTTGTAGCACACACCAAAATTCCATTTCTTTGTGGGTGGATACTATCCCATTGTATAGATGGACACATTTCGTTTTAATCCACTCCTCAGTGGATGTTTGAGTCGTGTTGGCTTTCTCCACAGCCTTACTTTGGTTTCTGCGAGAAATAATGTTGCCATAGACACTCGTGTGTAAGCTTTTGTGTGGACACACGCTTTTATTCCTCTTGGGTTTACACCCAGGTATGGAATTGCTGAGTCATACAGTAACCAGTTTCATCATTGGAGGAACTGACTTTTCCAAAGCTAGCTGTACCGTCTTGTGCTCCCCACAGCCAGTGTACGAGGGTTCCACTTTCTCCAATCCGATCCAGCTACCTGACTATCCTAGCCTTTCTGGGTGTGACGTGGTGCCTTGTGGTTTTGAGTTGCAGTTCCCTGATGACTAAGGATGTCAAGTATCTTTTCATATTGTTGTCCATGAGTGTATCCTCCTCAAATGTCTCTTCAGATCTCTTACTCATTTTTAAATCGGATTAACTTTTTACATTGAGCTGTTCTTCTGGATACAATTCCTTATCAGATAATATGATTTGCAAATTTTCTCTCATTCTGGGGGCTGTCTTTTCACTTTCTTGATGGTGTCCTTTAAAGCACAATCATTTCTAATTTTGATGAAGTCTTTCTTTTTTTTTGTTTTTGGAATTCATGCTTTTGGTGTCGTTAGACTCTGCCCAATCCAAGATCATGACTATTTACTCCAATGTTTTCTTCTGTACTGATATCTCTTACCTTTAGGTCTTTGTTCCATTTTTTAAAAATTTTATTTATTTATTTGAGATAGAAGCACCCAAGCAGGGGAAGTGGCAGAGGCAGAGGGAGAAGCAGACTCCACACTAATCAGGGAGCCCAATGCAGGCTCGATCCCAGGATTCTGGGATCATGACCTGAGCCAAAGGCGGATGCTTAACTGACTGAGCCACCCAAGCATCTCTCTTTGGTCCATTTGGTGTTAATTTTTGCATAAGGTGTGAGGCAAGAGTCCAAGTTCATTGCTTTTGCATGTCGCTATCAAGTTTTTCTAGGACCGCTTCTTGCAAAAGCCCATCTTTCCCCATTTTTGGCAGTCTTGTTGAAAATCAGTTGGCCATGGAGGCCTGGGATGATTTCTAGACTCTCCATTTCATTACATACATCTGTATGCCTATCGCTGTGCCCGTATCATGCTGCCTTGGTCACTGTTTAGTTTGTACTAAGTTGTGAGACTGGGAATTGTGAATCCTACTGTGTTCTTTCTCAAGATGGTTTTGGCTCTTCTGGGTGCCTTCCAGTTCCATGGAAATTTTACTATCAGCTTGTCAATTTCTACAGAGAATCAGGTAGGATTCTGATAGAGATTTCACTGAATTTGTATGTCAGCTTGCTGAGTTACCATCTTAAAATGCTAAGTCTTCTCATCTATGAACGTGGGGTCTTTCCAATTTTTAGATCATCTTTAGTTTCACTCAACAATGTTTTGTAGTATTCAGAAGATATGTTTTGTACTTCTTTTGTTAAGTATTCCCAAGTGTTTTGTTCCTTTTGATACTACTAGAAATGGAATTTTTCCATTTCATTCTTAGATTCTTCAAGTGTATAGAATTGATTTTTGTGTATTGATCTTGTATTTTACAACCTTACTGAACTAATTAGTTCTAATAGTTTTTTTGGAGAGTTCCTTAGGATTTTCTTTAAACATGGTTTCCTTTGGTTCCATGTGCTTATAATGCTCACAGTCTGGCATCTGGTCAGTGAGAGATAGTTTCTGTTGCCTGCCATTTTCCCAATGTATGGGTCTTACTCTCCTGTTTCTTTGCATATCTCATCATTTTTTAATGGAAACCTGACACGAGATAATATGGTGTAGCAAATTTGGGAACTGATTCTCCCACCCACTGTAAGTAGCTTGTTACTGTAGCTTATTTGTTGGGTGACTGGTTGGACTATTGTAGTGAAGTCCATCCCTCACCTCAGGAGGGCACAGCTTTGGGTATGCCCTGGACACCCTGGGTGACACCAGTTTGGGTTGGGCTCATTCCTCTCTTGACATCAAACTGTTTGACTCCACGGACTGCCGGCTGACTGCTCTGTTGTCAGCAATTCCTGGAGGCATAAATTACTCTGCTAACTAATGCAATCAAATTCAGGTACCTTTAAAAGGAATAGTCTCTGAGATCACTGACTGATATTTTTCAGGACTCCAGGTGGGTCCGTCCAGCTATGGTATTTCCCAGCCACACCCCTCCACCCCCTCTTGCCCCCGCAAATTCTGCAAACTAGAGGGCCTATAATTTAATCCTTATCAAAGCAAACCTCCTCCCAATTCCCTTTCATCACAACTTCCGTTCTCGAGTATGCCCTTAGGATCCAGCTTCTCTAAGAGGGCAAATGAAGTCAGTGACTTTGAGAGGACAGGAGCTGCTATCTCCCTGAGCAGAATGTCTACACCCTGGCTCCAGACTTGGGGGTGGGGACAATGGCAAGTTGCTGTTTTAGAAGCCCAGCACTTGTTGACTGTGGAACAGCTGCTTGAGATCCTCTCAGCTTCTCTGTCCTAGCATGGACCTACCACCTCGGGGGCTGGGGCAAGGACGGCCAGTGCCCTAGTGTCCTCAGCGGGCTGATCCAAAGTAGAGCCTCTGTAGCACACCGGCTACAAGAAGGAGTCCCACCTCTCACCAAGTCTCTCCCAGGACTTAGCCTCGGCAACATGCAGATGGCGGTAGGATGTGAAATGCTGATATCCTGCTCCTGCCAAGAAGAAAGCCCTCCACCTGCAATCTGGGGAGAGAGGCAGCCTTGTGGTGGTGGCTCCAGCAGTCTGGGGGAGTCTCCGCCTGGCTGAGCTGGCGGGAGAGAGGAAGGGAATGGGCTGGCTTCAGATACCAGACTCCCCTTTCTTTGTAACTGTGCTACACTTCCTTGAGTAGATGTTTTGTCATTGGCCATCTGCCCTGAGGACCGTTTCCAGGGTCTTGAAATGGTTGTTTTTCCTTTTTCATGAATAATTTTCACTCGTTTCACTGGGGAGTGAAACAGGGAAGCTCTCTGTTCTGTAGTCATTGCTGTTAGCATAGCTGGGTGTTAGGCTGGTCTCAGAAAATTAACATCACTAGAGACCAGCCTTTCAACAATTCTGAGGGGTTTAGAGACACTGCTTATCATAACCACTGCTAAGAATAACAGAGAACAAAATGAGTAACTGGTAAGTGCCCGGCTTAATTCCTCAGGAGGTATGTATCAAGACTTGCCAAACAACTTGGATGACAAAGAAAAACTACAATGATGAACTCTGAATTTGTAATTTGGCTATAGAGAGAGAAGAACTCTGGGAGCAAATGTGTGATTTCCATGCATTCCGGGACCACCACAACCATACAAGACCCTAAGAACCCAGAACATAGGAAGACATTTACTTTTGACCTGGCATATTGGTCTCATGATGGATTTCAAAAGGACCAAGATGGTGTGTTTATTTCAGCTGATCCTAGCAGTCAATTTGCAAGCCAGGTAACTCGCTTCAGAACACAACTTCAAAGGAAAGGTGGTTTGTTTTGTTTTCTTTTTATAAATAAAGTATTAATGGTAGAACAGTATAATTTTTTAATGCAAGCATGCTCTGGTATATACTTCCATTTGAAAGTTTGATTTTAATTTTTTTCCTTTTTCATGCTAAACATGAGGTCCCAAAGTACAGCTATTGCCTAAATAATTTTTAGGAACTCAGTCAGTTGAATTGTAGTATGTTGTCATATTTTGAACAAGAAGTGTCAGTCAACTCAATTATATCTTGCCTCTCTGAAATAAGAAAATAAG
Organism: Lontra canadensis; assembly: GCF_010015895.1. Classification (NCBI taxonomy): domain Eukaryota; kingdom Metazoa; phylum Chordata; class Mammalia; order Carnivora; family Mustelidae; genus Lontra; species Lontra canadensis. The sequence continues at coordinate 12,128,014 of NW_022631018.1, forward strand.
CAATATTTGTGATACACTCAGCATTTGAGAATTCTTGTTTTATCAAGTATTTCACATGTGCCAAACATTATTCCATCTTGGGGAGTTAGATAGGCAAGTGCATTCGAAATGTTAGATGTTCTGGGATAAGAACATGGGATATGATGGGGTAACAATGGAGAAGAGGTCATTTCAATCTGGACAAAGCTCATTGAGTTTCTAGGATCTGGGTGTGTGTAGTTTCGATCAAATTTAGAAAAGTTTCAACCATCATTTTTTTCAAATATCCTTTACCCTGCTCCACCTTATTCCTTCTGTGATTCCAACCAAGCTTGTCCACAGGTCACTGAGGCTCTGTTCATTTCCCCCTAATCTTTTCTCTCTACTCTTGTCTGCCTATTTGTCTTTCAAACTCAGCTGAAAACTCACAGCTTTTATTAAACCACTCGTGAAAATACCCCCTGTCGAATACTTCTGTCCTCACAAACTCCCTAAAAGGATCTCATGGACCCTGGAATGCTCTTGAGAACTGCCATCCCAGAGTAATCAATTAAAAAAAATCAAATAAAATTTTGTAACTAGTCAGTCAATTGTGGGAAAATGGGATTAGGAAGCGTTCAATCCAAAACACAGCAGGAAAAGAGGGGGATAGTAAAAAGGAGATGGAAGAAGTAGAACACAAATAGTGATCAGGTAAACTCAATGCCAGCCACATCACTTATTACAGCAAATGTAAACAGACATGCCAATTACAAGTCAGGAATGATTAGATTTCATAGGGAAAATGGGATCCAACTCTGATTAGAGAAACCCCATTTTACATTATCATGTAAAAATTAAGAAAAAGAAAACTATAGAGGCCATGTTTACATCACATAAAGTAATTTCACCAGAAGAAACATTCCATAATGATAATCAATTTATTAAGGAAACATACCATCCTAAAGGGGTATGTTCCTAATAATAGAGCTTCAAAGTACATGAAGGAGAAACTGCTAGAAATTGAGGGAGAAACAAACAAATCTACAACTGTCATTAGTGATTTCATCAATCCTCTTTGAGTAATGGATAGAACAAATAACCCGAAATCAGTACTATATAGAAGACCAGATCAACACCATCAGCCTAACTGGCCATTATGTATTAGAGAACTCCTTTGCTACCCACCACCCAACCACAGCACCACACATTCTTTACACCTGAACACAAAACTTCCACTACAACAGACCATATTCCAGGTCATAGTCTCAATATCGTGAGATAACTGAAATCATACAAAGTACATTCTCTGTCCACCAAACTAGAAAGAAATGAAAGATACAGGGAAAATCTACAAATATTTGGAAATAACAGACTTCTAAATAATCCATAAACAAAATTAGCAAATACTCTGAATAAGAAATTTAGGGGTGCGTGGGTGGCTCAATTGGTTAAGTGTCTGCCTTTGGCTTGGGTCATGATCTCGAGGTCCTGGGATCGAGCCCCACATCAGGTTCCCTGCTCAACAGGGAGTCTACTTCTCCCTCTTCCTTTCCTCTCCCCCATACTCTCGCTCTCAAATAAATAAATAAAATCTTAAAAGCAAAAATTTAAAAATTTTTCAAAATTTGTGGGCCACAGCTCAAGGAGAGGCTTAGAGAAATTATATAGCATTACGTTATTAGAGAAGCACAATCTCAAGTCAACATTCTAGTCTTCCACCTAAGAATTCAGAAAGGAAAGAGCAAATTAAATACAAAGCAAGCAGAGGAAGAAATAAGAATGAGCAGTAATTAATGCCAAACAGTAAAATAATAGGAAAACCGATGAAACTCAAAGCTAATTCTCTCAAAAGTTCAGTGAAATTGAACCTTTAGCCAAACCAATCAGGAAAAAAGATACAAAGTACCAAGATGAGAAATGAGTCATCATGGCAGATTTTATAGACATGTAAAAAGGAAGGGAATATTATGAAAAACTTATTGCCAATAAATTCAACAAGTTAGATGAAATGACACAAGCCACTGAAGGTCACACAAAAACAGATAATTGAACTAGCCTGAAAGGAACTGAATTTATAGTTAAAAACCTCACAAAGAAAACTCTATGTCCAGATGCCTTTGCTGTGAATTCTACTGAAGTAAGAAATAATGAGAATTCTTAAAACAAAACAAAACAAAATCCTAGAGCTGACAGAAGAAGGAACATTCATTTTTTGAGGACAATATTACACCAAAACCAGCCAAAGTTTATGAAAACACTACAGGCCAATATCTATCATGAACATAGATACAAAAATTAACAAAATTTCAGCAAATAGAATCTAAAATATTTTAAACAATACATTTCTATCAAGTAGGACTTTACTGGGAATGTAAGATTGGCTTAATATTTGAGGATCAATGTAACTCATCATATGATCATAATCCCGGAGGGCAATATTTGGTCAGATGCAGAAAAAACATTCGACAAAACCCAATCAAAATTAAAACTCTCAGTAAACGTAAAATAGGAGGGAACTTCCTGGAAATAATCTTCCCGGACATAATCTTCCCGGAAATACACAGGTAATACCATATTTGATGCTGAAACACTGAATGTGCTCCCCTAAGACTGGGGACAAGGCAAGGAGGACCAATCTCATCCTTTCTATACAACATTTACTGCAGGTCCTAGCCATGGCAAGTAGGTAATAAATAGGAAATTAGTGATAGGCAAATTAAAAAAGGAATAAGTAAAACTATTTTTAGATGACATCATTATCTATGTAAAAAGTCCTAAGAAATCAACAACAACAAAAAGGGCTACTACAGTTCATAAGTTTGTTTAGCAAAGCCAATATACAAAAATCAATAGTATTTCTCCATACTAGCAGTGAACAACTAGAGAGTGAAACTGTAAAATATTTACAATAACACCAAAAATATGAAATACTTTAAGAATAACTTTAACAAAATAGGCAAAAACTGTCCACTATAAAACATTACTGAAAGGAAGACAGACATGCATTAGAAGACTCAATATTATTAAGAAATCAAAATGAGCGGGTCGCCTGGGTGGCTCAGTGGGTTAAGCCTCTGCCTTCAGGTCATGATCCCAGTGTCCTGGGATTGAGCCCCATAGCGGGCTCCCTGCTTGGTGGGAAGCCTGCTTCTCCCTCTCCCACTCCCCCTGCTTGTATTCCCTCTCTAGCTATGTCTCTCTCTGTCAAATAAAAAAATAAAATCTTTAAAAAAAAAAAAAAAGAAATCAAAATGAGCAATCAATTCAAAGCAATCCTATCCCAAACCCCAGCAATAAGGTTTTGAAGCAACTGATAAGCTATTTCAATAATTTACATGGAATGGTAAGGGACTTAGAATAGCCAGAATTATTATTTTTTTGAAGATTTTATTTATTTATTTACTTACTTACTTACTTACTTACTTACTTATTTGAGACTGAAAAAGTGAGGAGGGGAGCAGAGAGAGGAACAAGTAGACTCCATAGACTGAGCACAGAACCCAGTGTGGGGTTCCATCCCTTGACCCTGAGATCATGACCTGAGCCAAAATCAAGAGCCAGATGCTCAACTGACTGAGCCACCCAGGCCAAAATTAATTTGAAGGACCGTGAAACCTGAATAATTTAAAACCCACTAGAGAGCTTCAGTTGTCAACACAGAGTGGTACTGGCTGAGAGAGAGAGATAACAGATCAATGGAACAGAAAAAAGTATCTAGAAATCGATCTTCATATATTGTCATTTTTTTATGAGGATGCTCTAATGGGTTGAATAGTGTTCCCCCCCAATCTAGATCCACTCAATACCTTAGAATGTGACCTTATTTGTAAATAAGATGTTTGCAGAAGTAATTAGGCCATAGTGGATTACAGTGGACCCAAAATCCAATTCTTCTCTGATGAGGGAAATTTGAACACAAAGACACACAGGGAGAATGCCACGTGACTTTGAAGGTTGGTGGAATGATATAGCTATGAGCCAAGGAATGCCAAGGAATGCTGGGAATCACCCGAAGCTGGGAAGAGGTAAGGAAGGATTCTTTCCTAGAGCCTTCAGAGAGAGCATGGCCTTGCCAGCACCTTGATTTCGGACTTTCAGCCTTTGGAATCATGAGAGTATAATTTTCTATTGTTTTTAGTCACCTGTTTTGTGGTAATTTATTATGGCAGCCCTAGCAAACTAATACAGGTGACAAACTTCTTCAAAATTAAAGCCTTCCAACAAATGATGCTGGAGATATTAGATATCCATGTGGAAAAGTATGACTTTCTTATTCTTTCCTCACACCATATAAAAATGAACTCAGAATGGATCAGAGACCTGTTAGAGCTAAAATTATAAAGCTTCTAAAGGAAAGGAGAAAATGTCTGTGATCTCAGATTTGAAAGATATCTTAGGACACAATCTTAAAACATATTTTTAAGGTCAAGTATAATTATGATAAAAGAAAATAATAAATGAGACTCATTTGAAAAAAGCTTTTGCTCTTTAAGATATCCCAATAAGAGCATGAAAAGGCAAGCTACAAAGAAAGAAAATAGTTACAAGACAGATAAAATATCCAAAATATATAATGAGAACATAAGCAGCAACCTCTTTGACCTCAGCCATAGCAACTTCTTCCTAGGCACATCGCCAAAGGCAAGGGGAGCAAGGGCAAAAATGAACTATTGTAACTTCATGAACTATTATAACTTCATCGAGATCAAAAGTTTTTGCACAGCAAAGGAAACAGTCAACAAAACCAACGGACTGCTGACAGAATGGGAGAATATATTTGCAAATGACATAGCAGATAAAGGGTTGGTATCCAAAATCTACAAAGAATTCATCAGACTCAACACCCAAAAAATAAATAATCCAATCAAGAAATGGGCAGACAACATGAACAGACATTTCTGCAAGGAAGACATCCAAATGGCCAATAGACACATGAAAAAGTGCTCCGCATCACTTGGCATCAGGGAAATACAAATCAAAACCTCAATGAGATACCACCTCACACCAGTCAGAATGGCTAAAATTAACCAGTCAGAAAAGAACAGATGTTGGCGCAGATGTGGAGAAAGAGGAACACACCTACATTGTTGGTGGGAACGCAAGTTGGTGCAGCCACTCTTGAAAACAGCATGGAGGTTCCCCAATAGGTTGAAAATAGAGATACCCTACAACCCAGCAATTGCACTACTGGTTATTTACCCCAAAGATACAAATGTAGTGATCCGAAGGGGCATATGCACCCCAATATTTATAGCAGCAATGTCCACAATAGCCAAACTTATAGAAAGAGCCTAGATGTCCATTGGCAGATGAACAGATAAAGAAGATGTATATATATACACAAAGCAATAGGATGCAGCCATCAAAAAAATTGAACTCTTGCTGTTTGCAACAATGTGGTTGGGACTAGAAGGTGTTACGCTAAGCAAAATAAGTCAATCAGAGAAAGAAAATTATCATAGGATCTCACTGATATGCAGAATTTGAGAAACAAGGAAGAGGATCATAGGGGAAAAGAGGGAAAAATGAAACAAGACAAAACCAGAGAGGGAGACAAACCATAAGAGACCCTTAATCTCAGGAAAAAAACTGAGGGTTGCTGCGGGGGGCGCGGGGATAGGTGGCTGGGTGATGGACACTGAGGAGGGTATGTGGTATAATGAGTGCTGTGAATTGGGTAAGACTGATGAATCACAGACCTGTACACCCAAAACAAATAATACTTATATGTTAATATGTATATATAAAATGAATTTTTATAACCTAATATTTTTAAAAAGTCACTTTTTAAAGGGAAAATAATTGATCAGAGGCTTCATTAAAGTAGATACGAAAAACCAATGAAAAAGTGTCATACTTTATTGTTAGCGAAATGCAAGTTAATACCACAATGAGATAATACTATGCATCCATGAGAATGACAAAAATTAAAAACTGACAATATCAAGGATTGACAGGCATGTGGAGCAACTGGAACTCTAATGTGGTACTTAAGGCAGTGCAAAAATGTTGAGTTATCTTGGAAAAGTAAGCTCTTTAAAAGTCATGCATACATTTGACCATACAACCCAGCAATTCTGAGAAAAATAAAACATATGCCCTCACAAAAAACCATTGGCAAGTGTGCTTTGCAACTTTATATATAATGGTCTCAAACTAGAAACTCACATTGAGAAAGGTAAGAAGGTCAGAGATGCAGTGGGGAAACAGACCTCAGGCACAGCAACCCTCACATAAGAAGGAAAAATCACAGGTGCAGAAATTCTCCCCAAGGATTGAAAGGATGGAGTCCTGCCATGGACATGCCTAGCCCTGGGGACCTGAATGGTGAGAATGGGCCCCCCTAACACCTGGCTTTGAAAAGCAGCAGGCCTTAACTCTGGGAGAACCCGAGGGCTCTAAGAAACTGAGACTCCATTGTTAAAGGTCCAGCACACAATTTGAGACACTGCACAGCAGCAGGGGTTCAAAAAACACTGTATGCAAAGGTTTATTGATTAGTTTTAGGTGATGTGTCCGAGGGTCAGGGATCTGTAGGAATTTTATCCATGAACAAGAATTCTGGCTGGTGCCATTTTTCTTGCTGTCCTTCAGCCTAGCTGGCCGAATGCTTACAGAAGCCAGTTCTGATGCTTTCTGTCTACCTTGTTAGTACTGTTTGCCCTGACCCAGCATTCCCCAGTAGACACAGCCACCAGACTGCCATGACTACAGGCAATCCCTCCAAAGTAGCTCTCTCCCCACCACAACAAGCAGGCAGCCTTGGCTTGGATTTGAACCTCTCCAAAGTGGCTCCTGCCCCAGTGGGGGTAAGCAGCCAGCCAAATAGCACACTCACACAACTACAGTCAGGTCTATTAGTCAGCCATGCCAGAGACCAGCCCTAACTCACCAGTGCACCCACAGCAGCCAGTCTCAATAAGAGGGCACATGCAGCCCATAACAACAGCCTCCCTAGACCATGTGGTTCCACTAACCAAGGGAGACTGTGCTGCTGGGCCCTACAGGACACCTTTTATATAAAGCCACTACTTTCAAGACCAGGAGACATGGATGACCTACCTAATAAACAAAAACAAACACAAAGGATAAGACAAAATGAGAACATAGACAAATACGTTCAAATTAAAGAATGAGACAAAATGTCAGGAAAAAAAACCTAAATGAAATGGAGATAAGCAATCCACCTGATAAAGAGCTCGAAGTAATGGTCCTAAAGATGCTCACCAAACTCAGGAGAACAGATGAACACAGGGAGAATGTAAAAAGAAGAGATAGAAATTATTTAAAAAATCAATCATAGCTGAGCAATACAATAACTGAAATGAAAAAGACACTAGGAGGAATCAACAGCAGAGGAGAGGATGCAGAAGAACAGATCAGCAATCTGAAAGACAGGGTGGTAGAAAACACCCCACTGAACAGCAATTATTTAAGAAAAAAAGAAATTTTATTTTTTTTTTAAGATTTTATTTATTTGACAGAGAGAGAGTGATCATAAGTAGGCAGAGAGGCAGGCAGAGAGAGAGGGAGAAGCAGGCTCCCTGCTGAGCAGAAAGCCCCATGCAGGGCTCGATCCCAGGCATTGAGATCAGGGTCAGACCACTGAGTGACCCAGGTACCCCAAGAAAAAAAGAATTTTTAAAAGTGAGCATAGGTGTGAGTCCTCTGGGACAAATCCAGTATACTAACATTTGCATTATTGGGGTCCTGGAAAGAGGAAAGAGAAAGTGGCAAAAAAAAAAAAAATTATCTGAAGAAATAATAGCTAAAAGCTTCCCTAATTCTTGGGAAGAAAAGAGACATCCAGGTCCAGGAAGCCTCAAACAAGAGGAACCCGAAGGTCCACATCAAGACATTTAATAACTAAAATGCCAAAAATTAATGATAAAGAATCTAAATAATAGCAAAAAGAAAGCAAAATGTTTTATACAAGGGAAACCCCAAAAGGTTATCAGCTTGTTTTTCAGTAGAAACTGCAAGCCAGAAGTGAATGGAGTGATATATTCAAAATGCAGAAAGGAAAAACCTACAATCAAGAATACTCTACCTGGCAAGACCATCATTTAAAACTGAAGGAGAGAGAGTTTTCCAGAGAAAAGTTAAAAATGAAAAAAAGTTGATCAGCACCTAACCAGCCTTACAAGAAATGTTAAAAAGACTTAGTGGAAAAGGAAACACCATAAATAGGAGAAAATTATGAAGGGAAAAGTTTCATTGGTAAAAGCAAATATATAATAAAGGCATTAGATCAATTACTTATAAAGCCAGTATAAAAGTTAAAAAAACAGAAGTAGTAAAATCATTTATATTTTAAAAAATCAGTTAAGGAAACACAAAATTTTAAAAATGCAAAATAGAGTGTGGTGTACATAAAACATATGGGGAAGAATTTAAAATTGTAGGGCTTTTAGAATGTGCTTAAACATAAGCAACCATCAACTTAATATAGATGGCTATATATATCAAATATTACATGTGATTCTCATGTAGCCACAACAAAATCCTATCACAGATACAAAAAACTAAAGAAAAAGGAATCCAAACGTAACACTAAGGAAAGATATCAAACCACAAGAAAAAAGAACAAGAAAGGAACAGAGAAGAATTAGGAAACAATGGCCAAAATAACAAGAAGCACATACCTATCAATAATTACTTTAAAAGTAAATGGACTAAATGCTCCAATCAAAAGATATAGGGTGACTAGATCGGTGAAAAAAAAAAAATCCATGTATATGCTGATTACAAGGAACTCCACTGTAGACCCAGACACACCAACTGAGCACTTTGTGCTTTCAGTCACAAAGTCAGAAAAAATATTCCATGCAAATGTAAGTGGGGGGGAAAAAAGCAGGGGAAACAATATTTCTATCAGACAAAATAGACTTTATTTTTTTTAAGTTATATTTATTTTAGAGACAGAGTGAGCACACACAAGCAAGGGATGGGGCAGAGAGAGGGAGAGAATCCTCAAGCAGACTCCCTGCTGAGCACAGAGCCCTACTCGGGGCTCAATCCCATGACCTTGAGATCATAACCTGAGCTGAAATCAAGAGTTGGGGATGCTCAACCAACTGAGACACCTAGTCTGGTGCCCCAGACAAAATAGTCTTTAAAACAAAGACTTAACAAGAGACAAAGAAGGGTATTACATAATGATAAAGCAAACAATGCAACAAGAGGATAGAACAACTGTAAATCTCTCTACACCCAATATAGGAGGACCTGACTATATAAAGCCAATATTAAGAGACATAAAGGGAGAAACTGACAGTAATACAAAAATAGAAGGGGACTTAACACCCCACTCATGTCAGTGGACAAATCACCCAGACAGAAAACTAACAAGGAAATAGTGACTTTGAATGACAAGTGTGACCAGAGGGACTTAACAGCTACATTCAGAACATTTCATCCTCAAGCAGCAGAAAACACATTCTTCTCGAGTGTACACAGAATATTCTCCAGGATAGATTTCATGCTAGGCCACAAAAGAAACCTCAATAATCTTAGGGAGTTTGAAATCATATCAAACATCTTTTCTTTTCAAAGAAAGGGAAAGCAGACTTCCCCCCTGAGCAGGGAGTCTGATGTGGGACTCAATCCCAGGACCTTGAGATCATGACCTGAGCCAAAGGTGGACACTTAATCATCTGAGCCACCCAGACGTCCTTAAGCATCTTTTCTGACCACAATGGTGTGAAAGTAGAAATCAAGTACAAGGATAAAACCAGAAAAAAACACCAAGCGGATGCTAAACAACAGGCTACTAACCAACCAGCAGGTCAATGAAGACATCAGAGAGGAAAGCAAAAGATACATGGAGACAAATGAGAATGGAAACACAAGGGTCAAAATCTTTGGGGTGCAGCAAAAACAGTACTAAGAGGAAAATTTAAGTGACACAGTCCTACCTCAATAAACAAGAAAAATATTAAATAAACAACCTAACCTTACTCCTAAAGGAATTAGAAAAAGAACAAATAAAAGCCAAATTTAGTAGGAAGAGGAATAATAAAGATTAGAACCAAAATAAATGAAATAGAGACTTAAAAAAAATAGAAAATAACTATGAAACTGAGAGCTGGTTCTTTGAAAAGATAGGCAAAATAGATCTTTAGCTAGACTCATCATTCTTGATGAGTCTCCTTTTCTAAAGGAGACAGGACTCAAATACATAAAATCAGAAAGAGAGACATTACAACAGACACCACAGAAATATAAAGAATTATAAGAGAAAATTACAAGAAATTATAAACCAACAAATTGGACAATCTATAAGAAATGAACAAATCTGTAGAAACATATGACCTTCCAGACTGAATCAGAAAGAAATAAAAAATCAGAACAGACCAACCACTAGTAACACAATTGAATTCATAATCAAAGAACTCCCAAGAAAGAAAAGTGTACAACCAAATGGCTTCCCAGGTGAACTCTACCAAATATCTAGAAAAGAGTCAATATCCATTCTCCTTAAATTATAAATACACACAGATCAAAGGCATAGAGTAAGGAGTCAGAAATGAACCCCTGTTTATATGGTCAGTTAATCTATGAAAAAGGAGGCAAGACTATAAAATGGGGAAAACACAGTCTCTTCAGTAAATGGCACTGAGAAATGGGGCAGCTACTTGGAAAAGAATGAAGCTGAACCACTTTCTTAAACCACACAGGAAAATTAAATTGAAATGGGTTAAAGATCTAAAAGTGATAACTGAATCTATAAAAATCCTAAAAGAAAACATAGGCAATAAACTCTTAGACAATGGTCTTCTCAATATTTTCATGGATCTGTCCCCTCAGACAAGGGAAACCAAAGCAAAAACAAACAATTGGAACTAATCAAACTAAAAAGCTTTTGCACAGCAAAGGAAACCATCAAGAAAATGGAAAATCATAGATTTTACATAGATCAGTAAAACAGACAGAAAGCCCAAAAATAAACCCATGTGTATATGACCAAAAATCTATGACAAAGGAGCCAAAAATAGACAATGGAACAAGGACAGTGTTTTCAGTAAATGGTATTGGGGAAACTGGACAGCCACATGCAGAAGAATGAAACTGAACCCCTACCTCACACCAGTCACAAAAATTAACTTGAAATGTATTAAAAACTTGAACATAAGGGCTGAAACCATAAGACTTCTAGAAGAAAACATAGGTGGTAAGCTTCTACACATCAGTCTTGACAATGATGCTTTGGATTTTACACCAAAACCTAAAGTAAATAAGTAGAACTATATCAAAACAAACAAACAAACAAACAAAAACTTGTATACAATAAGGAAATCATCAACAAAATGAAAAGGAAACATATGAAATAGGAAAAAAAAATTTCATATCATGTATCTGGTAAGAGGTTAATATCTAAAACAGATGAAGAAGTCATACAAAAAACAAAACCCATCAAAACCAAACACACACAAAAAACAATCCAATTTAAAAATGGGCAGAGGAAATGAATAGACAGTTTTCCCAAAGAAGATATGAAAATAGCCAACAGGTACATAAAAAGATACTCAACATCACTCAACACCTGGGAAATGCAAATCAAAACCATGATGAAACATCCCCTCACACCAGTTAGAATGGCTTTTATCAAAAAGACTAATTCTGGTGATCATTTCACAATATATACAAATAACAAATCATTATGCTGTTCAACTGAATCTAATTTAATATTATATGCCAATTACACTTCAATTTTTTAAAGATTTTATTTATTTATTTGAGAGAGAGAGAGGAGGTTAGAGAGTGAGAGAGAGAAGCAGACTCCCTGCTGAGCAGAGAGTCCAATGTGGGGCTTGATCCCAAGACCAAGATCATGACCTGAGCCAAAGGCAGACGCTTAACCAACTAACCCGCCCAGGCATCCACATTTCAACTTTGTTTTTAAAGATTTATCTATTTTAGAGAGAGAGAAAGAGCATGTGTACATGAGTGGGAGGAGGGGCAGAGGGAGAGAATCTCAAACAGATTCCTCCACTGAGCTCCGAGCCCATGCGGGGCTCAATCCCACAACAAAATTAAATCATGACCTGAGCCAAAACCAAGAGTCAGACCCTTAACCCACTGCACCAGATTCCCCACATCCCAATTTTTAAGAAGATAGTTTTAAAATACTGCAAGAATCATGCTGTACAGAACCTTGATTGTCACATTTTCCTCATCGCCAAATGAGGACAACCAATTAGCTTTTGTTGACCCCTATTACAATAATCGCCGAATCACTGTTCCATGTACTATAGTGTAGGAAAATGTTTCATGTAGTTGATCATAGGATGGAGAGTAGGAAGAAATTAGGAATGTAAGTCTAACTCCAAAACTAGTTATTTTACTAAACTTAGTAAGCACTCCTTATGTTTAGCTAATAACGCCCAAGGTAGAGTTGATATCCTTTATGTGAATATGTTTTTCTGGGAAAAGTACAGTCACGATGTTTTCAGAAACCACTGATGAGATTCTACATTTTAGGCCAGAAGCTCCCCTAACCCTTGTAGGGCAATAATTTTTATGGAGTTCTTATGAGAACTGTTCTTATGAACAGTATGAGAAGACTGGTTATTGTCTGTGGTATGTATATAAACCATACCATGGTGATATGTGCACATTTCCCAGAAGTAAACATTATATAGATGATACAAATGGATCTATAATGGGGGTGCCTGGGTGGCTTAGTCAGTTAAGTGTCTGCCTTTGGCTCAGGTCATGATCCCAAGGTCCTGGGATTGAGCCCTGCGTCGGGTTCTCTGCTTGACAGGAAGTCTGTTTCTCCCTCTCCCTCTGCTGTTCCCCCTGCTTGTGATCTCTCTTTTTCAAATAAATAAATAAAATCTTTTAAAAATGTACCTATTGCAATTAGGGATTGTGTAAAGATTATTTACTATTTTATTGATATGGGACACCAGAGAAAAATTTACTCAGACAAGGGAATATTGTTGGCTTTGACCATGACCCAGATACTGAAAGAGCCAGACCGCATCCTTTCTTTCAAGCAGTTGGGGACACAGGCATCTGTGCCTCCCACTTAAAAGGGGGGGGCACAAACATGTACGTGTGCATATTATAGAAATGCTCCAGAACTTCTGGGTCTTGTGGCAAAAAAAAAAAAAAAAAAAGGAAAAAAGAAAAGAAAAAAAAAAAAGAGTTCACCAGCAGAGGACTAAAATTAGTGCAGTCATTTTGTGATGTTATTGTTTGTGGAGTCAAGAACAATGAGACGGTAGAAGATGCTTTCACTCGTCTCTGTCCTCTGGCTCCTTGCAACTGATGTCTAATTGCTGGATTTTGAAGGCCGAGCCAGGCTAGGTTTGTACTAGGCTTTTTTGACACCAGCCAGGTGAAGATCCATGGTGATCAGTGCCTTCCGATTAGCCAACTCCCTTTTTGGTCTCCAGCTTTATGCCGCTGGTTCTAAGACAGCATCGGAGTTTTCTATCAAACATGCAGCATGGGGGCGCCTGGGTGGCTCAGTGGGTTAAAGCCTCTGCCTTTGGCCCAGGTCATGATCCCAGGGTCCTGGGATTGAGACCCACATCGGGGTCTCTGCTCCACAAGGAGCCTGCTTCCTCCTCTCTCTCTCTCTCTCTCTCTCTCTCTCTCTCTCTGCCTGCCTCTCTGCCCACTTGTGATCTCTGTCTGTCAAATAAATAAAACCTTAAAAAAACAAACACACACACGTAGCATGGTACTAAGCAAGTCATCAAAACCAGAGTATTTATTATGTTAAGGGTATTGTGAAAAGCCCGTGCTGAACGCGGTGTCTGTGATCTTCTTTCCAGACAGATGTTTTCCACGATCTTGGCCGGGGGATTCTGGACAGCGCGTGGCAAGGCTATAATACCACCCTCCTAGCCTATGGCCAAACTGGCTCTGGGAAAAGCTACTCCATGGTTGGGTTTGGTGCAAACAAGGGTATCATTCCAAAGGTGTGCGAGGAGCTCTTTCAAGCAATTGAGAAGAGGGAGGGAAATGAAGAATACCAGGTATGCATGATCCGAAAATCCCTTCTTTGAGGAATTTCATTTTTCATTTTGGAAATTTCTGGCTCCAAACGATCAGCCTCTCTATTTCAGGATAATGTTAATTTTCCATACGCAAATCTTCCCAGGATTGCAAGATCAGGTTGCCGCTAGCTAGAATGTTGACCTTTTCCGGTTCTATGGAGGCAAACCCAAGGCAGTAATTTTGAAAAGCACGTTGAGTATCCTAGCAGCAGACGTCTTAGAAGCTAATACTCATGAGGGATTGTTGCTGAGGCTGATCCAACAAGACCCTCACTGACTTGCCTGTGGTTTCCTTTACTCCCCCTCTTCTACCAAGGCTGTGGGTGTGTGCTCATTTTCATTTCTTTTTCTTTTTTCTTTTCTTTTTTTTTTTAGTAGGCTCCACGCCCATGGAGCCTGATGCAGGGCTCAAACCTGAGATCAAGACCTGACCTGAGACCAAGAGTCAGATGCTTAACCAACTGAGCCACCCAAGCACCCCTGTGGCATCCTGTTTTTTTCATGGAGAGCATTCTTTCTCTCTCCGGAACTATGAATTACAGGACTTTAAAGAACATGGTCTTCTACTCCATGTATCTCCTGCTTTCCTGGAGTTCCTTTTTTCTACTGTTTGTTTGATCTCTCATATTGGAGGCTTTCTTTGTCTGCTAACATTGGTTTAAAGCATGCGACACCCAATCTCGTTGGAAGCTCTGGGGACATGAGAGGTGACAGAAGACCCGCCACCGGGAGACAAAAGCCACAAGCCTGCCAGAAGGCGGTGGCAAATATCAATATCTTAGGCCCTTTTCTCTAGTCTGGAGCCATTCCGACTCCTCCAGCCTCCCACTTAAGGGGAGTCGGCCAGTCCAGAAATATTCCAGAAGCACAGTAGGGTAAAGCAATAAAGAATGACCTTTTTCTGTTGCTAATATTGACCGAAACACACACACACACAGGGTTGTATATGCTTTTAACCTATATTAAGAACTTTTCCATAGCGTCAAAGTTACTGAGAATTGCTTATTGCATGTGAATCAGAACTTGCTATATTTGTAAATGATTTTATTTATTCACCCGAGAGAGAGAGAGAGCACAAGCAAAAGGAACAGCAGACAGAGGGAGAAGCAGACCCCTCACTGGGCAGGAAGCAGGATGCAGGTCTCAATCCCAGGACCCTGGGATCATGACCAGAGCCAAAGGCAGATGCTTAACCGACTGAGCCACCCGGGGCCCCAAGCATTACTATATTCAATATTAGCTTCTTCCTTTGTTGGAAATTTATGTTGTTCCTATGTGACTTCTTCCCCAAAGATGAGGTTCCAGAGAAGATTAACTCTATGTTCTTTTCTATACAGGTTACGTTCAGTATGTTGGAAATTTACAACGAGCAGGTAACAGTGATTCTGTTCTCTGGCACACACACCTGTGGGACTCTGCAGCATAATACCTACCAGAGCCTCCCCTCCCCCACCCTAAGATAAAGTCACAACCCTGTAGCGCGGCATGGACGACAGCCCTCACCTCCCTCTTCCGCTCTCCCTCTTGCCCCTTCATCTCCACTCACTATGCTCTTCCACCACATAAATGTCTTCCTCTCCGGAACATGTCATCCTTTCCAACATCTACCCTTCTCTGACCCTGGAATTCTTCCCCTACCCCTACCAGTTGACCTCAGTAGGCATGGGGGGCAGAGGAGATGGCAAACTTTGTTTCCAAAGGACCAGATGGTGTCTGCTGACAAGATTCACCTCTGTTCCCTAAGCAAATGGAGGATGGCGGGGTCCCAGTGGGGGGCCGTTCTTGGACGCTGAAACTGGAATGACACATAATATTTGATGTGGAGCCGAGAGCCAATGATCAAGAAAGAATTCTTGAGCTTCTTTTGGTGCAAAGAGGTGCTTTGATAGAGCAGGGGGACAGGACTCGAGGGTGGGAAGAGCTGCCCCAGGGCTATGAGGAGTGACTGACTGATCATGGACTTCTCTTGGTGGGGGTTAAGGACAGCATAAACCTCTAAGGAATTTGTGCGTGTTAGAAGCAAGGCCTCCAGGACCTTGGAGGGCTAGTTAGTGTTAAGATAAGGTTGCTTTTAGTTTTTAAAGAAACATCAACATTAAGGCGGCCGGTAGGCCAGTCGTGAGTTCCTTGAGGAATGCCACACTCAGCAACTTGGGCTCCAGGTTGTAAGAAAATTTAATTTCCGCTGCATTTCTCTTGCCTTTGTTCTTCTCATCAATTTGCACATGTCACACAATATTTTTCTTTTGATTTTTCTCAGTCACTTAAAAATGTGGAAAATGTTATGTCAAGGATCCTACAAAAAACAGGTGGCCAGCTGAACGTAGTCCCCAGGCCATGCTTTGCCTGTCCCTGGGGTGGCTGGAAAGGGCATGACCTCAGACCCCACCTCTCTCCTTGACTGGCCATGTGACTTTGGAAAATCACTTTATCTCAGTTGTCTCATTTATAGAGAATGTAAAAGAAGACATTACACATCGAGGTGACCGGTTTTCAATTTCTAACACAGAGCTTAGAAAATACCAGATATTCGCTGTCCTTACCCCTTGATCATATGATACTGTGAAATTTTATTTACCTATTTGGGTCTCCGGATCAGATCGTGTCCTTGTGAAGACCTTTCTATAGGAAATACCCTCTCAATACTCAATATGCTTGTAGGGTTAGAATGGGCGCTCCGAATCTTTACTGAGTGGACGGATTGACAAAGGCATCTAAAACTGTACCCTTCTCATAGAAGACCGTATCCTAATTGTTTTTGTGTAACCCCAAGCACCATGCAAAGCCTTGCACGTAATCATTCCCAAGTAAATATTGTGAAAGGAATAAATCTGTCAGTGTTTTTCTCTTTATATTAAGGAAACAAAGTACCCATTTTGTTTCTTACATTCTTTCATGAGTCAGTTATTACCATTGAAGGCTGATAGTAAATGCAAATGAGTTCTTTTTTAAAAAGTTTTTAAATTCCAGGGACGCCTGGGTGGCTCAGTTGGTTAAGCAGCTGCCTTCGGCTCAGGTCATGATCCCAGCGTCCTGGGATCGAGTCCCGCATCGGGCTCCTTGCTCAGCGGGGAGCCTGCTTCTCCCTCTGACTCCGCCTGCCACTCTATCTGCCTGTGCTCGCTCTCACTCTCGCGCTCTCGCTCTCTGACAAATAAATAAATAAATAAAATCTTTAAAAAAAAAAAAAGTTTTTAAATTCCAATTAGTTAACATGCAGAGTCATATTAGTTTCGGGTGTACAATATAGCAATTCAGCACTTCCCTACATCACCCGGGGCTCATCATGACAGGTGCACTCCTCAATCCCCATCTCCTGATTCACCCACCTCCCACCCCCACCCACCTCCCCTCTGGTAACCAACAGTTTGTTCTCTAGAGTTAAGAGTTTGTTTCTTGGCTTCTCTCTTTTTGTTTTCCCTTTGCTCGTCTGTTTTGCTTCTTAAATTCCACAAGAGTGAAATCATATGATTTTTGTCCTTCTCTGAAGGGCTATTTCACTTAGCATAATAGTCTCTACCTCCATCCATGTCATTGCAAATAGCGAGATTTCATTCTTTTTTATGGCTGAGTAATGTTCCTGTGTGTGTGTGTCTGTAACCCATTCATCAGTCAATGGACACTTGGGGTTCCCCTAATTTGGCTATTGTAGATAATGCTGCTATAAACCCTCAGGTGCGTGCTTCCTTTTTATTAGTGTTTTTGTTTTCTTTGGGTAAATACCCAGTAGTGCAATTGTTGGATCATAGGGTAGTTCTATTTTTAACTTTTGAGGAACCTCCATACAGCCTTCCACAGTGGCTTACCCAACAGGGTAAGAGGGTTCCCCTTCTCCACATCCTTGCCAATATCTATTGTTTCTTATGTTGTTGATTTTAGCCATTCTGACAGGTGTGTGGTGGTATCTCATTGTGGTTTTGGCATTTCCTTGATGATGAGTGATGTTGAGCATCTTTTCATGTGTCTGTTGGCCATCTGAATATCTTCTTTGGAGAAATGGCTGTTCATATCTTCTGAACTTTTAAAAATTGGATTATTCATTTTTGAGTGTTGAGTTTTATAAGTTCTTTATATATTTTGGATACTAACCCTTTTAAATGTCTTCTCCCATTCACTAGGTTGCCTTTAAATTTTATTGATTGTTTCCTTTGCTGTGCAGAACTTTTTATTCTGATGAAGTCCCAATAACTTTTTTTTTTTTGCTTTTGTTTCCTTTGCCTCAGGTGACATATCTAGAAAGAAGTTGCTGGGGCCTATGTCAAAGAGGTTACTGCCTGCGTTTTTCTCTAAGATTCTTACGGTTTCCTGTCTCACATTTATGTCTTTAATCCATTTTGAATTTATTTTTGTGTATCATGTAAGAAAGTGGTCCAGTTTCATTCTTCTGCATATTTTTGTCCAATTTTCCCAAAATTATTTGTTGAAGAGACTGTCTTTTTCCCACTGGATATTCTTTCCTGCTTTGTTGAAGATAAATTAACCATATAGTCGCTGGTTCCCAATTGGTTTTTCTGTTAAGGTCACTGATTAAGTTTCTATTTCTTTCAAGTTGCTAAGGCTTGGAAGACAGTGTGGCTCCTTTATCTCATACCAATAATTTTGGGAGGACAATTTCCTTTGTTACCCAGTTCTGGTAGTCATCTCACTGTGGTCTCCCTACTGATAACTGTTTATGATGATAATCTGTCTGGAATTCTGTTTCCTCATCTCTAAAATAAGAACACTGGACATCCTAAGAATCTTTCCATTCCTCATATTCCTTGACTCGCTGGTATTTTCCCATTAGGTACTTCAACAGTCAATTAAAATGAAGTTTATTATGTACTTCTAATGTTTCGGACATCATCCTAGACTCTGAGGATGAGTTAATCCTTGGACTTAATTCCCACCATAGAAGAGTCTGGTGGGAGTTATAACACTTTACAGACAGTGATGCATTACATGTGTTCCGTGAATGGCGAGGAGCAAGGGGCAGAGAGGAGGGAGTGCATGACTACGTGGGATGTTTGACAGCAAGGGTCAATGGTCAATGGTCAATGCTGGGCTTGGACTGAACTTTGAGAAATGCGTAGGGAGGTTGGGGGCACAGACAGGGGCACTTTAGGCAGGATTAGTTGTAACTAGTCAAAAAATACATGAAAGTTCATTGCGATTAAAGGAACCATCAGTACCCTGATGGTTAAAGGAACAGTCAGTACCCGCATAGCCAGATTTGGATATATGGTGGGGTCATCAGGAGATGAAGCTGAAGATAGGCTCTGCCAAAAGTAAAGGGCCTTTGTCCCGGCAATAGTGGAGAATCTTTGGAGGATTTTACAGGGAAATCAGATAATCAGATTGGGTTCTGGAAGAGTTCTCTAGAAGCAGATTGGAGTTGGATTTGAAGGTGTACCAAATAGAGGCAGAGTTTGAGGATTCCCAGGAAAGCCCAGGTGAGTAAGGAAGGTCTTGTGATAATCACCAATTTTGATCTCCAGGCACACATGGAAGGTCCCGGCACCAAGATCCACCCCCGTCTCTGGGTGCTCATACTTCTACTCCATCCAGATAAATCTACTTCTTTTTTTTCTAATAAGACTTACTCAGTCCTATCTTAGATGTTCCTTCCAACAAGTTGTATGTTAGAGGAAAATTTTCCTAGCTACACCAGAAGTGACCTCCATTTGGATGTCTCCTTATCCCTGGCACCTTATGTCCACTGTCTTAGTTTGGCTTGCCTGAACTTCAATCTGTGATCTTTCCCTGGCTCTAGGATAAAAAGCCATAGAATATCGGAGTTGGGGAAGATCTCAGAGATAACTTAATTCACCCCCTCCTATTATGAACACTCAGAAAGTAAGAGATTTTCCAAAGTTTTATCAGGTTAGAGGCAGAGCCAGGACTGAGAACCAGGTCTTAGGGATACCAGTCCAGACATCTCTGTACCATGTAACACCACCCCTCTGGGGCCTTTGGCTGTACCACAATCCCACAGTAGAACCTACTTAGCCTTGTTAAAAGTGGCTTTTCTTGAGTGAGAGACAACATGGGCTTTCACCCAAAGCCATGGTCTAGGTGTGACATCTCACCAGTCTCCAATAAGAAGATCTAAAGAATCATCCATATTCTCCTAACATTATTTGTTAGCCTAGCTCTGGCTACCCTGCTCTGTCAAAATTCATTCACTGAGTGCTTCTTCTACATTGGGGACCAGGTCAGGATCTACAAGTAAAAGGCCCTGGTCCCACCCAAAGGGAGTTCACAGGCTTGTTGAAGTGCTTTAGGTACTAGAAAATACTAGAACTGAGTTTTTTTTTTTAATTCTGCTTATTACAAAAGGTTTTCCTTTATTACAACAGGTTTCCCTCCTGTTGCCCATTCCCCTATTTCTGACTTACCTAAATTATGAGCTTGTGTGGTGCCTACAGAAATTTAACATTTTTTCATTCATGTAGTAAGTTTTTGTTGAGCACTAAATATATTCTAGGCAGAGGTGTAACCATGAAGTAAATAGAAATCCCTGTCTTCCTGAAGTTTACTTTATTTATTCTCTTTTTCCACAGATAAGAGACTTGCTGTCTAGAACCAAGAAACCTGGGGGACTAAAAGTGAGGGAAGATCAACAGCTGGGCTTTTATGTGGATGGCCTGAAGTCAGTGCCCTGTGAGAACTATGCACAGATTGAAAGACTGATGGAACAAGGGACAAAAGTAAGGACCACAGCATCAACCAACATGAACGCCAGCAGCAGCCAGTCTCATATGGTTATCACCATTCAGTTCAAGCAGGTGAGACTCATGGGAAGACTGCTGTCCCAGTTTCCCACCAAGCATGGTCCATGGGAAGGGTTCCCAGTGGCATGAAGAGTTGGTGAGTATTATGGAATCCTTTCAGATTTGACCTATGGATTAAGGTGGCCACTTCCAACCATAGGGTCAGAAATAGAAGTGAGGGACTTTCTCTTTTCCTACCTGCCCATATCCCCATTCCACACAGGTTCCCCAGGATGATGAAGACCAGCTTTCAGATCCATGAGCCTAGAGAACCATCAGATGCTGACCAACCCTTCTGATACTTGGAAGTAGCAAAATAAGGTCTTTGAAACTAGCTAATCATGTAACTCTGCACTAAGTAGAATTTTTTACAAAACTGAGCATATGTTTTTTCCTCCTTACTTCTTGGTAGATATCAGAGAATAATCTCTACATCATCACCAGTTTGATTCAGAAATACTTATTTTCAAAGCCTGGGTAAACATTACAGTTAGCTATGATTTCACCACCTCTGTTTCCTAAGCCACAGTCCTAATACATAGATAGAATGGTGATAAATGAAGATTACCCTGTTCTAACCAGGAATAGTGGGAAAATACTGGACTGTATCTCTTTGTTTACCAGCTTTGAAACTTCAGGAAATCACTTACTCATTTTTAGTCTCAGTTTACTATTCTGTAGAATGAGACAAATAGCTATCCTATGGGAGTGTTGGGAAGCCTAGAGAAGTACCTGCATTTTAAAGAACTTTGAAGGATAACTGGGAGGATGGTAGAGAGGGCTCTGAGCTCACCTCCTCCCACTGACACACAGAGACAACAACTATGCATAATCCAACTAACTCTGGAAACGACCTGAAGACTGGCAGAACAGCTCTTTCACAGCTAAAGACATAATGAGAAGCCCACATTGAGAAGGGTAGGAGGGGCAGAGATCTAGTTGGAAACTAATCCCCAGGCACAGCGACCCTCAAAGAAGAAGGATATCTTGGGCACTAGGTATTTCTTGAGGAGCCAGGGTATCAAGCTTTACATGAGGCAACCCCAGCCCTGGAGACCTGCACCAGAAAGACAAGCCTGATAACATCAGTCTTTGAAAAATAATGGACTCAACTCTAGGAGAGGTGGAGGGCTATAAGAAACTGAGAGTCCATTCCCAAAGGGCCAGTGCACTATATCATGCACTGTGAGACCCAGCACAGAAGCAGTAGTCTAGGAAGTGCCTGGGTTATACATGAAGATTTAGTGACTAATTTTGGGGCATGTGCCAGAAGATCAAGGATGGTAGGAGCTTTCTCAAGGAACAAGAGTACTGGAAGGTACAATTTTTCTTGACCTCCTTCTGCCTAGCTGGTCCATCCTTGAGGGAGCCAATTCTGATACTCTCCCCCCACCTTCTTCATACTGTTTGCCCCCCTTCCCAGTGTTCCCCTGTGGACACACCCCACCCACCCATGCCTGGAAGGACCCCTCCAAAGATACTCCTTCCTCAAGGAGGAGGGGAGCCAGACTTGGCCACAGCACACCTGTAGCAGCCACAGCCTGGCCTCTCAGCAAGCTGTCCTGGGGGTCAGCTTTGCCCATCAGCACACCCACAGTAGGTGCAGCCAGTCACACAGGGGGTACACACAGCCCACACAACAGACATCCCTAAAGCACCTGATTCTGCTGATTGGCAGGGGGTGCAGGGGGTATTGGATTGTGCTGCTGGGTCCCCACAAGATGCATTCTACACAAGGCACTACTGTCAGGACCAGGAGACATAGTTAACCTACCTAATACACAGAAACAAATGAAGGGTCAGACAGAATCATGAGACAGAAAAATATGTTCCAAACAAAAGAATGGGACAAAACACCAGTAAAAGAATGAAACAAAATAGAAATAAGCAATCTGCCTGATAAAGAGTTCAAAGTGAGACAAGTGCTCTGTAGACTGGAGATGAGAGTGGATGAGCTCAGTGAGAACTTCAACAAAGAAATATAAAAAGAACCAATCATAGCTGAGTAATACAATAACAGAAATGGAAAAGACACTAGGAGGAATCAACAGCAGAGTGGAGGATGGAGAACAAGAGATCAGCGATCTGGAAGACAGGGTAGTGGAAAGCACCCTGCTGAACAGCAAGTATTAAAAAAATAAGTTTTTAAAATGAGCATCAGTTGTGAGACCTCTGGGACAACATCCCACAGGTCATACTAACATTTGCATTATCAGGGTCTCAGAAAGAGAAGAGAGAGAGAAAGAGGAAAAAAATGTATTTGAAGAAATAATACCTGCAAACATCCCCAAGCTTGGGGAAAAAAACAAACATCCAGGTCCAGGAAACAGAGAGATCCCCAAACAAGGTGAACCCAAGGGGCTCCATACTAAGACACATAATAATTAGAATGTCAAAAATTAATAACAAATGGAGAATCTAAAGGACAGCAATATTAGAAAAGCAAATTGCTATATACAAGGGAAACCCCATAAGACTATCAGCTGATTTTTCAGCAGAAACTTGGCAGGCCAGAAAGGAATGCCATGAGTAATTCAAAGTGCAGAAAGGGAAAAAACTACAACCAATCTCTACCCATCTAGGTTATGATTCCAAATTGAAGGAGAGATAGTGTTTCCAGGACAGGGGCATGCGGTTAAGCATCTGCATTCAGCTTGGGTTGTGATCTCAGGGTCCCGGGATCGAGCCCCATGTCAGACTCCCTGCTCAGCAGGTAGTCTGCTTCTCCCCTCCTTCTGCAGCTACCCCCTGCTCATGCTTGTTCTCTCTCAAACAAACAAGTTTCCAGGACAAACAAAATTAAAGGAAATCATTACTATTGCACTGGCCTTCCAAGAAATGTCAAAGCTACTTCTTTAAGTGGAAAAGAAAAGGCTCTAACAAGAAGAAAACTGTGCAAGGGAAAAAATGTCACTGGCAAAAGCAAACATATAATAAAAGTGATAAGTCCATCATCTCTAAAGCTAGTATGAAGGTTACAAGGCAAAGGTAGTAACATTAATTATATAATGCGAAAATCAGTTAAGGGATACATAACATTAAAAAATTTAAAATGTGTCACTATATACATAAGTCATGCAGGGGGAGGAAAAATGTAGTTTTTCAAATGTCTTTGAACTTCAGCATTCATCAACTTAATACAGACTGTTATTTACATTGAAAATTACATGTATACCTCATGGTGACCAAAAGTTATAAGATACACAAAAAAGTAAAGAGAAAGGAATCCAAGCATAACACTAAAGAAAATTACCAAATCACAAAGGAAGAGAACAAGAGAAGAACAAAACAGAGAGAAAGCAGTTAACAAAATAGCAAGAGATACATACCCATCAATAATTACCTTAAATGTAAATGGACTATATGGTCCAATCAAAAGTCACGGGGTGACAGAATGGATTAAAAAAACAACAACAAGACCCAGGTATATGCTGCCTACAGGGATTCACTTCAGACGTAAAAATGCAGACAGACTGAAAGGGAAAAGATGGAAAAAAATATTCTATGCAAATGGAAGCAAAAAAAAAATGTGAGGGTAGACAAACTGATTTTAAAACAAAGACTGTGGGACATCAGGGTGGCTCAGTCAGTTAAGGATCTGCCTTTGGCTCAGGTCATGATCTCAGGGTTCTGGGATCCAGCCCTGCGCCCAGCTTCCTGCTTGGTGGGAAGTCTGGGGCTCTCTGTCCCCCACACCCACCCATGTGCTCCTTCTCTCTGTTTCTCAAATAAATAAATAAAATTTAAAAAAAAAAAAGACTGTAACAAGAGACAAAGAAGGGCATTACATAATGATAAAGCAAACAATGCAACAAGAGGATAGAACAACTGTAAATCCCTCTGCACCCAGTATAGGAGGACCTGACTATATAAAGCCAATATTAAGAGACATAAAGGGAGAAATTGACAGTAATACAATAACAGACTTAACACCCCACTCATGTCAGTGGACAAATCACTCAGACAGAAAACCAACAAGGAAACAGTGACTTTGAATGAC
The DNA here is from genome assembly GCF_010015895.1 of Lontra canadensis. Taxonomy (NCBI): domain Eukaryota; kingdom Metazoa; phylum Chordata; class Mammalia; order Carnivora; family Mustelidae; genus Lontra; species Lontra canadensis. The sequence goes on from NW_022631018.1 coordinate 12,152,742, forward strand.
AGGTGTGACCAGAGGGACTTAACAGGTACATTCGGAACATTTCATCCTCAAGCAGCAGAAAACACATTCTTCTCGAGTGTACACAGAACATTCTCCAAAATAAATTTCATGCTAGGCCACAAAAGAAACCTCAGTAAACATTAAGAGTTTTAAGTCATATCAAGCATCTTTTCTGACCACAATGGCATGAAACTAGAAATCAAAAGCATAAAACTGGGAAGAAACACAAACAAGTGTACCCTAAACAATAAGCTATTAACCAACCAATGAGTCAACAAAGACGTCAGAAAGGAAATAAAATAATACATGAAGACTGGGGCACCTGGGTGGCTCAGTCAGTTAAGCATCTGACTCTTGGTTTCAGCTCAGGTCATGATCTCAGGGTCATGAGATCAAGCCCTGCATCAGGCTCTGTGCTCAGAGTGGAGTCTGCTTGTCCCTCTCCTTCTGCTCCTCCCCTGCTCATGTTCCCTCTCTCTCCCTCTCTCATAAATAAATAAAATCTTTTTTAAAAAAATCTTTGGGGGTACACCTGGGTGGCTCAGTCGATTAAGCATCTGCTTTTGATTCAGGTCATGACCTCAGGGTCCTGGGACTGAGACTGGCATCAGGCTCCCTGCTCAGCAGGAAGCCTGCTTCTCTCATTCTCACACCCCCAATTTCTCTGTAAATAAATAAGTAAAATCTGAAGAAAAAAAAAATCTTTGGAATGGACCAAAAGCACTTCTAAGAGGGAAGTTTATAGTGACACAAGCCTACATCAAGAAACGAGAAAAATATTCAATAAACAATCTAACCTTATACCTAAAGGAACTTAAAAAAGAACAAAAGCCAGACTTAGTAGAAGGAAAGAAATAATAAATACCAAAGCCAAAATAAATAGAGGCTAAAAAAAAAATATCTATGAAATTAAGAGCTGATTCTTTGAAAAGATAAAAAAATTGATAGACTTTTAGCCAGACTCATCAAGAAAAAAAGAAGACCCATATACATAAAATCAGAAATGAAAGAGAAGTTCAACAGACATCACAGAAACACAAAAGATCAGGGCACCTGAAAGGCTCAGTGGGTTAAGCATCTGCCTTCGGCTCAGGTCATGATCTCAGGGTCCTGAGATTGAGTCCTGTATGGGGCTCACTGCTCAGCGGGGAGTCTGCTTCTCTCTCTACCCTTCTCTCTGCTTGTGCTCGCTTTCTCACTCTCTCTCTCTCTCAAATGAGTAAATACATCTTAAAAAAAAAGAAATATAAAGGATTATAAGCGACTACTACAAAAGATTATACACCAACAAACTGGACAACCTAGGAGAAATGGATAAATTCTTAGAAACATACAATCTATCATACAAACATGCAAACATTCCAATCTTCCAAGCAAAACAGGAAGAATTAGAAAATCTGAACAGACCAATTACTAGTAACAAAAGTGAATTGGTAATAAAAAAATTCCCAACAAACAAAAGTACAGGAGCAGATGGCTTCATAGGTGAGTTCTACCAAACATTTATTTTTTTTAAAAGATTTATTTATTTTAAAGAGAGAGTGTGTGTGCATGTAAGAGCAAGCATGATTTGGGGGAAGGGCAGAGGGAGAGGGAGAGATTCTCCAGCAGACTCTCCTCTGAGCATGGTGCCCAGCTCAGGACTTGATCTCACAACCCTGAATCTTGACTTGAGCCAAAATCAAGAGTCAGACACTGAACTGACTAAGCCACCCTGGTGTCCCTCTACCAAACATTTAAAGAAGTGTTTAATATCCTTTTCAAACTATCCCCAAAAATAGGAGAGGAAAGAAAGCTTCCAAATTCACACTATGAGGCCAGCATTACCCTGATGCAAAATAAAACAAAAAACATTACAGATCAATATTCCTAATGAACACAGATGCAAAAATCTTCAACAAACAAATTCAGTCATACATTAAAAGTATCATTCCCCCACAAATCCAGTGGGATTTATTGCCAGGATGCAAGGATGTTTCCATATTTGCAAATCAATCGATGAGAAGCACCACATTAACAAAATGAAGGATAAAAATTATATGATTATCTTAATAGACACAGAAAAAAGCCTTTGACAAAACATGTATTCATGATGAAAAAACTCTCAATAAAGTGGGTTGAAAGGGAACATTTCAACGTACATAATAAAGTCGATATGTACCAAACCCACAACCAGCATCATACTCAATGGTGAAAAACTAAAGGCTTTTCCTCTAAGATCAGGAACAAGGCAAGGATATCCATTCTTGTCACTTTTATTCAACAAGTACTGGAAGTCCTAGCCAAAGCAATCAGATGATCAGACATGAAAAGGAATAAAAGGCATCCAATTAAGTAAGGAAGAAATAAAATTTTCATTATTTGCAGGTAAAATGATATTACACATAGAATACTCTAAAGATTACCAAAACACTATTAGAATAAGTGAAATAAATAAAGCCTCAGGATACAAAATTAATACACAAAAAATCTATAGATTCTTTTTTCTATACATTAATAATGAACTAGCAGAAGGAAAAATTAAGAGAAAAATGCCACTTACAATTCTATCAGAAAGAATAAAATACGCAGGAGTAAATTAAACTAAGGAGATAAAGGTAAAAGAAATGTCCTCTGAAAACTCTAAGACATTGATAAAAGAAATTGAAGAAGATGCAGATAAATGGAAAGACATTCCATGCTCCTGGGTTAGAAGAACAAATATTGTTAAAACATCTATACTAAAATCCAAAGTGAACTACAGATTCAACACAATCCCCATCAAAATACCAATACTATTTTTTTTATAGAGCGAATAATCCTAAAATTTGTATGGAACCACAAAAGACTCCAAATAGCCAAAGCAATCTTAAGAGGAATAGAGCTGGAGTAACTGCAATCCTACATTCTAACCTACACTACAAAGCTATAGTAATCAGGACAGTATGGTACTGGCACAAAAACAGACACATAGATCAATGGAACAGAATAGAGAGCCCAGAAATAAACCCACACATTTATGGTCAATTAATCTATAACAAAGGAGGCAAGAATATATGATGGGAAAAAAGACAATCTCTTCAATAAAAAGTGGTGGGAAAACTAGCCAGTTATGTGCAAAATAATGAAAGTGGACCACTTTCTAACACCGTACATGACAATAAATTAAAAATGGATTAAGGACCTAAAAGTGATTGCTGAATCTATATAAAGAAAAAATAAAGCATAGACAGTAAATGCTCAGATGACAGTCTTAGTGATATTTTTCTGGATATATCTCCTCAGACAAGGGAAACAAAAGCAAAAATAAACAGTTGGGACTACATCAAAATAAAAAAGGTTTTGCACAGCAAAGGATCCCATCAACAAAATGGAAAGCAGCGTACAGAATGGGAGAAGATATTTGTGAACTACATAACCAATAAGGGGTTAGTATCCAAAAACACGTAATTTATACATATCAACATCAAAGTCAAAACAAAAAACAGTCCAGTTTAAAAACTGGACAGAGGATCTGAATAGACATTGTTCCAAAAAGACTGATACAGATTCATGAAAAGATGCTCAACATCACTCATCACCACAGAAATGCAAATCAAAACCACAATACGAAATATCAACTTCCACCGGTCAGAATGGCTAAAATCAAGAAATCACAAGTGTTGGCAAGGATGTGGACAAAGGGGAATGTCCGTGCCCTGCTGGTGGGAATGCCAACTAGAGTGGCCATTGTGGAAAACCGTGTGGAGTTCCTCCAAAAAATTAAAAATAGAAATACCATGTCGATCCAGTAATTCCACTGTTGAATACTTGCCCAAAGAAAATGACAAAACTATTTGAAAAAGATACATGTATCTCTGTATTTATTGCAGCACCACTTACCAGAACCAAGACACAGAAACAACCTGAGTGTTCATTGATACCATATGGTATATATACTCAATAGAATATTACCTCCCTTTAAAAAAGAATGAAATCGTGCCTTTCAGGACAACATGCATGGACCTAGAGGGTATTAGGCTAAGTGAAATAAGTCAGACACAGAAAAAAAATACCATGTGACTTCACTTGTATATGGAGTCTTAAAACACAAGACAAATGAGCAAAGAGACACAAATAGAAACATAAATATAGAGAGCTGGTGGTTGCCAGTGGGGAGGGTTTGGAGGGATGGATGAAAGAGGTGAAGGGGATTAAGAGGTACAAACTTCCAGGTGTAAAAGAAGTAAGTCGCAAGGATGAAAAGTACAGCATAGAGAATGTAGTTAGTAATATTGTAATGACATTGTACAGAGATAGACGATAACTCCACTCATCACGGTAAGCATTTTGTAACATATATAATTGTCAAATCACTATGTTGTACACTGGAAACTAATGTCATGTTCCATGTCACCTGTGCTTTGATTGAAAGTAAAAAAAGAATGGTGGCCCCCAGGTGGCTTAGCTGGTGAAGCATCTGACTCCTGGTTTCGGCTCAGGTCGTGATCTCAAGGTTGTGAGATCGAGCCCCGTGTGGGGCACCACACTCAGCAGGGAGTCTGCTTAAGATTATCTCTCTCTCTCTGCCCCTCCCACCTCTCTCATGGGTGCACACTTTCTCAGATAAATACATCCTTTTTTTTAAGTAAAAAAATAAAGATCGTCATAAACTTTAAGTACTATTCAGATGATTTTATGTTAGTAACATTCATAGAGTTTACATATGGTTTGCCCCTTTTTAACTTGATGTTTTAGAGGCAAAGGAAGAAATCCACTGAAAAAAATGTATGTAGCAATCTAGCATTACGCTCGCTATTGGTGTAATGATATTAACATCTGTTACTGTATGCGGGGCATGGCTAGAACCATTACTTCTCTTATCTGTTACCCTCCTAACACCCAAATAATATGCTATGATCCCTGTTTTCCAATTAAGACAGTTGCAATTCTGAAAAGCTAGTTCTCACAGTCATGTAACCAACAAGGGATCTGTCACATTCTAAAATCCACGTTCTTTTTCCCTCCCTGCATGACCACACTGTCCCGAACAGTTCCTTATTTTGCAGATTTCCCAGTATTCAAATGTTTGATCACAGAAATACTAGAGCAGTAATTGGGATCTAATACACCACTGGAAATAGCTTTGCAAAATTGAGAAGGAGAAACTGAGACATTTGAGCCTGATGATGTATTAATGTGAAATGTCACTGTAAAGAAGACAGCCTTTTTTTTTTTTTTTTTGAGAGAGAGAGAGAAGAGTGAGCAGGAGGTGGAGGGGCGGAGGTAGAGAGAGGGAATCTTAAGCAGGCTCCTTGACCAGCAGGTAGTCTGACATGGAGCTTGCTCCCACAACCTTGAGATCATGACCTGAGCTGAAACCAAGAGTCAGGTGCTTAACTGACTGAGCCACCCAGGTGCCCAAAGTAGCCTTTTAATTTGTAAATTTTATTACATATTTTTGAGTGTGAAGTACAATTAGGAAAAAATTTTAATTCCAAGAACTTTTTTTATTATGGTATGTTAGTCACCATATAGGACACCATTAGTTTTTGATGTCATGTGCCATGATTCATTGTTTGTGTATAACACCCAGTGCTCCATGCAATCCGTGCCCCCCCTTAATACCCATCACCAGGCTCACCCGTCTCCCCACACCCCCTTCTAAATCCCTCAGTTTGTTTTAAAGTGTGAACTAGGTGGACTTCATATGTAGCCTGCTACCACTCTAATAGCACGACTTGTGGTGCTTTCCTACAGGTTTTCCTAGACAGACACCTCACCAAGCAGTCCAGTATTAATTTGGTGGATTTAGCAGGAAGTGAAAGGCAGAAATCTTCAGGATCTGAAGGAGACAGACTGAGGGAAGGATCACGAGTTAACTTAAGTTTAACCAATTTAGGAAATGTTATCAGGTAAATAATTGATGCATGGGTATTTATTTCTGCTGTAAAAATGACCTCATAAATTAAAAAAAATCAGATTAATCATAGACCTCCATTCATGACCCACTGTCATCATTGGCTCATACCTGGTCCTCCTATATATTTTATTTTAAACATATTGTTCTTGTTGTTGTTGTTGTTTAAAGATTTTATTTATTTGACAGAGAGAAACACAGTGAGAGAGTGAACACAAGCAGGGGGAGCAGGAGAGGGAGAAGCAGGCTTCCTTCCCAGCAGAGAGCCTGATGTGCGACTCAATCCCAGGACCCTGGGATCATGACCTGAGCTTAAAGCAGACGCTTAACAACTGAGCCACCCCAGTGCCCCAACGTATTGCTTTTTAATAAAACTAAGAACACCAGTAAAGTCACCACCCAACCCAAGAAAGAGTTGTTATTTCTCTGCTATGCTCTCCTTAGAGGTAGCCACCATCTTGAATTTTGTTTATCCTCTCTCTGTCACTCACTCCCTTTCTTCTTTCACCCTTTCTTGTTTTATCACTTGTGACTATTAAGTTTGTGACACTCATTTCTGAAATATACAAAAAAGGTAAAATATTATAGGTTTTTAGATCTTGTTCTTTTTTAAATGATCAAAGTATGAATTATGTGAAATACACAAATCTTAAATGTTTTGGTGAATTTTTATATGTATATATCTACATGATTACCACCAAGCTCAAGATATAGGACATTCCCAAAGCCCAGAAAGTTCCCTCGTATCCTCCTCCTAGCTTTTACTCCCACCAAAAGAAACTCACCTTTGCTACTAAAAATTGGTTTTGCCTAAAACTATCTTGATTTTCTTCTAAATGTGACCATTTATAAGAGGTCACCCACTTTTGCATCTGGCTTATTTCACTAAGGACTGCGTCTGTGAGACTAAGCCATGTTTCTCGTGTAATGTATTCACTCTTTTTCATTGCTATGTAGGATTCCATAGCAGAAAATATACCACAATTCGTTTATCCCTTCTTTCATTGATGGATATTTTGTATCCAGGTTTTAACTATTATGAATAATGTTGCTGTGAATATTCTTGTACATATCCTTTGGGGAAAACAATTTCTTATTCTCCTCAAGGATACATCCGGGAGTAGAATTGCTGGGATTGGCTTTTTCATCCAACATTATTAACAATAAATGTCCATGTTATGTGTGGCTTTGGTTAATTTGCCTTCTGTTCTGTCACTAAACATTGTGTCTAGGAGACTCCCTAGGGTAGTAGAAGTTGTTACTTCTTTTTCATTATGATATAGTATTCTATTGTGGGTATATGCCATGATTTATTCATTTGTTCTCCTGTTGGATTGGCATTTTGGTTGTTTCCAGGTTTTGGTTATTTGCTATTATAAACAGTGCGATTATGAACATTCTTGTACAAATCACTGGGTATCAATATATTAAAGTTTCTCTTGAGTACAGACAAAGGACTGAAATTGTTGCATTATTTGTAAGGTGTGTGCAATAACTTTTTTTTTTTGGGCAGTACCTAACTTTTGACAGTGGGGACAGATTATTTTCCAAATGTTTGGGGCAATTTATACTCCCAGCAGCAATGTATAAAATATCCCACTGAGCCACATCTTTTCTAAGACTTAGTATTGTCACATTTCTTGATATTTTCTGATTAAATGGTCTACCCGTGGTCTGGATATTCCTGGTTATTAGCAAGTTTGAGCAGCATTTGGTATGTTTACTGGCAATATGTCTTCTCTCAAAATACCTTATGTTTGTCAGTTACTGTCTTTTTATTGATTTTTAGGCATTCTTTACGTATTTCATATTACTCTTTCCTCAGGTATATCATAAATCTTTTCCCAGCAGGTAGCTTGTCTTTTCACTTTAAGGTATCTGTTGATGAGCAGAAATCATGGTAATGGTTTTTGTTCTGCATTTCTTGTGCCTTGTTAAAGAAAAGTAGAGTCCAAAAGGTATCCCCCTACGTTTTGCTTAATTTCCTATCCATCTGGAGTTGATGACTGTGCATAGTTTAAGACAAGCATCCTTTTCGTTATTTTTTCCTTACTGCTTACCAATTTTTCCAGTTACACTTGTTGAACAGTTCCTCCTTTCCTTGGTGGATTTCCTGTGCTACCTCTGTCATAGACCAAAATTCTATATATTTTAACTTTTTAATATGTTCAACTGGTCAAAGTCTAAATATTAATAAATGCTTCATCCTCTTCCTGGATAATACAAGGATCTCCAGCCTACATTTGTGATCGTTGTTATGTATGTTAATTCTATTCTTTAACCCCAAAGACATTACTATTTCTATTTTACAGTGTTCACTCTTTAAATTACTCATGCCTTCTTAAACCTCAGAGCTGCTAAGATCAGTTTCCTCCCGGTGGAAGAATATTCTATAGAATTTCCTTCAGTGATCACCTACTGATGGCAAATTCTGGTTTTGTTGAAATGTGTTTATTTCACCTCATTCTTGAAAGGTAATTTTGCTGGGTATATAATTCCCGATGTGCAGTATTTTCTTTCAGCTCATTAAGGTTACAGTTTCCCGTTTTCTGCTGGTGGTCTAACGGCTATTTCCTTTAAGAAAATCAATCTTTCCCCTTAGCTGCTTTTAAGCTCTTTTGTTTTGATGTTCTCCAATTTCATTATGTTGCACTTGAGTGTGAATTTATTTATTCTGCTTGGAATTCCCTGGCTTCCATAGCTCTGTAGATTAGTGATTTTCATCAGGACTGGAAAGCTCTCAGCCAGTACTTCACACGCACTGTCTGTGCCCATTTATTTTCTCTCTTCTCTTCCGGAACTTCAATCAGACCATTTAAATCTTCTCACCTGTCCTCCAAAACTCTTAACCTTCCTTGCTTGTTTGCCATCTCTGGGTGTCTCTGGGCTGCAATCCAGTTCATCTCTTTTGAACTATCTAGTTCATTAATTCCAGTTATAGCAGTGTCTAACTTGCTGTTAAACCTGTCTGTTGTATGTTTCATTTCAATTACTGTATTTCTTTCTTTCTAGATCATTTTGTTTCTTTCCCCAGTCTGCTAGATTCACTCTATAAATTCCTTGTTACTCTTGGTGATTATAATTTCCCATTGATAGGATTGCCTCCCTTCTCCTCCCTGCTCTGGTCAGGGACAACACCGCAGTGTCTGCAGTCCCCTGTAGTGGGGTGGGGACTGGCACATTTGCTTATTCACACTTTCTCTGGTGCCTTGTCATATGGGGGTCCTAACTTTATGGGCTCTTCTGAGGGCAGAATGAGAGAAAAGCAAGAAGAGGACTTAACACCTTTCCCCATTCTGGTCTTTACACCTCTAGCTGGTGCCCTCTTCCTCAGACTGAAACTCTTCTTTATACACAGATTTACAACAGCCTGCAGGTTCCTCAGGCTTTCCTCACAAGATTTAGTATGTCTGCTCCTCAGATGTAGGCTTCCCTGTCTGTCACGGTCTGTCAGGGTTGAGCTCAGAGAGGGAGCTGGTGGCCCATGTGGGTCGCCATCTTGCTGCAACATCGTCATATAGAAGGTGTCTCAACTAGTGGATATTATTTAGTCATGACTCAGGTTTATGGGGTCAAAGATGGGATCGGACGGGTGTTTCTGACTTATTTCCGGGGAGACAGATTTCTTCTTGACCTATTTTTTTTTTAATCTGTTCTTTTGTATTTCCTTTTTCATTCAGTGCCTTGGCTGATGCCGCCATGGGGAAGAGAGTTTTACACGTTCCCTACAGAGACTCCGTCCTGACCAAACTTCTCCAGCCAGCTCTGGGCGGGAACAGTAGAACCGCTTTGGTAAAGTGACTTTCTTGCAGTGTGTGAGACTGACGTGGCGGTTGCTGTTGTCATCACTGTTTCTGTCACAATTACACTCTGTGTACTGTGACGTCACACTTTGCATATACGTAACACATTCTTCCCTCGCTCATGACTCCTGGAACTCTTTCCACTGCAATGTTCAAATATTGCTTGTTTTTTATTCATTCTCTTCTGTAGTTTTCAGGTTCTCTACATGGAACATTACTATTATTATCCAGAAGAAACATATGAGTTTTCATATCACACTGAGACGGTTGTACTATTCTAAATTGGGGGTCATTTCAGGGCAGGACTAGAAGTGACCTGTGACCATGTGACACAAGGCAGGTGTTTAAGCTGGAGAGGAGCTGAACTGTGTCACCTTAGCGGAGACTCCAGAGTCTTCCTAATGAATGCTGGCCAAGTGGGTACAATGTAGAATGTGTTAAAATTGGGATTCTCTGCCATTTGGCTCCAGGTGTGGGAAGGAACAAAGCCGGGCCAACTCTGCCTGCCTCCTGCCTGCTGTCCCGGTTGGGAGAGAAATGCTCACTGCCCGGCCAGTTCTTGTGCACACTGTCCCAAATTCACAGCAGAAGACATCTTTGTTCTCTATCACTGAGCCTTGCCTAAGCGTTTAAAAATATTGTAACATTTTTCTGGCTATCTGCCCATGGGCCTCAATGGGAACATCCCCCAAGAACCTGGAATTTAAAAAGGGCCCGTAAGATGCTCAGAACGTTAGACTACAAAGTCAAGTGCAATGGGTCTGAGCCGGTGTGTGCAAACACTGGTGGACTGCGGGGCAAGGTCCTGACTCAGGCGCTACAACGCTTTAACAGAGGTAGACATGGTCGGGAGGAGGTTGGAGGTTCCTCAAAGAGCACCTGCAAAGCCAACATCCAGCCATTCGGTCCTCTGTGCTCCGATCCTATTTCTGGCACAAGTATCTTCACATTTCCTTTGCTTTATTTCTACAGTGGATCTACTAATTCTATTCCCTCGACAGTGTTGCTGTGTGTTGGGAATACGTGTCCTGTGTTTGTGTTGTGTATCTGAGGTGTCCGTGAGCTGCCTGTGTTGTGTGTGTGTGTGTGTGTGTGTGTGTGTGTGTGTGTGTTGGGGGGTACATGTGAGGTCGACATAGGCTGTAAATGTGGGTCGCATGTGTTTTCCAAGTTGCAAAGCTTGAGCAATAGTGTAAATCACAAGATAGTCTGTGAACATCAGCTGCTACAACGCACCCCTCTAAAACCGCTCAGGCTGAGAGGCCGTTCTTTACAGATCGCAGCCATAAGCCGGGCTGACCTCTGCTACGAAGAAACTTTGTCCACACTAAGATCCGCGGAAAGGTATGGGTATGAGTGTCTGCTATCCCTCGTGGCTCCCGGTTCTGAATCTGCCAGATTCTTCCAGTACCCTTCCACCCAACGGGTTGGCAGCTGGGGAAGAGGTCTGGGAGGAGGCAGGACAGAATGCTTCCTGGGGGACCCGGGGCCCCCCTGAGCCTGTCACTTGGTCGCTCCAGCTCTGCCTGGGAGAGGCACCGGGGGCTCCAAACAATGGGGATGGACCGATGCCAATCCTGATGTGATTGACATTGGTCTCCCTGTATTTTCCCGCCGAGCGGCATGGCCAGTCACACATTTCTCCCCTTGTCACATGGCTCACCGGGAGCACAGAGAAAGGCAGGCGGGGGCTCTTATGCTAATAACATGGGAGGCCCGGCTTTCCTCTGGGCCGGTTCTCATTTCTCCAGGCCTCACGCATACAGATGATCCTCTCAGAGTAGATGGTCACCAGCGTCTCCCTCCAGGGAGGGGCCATCATTGCCGGGTTCCTTCTGTCCAGTGGGGCCGGGGAGCAAGTCTACACCCTTAGCCTGGGCAGGAGGTTGCGGCCCAGACAGGTTCCTGCTTTTTGAGGCAGGCAATCTGGAACCTGCTTCTCCAGACCCTTTTAAGAAAGATGAGGGTACGGGGCAAGGGAGCCTCTAAGTAGCAGCCCTCCTCCCCTTTTACGTGGCAGACACTGAGAAGCCCCCACCGAGACCCACCTGTCAGGTTCAGACAGGACCTTGGGATTCTGGGCCTCCGACCCCTCAGCGGCATCCTCTATGGAGGGAGGTGATTTCTCATCAGAGTCGGGGTGAAGAACCCAAGAGATCAGGCATGAGCCATGCCTGACACGGGGCGGCTGCTCAAAACCGCAGTTGTCACTGTCCCACCCAGTAGTGGCCCCTCGTCGGGAGGGAGGCTTGCACTGCAAGGACACAGACTAGCGTCTCCCTTCACGGAGCAGCAGCCTAGAGACCGTGTCACACCGTTAGATGTTTCTTCTGGCATCTGCACTGCGAGCTCATGTCTTTGGGCCGACTTTGTCTCTCCGCTCACCAGATGCAAATCTGTTGCCAGCAGATTTTACACGAGAGACGATGTGATGCGGGGGAAGGAGAAAACAGTAGCTGAAAGTCCTGGGCTCACAGCCTGGCTCTGCCATGGGGCCGTGGGCCTTGGGGGCCAAGCCTTAGAGATCCTTCCCTTCCTCACTGAAAGAAGTAAGGTGACCACAGTTAGCCAATCAAAGCCCAGGATCCGCAGTCAAGCTCGAATTTCAGATGCAGAGCAAGTCAGGAATGTGTTAGCTCTGCCCGTTTCTGGCCTGTGCCCTGCAAAGTGGCCCAGGGCCTCAGTGTGTGTTCTTCTTTGCACATGGAAGGGCTAAAAAGATCCAGAATAAAGCTGTGGTCAATACCTCAATGCTGATGAGAGAGTCAAAGGCAGAGAACAGCAAAGCACTGCTTGCACGTGGAAATTCCAGGATGGCAGGTAAACTGAGTCTGGGTCCAGGCCAGCAGCAGGAAGGCGGGGAGCAGGATGGAGGGAGGGACCGGCTGCAGGTTCAGCATGGGGCTTGGGGTGGGGGGACACCTGCTTGGAATCACTGGAGCCCTAGCCCAGGGCAGCCTCCAGGGACATTTTGGCTGTGGCCCTGGGGAAACACTTTATTTTGAGGCAAATGCAGATTCACATGGAATTGTAAGAAATAAAGGGCCCTGCCCTTCCTGGAGGGTCATTTTCAGTCTCATTTTTATTGCCATTTTTGTTCTGAAGCCATGGTTTCTCCCGAGACTACTCTTTCCTTCCCAGAATTGCACGGCGGCCATCTGACGTTGATTCTACTGATGGCCTCATGCAGTTAAATGATGTTCGACTCTCCAGAAACCTTAGTGGCAGCACCCCGACCGGCACCAGTAATCCCTGGGGGCAGCAGAAACACTCACGGCGCCCCAGCTGGTTTTTAGTTTTTCTGCTCCTCGCCTTTGGTATTGCACATCTGTTGCTGAAATGCCTCCTCCCCTTCCAGAGTGGCCGCCCTGTCTGCTGGCTGAACAGGGTCCCAGGCCGCAGACGGGCCAGCTGACCTGGGCACGCCAGCTGCAGCAGGCTCGGGAAGAGTGGCAGCAGCCGTACCTGGCCATCGCCCAGGTGAGCCTCGCTGCCTCCACCTGCGGAGGCCGGCCCCTGGTGGGGACCCTCACCCCGTTCCCAGATGCACACGGCCGCCTGGGCAGCACGTTCAGGTGGGTGATAAGGGGGGGCTTCTGCTTCCAGTGAGTGTGTAGTACGGGAGATGTGACAGTGACTTACATTTATGCTGTGGGCAGGGACGAGAGACAAGCCAAGAGGGTTGATGAGTGAGGCTGAGGGTAGATCCAAGGCTGCCCATAATTACAGTTTGTGGAGAATCTGAGGACCACGAACTGTCTTATGGGGACGTTATGATGCCCTGAACCCAGGTGTCTAGTGTGGCATTCACTGCCGGTATCAGATCCTAAGTGGGCTGTCATGTGACTTTCACACGTGGGTCAGGGAGATGCCCGCTTAGTCCCCATCCACGGCACACTCCTGCCATGACCTGGGCCCCAAAGTCACAGGCTCTGCATGAACCCCAAGTCAGGGGCTAGGCACAGAGCCCTTGGGGAGAGGTGGCATAAGCCCGGCTGGCCTTCCAAAAGGCTCGTGAAGCCTGGAATAGAGGTGAGCCTCGGGCTCAGAGAGGGCAGTTGGGGTGGGGGGGTCTGCAGCCCTGGGAGGCCAGGCCGAGTTAGGGCCCAAGGGTTCCAGAGGTGCGGACAGTAACAACAGAAAAGGATCTGACCCTCCTTACTCTCTATCAGAATTTCAAGATTTAAAAGTTTTCCTTGTGCCTTCACGGCACAGTCCAGGTCTATCGATCCTCTAGAAGGCCAAGACCGATCAGTACTGCACTCAGGGATGAAATGCGTTCAGGTGACCAGGAGAGTCCTACAGCCGTCACATTTGTCATCAACATCTGATGACCAGTAGGAGGAGCATGGGATGTAGGGGAACAGGCTTAGCGGAGGCCTGGGGAAGGATGAGGCAGGGAGGCAGCCGCCTGGGGCCTGGAGATGGCAGGGGGTGCGGTGTGGGAGGAGGGGGCGCAGGGCAGGAAGGAGAGGTCAGGGTGGAAGGGGCCCAAGCGGGGCAGCCGGGAAGGGGGAACGGAGCTGGGGACTGGCTACACTTTGCAACAGTCCTGTCCAGATACATTCAGCCCCTGACGACTGACCTGCCAAGGGTCTCACCCCTGCTCAGCTGAGCCCCCAGCCTCACTGGGCCTCCCTCGTCTGGATTCGCTTTACTGGGCGATTTGACGGGATGCACGGACCACGGGCTTTGGGAGCAAGCGGGTAGGACAGGAATGCTACTCTCTCCTGAGCGTACGAGCCCTGGGACCTCTCCGTGTCTCCTCCAGGAGCGGCAGATGACCGAGACCTTCCCTCACCTCCTCAACGTCAGCGAGGACCCGCAGCTCACGGGTGTTCTCAAGTTCTTCATCCAGACTGGTACTCACCACCTCCTCCCCCCACCCCGACTCCCTCTGCACCTGCCCCTGCTTCTTGCTTCACGAGCATGTTTCCGTTCCTTTGGAATCTCTCTTTTTGCGGTAAATACACGCAACACAGAGCTCCCCATGCTGACCGTTGTTAAGTAGTTCAGGGACATTGGTGCATTCACAGTGCTCTGCATCCATCGCCCCCGATCCGTCTCCAGAACCTTCCCTCTCCCCAAACCGAAACACTGTCCCCAGTCAACAACTCTCAGCACCCCTGCCCCAGCCCCTGCACTTATGACTACTCTAGGCACCCCGTGTAATTGGAATTGTACCATCTCTGTCATTCTGTGACTGGTATGTCTCACTTAGCATAATATCCTTGAGGTTCATTTTTTATTGTAGCAGGTGTCAGATCTCCCTCCCTCCCTTTTAAGGCTGAGTAATAGTCCATTATATGTGTAGACCACATTTTTTTTTTAATTCAAACTTTGGAAAATGGCATCGGTTTCATAGTAAGGTCTGGCTTTCCACACCGTGGCCCTATGCGCACCCCAGGACAGGAGGGGGATCATGCAGGATGGAAGTGGGGGGAAGGCCCCCAGGAGGGCCAGAGTGGTGCTCTGGGCTCTGTCCAGGGGTCAGTGACAAGACAGAGACAGAATGTCACAGACCAGGACCTGGAAACCAGGCTTCAGCCCATCTCCCAAGGCCCAGACGCAATAGTTTCTTCCCCTAGAATTCCCACCAGTAAGGTAGAATTTGAAAAGAGTTAGGAATATCTCCCAAAAAGGGCAGGAGGTAAAACAATTATCCTAAGGCAGCATGGTGTGTAAGGACTTCTGGCTGAAAATCCTAGTGGTAAAATCCCCTTGCACGATCCTCTAGTAGATGAAATGGCATGGCTCAACGTGCGACACGATCCTCCATCAAGGTCAAATCCTAACACACTGACAGACCAATTATCCTCATTCTTTTCAAGGCTCATGTGACGCTGGTCAGGCTCCATCGAATGCCATCCTTCTTCAGGGCTTGGGGTAAGTCTTCAAGAGCCATCTTTGCCCAGCAGGCAAGAGCTGTGACCAGTCAGCCCACAGGAGAGTCTCAATGTTGGTCTGGTCATCGCTGGGTCAGGCCACAGACCTGGCCGGACCACCCCAAACAAGAAAGTGCCAGAATGTCCTTGGGATCCACTCCAGGGCTTCGGGAAGAAAGCCTTGTAAGGGCTTTCAAGCTCTCACTGAAATCCCTGCTGCTGCCCTCTGCTTGTCTCTTCGGCTCTGATGTGGGAGTTAAGAGGAAGACCTGTGGCCAGACGCTGTATAAGAATTCTGCACGAGGGGACCCATGTAGATGATGCCCACCTCCAGTGGCTCACGTCTTTTCTGGTCTTACCCACCAAAGCGACAGCACCCCAGATCCCTGTGCTCAGAGCCCTCCCTCACCAACTGGGCTGAGAGCAAGCCCAGCCTTTGAGGTGATCGCCTCTAAAAAGGGAGGCCCCGCTGGCCCCTATGGCGGTCCCTGTGGCCTGCCCTCTGTGGCCTACCCACGGATTTCCAGCCAGGAGGCTCCATCAGCTCTTACGTACCTCAGCCCTCCCGAGCCAAAGTGCAGGGAGAGTAGGAGAGGGGGCCTGTGCAGACCCCGCCCCGCCAGCCTCCAGGTCCCTTTTCCTGACTCATCCGGGGGACGCCCCCTGGCGGCCTTTGCAGGTCTATAAATGGCCAAACTCCAGATGATCCGAGGTTAGAACCTTTCCCGCAGGACCCCTGGGCTCCGAGCAAACAAGAAATATGGATGTGCATGTGTCTTGACACCCAGAATGTTCCATGACAACAAAGGAGTCTAGGAGCATTCTAGAACAGTTAAGCTGGTCATTCACGGCACACAAATAATATCTTGGGGGCAGCCAGTCTGATACCTCTGACATTGTTCCCCAAGTCTTTAGCGGGTTTGCATAATAAGACCCAGAAATGGATCTAAAGTTCCCCGGGGTATGTGAATTATTTTCAGTCATTATTAGTCACCTGCCCCAGCATCCCCTCAAAAACATCTTTGCCACCAGAGGTCTTACTGAAGCAGGAAAGAGGGCAAACAACCAGAAATGTTCGCTAAAGTCATCACTGTTGTGGCTCCTTTGACAAACTCTTGTCTTTTTAGAATTTCAGATAAACACGCTTCCTTCACCAATCTGGATGGGACAGTGATGGTCACGCCACACGGCAAATGCAAAGTTGTCGTTAATGGGGTGCCCGTCATGACCAAGACGAAGCTGCAGCACCTGGTAACCCTTCCTGCCTGGTCACAGAATTCCCTAAGTCCCACCTGTGAGCTAGGAGAGGAGGATCTCGACAGGTTCCTCCCCACTCCCGCTGTGGTGGGGCTGGGCGGGGGCTGGGCACCAACCACCCCGTGTCCTTCTGCTACAGTGTCATGATGGACGTGGTCATGGCTTGGGGTTGGGAGATCTGATAGTAACTCGCTGTGTGTTCTTGGACAAATCACTTTGCTTCTTGGACTTCATCTATAAAACAGAAAGGAGTGAACTAAAAGTTCATCAAGATGCTTCCCAGCTCTAACGTTTTATGACATCTTAGACTTCTTAAAAAACCTGCCACAGGGAGGGACTGCAGCACCTCACAGAGCCTGGGCCTTCCGTCTCCTCCCCATGCCTCAGCCAGAGTCCCCAGCACCACAGGGACCCTCCCTAGCCTCCCTGTGACCCAATCCCCTCTTTAACCCATTCCTCACACCGTAGCCACAGAGAACCTTCTAGACAAGCTATTGGACCATGCCATCCTGGAAATCCTCAGTGACCACACTTTCAGACACCTGTGTGAGCCGCTCCATCTCCCCGCCTCCTCCAGTCTCACTGCTCTGCACGAAGGTCACGCTGACCTTCTCTTGATTCTTTGGAACATCCCAGGCTCTGTTTGACAGCAGCCTTCCCTGCCTTGCTGAAACTTACCGCCCCTGACCTCTTAGCTTAAATAGTGCACTTTGGGAGAGGACCGCTCTGATCCCTGGTACATGGTAGGTCCCCTCACCCTTCTGCAGAAGCACCCACTTTCATTCAAGCCTCTTTCTCAGGCTGTTATACTATTCGTCTGTAAAGTCCTAGAGGGGAGGACCCAGCTCTGTTTGGTCCCCACTGGGATCCCCAGGTCAGAGCTGGGTGTGGGATACAGAATAATAAATGAAAGCACGCACACAAAACCGAGACGCCAACCTCTTCCTCCCTGTTCATGGGTCTCTTCCCTCTCTGCAGAACTCGTGAAGGTCTTGTGATTTAACACAGCCAGACTGGGCTTGGGGCCTTGGCTTCCCCTGGAGCAGGCTGATCCCACACCCCTGGTCTCCACCCTTCTTTCCCTGAGCCACCTGTCTCCTCCCCAGGACCGCCTTATCTTGGGATCCAACAGCGCCTACCTCTACATTGGGTTTCCTTCAGAGCGAGGCAGTGAATACTTAAGCAGGTTTGGCTATGACTTCTTCCAGCTGGAGAGAGCAGCTGCAGAGGGAGTGAGCGTGGACAAGCTCAGTGAGCAACCCCGGGCCCTGCCTTCTAGCATCTTCCATGCACTGATCGGAAAGCAACTGCTTTCGCTATGCGCTCTCCTGCCTCCCTTAAGAAAATAATCATTTACTGTTTCAAAGTGCAATGTTCGGAACGTTCAAATAGGATTTCCATATACGTGCGGAAAGAGGGCATGTCTAATATTTAATTCGTTAAACTGCTTCTTTAATAAATGGAGTAGGGAGGGGACGGGTATATCCCGATGGCTCTTGAACAACATGAGTTTGAAAGGCATGGGCCCACTTACATGTGGATTTTTTTTTTTTTAATGCAGCATAGTTCTGTAAATGTACTTTCCTCTTCCTTAGGATTTTCTCCTCTCTAGCATACTTTATTGTAAGAACACAGGATTGTTGTAAGAATACATAGAACAGACAAAATACATGTTAATCAACTGCTCACTGCTGAGTCTTCTGGCCAAAAATAGGCTACTAGTAGGTACGTTTTGGGGGGGGGTCAAAAGTGGATTTTTTACTCTAAAGGGGGGTCAGGACCCCAATCAATAGTTCAGTGAGTGGACACTGGGACATCCCCCTAGGGGACCAGAATCCCTACACAAGGCTCTGCTAGGACATTTAAAGGACAGTCATTCCTTTAGCCTTATTTCCGCGTTCCAGAGGTTTTTCTCCAGTTTCCCCTGCTTTCCCCCAGGCGCCGTGTGGCTCTCAGACACAATTCCCACTGCCTTATGGCCAGTCCACCTGTCCTCAGTGGCTGGACGTGCTCTGCCCCCCTGCCCTGGAGCCTCTTGCCTCGGCAGGGAAACTGTGTGGGAGATTCTCAATTTTGAAGCAATTTCTCGAGACATACAGAAAAGTTTCAAGAGTTGTGTGTAGGACTCTCATACACCCCTGAGCTCCTGTGTCAAAATTTACTACACTTGCTTTATCATATATCTGTGTATGTGTGTATATACATAAATATGTGTGTGTGTGTATATATATATCATCTTTAAATGTATATATAGATATATGTTTTTTTCCAGATCATTTGAGATTAAGTTGCATTATGGACTTGACACATGTTTAACTAATTGTTTGTGTCAATAGTGTCCTTTATAACAACAATAAGTTCAAGTCCAACATGTAAGACCACATTCAGTGGTCATGTCTCTCTAGTCTTCTTAAACCTCGTAAAGGTCTTTGTCTTTCATGACCTTGACATTTTTAA
This sequence comes from Lontra canadensis, assembly GCF_010015895.1. Lineage (NCBI taxonomy): Eukaryota > Metazoa > Chordata > Mammalia > Carnivora > Mustelidae > Lontra > Lontra canadensis. Next base: position 12,172,022 of record NW_022631018.1, read on the forward strand.
AGAGTAAAGACCTGTTATTTCGTATAATGCTCCTTAATTCATCTTTTTGGTGGCTGCCCAGTTTCTCCACTGTGAAGTTACTACCTTTTTTATTAATATTTTATGAGGAGAGGCTTTGATATGTAGACACCCTACACCTTGTCATACCTTCCTCCACTAGTTTTATTGTCCTTTGATCATTCTTGCTCAGATTATGATGATGATTTTTGTCAAATGGTGCATCTCTAGCTCCACACTTTCTTCTCCATTTATTTGAAAAAAATCTGCCACAGTCTCTCTTTGTTTATTCACTCATCTATGTCAATATGAACTCACAGAATCTAGTTTTACGCCATGGGTTTTAATCTGTTGCTTTCAGGGTCTATTTTGATGAGCAAACCATCCTAGATATGGCCTAAGCAGATTTCCATGTCTTCGTGACATGTCCCCATCCTTCTTTGAACACTAAAAATAGCCTCCTTTCTGGCAGAAGAACACGTTCCAGGTTCATCTGCAGACTCTCAGTCCCAGCATCCTGACTCCTTCTGATTGAGAATAGCATTTATAAATCAAGATCTGGGGCCAGGTGTGCAGACCGCTGTATCCATAAATGAATATATCTCTATGGACAGACAGATGTACATCTCCCTCAGACATACGGATAGCTTGGTCTATACCCATAAAACCATGAGTTCCTAGTGATGAATTCCATCTTCAAAGCTCCAGGGGTTAGTCTAGCTTTCCCTTGGTGCAGAAAACTTCTAATATAATATTTATGTCCCATTTTTCTCCATCTGTCCTCTGGATTCTATCCCCTGGAGCAGAGGGATAGGGAGAAGCAGACTCCACAATGAGCAGGGAGCTCCACACGGGGCTCAATCTCAGCACCCTGAGATCATGACCAGAGCCAAAGGCAGATGCTTAACTAACTGAGACACCCAGACACACCCCCACCCCAGCACCTTCTTAAGCATTTGTCCCTGCAGAGTCCCTTCCCCTGCACCATCAAATGCTCTCTGTGGGTCATTCCCATCACACAAACATGCTCCACTATCTTCCACCATAAAAATAAAACCCTACCTTGACCCACATCCCCCTTTAGCTACCGCCATATTGTTTTTTGTTCCCTTTGATAGAAAACTAGTCAGCTATTTCCACTTTCTCATCTCCCATGCATGCCCTGGCCTCCTCCAGGCTGGCCTCCATCCCGACCAATCCTAGACGCTGTGTACTCTGTGTTCTAGATCTGTAGGCACCTGTCCACACCCATCTCACTGTTGTGTTGGCAATGTTTTACACCATTGAGTACGCTCCCCTGTGAACTATTTTCCTCTTGGAACAATATGCCCTCTTCGTTTCCTTCCATGCTGGTTCTCCCACATCCCCTTTCCTGGCTCCCCCTCATTTAACCATGTTGTGGTTGGACCTTGGGACTCTTCTCCAGATGGGTGCTCCCCAGGTCCTCATCCTGCCTCTAGCAGTGCTCAGCGCCGTCTTATGGAAATGACCCTCAGCAGCTCTGCTCCTTGCTATCTACTCGCTCTTTCCTTGGTATCTTCATCCAGTTGCCTTCTCAATACCACCGCCTGCATGTCCCACGGACGTCTCAACCACTCACTGCACCTTATTTTCATACCCAGGATTTAACACATTGCGAATTGCTCAAGCCCCAAACCTAGGTCTCCTCCCTTCCCTCACTTCGTGATCCAGTCTACCTTTCTTCCATCTGCTTGCACTACCATTTCTTTGGGAGCTACCGACTTCTCTTGCCTGTTACTCTCAGGCTGAAAAATATTCATCAACTTTTCAGTGTAAGAATAAAATCCAAACTCCTTACCACAGCTTTGAAGGCCCTATGTAGTCCACCACAACCTTATCTCAGATCACTCTCTCCTTACCTCACTTTGAAACTCCCTGGTCTCTTTGCTGCTACCTGGAGGACACACCAAGCCCTGTTCTGCCTCAGGGCCTTTGCACTTGTTGTTTTGTTTTTCCTTGCTGCTTTGGCTCATTCTCAGCTTTCAACTCTCAGCTGAAATCTTACCTTTCAGATGGATCTTCACCCTTTCTTGGTCTCATCTAGTTACTCTCTTACATAACTCTATCTCCTTCCTAATATTTATCCCATTTAAATTTTTACTTACTGCTTTACTTGATTATCTATATATCTGTGTGAGACTCTCAGCTCTAACTGGGATTTTTTTCTCTTGTTCATCCATTCATTTGTATCTTCCTTCATTCAATAAATATTAGCTGAGCTCCTACTATGTGCTAGATGTGCTTCTTAGTCCTGGGGATCCTGTCCTGCTAGAGAAAACCCAGCCCTGGGTTTCTGAGTAAGATATTCCTTCTGCTCTCAACCTGCCTGCCACCCCCCAGCAATAATCTGGGGTTCCTCGAAGTTAAGAGCATTCGAAGCTCTGATGGTGTCCTTCCTTGTGTCAGGGAGGCTCCAGAGCACCTTCCCGTCTCCCACACCCAGACCCGGGGTGGCTTTGCTCAGGGCTCTCCTGGAGCCTGGGCAAACTGGCCCTCCATGGAGAGCTTTGTGCTACGCTGGGCCCCCAGGCGGAGCAGCAGCTCATACGTGCCAGGCTGACCCTTTCCTAGAGCACACAAGCTTGCCTGAACTTGCCTGAAAACCACGGATGGGGGGCATAAAAGATGCACCGACATGCATGTCGGTCTCCCCCTTTTCCCTAAGCCAGAGTATATGCCTCCGAATTTTAGCAAAATAAACAGATGTGAGATTCACCTCCTTATCCTTTGCTGCTGCAGTTTCTGACCCGAGTGGACAAGGCTCTGGAGTACCAAGCCACGGACTCCGTTTACCCATGCGCACCTGCCTCCCCAGCCCAGGGCCAGAGGCGCAACGAGGGGTAACAAGCCCCAGCCCCCAGTGGGAAGCACTCGGCCTGTGAAGGCTCTGGGTCCTCAACGAGGCAGCCTGGGGACAGTTCTGGGGAGGCAGACCTCAAGGCCGCCGCAGGCCACGGGGTGGACCCGTGGGCAGGAAACCCCTAAAGAGCTGAGAGTCGCTGACACAAGGCAGCGTCAGCCTGGGTGAGGCAGGGGGACCGGCCGTGCCCCCATCTCCAGCACCCCCGGCTGCAAGCCGCCCAAGGAATGGAAGTAAGATCAGGTTACCTGTCGGGCCAGCTGCAGCTTCAAGAGGAATCCCCAGACCTTCACGGGGCCAACCCTGCTTTATGCTCGCTACCTGCCTCCCGGAACAATCTGAAGCCACTTTGGTCAAGGACCCTGAGACCACGAATGGGAACCAGAGGCGGGGAGATTCCTGTGGGATGCCCCCGAGATTCGCGGGTTGAGATGAGTCGGCATTTAAGAGAGTCAGGTGGTGGTTCTTCTCCACACTTGGTTTTGTTTTGTTTTTAAAGATTTTGTTTATTTGAGAGAGAAAGAGAGAGCGTGCATGAGTGGGGGGGAGGGGCAGAGGGAGAAGCAAACTCCCCGCTGAGCAGGGAGCCCGACGCAGGACTTGATCCCAGGACCCCGAGACCATGACCTGAGCCGAAGGCAGACGCTTCACCAACTGAGCCACCCAGGCGCCCCTGGTTTTGGTTTTTGTTTTTTTTAATTACATGCTTATAATTTTAAAATGCAGACATTTGATGAACAATCAAATGAATGAGGAGCATATGAATTCCCTCGTGGCTGACAAGTGTCCCGCACTCAGGAGCACGTGCCGTCTTCCTAGGGGCCGCGGGGACGGGGACGCAGACCCCAGCGTGCTGGCTGTGCTCCAGGACTTCGTCAAACTGATGCCGCTGGTGGCGGAAGCGAATCAAATGGGCGAAGAGCTGGAGGACGGTCCAGCAACCGGTCCAGGAAGGGCCCCGGAGGACAGGGTCCACGGCCCCTCGCACCAGCGCCACGGCCGGCTCCATGGTGTGGACGGGGACACGGGGGCCTGCAGAGGTCAGGACCCGGGACCCCACCATGAGCCAGTGACAGAACCCAGGTCAATACCCAGAACTCTGCCGTCCCAGCTGCTAAGGCCATTCCTTCCACCTCTGGCCACCGAGGCCGCCACAGCCACCAGGGCCCCAGAACTCAGGACCGCAGACCAATGCCTGCCCGCCGAACCACCCCATCCCAGATTGCCCTCCAGTGGGGTTTCTCTGGGTCTGGCACCCCGAAGCTTTCTATGCCAGAGAGGACCTCCATGGGGGTTGGCTCCCTGGTGACACAGGACCCCAGTCCTCAGGAAACTTGCAAGAGACTCACTTCGGGAGGGTCGGAAAAAGGGAGAGACAGGGCAGGGATGGTGACTCGGGGCAAAGTGTTTCTCTTGCTAGGGACTCAGAATGGAACTGAAGGTGAAGAATTTAGCGTCTTCGGACTCCAGGGGCTACGAACTACAGAAAGAGGTCATGGTGAAGGTGACGCACCAAAGGACTCATGAGGTGAGCACGCCTCTGGGGACGGGGTTTCAGAGGTACTTTCCCGGGGACAGAGGTCAATTCGACCCCTACAGCCTGTGGAGACCCAGAGAAGGGACACCACGTGTTCTGAGTGTGAGCTGGGACTCTGCAGACAGAGGACCCTCCTCTGTGGTTCCCTCCTGGGCCTCTCCCACACGGCATCAAGTCCTGAGACTATCCCAACCACCAGCACTGAGCACTTTCTGTTGAATAGTTTTTTAATTTTTAATTTATTTGAGAAAGAGAGAGAGGGAGCACAAGCAAGGGGAGGGGCGGAGGGAGAGGGAGACGCAGACTCCCCGCTGAACAGAGAGACTGATGCGGGACTTGATCCCAGGACCCAAAGATCCTCATCTGAGCCGAAGGCAGATGCTTAACTATTTTTAACATGACTTGAAGTTTTGAGTACCAGAAGGGAGCCCGAGAGTTTAGCCAGCTGATGGTCGTGTCTGTGTGCGAGCAAGACAGAACGAGAGAGAGAGACAGAGAGACAGAGAGACAGAGAGACAGAGAGGTGTGTCCATCTGGAGAAGTGAGAAAATCTGCATGCTGGTTAAGATTCCAGAAAAGGCCTGGCTGATCCTTTCCCATGGTTGCCTTTGCTCACTGCCAAGAGGGTCCCCTTCAGGTACCTAAGACCCCTTGCCTTTCTCTCTGCCCAACAGAAAAGCCTGGGGTGCTCCATTGGTGTCCGTTACGTATTTCTGCCCTCGGAGCAACCCCGGGACCTCTGGCCCCAGCCCAACGCACTCTCCTCAGCCTGTCTCTCTAGACAAACCCCGAATGCTCCAGGGGCGTCTGGGTGGGCAGACAGAGTTGGCAAACGTGCCACTGGCGGAAGGGACCAGCCATCACTGGGTGATCTGCTCTACCAAGCAATGAGCTTGTCCTTCTCTGGGTCTCATCCTTCTGCTCATTCCCCCAAAGTTGTCAAAATCTTCTTAAAATTGTGTAAGGTCACAGGAAAAGAGTTATCAATGGATACTCAGGGCCTATGGGTGTGTTTCCTGCTGGGCACCAGGGTCACAGAGTCTCAGCTCGACAGGGCCCAGGGAGCCAACCTGAGCCAGGCCAGACTGGAGCTGAACTTTTTTTTTTTTTTTTAAGATTTTATTTCTTTATTTGACAGACAGAGATCACAAGTAGGCAGAGAGGCAGCCAGTGAGAGAGGAGGAAGCAGGCTCCCCGCAGAGCAGAGATCCTGATGCGAGGCTCCATCCCAGGACCCCGAGATCATGACCTGAGCCAAAGGCAGAGGCTTCAACCCACTGAGCCACCCAGGCCAGAGTCTGAACTTGAGACATTTTTCTGTTCTTTTCTGTCTCTGCCTCTGACCAACACTGCGGTGGCCTCCTCTGTACCCCCTGGGTCCCTGTCCCTTCGCGTCACAAATCTCACAGCTCTGGAGGCTGGAAGCCCGAGATCGTGGCACGGGCGGATCTGGTATCTGGTGAAGGATGGCTTCACGGGTCAGAGCAGACGCCTTCTCGCTGGGTCCTCACACGGCATTGGGGCCTGGGAGGGCTCTGGGGCCTGCTTCGTCAGGCGCTGATTCCATTCGTGAGGGGCCCACCCTCCTGGGCCAGTTGCCTCCCACAGACTCCGCTTCCTCATCCTATCACACCCAGGCTTGGGTTTCAATGTATGGATGTGGGGGGACCTAACACTCAGTCCAGAGCAGCAGGCTGGACGCCGGCCCCTCGCACACCCCCAGTGCAGCTCTCGGGGGTCCAACGCAGGGGCCGGCCAGGGCCATGGGGGGAGAGGGAAGTCTCCACTGGAAAGGCCGGCTGCACTCACTTTTCAGGAGCTCCCAGGCAAAAGCTTCCAGCCAGGGAGTCTGTGTCCACGGTCACCCCCACTAGTCCTGTAGAGTCTCGCTGACGCTCAGAGGGTGGGGCTGGTCCTCACTGCACTCGAGGCAGACAAGAAAAGAAAGAAATCTTTTAGGGTCTGGAAGATGTTCTTTCTTTTGAGGACACATTACACTCAGAGAACGAGGCGTCTGTTGAGTTGTTTCCAAGTTGCTCAGACAAGGAGTTGCTCGGTTTACCCGTAACCACTTCTGATGGGACGTTTATGGTCCAGAACATTCCATCTCACTTGCATGCCCCCTCCCCATTCTGCATCTTATGCTTCTGTCCTCTCAGCAGCCGTGTCCCTCACCCAGTGAGGAGACAGACAGTGGCAGGCTCTCTCAGGGGCGTGACCTCACACGTCTATCACCTTATTATTCTGTAGCCCAGACGCCCAGCCCAGGCCTCCCTGCATGAAAACCAAGGCGCTGGCAGAGCTATTTTACTTTCTGGAGGCTTGAGGACAATCTGTTTCCTTGCTTCTTCAAGCTTCTAGAGGCCCCTCCTTTCCCAGGCTCATGGCCACCATGCTCCATGTCCAAAGTCAGCCAGGTGGCATCTCCCTGACCCAGCTCCAGCCACCGTCTCTCCAACCGCGTCTTCTGCCTCCTCCTTCCACATTTAAGGTCCATGTGATTACACGGGGCCCACGTGGATAGCCCAAAGTGAATCTCCCTATTTGAAGGTCAGCTGATAAGTAAACTTGACTCCCCCTGCAATGACTTCCCTTTGCCACATGAGGTAACACACGGGCAGGTTCCCGAGACTGGGATGCGGACATCCTGGAGGGCCATTCTTCCGCGAACCACGATCCTCAAACCTCCATTTCTTTTTTTTTTTTTTTTTTTTTTTTTTTTTTAAAGATTTTATTTATTTGACAGAGAGAGATCACAAGCAGGCAGAGAGAGAGGAGGAAGCAGGCTCCCCGCTGAGCAGAGAGCCCGATGCGGGGCTCGATCCCAGGACTCTGAGATCATGACCCGAGCCGAAGGCAGCGGCTTAACCCACTGAGCCACCCAGGCGCCCCTCAAACCTCCATTTCTCCTGGAAGGGCCTGTCGCCTCCACTCTTCGTCATCTCCTCGGAGTCATTCAGTTCCAGCAACTCAAGGATGCTGAAGTGACGGGTCAGGAATGAATGTGGCAAAGTTTGTGGAGAGCGTGTATGGTCCTGGGTACCCCAAGCGCAGGCCACATGAGGGAGGTGAAGTCAGACACCGTTGACTCATCCATGTATTTCCAGGCGTGGATCTGGTCGAAAGCCAAGTTTATCAATAGGAAATTCCTAATGGAGGAACTTTACCAGCACTTCCTGGAGGGGGAAGACAGCCACGTGGCTCAGGAAGATGACCCTTTCTGGGATCCCGTCGAGGCCGTGCACCTGGGCTCGGCTCACGTGTGGCTCCAGCCCCTCGCCTACTGCATGAAGCTCGAGGAGCAGGTGGAGTTCCTCAACTGTGACGGGATGGAGGAGGCCGTGCTGCACATCCACGTGACGCCCTGCTCCCCGGGGGGACAGTGGGTGTCTCCTTCTTCCCTGGTCCTTGGTGTGCCCAGCAGAGAGCTCGCAGCATGCCTGAGCTCTCCCGGGAGGTGGTTAGCTCGGTGCCCTGAGGAGCTCACTCAGCCATGACTTGGCCAAGCCAAATCCAATTGGATTTTTGCCATGGCAGTCAAATCGACTGACCTGGAATTTTCCAGAGCCTGGTGAGGAGGCCCTAGAGCCAGAAGGGAAAGCTGGTTTTCCAGCTCATCCCTTCTCCATCCAGGGTATAGTATCCAATCATTTTTTTGTTCGTTTTCTCAAGGTAGACACTGAGGTGCCTTTGTTCCCCAGCCTGGCCTCATTCTGGGTGGTTATTCGACCTTCTGTGGGGACAGGCTTTGCTTTAACTCTGCTGTATTGTCTCTCTGCCTCCCTCTGGGGAGCCTCCTCTTTCTCTCTTCAGGCCAGAGGCAGTCCAGTTTTCACAAAAGCCCGAGTCTCTTAGCAATCCTAAGAGGCGAGGCGGGCAGGCAGGGGCTCCGTTCTGGGAGCTCGGTCCCCTTGGGCACCCATGGCAGCCTTTTTGTCTTTCTGAAGAGGCAACAGGCTCTGGAAGGGGGCGAGAGGACTGCAAGGTCCTGTGACCCAGGCACCGACCTGACCATCGACTGTCTTTCTTGTGACTCTATGACACTTTCTGGTCTCTGGGCTGCCTCGGGCTTCTGGGCTGCTAGATGGTTCTGGGCTGCTGGGTTGCTCTCACGGCAAGTTAATAAAGCAGGATTCTAGTATCTAGGCTTTGGTCTTTGTGAGCTTGGTGGGAGAAATGGCCCCTGTTGGAAAGCAGTCCAAATTTGCAAACTTGTTGGCCTGGAGTTGGCTCTGGACTGTGAAGAGTCCGCCAAGGAAAGTGGCACCTTGAGAGGCTACCTCTGGGTGGCCAGATGGCTTTCCCTGGGTAGCAGCCCCTTTCTCCCAGTGGGAACCTACCTAGGTCTCCAGGGTTAGTGCATTTATTGCATGAAGTGGATACATTGCTGTCTCCTCCTCAAGAAGGCTGTGAACTCCTTGAGTGTCTCTTGAATGAACGAATTCCACAGCTGGTAACATCCCCCGTCTTTTCTTCAGAGACACGGGCCATCTCTTGAGGAGTCTCAGTGGTCCCCTTTGACCACACAATCCTAACAGGTTGGGCCCCGGCTAACCCGTGGTCCATGTTCTCCTTCTCTGTTTGCAGAGCATGTGGTGACGAGGATGTGGTTTTGGACCCTTTGGAGCTGCTGGGCAAGAGGATGGATTTCCAGATTGGCCTCGTGCGGTGTCTCGGCATCAAGTGGCTCAAGGAGGGTGCGGAGCGGGGCATCCAGATGGGGTACTCGCATGCCCCGCAGAGCCGTGTGCACACACTACCCCCTCGTGGGCCCTGGTGGGAGTCTTGCCTCAAGGGTCAAATACAAGTGTATCATGAAATTTTCTTCAGTTTCTCCTTGCCCAGCCCCAACATGAGTATTTGCTCGTCTGTTTAGTGGAAGCCCCATTTCCTTCAAGGTTGTTGGACAGTAAGCCACGTGTGCTGAGAAGAGTGATTGAAGCAGGACTCACAGATTTTGTCTGAAAGAATATCCAGTAAAGCTGTTTTATCTATATGGGATAGTCTGGGTTTGTTGTTTTGTTTTGTTTTGTTTTTATTTTTGAGTTGGAAACAAAAGGACTGCATCGCAATATGGCAGAAACACCAGATATGCTTAATTAGGCTGAAAGGATTTTAAGTGATCAAGGGAAGCTTTGAAGGACAAAACCAAACCACCACCTCACATGGAAAATGAACATTTTTATATTATAAGTAGAAAGTATTTATCGAAGTGTTTATCCATTTCCTTTTTGTTAGACATGTAATGCCCTCCATGTAGCAGTACTTCTCATGGTAAGTAGTTGAGACGTTGGGGGCGGCACTCGTGACAGGCAGTTACTGGTCATCTTGGATCAACTGACCGATCCAGACCATCGTTCTTGGGCTCATGTGATCCTTTTCTTTAGAAATGTATCCCTTCTGGTTTTAAATGGCGTTTTCTGTGCTTTCAGGTACAGAATTTATGATCTTTCAAGCACTTTCTATACCAAGCCTGTATGGAAAACTGTGAATCCCCAAATAGAAGAAACTGTCCAATTTACAGCCTTAAATGCGTCTCAGGAGTTTCTGAACTATTTACAAACAAATGCTCTCATTGTCGAATTATGGGGTTTTCAAGGTACGCCATTTACTTCCTCTTTGGCGTGATGCAGACTTCCATTAGCTATCACGTGTTTCTGGGGCTACTGAGGGACGGAGAGAGAGGGTGGGAGTCAGGGTCTTAACAGCTAAGAGCCATCTTCTCCTGGGTCCCTGGGCTCTAGTTCACAGGTGATTATACAGTTTAAACCTCTTCGAGTGACACTGGGGACTGACAGTGGGGAGTTTCTTTGCTTGACAATATCTTCCCCACATTGCAGAAGGCTGTGCCCAACTGAACTCCTCTCAGCCAGATGTCATGGTCACAAATGAAGGCCACATCATGGTGGACACCAAGAAAATTTCTACAATGATGGATACAAGCCAGGTGTGCACATTTAGGTGGCATTCAGATAGACAAAGCAGATGACAAAGAAATCCCAGGGATCAGCTGTTGGGGGATCATCAGAGTTCCTTCCACTTAACAAGTGTTTTCTTGATTTCTTCCTGTGTTTGAGGGTCTTAAACCCTGTTCGCCACCACCCCCGCTGCCATCTAGTTGTCCCTTGGTAGTAAAAATTGCCAGTCCCGAAAGGTATGCAAATAATCTAGCCAAAGGCTAAATGGACATGTTTTTTGTAGACCACCTCAAATCAGATATCAGAACTTTATATGAAATTGGTCAAGTTAGAACAGGAGACGGAACTGCTCAGAAACGTTAACAGAGCCTTGAGAGAGGAAAATGTGCTGCTCAAACACTCACTGGAGAAAGCTGCTTCTGCCGAACCAGGTAAGAGACGACACAAGTCCTGGCTGTTTACTTTCTAAACCTCTACATCTGAGAGGTGTGTTTGTATTTCTAAGAAATTCACTTAAAAAATAAAAAAAGATTGTATTTATTTATTTGTCAGAGAGAGAGGGAGAGAGCACAAGTAGGCAGAGCAGCAGGCAGAGGCAGGGGAGAAGCAGACTCCTCACCGAGCAGGGAGCCCAATGTGGGGCTCGATCCCAGGACCCTGAGGTCATGACCTGAGCTGAAGGCAGAGGCTTAACTTACCCAGCCACCAGGTGCTCCTCTAAGCAATTTACTCTTTAATGAGTTGAACTAGATCTTGTTTCATTAAAAAATGCAGAACTGGGAACCTGGGTGGCTCAGTGGATTGAAGACTCTGCCTTCGGCTCAGGTCATGATCCCGGGGTCCTGGGATCGAGCCCCACGACGTGTTCTCTGCTCAGCGGCGAGCCTGCTTCCCCCTCTCTCTCTGCCTGCCTCTCTGCCTACTTGTGATCTCTGCCTGTCAAATAAATAAATAAAATCTTAAAAAAAAATGCAGAACATCCCCCGCCTTCTGCCGGGTAAGGTCTCTTTGGAGGGTCTCAGCGGTGCTGGGTAAACGCTGCTGGGGAATGCCGTCAAAACACAAGTGCAGGCACTTGGAGGAACAGACGATTAAACAAATACTGTCTTTTCTCACTACCTCAGCACGTAAGCCTGAAGGTCCCTCCAATGCCAGCACAGCTGCCCGCAGCCGGGGACAGTCCTCACGTGTCCGCCCAGCGAGCCGGCTCGGACAAGGAGCTGGCCATGGCCCTGAAGGTCTTCTACCAAAGCAAGAATGCAGCGAGAGGACAGTGTCTCAGACTGAGACATTATAAACCTCCTGTAAGTAACCAGAAGCCTGAGAGCACAAGGACACTTTCTCCATTAAATTCAGGCATTTGAGGGAACTGCACTGCCTGAGCTTGGGGAGGAGGGGGGTAGACGCATGAACGGAGTGGCCACGGCTCTCCCGGGCAGCCGTTGTGGGACATTGTGGGACATGCGGCTGCTTCCAGTCCCGGCATTCTTTGACTTTGTGATTAGTAGAGCACTCCCGAAATGCAAATTCATCTATTGTTATAAACCAAATAAGATACTGTGGCAGAAAAACCATGACTACTTCAATAGATTCAGAAAAAGCCTATGATAAAATTCAGCATCTTATCATGGTAAAAAAGTCTTAGCATATTAGGGATAAAATGTGCTTTCCTGAATTTTATAAAGGCTATCTTAAACACAGAGCAAGCATGAGGCTGAGTGGCAAATCCTAAATGCTCTCCGTGTTACATCAGGAAGAAGTCCGAAATGCCACCAATCAGAAATACCCGTTTCCCACTGGACTTGAGGCTCTAGCCAGCACCGCAAGGAAAGAAATACAAGGTAGAAAGATTGAAAAGGGGGAAAAAAATCATAGGGACAATAGCACATATTTCTACAGTATTTACTAAGTGCTTTAGAGTTACTAACTCAATTCTACAACAACCCCTTGCAGTAGGAACCAGGATTATCCTTATTTTACAGTTCAGGGCCCTAAGGCACAAGAAGGGTTAAGTAACTTGTGTGAAGATACACAACTAGTTAAGTAGCAGGTCCAACCTCCAAACCCAGCCAGGGGCACTCCGCGGTCTATATCCTTCCTATTACCTCAGGCTGCCTCTGTTTTTATCCCCAGATGACATGTTTCTGTAAATTAAAAATCCAGAAGATTCTAGAAATTAACTATTGGAATTACAAAGTTGCTGGAAAGAAAATCAATATTTAAAAATTAACTGCCTTTGAATATAACAGCATCAAACAGAACTACCTTGTATAAAAGATGCCATTTATAATTGTAGCAGATATATAAAGTACTCGGGCTTACAACTAACACAAAACTATGGACTTCCGTGGAGAGCATTTTGAAACTCGCTTGAGAGATGTTAAAGATGTAAATAAAGGATGAAACATGCCGTGTCTGCATGGTTGGGCAGATTTGTTCTTGTAAATCTGTCACAGCTCCCTGAGAGTCCGTGTAATCCCAATCAGACGTAGTGGGGTCTGACAAGATGATTCTGTCATTTAGATGGAATCCAAAAAAGTGAAGAATGGCCAAGACCAAGACCCCAAAACATCGTAGGAAGACTGGCCCCACCTGACACCAAAGTCTGTTTTAATGCTACTGTAACAGATGGTCACATCTCGGCCCCAATCAGGTAAGGTGACCAGAGAAAAAGGACAGAAGACCCCAAAACAGATTCACTCAGGACTGGGGACTTGAGAGATGACGGATGAGACGCAGTTGTCGTGGAGAGGATGGATTTTTCAACAAACGGTGCTAGAATTAAAAATACATACAAGGAAAAACGACACTGGAGTCTTACCGAAGAGGACACCCAGAGATCACTTTCAGGTGACAACTAAGGACCCAATCATGGAAGGTAAGAGCCTGGACACAACCATGAGCTCATGGTGGGACAGGACAGGAAAAACAGTGATGGACGCAACGACATTAATATGGTAAACTTGGGCCCAGATACCCAAACAAAGCCAAAAGAAGTTCGAAGGGTTATTTATAACACATTTAACCTACAGCAAACTAATATCCACAGTCGGGAACTACACTCAAAAGGATACACAGCCCAGCAAGGGGAAAAAAAAAAGTGGTCAAAAAACCTAAACAGGAACTTCACAAAAGAACCAAAAAAGTCAATAAATACACAAAAAAGTGCTTAATGTCATTAGAAGTTTGGGAAACACTACCTGAAACCACAATGAAACCGTACCATAAACCCAACCATAAGGGCAAAATTTAAAAATCTCAAAAGCCTGAGTTGTGGCGACAGTCTGGAAAGAATGGAAATCGGGAATGGCCACTTAAAGCATTTTTTTGCCATTTACCCTATAAAAGTTGAAGCTGCACCGTCCCCAGAAACCTGCCACTGTCCCCCAGGGAGTTCGGTGGTCCTGCAGAGGATTTGGCCCCAGTGCCCTGGAGCAGAGGTTCTCGAAGTGTGGTGCCGGGCCAGCAGCTCCAGAATCATCAGGGGTCTTAGAAATACAAACCCAGGGCCCTGCCAGCCCTCCCGAACCAGACCCCTGGTGTGCAGCCCTGGGGTCTGCGCTTTAACCGGCCCTCCAGGTGGCTCTGCCTTGAAGTGTGAGAACCATCTGGCAAGACATTCAACATACGGAATGAATTCACGTCTCTCCTACGTGCCCAGAACAGCACTCGTTACACACACCATTCTTGAGAGAACTGAGAAAACAGTCACACAGATCATTTCCTATTCTGTGGTTCAGTGAGGAAGTGGCTGGAAAACCCTACAGAAACCCGGGCCTACACACACTGGCTGTTCATACCATCTCCCTTCCACCCCAGAAGGAGCCCCAAACTGCAAACATCCCAGTGCACACCCTCCTCGCCGAGGAACACCATCCTGCAGTGAAAACAAGCTCCAGCCCCCGGCCACACGGGGCCACACGGGGCATCTCAGCCCCGACCAAGCGGACCTGTAAATCACAAAAGGCCCCACCCAGTAGGATCCCATAAATGGTCAAGAAACAGGCAAAATAGACTGTTGAGGGCTGCATTCCAGGAGGCAAGTTAATGCTTACCACGCGTCAGGCTAGTGGTTGGGCCTGGTGGAGGGGGTGGGCGGGAGGGGCTAGAGAGGCAGGTGTTTTCTGGGGCAGGTGTATTCACTCTAACACATTACAGGTACTCATTTGTGTGTTTATCTCATGATAAAAAAGAAAGAAAAGCTTTTAGGTGAAAAGCTAAAAAGAAGCCACAGCCTGTTTGTATTACTTCTCACTGCGAATATATAAACAACTACCTTCAAGAGAAAGTTGTGGTCAGAAAACACACTGGAGAAAATGGCCAAGGTACCTAGCAGCCGTTTCACGAGTGATCCTGGAGGCAGAAACTGAGAGGACGCTCGGGGACCGGCTGGGTGCCCGCGCCCATCTCAGCACCGTCCCCCTCCCTCCAGCCCACCCGCACCCCGGCAGCCTCTTCTCGGGCACCTGCTTACCTGGGGTGGGGGACTCGGCAGCCCAGCCTCCCCCGCCCACGGGAGAACCGCCAGCTCCGCAGGGTCCTTGGCCGACGAGTTCGGGAGGAACACCGATCCTTCCAACCTGAGAAAGCGGCGTCAGCGCAGCACGGCTCCCCGTTCGCAGCACCTTCCTGGGGCCAGGGTGCTCCTGGGTGACTCACGCGTGTCCGCCAGCAGCTCTCAGCCGCCGCGCTGGGAGAACGTCCACACGCATTTTCGCTCTCATCACGTGAGGCTACTGTCCTTTTTTTCCCCTTTATTTTCAGGATGACGATGGATTGCTCCGACCGTTTGTGCTCCAACAGTCGCAATGGCTAAAGGACTTCGGGGAGCTGCTGGAATCCAGCTTGTGGAGACTGAAAAGCGATGTTGCTCGCATCGTGAGAGAGAAGAGAGCGGGCTTGCTGCACCCCGGCTAGTGCGGGCCGCTGACCCGGAGCACCTGCGCTGCGCCTGCCGCTCGCCGGGCTGGCCCGGGAGCTTGATGCACTCGGCCCTCCGCTGAGCTGGGCACTCAACATACCCAACCCATTTCTTGGACGGCTTCCGTCCTTCGGTTTGATTCCAAACCCTGTAAAAACGAACCTACATCCAGGGTGAAGGTGAGCTGGGGACGGGCCTGTCTCGGGCTGAATCCCGTTCAATCAGTCACTTCCCCACTGCAGCTGGAGGCAAGTGCCTTCCCCTCGATAAGCCTCTCGTTCCCTAATATAGACGAACGACAACAGTACTGACTGCTGATGCTTAACGAGCATGACAAATACAGGGGCGCCTGGGGGGCTCCGTTGGTCAGGCGTCTGCGTTCAGCTCAGGTCATGATCCCGGGGTCCTGGGATCGAGCCCCGGGTCTGGCTCCCTGCTGGGGGAGGGGGCTGCTTCTCCCTCTGCCCCTCCCTCTGCTTATGCCCTCTCCCTCTCAAGCAAATAAATAAAATCTTTCGAACTATATAAAACACTATAAAGCGCTCAGAACAGGGCTGGCACACTGAAGCATTGGTATCTTTACAGTAAACAGCTTGAAAGTTCAAATAAAGCTGTTTTGATCAATTTCTCGCTGTCAGACCTGGAGACAAACGGTGGTTTCAAACCCTCACTTTGCATCCTTGCTCTGGCTCTGCTGACTCGGCCTCGTTGAGTCGATCTTCGAACCATCCCTCAGCAGCTCGTGCCATGGGCCCGAGTGGGGCAGGGGGTGGGGCTGGGGCCACGGCTGAGACCGCTGTCTGCGGGGGATCAGCCAGGCCCAGGAGGTCTTGGCTCCACATGGAGCTGCCTGCCGGGCCCCATAGAGGGTCACCGGGCACAGGCGGCTCTGGGAAAGGCTGCAGAGAACCCTGGCCTGGACAGCGAGGCTCCCCGAGCGACCACGTGGCAGCTCCCGTCCTTCATTAGGTTTCCATGAGTACGGCTCAGTTGTCTCCAGGTTGAGGCATGAAAGGATAAACCAGGCCTGTCCAGGACTCGGGGTGGGGGCGGGGCGGGTGCTGCCTCTGGAGAGGGCATTCCTGCAGCAGAATGGGGGAGAAAGGGGGGACGGCTGATTCCCTTAAGAAACCAGGACAGAGGAAAGAGGGGCAACAGGCCAAGTGTTTGCCCTGAAGTGTGATGTTAGGGGGATAAACAGGAGGTCACCGAAACTCCATTGGCAGGACAGGCTAGCTAGGAAGGCAGGGAATCTGGTGATTTCTGCTTAAGGATGGGGCCCAAAGGCTGTATCAGGGAGGCTTGGGTTTTTCCTGTAGCTCAGGTGCGGGACTAGTACACACATCAGCTAAAAAACAACCTGCAAGCTTGCAGCCTGAGTGTGGAGCTCCACCTGGGGACAGCGGCGGGGCCTGGGGTCTGTAAGGCCGCATGGTGTCCCCAGGAGCCTGTCGGCGAGGCAGGCCAGCAGGGAGGCCCCAGGAACCAGGAAAGACTTCTACCCCTTGGACTGAGCCTCAAAGTTCTCTAACAATTTGCAGAAATAACTGCAGAAAGGATGTGTACTTTCGGCAAAGGAGCAGCTAGAGAAAGCTTGCGGGTTACAAGGAATGTCTAGACGAGACACGCTTGTACACAGATGTATACATGCCAGTGTCCACCTTAGAGTGGCACACACTGCCAAGCTGCAAAGAACATGATCCTCTAAACCATCCAGGCCTCGGCTCCAACCTGCAGATCTCCCGACCGCAGGCCGAGGAGCCCACTGTTGCATTAGGATTCTGCCCTGTGGCTAGTCGCAAGATCTGCTGCTCCTCCACACCTTCCTGATTTTAGAGAGGATAAGACCTTTCCTAAAGGCCCACCAGTGAGGCCACAGCTGAGACTAATTCCCAACCAGGCTGGGAAGAAGATGGGCGAGACCCCAACACCACCACCACAAACCTCCCTCTTCAAGCTAGCGCCCCACTCAGAAGGGTCCCTCCACCCGAATCGGGTTCCTGTCCATGTCGTGCTTCTCATTGAAGAGTAGAAATTTCATAAAGGCAGTGGCTGTCCTCTTTATGTCATGAATAGCACAGAAGACAATGTATGTGTTTATTATATGCTTATTACAAAAAGGAAATTCCTTTGCCTTATTTTAGGGCTTGAGTGGAAAACCTAGTTAAAATACAAAAAATAGGGGTGCCTCTGTGGCTCAGTGGGTTAAGCCTCTGCCTTCAGCTCAGGTCATGATCCCGGGGTCCTGGGATCGAGGCCCACATCAGGCTCTCTGATCAGCAGGGAACCTGCTTCACCCCCCCTCTGCCTACCTCTCTGCCTACTTGTGATCTCTGTCAATAAGTAAATAAAATCTTGGGAAAAAAAATAAAATACAAAAAATAAATTAGAGAACAATTCTGGTGAGGCAGTGCAAATCAAAAGAAACTGGCCCGCTAGATCTTTAAAACCAACACAGGTACAGAACTGTAGAAAAGAAATGACAGGCCCAATTACTAGCAGTACCCAGGTCAGAGCCCAACTCAAATACCTACGCAGGTCCAAACACAAAGCCACTGTTCCAGTGACAAGTGTTTATTATTCAACTTAGGTAACAGTCAAAAAGTCAGTCAGTGTCGATGGGTGAAAAACTAGGCTAAAATAGCAAAAAAACACAGTTTCATTGGGCAAAGGAAACTCAGTAGATAGAGAAACTCAGTAGGTGAGGTCCCGTTCAGCATCATAGCAGAAGGGAGAGTGGCACTCCCTGCCTCCTGTGACCACCAGCCTGACCGCCTCATCTGGGACCTGTCAGCAGCACAGAGAGAGATGCCCACCCCAGCCTCTGATCTGCCAGCTCATGTTTAAAAACTGACCATGAATTCTTCAATGAAAAAGTCAAAGATTACTTCTCTCTCACAAGCAATAAAACCACAAAATCAGCTAAGATTTGAAATTTAGGGTAAGCTAGTACAATTTCCTGCTTTTAATGTGTACATATTTTAGATGTGACAAATCTTTTTCACATACAGCCAGACAGGATATAGAAGAATTTCAAATTTCAAATTAAAAAAAGCCGTTAATTCATGCATTTTATGCCTTCAGGTAATTCTTCAACTGTTTAGACTTCAGAGCTGCTGATGACACTAAATTCAATGCCGCGCTGGTTGAGTCTGTCAATCAACTTTGTTCTGGAGAAGGCTGCTCCGGGGGTAAAGACCCCACCCCTGTAAGACGAGATCAAGGTCAATCCGGGCACAACGCAAGCTCTAGCCCTCTCCTCTGGGGGTGTGATTCGCTGAAGGCCTGGCCAGCAAGCCATGCAGAGAACTCTGGAAAACCTTCATTTCATACAGACTAGTTTGGGTTCCTTTCTTGAAATCAGCCAAATGAGCAAAGGAGCTATAAGCCACGAGGAAACTAGCACCCAGCAAACTCATCCAGAAGGGCTCAGCTCCCAGGGGGATTGTCTCTGTGGACTGCCGAGTGTTTGAGGGGGACACTGCGGGTCATCAACCCAAGGGACCGCTGCTGTCAGTAAAGGCAATCCTCAGATTCAGGGGGATGAAAAGGGACCTGAGTGAAATAAATTTAGGCAACATAAATAAGACTTAACGTAGAAGAAAAAGAAGGTTTTTTTAAATCTAATGACAATATTTATAAAGTGCTAAATATTTTCAAAGGGTATACAGCTGACTCAAACAACATGTGTTTGAACTGCATGGGTTCACTTATATGTTACTTTTTTACAGTACTATAAATGTATTTTTTCTTATGATTAAACGTTTTCATTTCTCTAGCTTACTTTAAGAATATAGCACATAATACCTATGTCAACAGTAAACTATTCGTTAAACTTGGGGGGAGTTAAACATTACACATGCATTTTCAACTACGTAGGGATCAACTGTAGAATTATTTGGAAAAATTTAATTAGGCTTCACTCTATACCATTTTTATGTTACTGAACATTGTTTCAGGTCATGGCTACATTTGTTTCTAAGCCTGCAAGCCTGGACTTATCTGTCAAGTTGGCCTACTTTTACAGTAACAGCTAAACGCTCTAGTAACGGAGTCCAGTTGATAATCATCTCGCCAAGATGCCATGCATCAGTTCCCACTGGCATCAGGGCTTCCCACTGCTGGCTGGGTGCCATCAGCGCTGGCAAGAGGCTCCTCTCAAGACTATTTAACAACAGGAACCTTTTCTGGGTAGCTGACTCCCACCCTGCGCTATTTTTACAAGGAAAGAAAGCCAGCCTACATAATCCTGAAACTTCTCCTTCATTTATCGCTGCATTGTTCTCAGAGGCCAGTCAGAAACTGTTCTCTCACAATTTTAATTTGCCCCTATCTTTGGGTCAGAGGTACTGTAAATGCTTATGTGCAGACCCAATGTCTGAAAACTGAAAATAAGCTAAAATACAACATAGATGAAAATGATATCTTCGAATTAGAAGAAAACCAGACTCACGTCTTCGGAAGATCCGAGATATCATTCAGAAGAGTCATGGCTGCCTGGACCATGGCTATGGAGGTGGCCACATAGCCAGCCTCTGCAGAAGACAGGTGATCAAAGCAAACTGTTAATGAAGTATGCATTCGACAACACCCAAAAATCAAACAGTCGATTTGATTGCTAACTCTAGGTATACAGAATTTTCTCAAAAACTCTGTTCACTTAAAACTAATAATATTCATATAGTAGTTACTAAGTTAGGATCTGTTAGTGCTTTAATTTTATTAACCACACTTCATTCTCCCAGCAATTATGTGACATTAATCCCAATTTTTTAATCCCCATTTTAAAGGGGAGGACACTGAGGCACAGACTTGAAGTCAGCATGGCTGGGCCAGGAGCACACGGAACTGCCATGGTCCACAGCTCACGCTCCCTGCGTGGCCTCTGGGCAGCAACTGAAGCCAATGAACCTAATTCCTTGTTTCTTTATTCACACACCAGGCTCCACTTAAAAAAAAAAAAGATTCCATTTCTTTAAGAAAAACAACTGAGTAACAGAAGTCCAACTTAAGAAGTAGCTTTAAAAGAAGTCTAAAAGCAAATGGAACTTTAGTGTTTACAATTCTGCCAAATCATAAAAATATGGTGAATTTATCTTAAAAAGCCTGGTGGGAATCTGAGAAGGCAAGATACAAAGTACCTTTGCCACCTGGCTTAATTGAAACTGCAAAACAGACCCCCTCTCATCTATCAGAGGTGATGGTAATTAAATGACAATTATACTAGAATTCACAAGTAGGACTGTCTCTGTAGAGTTCTGTAAAATTCACACCAAAAGTTCTTGAACTTTTTTGGGTGACTGATCCTTTCAACTACCCATCAAAAGCCTTTACCTTCTCCAGAAAAATACACATGGATGCACACATTCTACAAACAATGTCAGTGTGTTCACTTGGCCCACAGCTTTATGTTAAAATTTCACTGCTTTAAAGTGACCCTTGAGTATGAGAATAAATGTCAACCAGCCCCTTTTCTTATTAATATTAAAATATGCCACTCAGAATTACTAATAAAATTAGACAATTTCAATCCTTCCTTCAATGGAATAATTTATACATATATACATATATAGATATATGTATATATATATAAAAGGGGATAAAAAATAAGAAACTTCACATAACTGCTGGGAGAATTATTTAATAATTAGATTATTAATGTATTGATTTAATTATTTAATAAAATAATTTGTGCAAGTTTATCTCTAAAACAATGAAGCTTTAAGAAAAAAAAACCTCACAATACTGCTTTATGCCTTAAGACAATGTAAAACTCTGTAGCATTCTTAAGTCATATGTGAAATACCTGGTCCTTTCACCTGAGTACAAATTCTCATATTTGGTTTGTTCTTCTCGGGACTAATGCCTTGGCCGTATCCTTGACCAAAGAATGTCAATGTAAATGACGCGGCATCAATCTGAGAAGGAAGCAAGCACAGGCCTTATTTCATAAACATGCCACTTCCTCCCCGAACCTGGTAAAACCTATTACTCTACTTCACAGGAGACATTACCAATAGATGAAAACATCACTAATGGCCAGAACACCCTATCATGCTTTAAGCACCAGGCAAAAAAATCAATCCACACCCGGCTGGTGCTGGGGGAGGCTGAGGAAGAGGGGTGAGCACGGACGGTTCTTAGCCTGGGGACTCCAGACGGACAGCACCTTGAAAACAGCAGTTCCAGAGGAACAGCTAGCCTGGCGGTGGCAGCAGAATGTAGTAATCTGGTTTCAGATTATCTGTTTGAGGAGACAGGACCAAACTAGCCAACAAGTAATGGAAACACAGGCCAGACAGAATTGCTACACTTGGAGATGTAAAAACCTGATTCAAAACATTAAATTCTAGAAGACTTATCCAAGCATCTTTCACAAGTGCTAAACTAAGAAATAAGATGAATGAAGAATTCAGTTGTGGTCAACAAATTCTTATTAATGAGATGTCAGTAAAATACGTTTCCTGTCTTTTCTGGAGCTGAGAGCTTAGTGGGGGATACATATATATATATGTTTATGTGTAAAAATACACAAGCGATCTAGTGACAATGTGGGACATGAATTAAAAGGTGCCAGACTAATTCAAAGGAGGGAATTATTAAATCTGTTGGGGAGAACGGGGCAGGGTTTTGAAATGTGTACACACACACACACACACTCTAAGGGATGTGTACTACCCAGAAAAGTGGGGTGGGCACCAGAGGGGAGAAACCATCGTGGGAAGGCAAGAAGGGATGCAGTATCACGGTGGACCAAGGAACGGGGTGGCACTTGTGTATTAAAGGAGGTGCAGACAAGGTCAGACAAGGTCAGACACACATGTAGCACTTGTCCTCACCCACCCGCGGCACACAGACTAGCTGAGCATAACCCTCTCAGGCTGGGCACATACTCAGCTTTAGAACAAATTTCTTTTCTTTTTCCAAGATTTTATTTATTTATTTGAGTGACAGAGTGAGTGAGACAGAGAGAGAGAGAGAGGGAACACAAACAGGGGTTAACGACAGAGGGAGAAGGAGAAGCAGGCTCGATCTCAGAACCTGGGATCACGACCTGAGCCGAAGGCAGACAGTTAACTGACTGAGCCACCTGGGCACCCCCTAGAACAATTTTCAACACAGTCTCCAAGGCTGCTATGACCGAGTAACCAGGGTTGGCATGAACATGAAACCTACCCAGGACTGGGTCACGCAAGACCTCGCTCCTCCAGAGGTAAGACTGCCAGCCAGTGGGCCTCTCAGGGTGGGAATCGAAATCACCCCCACCGGACTTGGAGCCCACCTGCCCACCAGAGGTGACAACCCTGGCAGCTCATTAACATAACCAGTTTTTAAAGAAAGCCCAACGTTCAGGTCACATCCAGACCAGCCACACTCGAGCAGTTCTAGGCTCTTTGTCAAAGCTGAGAACCACAGCTCCGTACTTCCAGGCCCTACCCCACACCTACTGCGTCAGGACATCCGGACACAGGGTCCGGACGTGCATGCAGAAAAGCTCCGTGCGGCGTTCTGATACATAAACTCCCAGGTAAGAATCACTGCCATACGGTGCGTCAGGGAACCAGGTTAACAAAGATGACGACCCGGTCAGATCTGTCTTCCATCTTGGACAGCGATGGGAAGAAATATTTGCAAATCATACACCTGATAAGGGATTAATATCCATATATAGAGAACTTCTAAAACTCAACAACAAAAACACAAACAACCGATTCAAAAATGGGAAAAGGACTTGCATAGACATTCTCTAAAGAAGACCTACAAACAGCCGACAAGCACAGGACGAGCCGCCCCCAGCATGAGTCCCTGCGAAGTGCAGATCAAACCGCAAGGAGGTGCCACTTCACACCTGTGAGAATAAGCACGATAAAAAAACAGGCTGGGGACATCTGGGGGGGCTCAGTCGTTGAGTGTCTGCCTTTGGCTCACTCAGGTCACAATCCTGGGGTCCTAGGATTGAGCCCCATGTCCAGCTCCCTGCTCGGCAGGAAGCCTGCCTCTCCCTCTCACACTCCCCCTCCTTGTGTTCTGTCTCTCCCTGTGTCTCTCAGTCAAATAAATAAATAAAGTCTTTAAAAAACAAAACAAAAGAACAGGGTGCTCCTGGCTGGCTCTGTTGGTGACTTGATCTTGGGGTCATGGATCTGAGCCCCACCCTGGGTCTGGAGATTACTAAAAAATGAACTTTTAAAAAGGCCGGGATATGGAGCAATGGCTACACTCGTGCACTTCTGGCGGGACGGTGACAGGTAGTGGGGCGTGACACGGCGTGGAGCCGTGGAAGCATCTGGTGGCTCCTCAAAAAATTACAGAGAGATTTCCCACCAGACCCAGCGGTTGCACTACAGGGTATTTACCCCAAGGAACTGACAGGAGGATCCTGCAGGTGTATCTGCACAGCCAAGTTCACAGCAGCACAGCTCAAGACGGCCAAAAGCGGGAAGAAACCCAAGCGTCCATGGATGGCTGGACGGAGACGGGGGACGTACGTATGGGAGGGGTGGGTGTCTGTGCATGTGCGGTGGGTGTGTAGGAGTGTGTGAAAAGGAATTACTACTATTTAGCCTTAAAAAGGTATGAAGTCTGACACCTGCTACGACATGGAGGAACCTTGAGGATGTTGTGCTCCATGACACACGCCAGTCACAGAAGGACAAATACTGCCTGAGCGGACACACTCACAGACAGGAGAACCATGGTGGCCAGGGGCTGGGGAAAGAGGGGAAAGGCGAGTCATCGTTTACTAGGGACAGAGTTTCAGTGCCGTGAGAGGAAAAGTTCTGCAGCCAGACGGCTGGGATGCCTGCGTGGTAGGCAACGTGCCGCCGACCAACGGGAGTTCGCGCGAACGAGTGCTGTCGCTGTAAGACGCGCAGATGCCACCGAACGTGCAGAAGTGGCTAAGATGGTACATTTCACGTGCGTGCATTTTACCACAATTTCAGGAAGAGAGGAAAAAGAAAAAGAGAGAGGGACAAGAGCCTCAGCTAAGGTGCGTATGATGGGTTTGGAGAAAAATCTAGAATGATGCCTACATTCGTGACTGGGCAGATGACAGCGCCACCAATCGAGATGGAAAACGAAGGAAGAGGAGAAAGAAGTTTCAGGGAAAGAAGTTCAGATTCATGATGTGTGCAACTTCAAGTGCCCGAGGGACATCTGGGTCAAGAGGTCCAGGAAAACAGGTGGACAACCTGCAGATCTAAGCAGGTCTGCTGAGAACACTGCGGAGATAGGGAGGGACGCGGGGACAGCAGAGGAGGAGAGGAAGAGAGTGGACACTTGGAAGAGAAATGGTCTCAGAAGCCAAGAGAGCGAGTATTTCAAGGACGATAATGTCAGAGATAACAGACTGAATAGGGACCCACAGCATTCAAAGCACTTAGCAGTATGAAGACAAACATCAACTCCACCGAGGGAAAAACAGGGCGGAGGAGGGTCGAGGACTCCTCTCCGGGTTGGCATGTGCACAGACAAGGAGAGGGGTGGGGGGAGAATGGCAGGGGAGACCTCGAGGAAGTCAGCAGGAAAGGTGAGGCTCAGGCGGGTATGGTCCTCGGGTCCACCGCATTCAAGCACACGAACTCGGGCAGGTTAACACCTGCTCTGCTGACTTCCTCAGCTGGAGGAAGCGGCTAATACCTTCACGTATATGACCACGGCAGGACTAAATGCGATGTAAAGCACTTAGCTCCATGCCTGCCACACAAGAAGGGCTCGATCTTTAAAGAGCACAGGTGGCAGGATTTGTCTTGTCCTGAGTCCTTCCCTGAGCAGCTGAGAAGGTGGAGACGAGAGCAGCAGCCATGGGTCCGAGAGCTCTGCGGGGTGCACCACCCACGTTCTCAACCCCATCAGTGAGGCAGGAGCTGAAACTGCGGGGCAGGGTAGATGGTGAGGAAAGCCCATGAGGAGATGGAGAAATAGCTAATTAAAAGCGACAGTATCAGCAAATGGTGCTCAAGTTCCAGGTTCCAGTGAGAGGGGGAAGCAGGCATTCGCCTCACGCCCATCCTCTCTGTCAGGGGAGGGATGGCAGCTCCTGGTGGTGTCTGGTGCGAGCAGACAGAGCTCATGACCCAGGCCTGACGGGGGTCTGTGAACCACATAGGGGAGGAAGGAGGGAGGAACTGGCGTGGGGGGGAGGAGGCACCCGCGTGGGCGGAAGGGTAAGGGAACGCTGGGAAGGAGGAGGTATGGAGGAGAAAAACTAAGACTAAAAATTTCTGAGATCTCGGTGACGTCGGGAGAGTAAGTTTGGAACCAGACGACTGGGTTCTCACCCCGGCTTGGCTAAGTACTTGCTGTAGGACTTTGGGCAAGTTACTTAGCCTCTGGGCCTCAGGCTCCTCTTCGGTCAAGAGGTGAGCCTACCCACTTCAAGACTGTTTGAAAAGACTGAGTCACCTAATTTATGTAAAGAACATAAAAGTACATCTGAAACACAGTAAGTGCTCCAAGTTTTACCTTCCATTAAGGGCGCTGAGGAAAAGTAAAAATGAAATAAAATCATTTAAGAGCTGTATATAAAAAAAGGGTTACCTGTTTTTGCGTTGGACCTTGTTTTGAAAAATAACCAAAGGAGAAGAGCCATGGGAACTAAAAGAAAAAAAAAAAAAATTTAAAAACCTTCAGTGATATTTTTAAAAAAATTCGTGGAAAGTACTTCTAAAGATCTAGTTTCATAAAAATACCACTTACTTTTATGAGAAGCTGCCTCCCAATGCCAAACTTCACAAAGAATAAAAAGAAAAGTCCCGCAAACATCAGCTTAATGACAGAAGTGATGCCTCCCACTGTCACATAGGCGGCGTACTGGACCTAGATGAGGACGTAAAGTCAGAATGTTACCCCCAACTTCTGCAGACGATGCAATACAAGAAAGTAAGCTACTTATACCTTCCTCTGTGGCCATAAACAGTAAGCAAAAGCAGTTTATGTTCTAAAAGCTTGTTCAGAAACCAGACACTGGGAGCCCATTTTTTAAAGAAATTATTACAAGTGGTAATTAGCTTCCCTGACCTGAACACAAAAGTCCCCTTGATCCATACATAAAAAGCCCACAACAATGTACCTAAATGTAGTAATTATACATTATAAGATACAGATTCTAACTACAACCTCTTCTATGAGAAAATAGTCTTTTAAATTGAGATACAGTTTCCTCTCTTTTCCCCCCTGTGGCATGCTTTAGCTTTGGTCCTTTTTTTTCCTTTCATTTTTTAATTTAAATTCAATGAATTAACATATAATATACTATTAGCTTCAGAGGTAGAAGTCAGTGATGCATCATCTTATATAATACTCAGGGCTCATTACAATATATACCCTCCTTAATGTCCACCACCAAGTTACCTCAGCCCTGCAACACCCTCCCTCCAGCAACCCTCATTTTGTCTCCCATAATTAAGAGTCCCTTCTGGTGTATCTCCCTCTCTGGTTTCATCTTGTTTCATTTTTTTCCCTCCTTTCTCCCATGATCCTCTGTTTTGTTTCCACATACGAGGTCATTATGATAGTTGTCTTTCTCTGACTGATTATTTCACTTAACATAATACCCTCTAGTTCCATCCATGTTGTTGCAAAGGGCAAGATTTCATTCTTTTGATGGCTGCATAGTATTCCATTGTACACATATACCACATCTTCTTTATCTATTCATATGTCAATGGACATCTGGGCTTTTTCTATAGTTTGGCTATTGTGGACATTGCTGCTGTAAACATTGGGGTGAGGTGCCCCTTCGGATCACTACATTAGTAGCATGATTCCTGGGTCAGAGAGTAGCTCTATTTTCAACGTTTTGAGGAACACAGTTTCCTCTTCAAGTCTCAGAAACGGGAGCAATTACTTCCCAGACCAAAGGAGAAAGATGTTATTCCAGAGGTTGGAGGTCACAAGGAGGAGAACCCAGACATCTCACCAGCAACAGAGTATCCTAGCAGCCAAAACTCTCAGGAAGGGTTGTTGGGTGTTTAGGACACCAGCGTTCCCTGCACTAAATTTGCTGCAGTTCTGTTTCACCAACAAGGTATGCAGCTGCCAGACCTGAGTTATGGGGAAAGCTACCTCCTCCCCCATGAAATGCAAAATGCTTTACCCTAGCGATTCTTACACTTTCAGACACTGAACCCTGCATTATTTAGCCTGCTCTTTTTTTGCTTTGCAAACATAAAAATCCTACGTTAAACAGGTATGGGAATGATAATGAACAGTACACTCTTCATTAAAAATTAAATCCTATGCACTTACAGGTGACTGCTCCAAATTCTCAAACAAGTAGCGCTGAGTCCGCCTCACAACGGACACATCTGATCCCAAGAAGGGAATGGAGTAGCTGTTCAGTTCTCTGCAGTAAGAAATCGGCCACCTGCAAGACAGACCCGCAGACCCAAGAATATGCTGCCTTTTCTTCACTTACAGTTAACTCCGCACATTTCTGAATAAAAAATGTAGCTTTTCTTGAGGCAGTAATGACAACAAAGATGGCAGATCTGCTCTCAATTACAATTTATCTACGTGTCCTGTGTTCCCCACACCTACACCAAACAAATGAGTGGGACAGAGCAGAGTTCTTCGCAGCAGGGGCTCGCAACAGGTATGTTTTACCCCATCAATCTCCCCAGACAGTACACTCATTTCAACAGCCAAACCCTAGTATGAGTTTAGAGTTCTCACATAAAAGTGCTATTAATAGATAATCTAGGGCACCTGAGTGGCTCAAACATTAAGCATCTGCCTTCAGCTCAGGTCATGATCCCAGGGTCCTGGGATCGAGTCCCGCATTGGGGCTCCCCGCTCTACAAGAAGCCCACTTCTCCCTCTCCCACACTCCCTGCTTGTGTTTCCTCTCTGTGTCTCTCTCTGTCAAATAAATAAAATCTTAAAAAAAAAAAAAAAGAAAATCTACATTAGATCACGACACATATTAAAATGGTTTTACTGCACAAAATTTAACTGATGTTTGATTTTGATAATGATAGTAAAAAGGCATAAAATTCATTTTCTCCCAGAATGCAAATATATTATTATATATGAAGTACTTAAGCTTAGAATAATGTACTAATCATATTATATTTAGCTAGGAAGACAATCCTGTATTCACTACAAAACAGTCTCAGGCTTTTCTAAGTAGCAGACTTAAACACCAACAGCAATATACTTAGACCTGATATGCTAAAAAATGGATTTTGGGGTGCCTGAGTGGCTCAGTGGGTTGGGCATCTGCCTTCAGCTCAGGTCAAGATCTCAGGGTCCTGGGATCAAGTCCCAAGTCAGGCTCCTTGCTCAGTGGGGAGTCCACTCCTCCCTCTCTCTTCTGCCTGCCCCTCCCCCTGCTCCTGTGCCTCCCCCCTCTCTTCTGCCCCTCCCCCGCTCATGCTTTCTCACTCTCTCAAATAAATAAATAAAATCTTAAAATAAAAAAAGAATAGATTTTAAGTTAATATACCTTCTTTTTAATTTTGAACCAACAACTGGGACAGGTTTCAGATTTGACTCATTTCGCAGTTTTTTCAAATTACTCTGATCTGCAAAACCATAAACTGCAGACTTCCAGGTACCATCGTGAATGCACAACCCCTAATAAAAATTCAAAAAGTAAAGAAACATGCCTTAAGGGATAATAACAAAATGTAAAACCAAGAAATTTACAAGTGTTTACAGAGAACAGAATTCCGCCTCTCTCTAAGCAAGGCAAAAATCCCTTACTTAATCTCGAGATGAATCCTCAGGCAGGACTCCCCAGCTCGATCATATTCGATATTTACACCCATGTGTGGTCCTTCTTCTTCCTTCCTACCGTTATTTATGCGCCTTTTAAATGCCACTGAGATTTTTACCTTTGCATTTCCACTCAACTAACTGACCATATTCCTTCAAAATTAACCTAATTCCTCTCCCTATGCTGATTCCTCGAAGTTTCAAGACGTGTCCCTGGGCACATTTATGCACACGGACACAATGTACAGACCAATCCCGGCCCTGGCACAGCCAGGGTCCCACTGCCCCCAATGCCCCTTACTCCAGACTCAAGTTATACAAATGCCTCCCACATAAGTCTTGTTAAAATATATATTTTTTAGTTTTAAGGCTCATTAATATGATTTATGTTTTAATTTCTTCCCCCACTTCTTCAGTTTCTTTCTGGAACTGTAGGCAGCAGAGAATCCTTGCTTGATCTTGCCCAGACTCATTCGTTCCATTATTTCTTGTCCTCAGTGTTTTTCATTCTTCCAACATAATTACATCCTCTCCACGAACCTCACCTCCAACGCCCATTAGATGTGAGGGGCAGAAAGGAGAACACAGGCGAGGTTATAACCTCGGGACTTGATGTCTTAGTGCTGACTCTTCTTTACCTCCTAACTTTCGGATGGGCCTTTTAATTCTCTGTTACATAAGTATTTTAAACTTCATTTATAATTCTGATTATACATAACCTTTCAGGTAGTTTACCTTGTTTGAATAAACAAAGTTATTTAGAAATATTCAAAACCAATTCTGTCACGAGATTTTTGAGAGAAGAGCATCAGTAAAGCTGATGTGAAGATACTGTTGCTTGTTAATAAGCAGAATAAGAGAAATAATAAACCATCAGAAGATGCAGGTGTTTATATCAGAGCTTTGATGACACTGAAAGGCAGAGAGACACCAAACTTAATTCCCACTTTGATACGGATTCCTATCTTCTGTTGTGTTAAAACAAACAGAGCTAAAACTCTGAGGGGTTTCTATGTGAAACTACTCTCAATCTGGACCCAGTCAATGTGACCTGTTTGCAAACATAAAGATTTCCAGGGGCACCCCGCTAGCTCTGTCGGTGAAGCACATGACTCTTGATCTCGGGTATACAAATTACTTAAAGTAAAATCTTTAAATAAAAATTAAAAAATAAAAAAAATTTCCAAATACCAGGAGAAAACAGCTTTTTGGAAACCCAAGAATATCTTCTTATACAAATAAGCCATCAAAAAGGCACATATCAGTCCATTTTTAAAAACTGTTTACCTTATTGAAAAACATAAAGTACACAAAACATAAAGAGGCAATTTAATGAAATTATGAAACAAATATCCCTGTAGACAGAAGGCCCAACTTCTGTCCTGCTTTCATGGTAATAAAGACAAATACTTGCTTTTCCTTAGAAAACCACTTTCCTTAGAGTTTTACCACCTAAGTATTCATTCCTTGTGAATTTTGCCTGTTTCTAAACTTTACAGAAATGGCAGCACACAGCCTATATTCCTCTGAGTTTGGCCTTTTATGCTCAAGACTGTGATATTAAGATTCATCATGTGTTAGAAATAGCTCCTACTTTGGAAATCAAAAATTACACGGAAACATATGAAAATGAAAACAGGACAGTCCAAAACCTTTGGGACAGAGCAAAAGCAGTTCTAAGAGGGAAGTTCATAGCAATACAGGCCCACCTCAAGAAGCAAGAAAAAACTCAAATACACAACTTAACCTTACTCCTGAAGGAGCTAGGAAAAAAACAAGACCCCAAACTAGCAAAAGGAAGGACATAATAAAAATTAGAGCAGATATAAATGATACAGAAACTAAAAAGCAACAGAAGTGATCAATGAAACCAGGAGCGGTTTCTTTGAAAAGATCAGCAAAATTGATAAATCTCTAGCCAGAGCCATAAAGAAAGAGAGAGAGAAGGGATTCAAACAAAACCACAAAAGAAAGGAGATAAATAATAACCAACACCACAGAAATACAAACAACTGTAGAGGACATTAGGAAAAATTTGGGACCCCTGGGTGGCTGTCGGTTAAGCATCTACCTTCAGCTCAGGTCCTGATCCCAGAGTCCTGGGACTGAATCCCACTTCGGGATCCTTGGCTCAGTGGGAAGCCTGCTGCTCCCCTTGCCAGGAAAATGCAAATCAGGGGGCACGTGGGTGGCTCAGTCAGTTAAGCAACTGCCTTTGGCACTGGTCATGAAGTCCCAGGATCGAGTCCTGCTCTGGGCTCCCTGCTCAGCAGGGAGTCTGCTTCTCCCTCTGACCCTCCCCACTCTCATGCTCTCTCTCATCCTCTCTCAAATAAATAAAATCTTAAAAAAAAAAAAAAAGGAAAATGCAAATTAAAACTACAATGAGAAATCATTTCACACCTGGTAGAAAGGCCAAAATCAACAACACAAGAAACAAGTGTTGGTGAGGGTGTGGAGAAAGGGGAACCCTCCTGCACTGTTGGTGGGAGTGCAAGCTGGTGCAGCCACTTGAAAAAACAGTATGGAGGTTCCTCAAAAAGTTAAAAATAGAGCTACCCTATGATCCAGCAATCACACTACTGGGTATTTACCCAAAGAATATACAAACACTAATTCAAAGGGATATATGGACCCCGACGTTTATTGCAGCATTATCTACAATAGTCAGATTATGAAAGCAGCCCAAGGGTCCACTGACAGACGAATGGATAAAGAAGACAGACACACACACACAGAAACACACTGGAGTACTACTCAGCCATAAAAAAGAATGAAATCTTGCCATTTGCAAGGACATGGATGGAGCTAAAGAGTCCGAGAAAGACAAATACCATATGGTTTCACTCGCAGGTGGAATTTAAGAAAGAAAAACAAGCAAAGGAAAAATAAAAGAGACAAACCAAGAAACAGACTCTTGAATTCCTATATTGTATTGAATCACCACACTGTACCCCTGAAATTGATATAACACTGCATGTTCACTATACTGGAATTAAAATAAAAACTTAAAAAAAAGAAAGAACTGCTCTACAGCTGGCCTTTCCATTTTCTAAATGGTATCTTCTCATAAACAGACATTATCAATTTTAAATGTACACAAATTTATCACTTTTTCTTTATATCTAATGCCTTCTATGTCTTTTTTAAGAAACCATTCCCTATACAGCCTGATGACTATAGTTAATACTGTATTCCCTATGTGAACGTTGCTAAGAGAAATCTTAAAAGTTTTCACCACAAGGGGCACCGGGTGGCTCAGCTGGTTAAGCATCAGACTCTTGGTTTCAGCTCAGGTGTTGATCTTAGGGTCATGAGTTCAAGCCCCATGTTGGGCTCTAGGCTGCACATGGAGCCTACTTAAAAAAAAAAAATTCATCACAAAAAAAAAAAAAATTGTCAAGTCTGTATGGAAATGGATGTTAACTTATCATGATAACCATATCTGCAATATACTGCAGTATATATAACTATCAAATCAATATGTTGTACACCTGAAACTAATGTTGTATCAATTATACTTCATTAAAAAATAATAAAATATATGTCTGTCGGGGCGGGGAGGAAGCCATTCCCAACCCTGAGGCCATGAAATGCACATCGTCTTCTAGAAGCTTCACTGTGTTGCCTCTCACGGTGTAATCCACCTAAACTTGATTTTTTGTACACAGTGTAAAGTATGAATTTAATTTCATTTCTCTCCATCTGGATACCCAGTTGGCCCAGCATCACCTCCTAAAAAGCTCCTTTCCCATAAATCAAGTGCTCACACACATGAACTACTCTGAGCTCTTTACTCTGTTCCAGCCCTACTGATGTCCCACTGCCAATGTAATGCACTGATTTAATAATGAGTCTTGATACCCAAGAGCACCTTTCTACCTTTTCCTCCTTCAAGAATGTCTTGTTTATTATCAGCCCTCTGCATTTCCATATATATTTTAGAATTAGCGGGCCAAGGGGCACCTGGGTGGCTCAGTGGGTTAAAGCCTCTGCCTTTGGCTCAGGTCATGATCTCAGGTCCTGGGATTGAGCCCCACATCGGGCTCTCTGCTCAGCGGGGAGCTTGCTTTCCCCTCTTTCTCTGCCTGCCTCTCTGCCTACTTGTGATCTTTGTCAAATAAATAAAATCTTAAAAAAAAAAAAAAAGAATTAGCTTGCCAAGTTGCACACCAAAACAAAATCCCGTTTCAGATTTTGATTGGAATTACATAGGATTATAAATCAATTTGAGGAAAACTGACATCATAACAACAAAACTGAGTCCCCCAATCCATGAATATGGTGGATCCTTCCATTTATTTGTCTTCCTTAAGGTCTCCAATCATGTGTTATAGCTTTCTTCACAGAAATACTGCACATTTTTCTATTACTATCCTTAGGTACTTAATTTTTTCTATGCTATTAAAAATGGTCACTTTTTAAAAAAAATTCTATATAGCTTGTATATAGAAATGCAACTAATTTTTATCTTAATTCTCTGTCCAGCAACAATAAAGAGTAGGATGGAAATAAATGAAACAGAGAATAGAAAAAGAGAAAAATCAATGAAAACCAAATTTCTCTCTTTGAAGAAATCAACCAAATTGACAAACTTTTAGCCAGACTGACAAAAAGAGTGAAAGAGAAAAAGTCAGAGAAAGCACTCAAGTTACTAAAACCAGGAATGAAAGAAGGAACATCACTACCAACCTTACAGAAGCAGAAAGGAGTTTTAGGGAATACTCCGGACAACTGTACACCACACCAAATGAGACAACCTAGATGAAATGGACAAACTCCAAGAAAGACACCATTACGAATTGAACTGTGTCTCCCCAAATTCATAGGCTGAAGTCCTAACCGCTAATACCTTAAAATGTGACCTTATTTGAAAACAGGATTGTTGTAGACATAATTAATTAAAGGGAGGTCAAACTAGAGTGGGTAGGCCCCCGTCCTTAACAGACCTGTGAGATGCGGACACAGCATCCCCACAGAGAGAACGCCATGCGATGGTGGAGCAGAGATCAGAGCGCAGCATCCACATACCCCAAACGCCCAAGAGCCAGCAAACCACAAGAAGCCAGGAGAGAAATACTGAGCAGATTCTCCCTCAAAGCCTCCAAAGGAACCAACTCTAACAAAACCTTGATCTCCAGCTTCTAACCTCCAGAACCGTGAGAATAATAAATTTGTTTTTTAAGCAACCCAGTTCTCGGCAGTTCGTTACAGCAGGCCTAGAAAACTAATGCCAGTGCAAACTACCAAAACTGACGTAAGAGGAAATAGAAAATCCTAGTAAACCTGTAAGTAAAGAGATGGGAATTAATAATCAAAAAACTTCCCACAAAGAAAAGCCCACGCCCAGATGATATCATTGATGAATTCTACCAAACATTTCAAGAATTAATACCACTTCTTTGCAAACGTTTCCTAAAAGGCCAGTACCAATTACCCTGATACCAAAACCAGACAAAAAAAATCACAAGAAAACTACAAACTAATATTCCTTATGAATATAGATGCAAAAATCATCAACAAAATGCTAGTAAACTAAATCCAGCAATATATAAAAAGGATTATATACTATGACCAAGTGGGATTCACCCCAGCAATGTAAGATTGGTTCAACATACAAAAATCAATTTTAAGCAATACAGTGGAAGGGAAGAAAAAACAAAAACCACATGATCATCTCAACAGATTCAGAAAAAGCATCTGATAAAATATAACACCCTTCACATTAAAAACACTCAACAAACTACTAGAAGGAAATTTCCTCAACCTGATGAAGAGCATCTATAAAAACCCACAGCTAGACAAAGACATCAGTTCTCGCCACTTCTACTCCCCACTGTACTGGAGGGTCTAGCCAAGGAAATCAGGTAAGAAAAAGAATTTTTCTAGCAATCTATGAAACTCATTTACTCATTCTAAAAATATTGCCTATAGATTTCTTTGGAATTTCCTACATTTACAATTATATCATCTGCTGAAAACAGTTTTGTTTCTTCTTTTAAAAAATTTTTTTAATTTATTTATTCATTTATTTGAGAGACAGAGATAGCAAGAGAGAGCATGAATGGGTAGGAGAAGGAGAAGCAGGGTCCCCACTGAGCAGGGAGCCCGACTGGGGCATGATTCCAGGACCCTGAGATCATGACCTGAGCCAAAGGCAGATGCTTAACGGACTGAACCACCCAGGCACCCCTTGTTTTCTCATTTCCAACCTATATACAGTTTCGTTCTTTTTTCCTGCATTACTGCTCTGGCTACAATCTGGCAGAAGTAATGGGCACCCAGGTCTTATCCCTGTGCTCAGAGCAAAAGTTTTCAATGTTAAATACAGATTTAACTTTATTATAGCTTTAAAAAAAAAGATAATCTTCCCTTCTATTCCCAACTTGCTGTAAGTTTTTAATCATGAATAGAAAGTACATTTTACCACACTTTTTCTCTGCTTATCGAGATGATCATAAGACTGTCCTCCTTTAACCTGTTAGTGAGGTGGATTATAGTGATTATGTAATATGATACATCCTATTCCTCTCTAAAACTAACTTGGTCAAAATATATTATTCTTATGTATTACTGCTTTTAATTTGCAAATATTTTACTTAGAATTTTTATATCTGTGTTCCTAGAACATGAAACTGGACTGGACTTTTGCATCCTGGAATTGTAGGGTTTTAGAATTAAGATTAAGTTAGCCTTGTCCACTCAAGTCAGCTGACAAAAACACTTACTGAGCTCCGATTATGTGACCAGCAGTGTTCTGGGTGCTTGGTGAACTAAAAAGACAAACATCCTTCTTTTTGTGGTGCTCACATTCCAGAGAGGGTTACAAACTCAATAAAAAATACAATACACAGGCTTTAGAAGGTGCAAAGTACTATAAGAAAAAAGAAAAAGAGTAGGTATGATGAAGTGAAAATGATGGAATTAAGTCTGCAATTTTAAATGGGACTTCATCAGGAAAGTGACATCGGAGAAAAGACTTGAAGGAGAAGAGGGTGTCAGTCATGAAAACATCTGTGACAAGTATTTGCAGGAAAAGGAGAGAGCCAGGACAAAAGTGGAGGGCGGAAGCGTGCTGGCATGTTCGAGGGGGCACACGGGTCAGCGTGAATGAGGGAGAATGCCCAGGTGTGGGAGAGGAGGCTAGAGAGGGACAAGGGCCACGTCACTTGGATTCTTGCACACGACCGGAAGGACATGGTCCGAGTGAGGTCTGAACAGGATCATCCCGGCTATATGTCGAGCACGACTCTACAAGAACCGGTGGTAGCAAGAATAAGGCGTGGGAGAAAGAGAAACGGTGAAGAGTGATCAGATTCGCACGTTTCGCAAAGGCAGAATCAACAGGATTTCCTGACTGACGGGATCTGAGGATCTGTCCTCAGAGGACAGAGAGCAATGACCCCACCGTCTGGCCTGTGTGGAAGGACACGCCACTACCAACTGAAACGGATACAAAGGACCCGAGGTTGGAGCGCATTTGGAAACAAGAAACAGGAGGTCGGTTATGGTCAAGGCACAGTCTGAGAGAGCTATCAGGTGTGCAAGGGCAGATGTTAATTAGGTGATTAGATGTTTTAAGTCCGGAGTTTAGAAAAAAGGTCTGGGTTAATGACATAAATTTAAAATACATTTCATCATATGCAAATATACAGAGATTTTCATGTTATCTCTTCAGTGATTTCTAGTATAACTGTACTGTGGTCTACAACACACTCTAGGACAGGGGTTGGCAAACCGTCTCTGAAAGGTCCAATCTGTAGGCCACAGATGGTCTCTACGACCTATTCTTTGTATTTCTATTGCAGCCCTTTTAAAAATGTAAACAATCATCCTTAGCTTGTGGACATATAAAAAAGGCCATGGGCTGGGGCAGCTGGGTGGCTCAGTCGGTTAAGCATCCAGCTCTTGTTTTCGGCTCAGCTTGTGATCGCAGGATCTCAGGGTCATGAGATGGAGTCCCATGCCAGGCTCCACGCTCAGCACAGAGTCTGCTCGAGATTCCCTTTCCCTCTCCCTCTGCCCCTCCCCCTGACACTTGCCACAGGCAAGTGGCTGACCTGTTCTAGAACCCCAACAGCCACTGTGCAAGCCCCCACACAGCACACACAGAACATTTCCATCACGGCGGGAAGACCGACTGGACAGACAGGACAATTCTACACTATAATTTCAATCCTCTGAAATTCAAGCGTGTGGTCTATGGTACAATTTTGTGTGTAAAATAAAAAACCCCCAGGGGAAAAGAAAGCTAAGGAGGGACAGGACAGCTCAGTGACTGGGGATACACAGAACCTGTCCCATCCTTGTAAAACTCAGGCTGTGGATTTTGCTTTAGGGGGAGTGAGAGAGGGAAATGCACTCCTACAGACGCTTCAGCTCTCTTGTCCTGGGTCAAGCCCCAACTTTAAGTTCAAATCATATTAATAAAAATAATACTTAATAACGTTTACTGGGCAATTTGCTAACTGCCAACCTCTGATTTAGAGTCATTGACTCCGTGACCACATGAAGCAGATACTATTATCATCTCCTTTTACAGATGAAGGAAGGGAGGCCCCGTGAGGACAGTGTGGTACTTGCCCAGGACGTCACCCATAAGTGGCAGAGCCAGAACTCAAACCCAGGCAGTCCTGCTGCCCAATCTGGCTCGCCTCCCTGTGAATCACCAGGGGCTTGTTTACCCTCTAGTGAAGGGAAGACACCTTCATGACACCAGCTCTCTTTCCAACTGCATCTCCTGCTGCTCTTTCAAAAGCAGCCTCTTTTCTACTCTACCAATTTTCTCACGATCTCCCTGTTGTGACATCTAGGTTCTGTCATCCTGCAGCAACTCCCTGCAGTCCTCAAACTCATCTTCTGCTTATAAAACTCTCTTTCCTATCTGGAACGTGTTCCATGCTGGAGAGATGGAACTCTCTCTCTGGCGCCCCCTCCAGAAGCCTGCGACCCAGGCCAAGGCAATCTGACTACGCCATTACACCAGGTCATACTGATGGGCTCAAGAAAAGCCCAAAGGCCCCACACTTGACTGATCTTTCCTACGATGTGATACATCAACTCTGCTAGCTGTTCCCAGGAAATGAGGAACTTTAAGGACAATGTATCCCTGGGAATGCCAGCACCTTCTCTGCCACACTGAGAGCCACAGAGAGGAACCCAGAGGAAAGGAACGCAACATCAGTAAATCCCACACCATCCCCTACAGAGTCAGTTAGTTCCTCTTCGTGTTGCTGGTTTAAACCGGGTGGAGCTGGGTTTCTAGCCATGCCCCCCAGATTCATGCATGTATCTCACTCTTGCTTCTGAGCCTTGTTCAGGTGACTTTCCAAATGCTATTTCCTTCTCACAGCTAAACTCAGCAAGGCCTCTAGGAGGCCTTCCCCAGTTGCTCGGGCCCACTATCACTTCCCTTTACTCTGATTCTGACTCTCCAGTGGGCATTCTCTGTCACCACAGATTTTAGCATGCGTGACACAGCTTTGTGTTTATCAACCTGATCCCACAATTTGGACGACTAGAACCATGAGTCTCACCCGCACACGCTCATACCATCCCGCAGCTGTGTCCTGATGATGCTGCTCCCTCTCCCTTAGCCCAGCTCCACAGCTCCCGTCTCCGACACTCAGCACGCGCCCAGCTCCTCCAGGCTGCTCTTACCTCTGGCCTCCCAGCGGGGTTGACTCTCCATCCTCAGAATCCTACAGTATTTCACCTGATCTCTTTAATGTCTCTCTCTCCTGTCAAGCCACATTATTCTCCCCTTCAGGACAGGCCTGCATCTTCTCCGTTTCTGGGTCACACCACCTTGTACTGCTCTATGTATCTGCACCACCACAGAGGACTTGCTGAACGAATGGATTTCAAAGAGAACCTCAAGCACAGACCTAGACCTGGGTCAGACTGCCGGCGACAAAGGGCCTATCGTAAACATGGGCCTCCGGGAATACGGCCACCTCAGGTCTCACGTTCCCCAACGGGCTGGACGGTCAGTGATGACATCACCATCTCTTTCTGGCCACGATGGCCTTGGCCCGTGAGGCGCATGACACGAGTGTACAGACTTGGACTGAACTGGTTGACAACAGTTATTACACAACAATGAGAGATATTTTGGTGCTGGGATCATGGGACCTCATTCTAATACACTGAACCGTGCAGCTGTTTGTAACAAAATTCTATTTTAAGTCTAGGTAATTCCCAGCAAGCCACCATCTTTACTTTTTAAAATCAAACATAGTGACTCTCATGCCCTAAAAATTACAAATATGTATGAAATTTAACTCATCAAAATCTTTTTAGGAGGCATGTATCATTTCCAAAATGTTTTTGTTAACTTTAAAAAACACCTGAGAAACAGAAAAACCAACCTCAGGTCCGGAATGTAGAGTCAGGAAACTTTCCACAGCAGTCAGAGTGCCTACGAGAGCAGCAGAACGGTAGAGTCAAATCAAATAAAATCCACACAACTAAGACATGCAGAATGCATTATTCCTATTTTTAAAAGATTTTATTTACTTATTTGAGAGAGAGAGCACAAGCAAGGTGAAGGGCAGAGAGAGAAGCCGACTCCCCACTGAGCAGGAAGCCCAACGAGGGGTTCGATCCCAGACCCCGGGATCATGACCTGAATCAAAGGGAGACGCTTAACTGACTGGACTGCCTAGGCATCCCAAAATATAGCAATTTCTTAAGACTGGTCTTCCTAGTTTTAATTCCAAAGAAAACAAAATCGTGGGGCCTTGGAAAGCGGACCCTGAGAAAGAGAATGAACCACCTCGTCATCAACAATGATGAGAACCACAGTCATCTAAATGTTGCCTGGTGACCATCAATAAACACCTAGATCAAGTATAATCCCCTGAGATGATTCTGAGGTTTGCTCTGAGAACGCTGCCTGGGTTTATGGCCCAATCATCTACCCTCGCCACAGAAAGAACATGGACCGCCTAAGGCAACACAGAGTAACACGTGGACAGCTTGTGCCAAACAATCAGTGGGGCACTTGTTGAAATGCTCCCTCTTAGGGTTTGGTATCTGAAAACAAAGTTGTTGGGTTTGCTTTTTAAGATTTTATTTACTTATTTGACAGAGAGAGAAAGAGAGCACAAGCAGGCAGAGAGGCAGGCAGAGAGGGAGGGAAGCAGGCTCCCCGCTGAGCAGAGAGCCCAACGCGGGGCTCGATCCCAGGACCCCGAGATCATAACCTGAGCCAAAGGCTGAGGCTTAACCCACTGAGCCACCCAGACACCCCGAAAAGAAAGTTTTAAAACAAGGCTTAAAGTATTATTTCTCCCTTAAAAGAAAAAAGACCTATTCAAAATAACAGAAGCTATTAAATATTTTAAAACAACCTTAGTAAGAAATATGTAAAATTATCTTGAAGAAAATGTCTGAACTTTAGAGACTTAAGTTGATAAATGGGGACCTACCAAATCTATGATTTTAAGATTAAGTGTTTTAAAGACGTTCAGTTGGGGGGCGCCTGGGAGGCTCAGTCAGTTAAGTGACCCATCTTGGTTTCAGTTTAGGTAGGATCGAGCCTGGGATCAAGTCCCACGTCAGGCTCCACACTGAGCACGGAGTTTGCTTGGGACTTTCTCTCCCTCTATCCCTCCCACCACCCAACACTCACTCACTCTCTAAAATAAATAAATAACTTAAAAAAAAAGAGAGATGCTCATGTTCTTTTTATTTGGAATGGTTCTAGCATTTCATCACTGAGTATGATATTGGCTATTGCCCTCTGACATTAATTATGTTAATAAAGTATTCTATTCCTAAAAACCTGCAATCAGTAAATGGCAGGAATTATCAAATCATTTACTGAGATGGCCATCTAGCTTTTCACCTTCAATATTCTGATGTGATGATGACATAACTTCCTAATAAGCCTTGGTTTTGATATATTATTCTTTTAAAATGCCATTGAAGATTTATTAAAAATTTAGCATTTTTCTGACTACTAATTTCACAAAGCAAGACTGATTTGTAGCTTAGCTTCTTTGGGTGCTATCTATCTGGGACTTTGGTTTG
This sequence comes from Lontra canadensis, assembly GCF_010015895.1. NCBI lineage: Eukaryota > Metazoa > Chordata > Mammalia > Carnivora > Mustelidae > Lontra > Lontra canadensis. The sequence goes on from NW_022631018.1 coordinate 12,213,034, forward strand.
AGTTATGCTAACTTTTTGCTATAAACTAGAACACTTTCTATCTTTTTAAGCTCTTAGGATAGTTTATACAACACTGGAGTTACCTGTTTCATGTCATTTTTTAAATGGACCCTTTTAGAATATGCATGACATTACAAATTTCCATTGTTTTACCACAATATTGATATTTTTCCATTTTTTTAAGATAAAGGGTTTTTAGTTCTAAACTGGTATTATTCACATCAAAAAGCTCTCAAGGAGAGCATAATAGGGTGTATGGGTGGCTCAGTCAGTTAAGCATCTGCCTTTGGCTCAGGTCATGATCACTGTGATCTCAGGGTTCTGGGATCGAGTCCAGCATCGGGCTCCCTGCTCAGCAGGAGCCTGCCTCTTCCTCTCCATTTGCCTCCCCCCAGCTCATGCTCTCTCTCATTCTCTCTTGCTCTCTTTCTCTCAAATAAAATGTTTTTTAAAAAATTAAACTTTTAATTATAATAGTTACATAATTATATTTTTAAATGTGTTAATTCCTAAACCAACCAAGTTTGGATTATAATGGCTGTCAGAAATTCTTTTTCCAGAAATTTTGCAGCTTTAACCATAACTAAGTTGAGACAATGGACAATTCCTCACTTTGGAATATACACGGTACTAACTGCATCTTAAAAAATCATGTCAAAACTAAGCAAGTGGGTTTTGTTTTTATTTTTAATTTTTTAAAGATTTTATTTATTTGACAGAGAGACAGAGGGAGAGAGAGCGCTTATAAGCAGGGGGAACGGGAGAGGGAGAAGCAGGCTCCCCACTGATCAGGGAGCCCGATGTGGGCTCTAATCCCAGGACCCCAGCACCACGACCAGAGCTGAAGGCAGACGCCCAGCTAACTGAGCCACCCAGGTACCCCTTAAATTTTTTTTCTTTTCTTTTTTTTCTTCTTTTTTTTTTTAGAGAAGGTGAGTGGGGGTCGGAGGAGTGAGAATCCCAAGCAGGCTCCACATCCAGCGCAGAGCCTGACACACGGCTTGATCCCACAACCCTGAGATCACCACCCGGCCAAAATCAAGAGCTGGATGCCTAAACAACTGAGCCACCCAGGTGCCCCAAACAAATCATGCGTTTGAACATTACCCATTTACAGTTATATCTCTCTTCCCAACTAGATTTTAGTTCATCACAGTTATAAACATGAAAATTTTCTATTATTAAATTCAATTACTGCTTAGTGATTGATAATTACCATTCATCTTATTTCTGGTATATATTACCCCCAGATCTGCTGGAATGGAGTCAAAGCCACTGCTTCCAATGATATAAGATCCTTTTTCTGCAGCTTTCTCATGATACTTCCAATACATTAATTCCAAAAACTAAAAAATTCAGGACAAAAATCTGAATCAGAGCTATACAGAAACATGTACATCAGCATTAAATGACAGACCTTAAAAGACAAAGCAATTACATTGTGAAAAGGATAACCAATGTGGCTTTGTAGTGAAATATTAACTGTGGAAATGTTTTTCACTTTTTCAGCAAATATTTACTGTACATCTATCACGTGGCAACTAGTGTGGGGCAAGGGCTGATCTGACTTAATGACACTATTAACTTTTTCAGAATGACTTCTAAATGCAAAAGTAATACTATGAAAAACTAAATTAATATGCAAAAAACCCACAAAGACAGCAGGAACACATCTCTGAATCGTATCACACAGAGGGAGCATCATTACAGACATGGGTCGGCACACACACATGGTTGGGATGAACAATGTGGAGAGGAAGGGATGGAAGAGGAGAATAATGTCTGTTCAAATCCTCTGCCTGTTTTTACAGATTACTTTTAGAACAGTTCTAGATTCACAGAAAATCTGAGTAGTGGAGAGTTCCCATGTACCCCGACCCAATTTCTCCTATTGTTAGAGTTTTCTGTTAACATTTGCTACAATTAACAAACCAACATTGATAACATTATCACTAAAGACCATACTTTATCCAGATTTCCCTAGTTTTCACCTAATGTCCTTTCTCTCCCCCAGGATCCCACATCACACTTATTTGTCATGTGTCCCGAGGCTCCTCTTGGTTGTGACAGTCTCCTCGGAATCTCAGGACCCTGACAGTTTTGAGGACTCTGGATCAGGTACTTTGTAGCATGCCCCCCGTTGGAATTCTTCTCCTGACCAGCGTGGGTTTACAGCTTTTGGGGGGCAGGGGGGAGACCACAGGGGTAAGGTGCATTTTGTGACATTCCATCAAGGGTATGTACTGTCACTGGGACTTACCGCTGTGGACGGTGGCCCTGAACGCTCAGCTGAGGTAGCGTTTGTCAGGTTTCACCACCAGCAAGTTATTCTCTTCTTGCCTCCCTTCTGTACTGTTCTCTCGGGGAGGGAATGACTCTGTGTGGCACCCCCTGAGGAAGCGGTGGTGAGTCATGCTCCCCGCCTCGAGGGTGGAGTAGTTACACAAGCAATTTGGGATTCTTCCACAGAACGTGTCTCCACTCATCCCTTCGCCCATTTTTAATTAGGTGATTTGATTTGTATTACTGCCTCGTAAGAGTCCTTTATTCAGTCTGGATCTTTATTAAGCTTTGAGATCACTTTTACTGAAGTTTATAGGACACTTTAGGAAGGTTTCATCATTTTCTTTGCTGTGGGATTTTTTTTTTTTTTTTAATAAGACAGGAATTGGTTTCTGTTTCACTCAGATTTCCTACCTCTTCTTGACTCGATTTTGGTAATTCACACTTTCCTAGTCTTTTCCAGTACGTTACTATATCGGCACATTGGTGAAGACAGTGGCAGAGACCGCAGGGACAGATGAGGTGACAGTTCTCGAGGAGCTGGGGTGGCCGGGTGCTTGCGGACGCTCCACTTCCTGCGCGCAGGCAAACCCCAGCTGAGTCCTGCTTCTACTGAGCGGACGCAGGACTCAGCGGCACGACTTAACCCCCCGCAGCTTCAGTTTCCTCATCCACAAAACAGGCCAGACGACACCGACTTGACAGGAACGTGGAACATTCAGATGACACAAAATGCTGGATTAGCAGAGTGTCGGGCGTGCAGTAAGCACTCGAGTGTCAGTGTCTATAATGTTTATATTTGGAGGATTTTACACTTCCTTTTCTGTAATGCTGTAAAGGTGTCTGATTACAAGAAGGGAATTCGTTATGAAAACGTTATAAAAGTGATATTCTAAGAATTTACACACGGCGCACCATTTTAATTAAGCCCTCTCACAGCACGCGGAAGCTACAGAAAGCAGCACATCCTACACACAAAACACCTGGAAGAAATGAAGTGGTAAGGCAGAAAAAAACTCAAGAGAACGGAAGACCTGACTCTCCTTCAAGCCGTCAGTGGAACCGCACGTCTCAGCACAAGGGTGGGGGTCCCTGACTTCTAAAACAGGTCTGCGGGGCGGCACTAAACAATTCCCCCCTCTCAAAGACAGCTGTGTTGTTAAGGCCCTTCTTTCTTCTTCATTTTACATACCTGAGGCTCTCCACAGATGTCAATACAGCTCGTTCCATTTTCGATACATGCTTTTACTACAGGTTCTCCGTAAAATCGATACTGGAGGGAATAAAGAAAACCAACCGTTTACTCTCACTTAGCAAGCCTGAAGATTGACTGACTGACTGAGTGAGTGATTTGAGAAAGAGAGAGAGAGAGAGAGAATGTGTGCACATAACAGGGCAGGGTCAGAAGGAGAGAGACAATCTCAAGCAGAGTCTGGGCTGAGCACAGAGTCCGATCTGGGGCCCGATCCCACAACCCTGAGATCATGACCTAAGCCTAAATCCAGAGTCGGACACAGAACTAACGGAGCCACCCAGGTGCCCCTTCCTTAGCAAGCTTAAATGAATGAAATGCCATTGAGTTTTGCAAGTAGAGTCTTAGTTATTAAGAATCAAATATTCACAAAGGAGCCGAAAAATCACGTAACTGCACCACACCACTTCTCACAGCGTGAATGAAAGCACGATGGAATTAGAGGAACGTGTGCTCACCTCTAACTGAAAACCAAACAGGAAGTTTTATAGACCAAGTGATTCATTCGAGTTGAATTCTGAAGAACAAGGATTTGCCAGCAAAAAGAAAAATCCAGATAAAGAGAAAAGTATATGTGAAGGTGTGAGAAAAGGTAAGGGGAGCTGAAGCTCAGAGTAGTTGATAGGGACGTGACGAGAGACGGGCCTGGAAGGAACACTGGGGCCAGGTCAGGACTACTAGGCTCTCCTGAAGAATCCTAAGTAGGACAGTGGTGTAAGGTTTACAGAAAACACACATCACTCTGCCTGACCCACTAGAAAACAACACCATGGCTGCTAAGAAATGACAAAAGGCGGAAGTAAGGAAGGTGACGGATACACCAAGGGTAAGACTGTTAAAGAGATAGAAGTGACTGGGCTTGCTGATTAGACAGACAAGGAAGCCAAAGGCGGTGGCGGGGGGGGGGGGGGGGGGGCTACTGGTCCTATTAATCAAAATACAGACCAACAGGAAGAGGAGAAATTTCATTTGTTGCCATGATTGGCCTCGTTCTCCACAAAATTTGCAAGTGAGAAACCTAGAAGCCATTTTTTACTCCACCTACCCTGGAAGTCACCAGGTTTTACGAATTAGTTCCCTGAAAATCTCAAATCAGTTCCCTCCCCTCTACACATCCAAATCTGAGTTCATACCCTTACCACCTCTCCTGCGATTTACTGTACACAGTAACCAGCTTCCCTGCAGCCAAGGTAGTCCCATGGCCAAAGAACACCAAATCATTATTCTAAAATAAGAATCTGATGTTATCTTTATTTCGTTGCGTACACACACGAACACACGCACGCATGCACAGATACATATACATCTCTTAAAATCCTTTGCTAGCTCCACAGTGCCTATATCTACTATAGGAGAAAGTCCAAACTTCTTAGCATGTCACGAAAAGCATCAGGTCACACCACAACCCCTTCATTCCCATATTCCAACAGCTCTCAAATGCCTATCATCTCCTAATTGTGCTACTTCCTTGCCCTCCATTCCCTGGAGCCCCCTCCCCTGTTCGTGGCTGCCCTAGGCTAGCTCCTGGCTCCTCCAGTCTCTGCCTTCTGGCCTTGGCTTACCTTCCCACGGCTCAGAGAGTGAGCCACAGCCTGTTGGCTACTGGGTTTACCTACAAGTACTGGCAAGCGGCTGTAAAGCATTAATGAGCTTTCTGAAATAACAGCTCCTTCTGGAAACAGAATGCGCTCCCCTCTCTGCCACAATCCCCCCCCCAACCCCCACATCGTATTCTGTCTTAACTGGCCCACCTTTCTCTCTTCTCCGGGCAATCTGAGGTTGAGACTTCAACACTAACATCCCTATATTAATTTTGTTTTGTTTTGTTTTTCTCTACTTTCTAACCTTGTGCTTTTATGAAATAAATGAACAAATGGTAACTATCCTTGATCTCAGAGGAGACATTTCTCCCCAGCGAAGCCAATCAGCTTATAGGTCAAAACTGCAATCCTGTTCTCAGCATTCCACGTCCTAACGTGGCTGTCTCCCAGCCATGTAGACAGGCTTGCCTCAAGGGGCCCACAGACCCATTCCCTCAGTTACAGAAATAAAGTCAGTATGTTTATTCATGCTTTTTTTTTAAAGGAAACACAAAGGAAAAAATGAAGCCTCATTAACAGTTAATACATGAATTGACTTGGGCATGTTCCCTGGGCCACTTGACGTGGTCCCGTGTTGAATGGAAACTATACAAGGGGCCCTGAGGGCAGCTTGGGAGTGTCCCTCATGCAGAGGGGCCCATGGTGATGCCCTCATTCATTCATTTTCGGTATATTTCAACTGAATGCCTGTTTACACATGCCTAAGTAGTTTTACAGATATCCTGTTTTTTAACTAAATAAACCTTCACAAAATAGACAAAGAGGTAAAAACAAACAAACAAAAACCTGCAAAGAGACTGGTAATGACCCCAAACTCGTAAAGTGAAAATGCCAATCCCAGGAGAGCCCAGGAAGGAGCAGATTTGGGGCAAAAACCTAGGGACTCAGATGCCCATGAATCACCCAGGTGGAAACACCAAGAAGGCAGCCGCACCTCCCCATCTGGTTTCGGGGGCAGTCCTCACTGGAAGCTAACGTGGGCCATCAGCATACAGATGGCATTCAAAACCTTTCGACCACAACCCACGCTGAGAAATCCACTGCATGTGGCAGCCAATATGTACAAATATACACAAATATACCGAACTGAAACACAAGTTTCATAAACCAGCACTTACCCATATTACATGTAATTCACCCTATTTTCTATTCTAGGCTACCTGATCATTTTTTTTTAATGCTGAGTCTCAACTTACTACACTACGCTGTTCAAAAATGCTGGCCCAAAATGGACAAGTAGGAAGCACCAAAGACCTCTCTCTTCAAAAAAAAACAAAAACAAAAACACCAAAACACCACAGAAATGAAAACCAATCTTCTGGGTTTCTGTCTGGGATGATGACAAGTTCTGGAGATAAGATGGTGAGGGTTACACAACATTGTCAATGGACCAAATGCCACTGGTTTGTATACTGAGAAATGGCTAAAATGGTCATTTTGGTTATGTGTGTTTTATTATAATACTAATAATAGATTTTTTTAAAAAAGTCTGGCTCAGAGAGTGCAAACAGAGAAGTTTGTAAGGCTCGAGCACTGAGCCTCTGGTACTTACAGGAAGATGAGAATATCCAACAGAAGGGAGGGGGACAGAGCTGGCGGAAAACCAGGGAAGAACCAGACCGCAAGAGCCAAACACAGGAGGACGTGACCGAGGGGGGATAAATGCCAAGAGCCTGGATCCAGGTGAGTGTGGGGAGCTGGTGAGGGCTTAGCAGACCAGGCTCCCTGAAGCAGGGAGGTTTCCAGAGGTCAGGCAAGAGTGGCTTAGGATGGAGTGGGAGCTGAGAAAAGTGGATGTAGGAGAGAGAACGTGTTCAAGGAATTTAGCTGCAAAGGGGGCACAGAAACAGTCCAGAAGAAGGGCAGATGTGATAAAAATGTCAACATGGGGTCTTCAAATCCTCAAAACAGGGAAGGCAGAGTCAGGGTAATGCAGGTACGCAGGTGAAGAAATTCTCTTTCAACAGCTTCGACTGCCATAGCACACACACACAAAAAAGGAAATAAAATCATCAGATCACCGAGGGAAGAGGGACAGGAGGTTAAAACATGAAGACAAAGAGGACACAAGCTGCTGCTTCAAACAGCAGGAGAGAGAACAGTCCAGGCAGGTGGGGTTAGGGTGGCTGGAGCTGCTGAGGCCCCACAGGAAGTTTGTCACCACATACTTAAAGACGGACTGTCAGCAAGGGGACGCACTTTCTCCAGACACACAGAGCTACGGGATTACTGGCTGACAGGGGATGCAAGTTCAGGTAAGGTAAATGGGACTGGAATAACTGGAAAAAGTTTTGGTGATTCAAAGGGGCACCTGCACCCCAATGTTCATAGCAGCAATGTCCACAACAGCCAAACTGTGGAAAGAGCTTAGATGTCCACTGACAGATGGACGGATAAAGAAGATGTGGTATATATATAATGGAATACTATGCAGCCATCAAAAGAAATGAAATCTTGCCATTTGCAATGACCTGGATGGAGGTAGAGTGTGTTATGCCAAGCAAAAGTCAGAGAAAGAAAAATACCCTATGATTTCACTCACATGTGGAATTTAAGAAACAAACAGATGAACACAGGGGAAGGGAAGGAAAAATAAGATGAAAATTGAAAGGGCAAACCATAAGAGACACTGAGTTCTAGGGAACAAACAGGGTTGCTGGAGGGGAGGTGGGTGGGGGGATGGGGTAACTGGGTGATGGACATTAAGGAAGGCATGTACTGTAATGAGCAGTGGGTGTTATATGCAACAATCTACCTCGGAAACTAATTTTTAAAATAAATAATAAATAGAACACACACACACACACACACACACACACACACATACATACACAAACCAGCTTTGGGTTTTTCCAGAGTACTGGGGTAGGAAGGGCAAGGAGGTTGACTTAAGATATAAGGAAGAGAATGGTCATAGCAAGAGAGCACAGAACCAAAACTAATTAGGAATGAGATTAATCTAAACAAACAATTTGAATACATTTTTACTGGATAATCAAAAAACCTTTCTCCTTTCATTTAAAACATGATTATCAGGGGCACCCGGGTGGTTCAGATGGTTAAGCAACCGCCTTTGGCTAGGCCATGATCCTAGCGTCCTTGAGATCAGCCTCATGTGGGCTCCTGGCTCAGCAGGGAGTCTGCTCCTCCCTCTTCCTCTGCCTCTCCCCCTGTTCCTGCTCTCTCTCTATCTGTCTCAAATAAATAAATAAATAAATTCCTTTAAAAAATTGTTTCAAAAAAATGATTATCAATCTCCTAGATGCTCAGTTTTCAAACATTCTGGCAACTGTGATGGCTTCCACAGACCAGTAAATATTACCAACATTCACCCTGGGACACAGGCCAGAAGTGTGTCCTCCGTGTCCAGAACAACAGCGGAGGGTTCGAATGTCGAAGCATCCTCTGACCCCAACGACTCTCAGCACCTCTTCCACCCCCATCCTGTGCTCGGCTTGCCTGGGCTATTTCCCTGTGGGTCCCCTATTACCCCTTTTTTCTCTCAGAAGACAAGGAACTACAAAACCGTACATGAGCTCATGCTCTGGCTTTCAACCATTCAAAGACTCTGCACACTTCAAACCCTGACCTGGCCTGCCATACCTTCGGACCTAACTCCTGGGTTCCTCTCGGACGTGACCTCCCACCTCTGCCCTCTCTGGCATTCCTGTCCTGCAAACCCACGCTCATCTTGGACGTCTGTAGCTGCCCTGCCCTGCAGCACCTTCTCAACTACTCCCACAGCTCCCCTGCTCACCTCACTCGGGGCTTGACACTAATGTCAGGTCCTGATGACCATCCACCTCACAGAGACTCGTGTGCCAATCTCTCTGTCTCCTTATCCTGCTTGATTTTTCTTCAAAGCACTAATCACTACCTACGATTATAACCTTAGGTTTCTGTCTCACCCACTGGACTGTAAGGTCCATGAGGGATTCTCAATTTTGTTCACCTTTATGTCCCAGGTACCCACACTAAAGCAGTATCCATGTAATAAACATTCAATGAATATTTGTACTGAATAAATAATAGAGGAATATCATTTATCAGGAAATAAAAAAATATATTAGGGGCACATGCTCAAACATTTTTTTACTTAAGAAGCATGCAGTAAGGAAAAAAAAAAAAAAAGCTGGCCATCAGAGCTGTAACCAATGAAGGAACCAGGAGCCAGTCCCTGAAGTAGTACCACTGAGAGTCTGGCTCTCTCTCAGGAAACCTGGGTCACATCCACTGGCTCCTCATAAGGAATGAAAACTCCCCCACACGGGCTTGAAGTCCTGAACCAACTCTTCTGTCCTCTGTCCTTATGTTCCTCTGAAATATCAA